>NC_141685.1:1760376339-1761099957 GCF_964263255.1 Lissotriton vulgaris | reverse complement strand
TTTTCTGATTTTCTGCGATTTAGCGATCCGCGAATCTCTCGAAATCGCGCTAAAATCCGCGAATCAGCGGGACGAATTTTCAACCAAGCACTTACAGGGTTACAGCAGCAGGTGCAAAAGTTGAAGCTAACTTGTTTGTAACCTTTTACAAAAGGTTTACAAAGAAATTAACTTCAACTTGGGCACCTGCTGCTGTAATCCTGTAAGTGCTTCCTGGCGCCTCGTTGTCTACTTGCAACTATTCTCTGAAGCAGGGTCAGAGAATAGTTACAAGTAGGCAAGGAGGTGCCTGTCACGAAAATTAAACCTCAAAACGAGTCTAACAGGGGGCAGAAAGGCACAAAAACGAGACTAACAGAGGGCAGAAGGGCACAAAAAAAGAGTCTAACAGAGGGCAGAAGGTCAGAAAAGCAAGGGAAAAACAAATCTAACAGAGGGCAGAAGGGCAGAAAAACAAGGGAAAAACGAGTCTAACAGAGGGCAGAAGGGCACAAAAAACGAGTCTAATAGGGGGCAGAATGAATCCCGCCCTGCGTGTTTGTCCACGAAGAAGCCACCGTTTTGTGCAATAACTCTACTCAACTGGAGTATTTTCTACTGTCTAATCAGTAAGTGCTCCCTCGTTGGCTAAATGTATAGGGGCAGATTTACAACAACTGGCGCATCCCTAGGGTTCCGCCAGGTTTTGTGCGCCGCAGCTCCGCCACCCATGGTCCGCCGCATTTATAATGCGGCGCACCATGGGGCAAAAACGGCACTGATGCGTCACGCATCTGTGCCGTAAAAGGAGCGCATTGCTGGAGCCAGCAATGCTCTGGGGGGCCCTATCTCCCCAATGCTGCGTCAAGCCTTGCGCCTGCTTCAAGCAGGCGCAGGGTTTTGATGCAGCATTGGCCTAAAAGTGACTGAGTGAAATATTGTAGTTTTTACTCAACCACTTTTAGGAGGCGTTCCTGCGCAGGACCGCCCTCCCCTTCGCCGGAACGCCTCCTGATGGCGCAGGGTTTTACAACGTGACCCATCTCTCAGATGCGTCACGTTGTTAATACCCAGCACCATGGCACATCTTTTGTGCTGCTGCTGCGTCACACAGTGAAGTGTCAAGCAGTCCTCGACAATTTCTCACTGATGCTGCCCTACTACCTTTAATGAACATGGGTGCAAGAGGGGGGCGGGACCAACAGCTGACTATGGAGGACGTGAGCTAGAGGGGCTCCATCCCAAACCCCAGACACTAGACACTTTATCCTGTCACTACCTGGACCCTCAATGAAGTAAAACATACATACCACTGGACGTGAGTTGCGACCTCTACGAGCTGAGGATGTGGTGCCCGAGCCGGCGTCCTAACAGCGAGGAGAGCGAAGTGAGGAAGAAGGCGGGGCCATGACCGGGGACACTGCGGTCCGAATGAGGCAGGCGGCACCGGAGCACGCTCTGAACCCAGGAGATCCAGTTCTGTGGAGGGAACAGCAAAATCTGGTGACTACATGCAGTGGCTAGGATGAGGCGAGTGTGACTGGCTTCAGGATTGCAGGAAGTGTGGTGGACCCAAGATGGTGGCCAGGGACACTGGTATAGCTGTATTATCCTGCTGAGTGCATGCCTCGACTACAACGTCGGGCAGGTCCTGGCGCGCTGCGAGAGTGAGGACCTGCGTGCAACTGCTGGGAGGACCCCCCCCTGTGCTGAGCACCAGCAACAGACTTGAGGTCTGTAATACACAGGATCTGCCACAGCAGGGGAGTGAAGGGGCATACTGGCGGCACCTGCCCTGCGATGGGAATTGCCTGGAGACCATCTAATCACTTGGGGAGGGCATAAATTGTGTGGAGACTGCTACACAATTGCTGGACATCCTGCTATATACTAGAGTGGGCATAATAACTGGGAAGTGGACACAGCTGTGTCTGCTTGCGTGTATGCATCGTTGGTTGCACAGCCGTTATTGGCCTTGAGGAGTTGGCAATTGTGCACAGGATGTGAGAACAGCCCATGAAACAGTGCCTTGGAAGGTACGTGTCAATACTGGTATGATGGAATGAGGCACAGTGTGGAGGCGGTGTGTTTTCCTGGAGAATAGTAAGATATTGCTGAGGTGAAAAGTTGCACGGAATCAGATACAGTGAGAAAGAGGCACTGTGTGAGGGACACTGGTGGTGTGCGCAGTTCAGAGGCACCATATACTAAAACCTGCTGGCTAGGACTGCGATCTGGATCGCTGGTGACGGGTGGAAACGACAGGACTACATATTCTGTGCAGATTACACTGGGGTTACACTGGAGCTCCGGCATGCACGAGTCCGTTGTGATAAAATAGGGTGCAATAGATGCAAACAGCCCGGCGCAGCGGTCAGCGACGAAGCCCACTTTGTGCCTAATCGGGATCCCTCGTTCAGCTTGGACAATGAAGTGGTGCCCTCCATGGGAACTTATCAACATGCTGGCAAACTAGACTTAATATTGAAGGAGATCTGTGACTCACGCATCGCGATTGAATCGCAAATGGGAACGCTATCCACTATCCACTAGTCTAAATTTGCTGCAGCGGACCATAAGAAACTAGCATACAAGGTGAAGTCTAATAAGATAGCTCTAGACAACTTGATACCATAGTAGACCATGCATTCCTCACAACTTGAACAATTCCAACGCCAGTTAAGGGGCTTGCAAGACAGGGTGGATGATGCAGAGGGGCGGTCCCAATGTAATAATGTCAGAATTCTTGGTATTCCAGAGCGAAGCGAAGGACAGAATCCCACTTAATTTGTGGAAAACTGGCTGTGAGACTATGTGCAGAAAGAAGGACTGTCGACCCTTTACAGTGTGGAGAGGGCACACAGAGTACCGCCGAGACCGCCTCAGCCAGGTGCACCGCCAAGACCATTAATAGCATGTATTCTGAACTATAAAGATTGTGATACGATACTGAGAGCCGCGAGGAAGAATGCCCTCTACCCAGATTTCACCTTGGCGGTACAAAAAGCCAGAGCCACCTACTTGGACATAAAGAAGAAACTGAGAGCACGGAATATGAAATATGTGCTGCTCTTCTCGGCACGACTGCAGGTCATCTATGGGCAAAAATCCATATTTTTTTACATTGTGGAGGAAGCAGCGGGTTCGTTGGAATAACATTTACACCGTCAACCTCACAGACCTCGCTGCCATCAGGTCAATCAGGCTGGAGGCTTACACCGCGGCACCCAGAGAACCATATGGCAGACAATAGAAGAAACGCAGACGCATCGGACAATGGAGCAACACCAGAGCAAATTACGAACAGTCAAAGTTAAGGCCTTCTTAAGGCAGCGGCACTGGCGGAGCATGATGCCCAGATTAAAGCTTTTTTGCTACAATCATCGGATGCAGAGACCGTGCACTCTGAATCTAGCCTTACACTGTTCCCTTCAATTACTGCACAAATGGCCAGAGAATACTAGAACTGTAGCATGGAGATGGTCGGGAGTGGTAACGTACATTACACTCTATATACTGTTTTGATATTGTAAACTCATGGAGGAGGGTCCAGATGTTTGGGACTGTATGGGGTAGCGCAAAAAACTGCAGAGTTAATTCTTTTGTTCTGAAGTGCAATGCGTGTGTGTAAACGGACTGTTGTCACTATCACCCCCACAGCGACGGCACTATGGAGTTTATTATTGATAGTCCATGTTGGACTCGTGTTTCATGTTTGGTCTTCCATTGCTGTTTGGAGGAACCTGATGTTTGGGAAGTTAGAGGGGAATCCTTGCTCAGCCCTTACACCCATGTTACCATGTGGGCTTAGGAATTTGCATGTTCTAGGACCACCTCACCCCCGATTCCAAAATGTCGATCCATAATAAATATAAATATTGCACCTGGAATGTGAGAGGCATGGGGTTGGTACATAAGAGGCATAGGGGCAGATTTATGTTAACTGGCGCATCCCCAGGGATGCGCCAGTTAACGTGCGCCACAGTGCACCACAGCTCCGCCACCCATGGTGCGCCGCATTTACAATGCGGCGCACCATGGTGCAAAAATGGCACAGATGCTTGCCGGAAAGGTGGCGCAGCTCCAGCAAGGCTCGTGGCTGCCCCATCTTCACAATGCTGTGTCAAGACCTACGCCTGCTTCAAGCAGGTGCAGGGTTTTGACACAGCATTGGCCTGAAAGTGACTGAGTGAAATCTCATAGATTTCACTCAGCCACTTTCAGGAGGCGTTCCTGCGCAGGAACGCCCCCCCCCTGCGCAGGAACGCCTCCTTATGGCGCAGGGCTTTACAACGAGACGCATCTCCTAGATGCGTCATGTTGTAAATAGGGCGCATTGTTTGCGCCGCCGTTGCGTCAAATAAAGTGACGCAATTGCGGCGCAAAGAGGCGCAAGGGCATCATAAATCTGCCCCATAGTATTTTGACACAACTAAACAGAAGCCGGATAGATGTGGCCTTACTTTAAGAAACACATCTGAACCATGATGAAGCTCATCAAACTGGGGACAAAATGGAAGGGTCAACTGTTCTTCAAGACTTACTCCGCATTTGCTCAGGGGTGGTGGTTTGGAAGCGTAACACTGTCCCTTTTAAATTGCTGGAGCAGAGAGTAGACCTTCACAGAAGGTACGTCCTGCTCCATGGCATATTGGATGGGATACGCATCATCATCGGGAGTCTATATGCCCCGAACACAGAACAAAAAAATAGGTACCTAGAGATGCTTAGCGCGACGTTATCGGAGTAGACTGACTAGAGTGGAAAGACTATCTATGGGTGTTAGGGGGTTACTTCAATGCAGTGTTAGATATAGATCTGGACAGGTCACACCCCTGCTGCACAGGACCAAGAGTCAGAAGCAGGCAGATGCACTCAAAACATGGGCTGGGGATTGGGGGCTACATGACACCTGGCGAGTGAAAAACCCAGACAATAAGGAATATTCCTTCGATTCGCCACCACATCGGCTACATACTAGGATAGACAGACTTTTCTGATCAGGGACGTTGCTCGCCTCTATTGACAGTGTATTTCACCTGGGGAAGACACTGTCAGACCACAACCCAGTGGAGTTGTCTCTGCAGTGGGGTAGGATTCCGACCCCGATACCGACCTGGAGACTGAACCCCAACTATTAGAGGACCAGATCTTTCGTAGCACACTCTCAGAGGCAATTGTTAATTATTTCTCAGAGAATACAGGGTCAGCTAGCACACAACAATTAGAATGGGATGCATTCAAGACAGTTATATGAGGAGTAGCAATAGGCGCAAACTTGTGAGTCAGACACACACACTTGTAGACCGACTTACGGAAATAGAGGCAAACTGAACGCTTTGGAAGGAGAATTGTCAGGGACAAATGAACAACTAACACAACTGTGGGAGGCAAACATACAATATGCAGAACTCATGGAGGAACTGAGGGTAATAGATTTTAAACTCTACACACAGAAACAGCATACACAGGCAGACAGGGTGGGGCCCTTACTAGCTAAACCTGTTAAAGATGCTCCCATACCATCCCCCATTTTGGAGATTTGCGACATTAGGGGCGGAATCACCACACAACTGGGAATTAACATGGCCTTCAGGGTATATTATGAACACTTATACGGACAACCGACGGGTCACCCTGACACGGACTTAAGGCCCAACTTTGAAGGACTACAACTGCCACAACTCACGCAACAACAGCGCGACGACTTAGCAAGACCAATATCTGGATCAGAAATTAGACAGGCGATCAAAGCTTTACCACACGGTACAACCCCAGGCAATGATGGTCTGCCTGCTGAATTTTATACACAATATTTCGGATTTGTTAGTACCACACATGGAATGTTTATATCAGGAGTTGTTAAAGGCGGGAGTGCTCCCCCTCACTATGCTACAAGCAACTGCGGTCTCCTTGTTGAAACCTGGGAGAGACAAATCAGACGTGTCCGGGTACAGACTCTTATCCCTACTCAACTCAGATAACAAGATTCTGAGTAAAATACTGGCCAATAGACTGAGTCAGCTAATTCCAAAGTTGATACACATTTATCAGTGCGGATTCGTTCCAGGGAGAAGCACAGCGCTTAATATCAAATGGCTGCACCAGATTATGGCGGGTACACCTAACTCAGGAACGAAGGAGGGGTGCATATCACTTGACCTAAAACAGACATTCGACTCGCTACACTGGGACTATGTTTTATACCCTCACTAGGTTTGACATACCGGACGAATATATTGCCTGGGTGCGACTCTTATACATGCATCCCATAGCTCGCGCACAAACAGGACAGCATATATCTTTCCAATACACAGTAGCCATAGATACCAGACAAGGGTGCCCACTGTTGCCCCTGCTGTTTATACTGGGGCTGGAGCCCCTTTTGCACAGGCTCCGCTCCTTGTCCGGGTGCCTGGGTATAGTGAGAGGCCCAATGACACATATTGTCTCTGCATACGCCGACGACATTATTTTATACATTAAGGACATGGATATGGATCTCGAGCCCCTGCCTACAGTTTTCGATTCCTTTCAGGAGTTGTCGGGTCTCACGATTAATGCTGATAAATCTTATGCTTATTTTTTTGATGGCCCTGCACATACTGGACGATTGCCTTTTGGTCGCAGGGAGTTTAATATAGCCCCTGACACTTTTAGATATTTGGGGTACAGGTTTATCGTAATAAAGCGGATTTACTAGGTGGCAACTTGTCCCGAGCTGTTGCTGCCCTTAGGGCGCAGGTGAAGTTTTTGACCTTGCTCCCCCTGTCGGTGGCTGCAAGAGTCGCCATAACTATTTATTTGCCGAAGCTGCTCTATTACTTCACCAACCTGCCTGTCTTGTTACCAGGATGGATTTTTAAAATGCTGAACTCTTTAAGGACTGTACTGATTTGGGGATGGGACGCAGAAGAATTAGCCTAGCAAAATTACAACTGGGCACAGGGAGGGGCGGACTTGGGAGTACCTGATTTGAAGGCGTACTGCTACGCTAGTCAGTTGCAATGGCGGGCGTACTGGCTGGCGGGTTGAAACTTGCAGAAGATAGGAGTGTCACACCGGGTTTGGGAGCGAGGCGATATCCACAGCCTCTTCTTAGCAAAAGCCAAGATCCCATCAACAGCGCCACAATTGCTACAGATAGCGTTGCTATATTGGAGACATGCACTGCAATACACAAAACGTGTACCACCATACGCTTCCACCATTACACTACTGGGGAGCTCTTTGCAAGCAGGGACGATGTCTAACCGCACTCTGAGGGCATGGTCCGATGCAGGGATAGATATAGTGGGGGCGTTCTTCTCAGGCGGAGAACTAATGTCACACGAGGATTTCATGCAGGAGCATGGCACCCCGGACACATTGTTTCTTCTACATGCCAGCATATCGAGATACATGAGAGATACAATGTCCCAGGGGGATAGCGAACCTGTTACGAATGCACTTATCACCATGCAATATTTAATGAGACACGGGGCGCACTTGACTAAATGGCTGTCACGGGTGATCCCCGCTGGTGCGAAGACCTCATTCCAACCGCTACGGGTTGGATGGGAAAGAGATGTGGGTCGTGCTTTCACGGACAAAGAATCGGGCATTATAGTGGGCCTCCCAAGGAAGGTATCCCGCAACCCTAGATTCAAATGTATCCAATTAATGCTATTCCATAGAGCATATCTAACCCCATGCAGTCTTCATTGATTGCTTCCTAGTGTAGAGGATGCGTGTCCCCGTTGTCATGCACCCAATACTGGTCATCTACATATGATATGGGATTGCCTGAGATTGAGACACTACTGGGCATCGGTGTGTCAGATATTGTCGACCATCGTACCAGTGCGTAATAACAACACAATGGAATACTGAATATTGGGTATTGGGTTTGGGACACTGTGGTAAGAGGCGCGACCCGTCTCACAGATTCGCTAATCTTGCATTAATATTGGCAAAAAGGAACATTAAAACATGGTGGAAGGCCCATAGAGCTCCATCACTACAGGAGTGACATATAGAGATGATCAGATGGGGGAGGGCGGAGGGGGCCAAATTACAGAGGGATGAATACAGAGGACTGCGTAAGACACCGATATCTATGGCCTGGAATATGATGATGGAAGAATACACTGCACTAGATATACTATCATACTGATGGCATAGAGATGCCTTTCTCTGGATTACCCGGAAACTGGGGGTACTCACAAGAGATTAAATCAGGCCTGCTCTCCCACTCCAGGCAAAGAAGGGATAGGGGGGAATGCATTATAATTGTAATAAACACACAGTGGAATGGTCGAAAATGTAAACTATGGTACTAGCCGGGAGGAGGGCTGACCTTCAGGAGGGTGGGGAGGGCGGGAGGTTTGTTGTTATTGTTAGTCACTAGCAAAGAAGATATGATTGTAAAGATTTGAATTATATAAGTGGACTGTGATTGATACTAAAGCAATTGTATTTGAGAAACGCACAATGCTTTGACATCATGCTCTTACGCTGTCTGTATCTACACAACGTGATATGGTACATATGGTCTGAGTGCAACTTTATAAGCTTGATATATTGGGCTGTTGTATAAATGCCGCCAAATTAAGTATCACAAACTGTAATATATCAATAATGAAATGTAAGTCTGTGATATGTGTATGTTTATTACATAAAATCAATAAAAATATGTAAAAAAAAAAATTAACATGGGTGCAAGCGGATATTTTGGGGACCGTACAAGCTTCTCTTATGACTCGTCCTCCTCGTCTTCCACTTTAGCACTTCCATGACAAAAACAAATATTTTCATCTCTTGGTTCAAAAAGATTGACCTGGTCCCACCACAGACCTGCATCTGGTTGGTACTTATCCTGATTTTCCTCTTCATGTCGATTGATTTGTGACAGCATTTTTCTTGCTCATCAATAGTCATTATTTGCCATAACCTCTGCTATGAACTTGGTGGATGGAATTCTGGCCCCCCATACATCGTCCCATATCATGAAATGTGATCAAACTCTTGTGAACATTTCAGCTTTTCCGGTTGCAGATGACATAATTTGGGATAAAGTGGCATTCGAAATTCACGGCCCAACGTAATTCCTCAAGATATCATAAGTGTTTTGCGTTTCTTTAGGAGATGTGGAAACACCGGACATAAATTCTGATGATTGGGATGTACAAGCAGTACATTCATTGTTTTCTGATTTAAATTATTATGCCTCTTTTGATGCTTAAGATTTATATTTAAATTCTGCCAATTATGCAGATTTATTCTGTTATCAACATTATGGGCATCATTTCTTACACAAAACAAACACATTAAGACCTGTTTTTAATTTTACGCAATGGGAACATTGTCCAACTCCCTTACAGGGAAGTTATAAAACACTGTGGCCTTTGATAAAACTTTTGAATGTGCACGTTGATGCTTTAGGCAGACTGAAAGCCTTATTGTTCCAGAAGGATGTGACCTTAACATCTGCAAGGGAGACATCTGATCTTCAAGTTGCAAGGTCATCTTCTGAGATACAGTCGCTACTCTGCACTAATTTCTCACAGCGTTTCAGGGAGCTTAGGCTTATGCACTGCATTTGTAACACAATTGGCCCCTGGTTGGTTAGAACCTGCCAGATGGGCTTTGGAGTTATTCCATCATTCATATATTTTTGTTTGGAAGCATGAGGCCAGGTGGGATTGGCTTGGCCACATGTGCTACTGTGTCATGAAAAATTATGCAGTCCTTTGGTGCACCCTTACTACGTGAACTGAATGCCCATTGGCTCTTGTCCTTTTGGCATGTCTGGCATGTTCTGCTGTCTGCTGTTCACTTTTGAATGTGCCCTGGACATATGCCATGAACGCAACTGGTTCAATCTACAAGCATAGAGCTGGTAGGTTCCCTAAAGGCCAACTTGTACCATTGTCCTTTTCATTGCTGTTGCTTCTAAATGCATACTATGAGCCTTACTGGGATGCTTTAGCTTCTCGGTATCTGGATCCTGACTCTTCTGCGGAGTCAGAAGAGTCTGTTCCAGGCTGTTCCTTCCTTGGCAGAAGCTGAGGGGGATGGGTTGAGCCATGTTTGCTCAATAATGGATCTGATGCATTGGGTGCCTCTGAAAACATCGCCTGTGGTAGCTGGGAACAGCAATGTGTTTTCTACTGAAAGAACACATAAACAATCTGCCAGTTTCAAGTTGTGGCATTTTTTAATTCGGTTATGTTTTTATAATTCTAAAGTGAAGTCAGTTAGTGTACCTTCTTTGATGTACTCTTATGATACAGTGTTGATAGCCAGAACGGCAAATGGCCTTAAGCAGTTAGTCGAAATGTATGTCGATTTTATGGATGATCTGGAATTGGCTACAAACATTGCTAAGACCCACTACATGGTGTGTTGGAGGACGTTTCCAAAAACTAGACCCATAGCCATTAAGAGGCAATCAATTACTAAAGTGCCTACTTTTCCATATTTGGGAGTTTCATTTGACCAACAAAATAATTACCTTACTTGTTTATCTAATTTTTATTTCCGATTTACTCTAGCCTGTAGTGCTCTGTTTAGATTTTTTGATCAATTATCAATAGTTAGCACACCTATTTGGCCCCTATTGCAAATCTACAAAGTGAAATGCCTTCCTGTACTGAAATACTGTGCTTAAATCTGGGACTCAGCAGGAAGAAGATCGATTTTGTAGAGAAAATTTGAGTTTTGCCATGAAAATTGCATTTTTTTAATACACAAAGAATAGGGATTGGACTATGAGGAGCATTATGTCAAATTGGCCCCACTGTTACTATGGATTTAAGTGTGGTGTGATGAGAAATTGCATTTACATAGGGACGTGATCGAGGATTCACTCGGTTGCATGTATGGCCATAAGATACTGCGTATGGACCTTTTTTATAGGCTACAGTTTCTTAAAAAAGAGGATAGGAGTCTTTTAAAGGAACAATTTTTTAAACCAACTAAAGGATGAGAGGGAAACCAGGGCCCCTTAGAAACATACTAATAGATATCTTTTGCTTTTAAAAACTGTTGTAGGCATTGAACCTTAATGCTCAGCTGTTAGATATTCTTGGGATAGATCATTGTGGAGTGAAATTCTGCTTGGCTTCTATTCATACACGTATCTGTTTTCCCCCAGGCCAGTTTGATCCCCATACAATCCTGGTTTGTCCCTGTGATGGAGGTTCCCCCCAAACTTTGATACACTTAGTTTTATTCTTCAGAATCTCTGATTCCCTGTGCAGAAGTGAATACCACTTTTGAAAACTAGGGGGTTTCAGTTGTCCGTGCCAGCCTTTTTACATCTACAGTTACCACCAGGTCATGATACGATGTTGCTCTGTTGTGGAACAAAATCATGAATTTTTAATTGCTACATTTTGTTTGAATTTTTCATAGACCAAATTTCCTTAATTGTAGGGTGTTCTATTTTCTCCTCTTTGCACACCTTGGTAATTTTAGAAATTGTGATCTGAGGTCAATATGGTGGTTTGCATCTTTTAATGCTCTTAATGTACTTATGTAGATCTATATGTTTTTATCTTTCATGATTACGATGTACAATCAAATAAACATTCTTTCAATCAACATTATTTTAACTTGATTTTAATGTGATTTGGGTTTCTAGTTTCTTCTATTCTCAAAAGTACAATATGCTTTTTATGCTTTTAACTATATACATTAGCATTGCTGTTAGGATGCTTTTTAGTTAACTCACGTCAAAGGAGAGAGTGTAATGTGGTTAAATTAGGCCCGAGTGGAAACACAACCATTTTAAATGCTTAAGGTTTTAGGTTGTCTTCTTTTATTAAACACAATAACATTTAACACACATTTTATTGTGTTCCTATGCAGGTTAATATTCTCAGAAAAAGCATTGATGGCATTGCCACTTCATAGGCATATTATCACAATACCTTGAACATTCTGTTCAGGGGCTAAGTCACTACTCAAAATATTGAAATTATTATTGTCTGTTCAGCAACAGAGCTATCACAATGGAATCAACAGTAGCAACCTAACTGGGACATCGCCATGGCAACATAATTGATGTTTATTATCTAAACGCTATCCCTTCCTAGTTTAGTTAGAGGAGCATTTCGCTGGCACTGATAGGTTGTCACATGCTGGAATTCCAGCCCAGCTTACTATTGATTGAATCACTCATGTTGTTTGAAAGATTTATTCTACAGAGAGATATCTGTGATCGAAAACTTTCCTAAGAATGTGTTCCATGTGAACGCTTGCAAAGGATAATGGATAATCGAAGCCTGAGCTTATTTTATAGACATGCGCTGGTTCTGTGGCAGAGACACAGGGCATGGGCTGTGTGGTTAAGAGACATTTGATGAAACCTAAAATAATAAATTCCTTCAAGGTTGCCTGCCCTTTGAGATTGATTATAGTGACAGTAAGCGACTGGACTCAAGACACAGCAGACTGTTGAGATTGATGTTAGTTTTCTTTAGTCAGTTGTTGCAAGGTCCAGAAACTTCAGAAATTTAGCCAGAAGCTATACATCTTTTTTGTGCAGGCAGTTGTCCAGGGCTCATTTGGTGTATCTGATTCTTAGGTGAATAAAACAGGGGCACAAGAATTTCCTTGAGGTCTAAGAGAAGGAGGCATAGATAAATTATGTGCTTTTATGATTTTAATCTACTGACACACCCCTACAGCATTCACAGGTTTCTTTAAATTTCCATGGTTGGGTGGTCTTAAGAGGTAAAAGAAAAAATCTACATCTGATGAATTTCAGGTGTGTAAAATGTTTCAGACTGATAGAAAGGTATAGGTGTTGGGAAAGTGATGTGAAAAAGGCAATAGTAACTGTGTTCTTGCTAGGTTTGTAAGGACCTCAAAGTTGGTTCTCATACAAATATTCTTGGCAGCTACTTTGGACGGTGCTTATGAGAGGGTATAATCTGGTCTGGAATCCCTCAGGCACTTTGGGAGATTTTTCAAGAGCTTCTTGAGGTGGCACATCCCGCTTGGTTGATGGATTTTAGGAAAGGTTACTAGTTCTTTACAAATCAGGCTTTTTAGGGGCTTGTTGATTGCCCTTTGCAGCCTCCTGTAGTAGTTCATGAAGCTGAGATCAGCTAGTGAGGTTATAGTCAATATGCCAAACTGAAGTCTCAGCTGGGTAATGGGTGTGGTTTTTGGCATAGCGAATAGAGCCATAATTGCTCTTGAATAAAGCCTCTGAAGGCTCTTGTGAAGTTGAAGAGGCCAGATGGGAGAGCCTTATGAAAGTGCTGGGACCACTTTAGTTTTAAGAATGTACATAATATAAAAGCCTTTTGAGCATTTCAGTTGTTCAGGGATGCGCCGCAATTGGTTTTGCAAGAAGGATCGACTTTGTGTTGGTGGCCAAATTTGTATTTATCATCTATCCAAACCTCTAAATTATGGTATGCCCCTGTTGATATGGACTGATTGTTGACACTCCATGAGTAAGTAGGGTCTTTCAAGCCCAATTAGGGGCCTTTGGAGACATATGTTTTGTTAGGTCAAGTAATAAGGTTTCATTGGAATATTGTAATAAGGCCACACTCTGACCAATTAGTCTTGGTAGATAACTACTCAGGTTGGTAAAAGATGGAAATAGGTCAGTAGTGTAACAGTTGAGAAGAGTTGGACACAATAAACAGCCTTTGTGGTTGGTTGTAATCTTCTTTGAAATTGTGGACCCAGTGACCAGCGTCCAGGTATAGCATATTATTTGCCATTAATAGCTGATCTGGAATACTCCATGCTTGCAATTTTGCCCATAGGGTGCCACGGTTCACTTTGTCACATGCCACTCTGTAATCCAGGAAGCAGGCATAGAAAGACAAATTTTGTTGTATGGCCTTATTTTCAAGCGGGCTGATTCCAAAAATGTTGTTGAGGGGGTCACAGCCTTTCCTAATCCTCATCTTGAATTTCGGGACAATGTTCAGATTAAAGACCCAGTCTTGAAATTCTTTTGAAAGTATCCCTGCAAAGGTGTTTGCCTCGACATCCAATAGGGCCCTTCTTTTGAATGGATTGAAGAACTGAGCCTCCCTTACCAGTTGGCATTGGTTATGTTATTGGATAATGCCTGAGTATAGAGTTAAGAGGGGAGTGAGCCAGAAAGCTAAATCTTGCTTGAACACTGCCATGGGGACTACATTTGAGCAAGGAGTGCTGTTTTTTATGACCATAGTGTGTGTTATCACTGGTGGAGCAAAATGCAGCATTTTGAATGTGTACCTGCTTGATTTATGTCCGGGAGCTGCCAGATGTATATTTGGAATGTCGGTGGAAGGAAAGCATTTGCAGGTATTTGTTGAGGATTAGGCATAGAAGTGGTTTGGCACATAAACATCTCAGGTTTATCAATTGAGTCAACTGTCTGCTCGGACCTACTTAATAGAGGCCACAGCACCAAAGGCAATCCCTTCTACACCCGTCCTCACCTGGAAAATGCCCTTTGCCCAGAGCCAGTAACCCTGGCCCGCCTACCACCCACAGGTACTCTGGCGCCGATGTTGTAACTATACCTGCTGCCTTGCATCTCCTTGATCCACAGCAGGACTTTTTACCTGCCACCTTTGCTGCTTTGCCTGCAACTCAGGAACTCTTGCCATCTAGAAAAACCCTCACCACACCCACCTCATTGAACACAACCACGCAGGAACTACTCCACTGCCTCCTGCTCAATGCTCAATGCCCAATCACTCCGCAAACACACCACCAAAATCTGTGACACCATCCTGACCCCTAACTTTATCTTCATCACAAAAACCTGGCTCAACCCCCTCATCCACCCCGACATCGATTCGTCACCGGGATCCCAATGGCTACAATATTACACACCATGACTGCACCAACAAAGAATGGAGGCGGGATCACCATCATCCACAAAGAGGCCATCTGCTGCACCCCCACTGAATACGGAACTGCAACGATCATGCAACACCTCAACTTCAAGCTCCACACCGATGGCAGAATCACCATCAGAGGTGTCCTTGCCTACAGACCCCCCAGGTACACGGGTTCTGCAACACCTAATTTCATCATCTTTCTCGCCATTGACTCCAAGCTCTACATCTTTCTAGGGGACCTCAACTTCTACCCTGATTATTGCAAAGACACAAATACTGCCAAGCCGATCTCCGCTACAAGCAGCAGAGTAAAGTGAAGCAGCCATTTAGGTTTATCAGGCCCTCATCAAATAATAGCATCCAAGATTGAAAAGTCAGCTATATGTTCTGATGATTTGGGGATATTGTGAAGAAAAGTGTTTAATTCATCAGCTGTAGGAGAGAATTCTGAAGAACATAGTTTAGTATAATATTGTAAAAAGCAAACCTAATGATCTAAAAAAGGGGTCTATTAGTTGATTACAATCACCTCCTACTATAAAATTATCCAACGAACAAGCAGATAAAAGAGAGGAAAAATGGTCTGAGAAATGGGAGTCAATCCCTGTTGGGCCATAGACATTACATAGTTAGAGAGGAAAGTCATTAACTTTTTCAATACTATATACCAGCATCATCCATAGTTTCATTGAGCAACTGAAAATGCAAAGATGTATGTAACAGAATTAGAACCCAATTCTTGTTAACAGCAGAGGAACTAAATACGGAGTGCACCCATTGTCTGCTCATCCATTCAATATCATTGTCTTTGAACTGCGACTCCAGTAACAAGGTGAACTGACATTTTAATTTGGACAGATGCGTGAGTACCCTCTGGTCGTTAACAGGGTTTCAGAGACCTTTTACATTCCAGGAAACAGCACATAAATGTACTATTAAGAATATAAACAATAAATGATTACTTTATGAAACATGAATACATTTGATTCAATATATAACGCTGAGCGCCCCACGCTGAGCGTTCTCCCCCCCTCTGACGGGCAGGTCACCGGGGCGGGGACGGGCGTGGCTTCCATCTTGGGCTGCTCTGGGGTTGGCGGTGCAGCTCCTCTGTCCCTCCACCCCCTGCCACGCCCCTACTGGTTCCTGTGGTCTACTTTATGGCACTTCTATCCCGGCCGCGCAGCGGACGAGCGCAATGGGCGTGCCGAAGGCGCGCCGAAGTTGCGCCTAAGTTAAGCCCGTCTGCGCCCGTCCGCGACAGGCCGGGACCTGGGGCCACACACCCTGCCCCCTTGCTTGCATACTCCTCTGGGCAACTCCTTTTCTGCTCGGTTGATGTGCCTCTTCCCTTATCCCTCACGCAGCATCTTATTTCCCTAGGTATTTACGCCCCTCACCCAGGCCGAGCCGCTTCCCTGCAGTCTATTCCCTCTTTGCATTCCCAGGTTTCCATGCCTTCCACCACTACTTCTTCACCCTCCCATATCGCCTCTGCCTGCCTCCTTAACACTCGTTCGGCAGGCAAGCATCAATCACAATTATTCAACCTCCTTATGTTATGTTATGCTAAACGTAGGTTTGTATAGCGCACGGCTACTCGATCAGAGTGTCCCGGCGCTTTTACAGATCAGTAGTGAGGTCTGAACACAACATGACGTCGTAGAGACCGAAAAGCCACGTCTTGAGATCCTTTCTGAAAGTTAGGAGATTGTCTGCCTTCCTCAGAGAAAGTGGGAGTTTGTTCCAGAGCTGCGGAGCGCACGCCCTGTATGACCGACCTCCAATGCGAGCACGCTTTATTGCTGGAACAACAGCCAGAGATTGTGTGGCCGAGCGTAGTGATCTAGAAGGCTGATAAAACTGGACATGTTTCCTTAAGTAGACTGCACCGATGCCATGCAAAGATTTAAAAGTCATGGTCAAGGTCTTGAAGATGATACGTTTCCTAACCGGGAGCCAATGGAGTGAATTGAGCAGGGATGAAGTATGAGCTCTACGACTCAGACCAAAAATGGCCCTCGCGGCAGAATTCTGTACAGTCTGAAGGCGAGCCAAGAGGTACTCTGGAAGTCCTAAGTATAGTACGTTGGCGTAGTCAAGCCTAGATCCGATCATTGCTTGCACAGTGATTCTCCTTACCTCAGATTCTCCTGACTTTTTGTTTTTAACAGAAACCTGGTTTTCAGAGGCTTCACTTCTCGATATCCTGGCCATCCTCCCCGATTCCTATTACGCCCTCCGCGCTGATCGCCCTGACGGCAGGACCGGAGGGGGTGTACAATCTTCAATCTTCAATCTTCAATTCCAGCTTCTCTCTCAACCTTCTATAGCTGGTGTGGACTTTTTGGTTGCCCGTTCCACTAACCTTCCTGTTCCTCTGACAGTCGTCCTTGTGTATCGCCCCCCCCCCCAAGTATGCCCTTATTTGTGGCCTCCCTGCAGGAACTCCTTGCTACGCTTGTAGTTAATAACTCCTTGGTTCTCCTGCTGGGAGACTTCAACTACTGGCCTGGCGATCCCAGGGAGGATTTGGCGTCCAAGGACTTCACGGCCACTCTCTTGTGTCTTAACCTTCAGTCCCATGTCCTGTTCCCACCCACACTCTTGGCCATGTACTGGACCAAGTCTGGTCATCTCAGGATATAGTTTCTACCCCTAGCATTCTTCCTTGCATATGGTCTGACCATTCTCTTATTTCTTTTACTATTAATCTTGGCTCCCTTTACAAACTCATTCGCCCTAAGAATATCCTTGCCCGCAGCTGGAACCGCGCAGATCTGCATTCCCTTTCTCTTTCCCTTGCATCCTCTTCTCCTGACCTTAATGGTCTTCCCCTTGATATCCAGGCTGCTGTAGTCAGTAACTGGCTATCCTCTTCCTGCGACCAAGTTGCCCCCCTCAAGATAGTTAAGTCTGTTCGCCCACACGAGGCCCACAAATGGTTCAATTCTGAACTCAAGGTTCTTAAATTGGAACTCAGATGCTCTGAGCGTCTTTGGCGCGGTAATTACTGCCCGACCTCAGGGCTAAATACAAACGCTTGTTGAATGACTATAAGAAAGCCATCCTTGCGTCCAAGACCAAGTATTTCTCTGAGCAGGTCGCCTTGTCTGCGAACAAATCTAAAGAGATTTTCTCTCTGGTTAACAACTTGGCCACCTCTGACCGTGTATGCCCCAAGCTCATTCATTCCCAGGCCCTCTGCTCCTCCTTAAACGACTTCTTTATCGAGAAGATCGCTAAAATAAAAGCTAACATTCCTACCACACCCTTCGCCTCCCATCACCCTGCTCCCCCTGTTCCCAATTCCTCCTTCGATTCCTTCCCGTCCATTTCTTTGGACTCTTTTCTTGCCTTGCTTATTAAAATCAAGTCCGGCTCTCCAGCCGATTGTGCTCCTGCTCGCGTGTTGAGAACTCTCTTTACCTCTTGCCCTACCACTCCCCTTTCTCTTCTTAATACTTCTCTTTCTACTGGCTCGGTCCCCTCCTCATTTAAATCTGCGATTGTTTTTCCTATTCTCAAAAAACCTGGTCTGGACTCTTCTCTCCTTTCTAACTTCAGACCCATCTCTCTCCTACCTTATCTTGCTAAAATTCTTGAAAGTTATGTTACCTCTTGCCTTTCCTCTTACGTGGATCAGAACAATCTCCTCGCTTCCCATCAAGCGGGCTTCCGTTCGGGCCACTCTACGGAGTCAGTAGTGCTTGCGCTTCTTGACGAGCTGAAAGCCAAGGCCGACACCAACTCCCCTCAAGCTCTGGTTCTTCTCGATTTGTCCGCTGCGTTCGACACGGTGGATCATACCATCTTACTTGACCGTATCGGCGCAGCGGGCATTCGGGGCTCTGCTCTCTCCTGGATCACGTCCTTTCTTACAGGTCGCTCACAAGCTGTTCACCTCTCTGGTTTTTCCGCTTCTCCCCTCCCGGTGTCTTGTGGGGTCCCTCAAGGTTCTTCCCTTTCCCCTCTTCTTTTTAATCTTTATATTCGCCCCCTCATTGTTTCTCTTCTTGATCTGGGGGTCTCTGTGTATAATTACGCAGATGGCCTCCAGCTCGTCTTTGATCTTTCCTCTTCTTCTCACTCCTTGTCATTTTTTCGTTCCACTCTGGTTTTTATTTCTGGATGGATGAGCGCCAATCATCTCAAACTCAACCCAGACAAGACTGAGCTTGTCTTGACTGGAGGCTCATCCAGTCCTTGGTCCTCTGCCTTCTGGCCCCCCATCTTTGGTCCCCCTCCTACTCCGGTCCCCTCTGTTAAAACATTGGGCATCAAGGTCAGCCAGGACCTGTCAATGCATGGCCAGGTCAGTTCTGTAGTGTCCTCCTGCTTTCTTTCCCTCCGTCTGATTCGAAAAATTTCCCGTTTTTTTTCCCTGGATTCCCTTAAAATTATCATTTCGGCCCTTATCACTTCCCGTCTTGATTATGGGAACAGCTTGTTCGTGGGCATTCCTGCCTACGAAACTCGCCGTCTCCAAGCAATCCAAAATCAGGCTGCCCGTCTTATTTTTCATTTTCCCAAAACTCACTACATCACTCCGGTCCTCAAATCACTTCACTGGCTACCTGTTTTGCAAAGATCCCTATTTAAACTAGGGTGCTTAGTCTTCCGGGCTGTTGATCGCTCTGCTCCGGCATTCATTAATACCCTGATCTCTACTCACACCCCGGCCCGTACCCTCCGTTCTTCTACTTCTGCCCTCCTCACTGTTCCCCGTTTCCGCAAATCCCGCACTGGTGGCACCAGATTCTCTGTTCTTGCCCCCCGGTTCTGGAATTCCCTTCCTCTATCCATGCGCTCAACTCCTATCTTCTCACACTTTCGTAAAGCGCTCAAGACCTTCTTGTTTGCCCAGGCATACCCCTGTTAAAACTCCTCGGCCCTGTTTTGTTCAGGAGAGCTCTCAGCGCCAGGAAGCCGCTTGGCCACCGTGCGCTCAATAAATACCTTATTCATTCATTCATATAAGTGGAAGAATAAAAATGCTTACTGGAAAATAAAAGGAGAATAAATGATTATGATTATGATGATTAATGAGAGGGAGAAGGAATGAAGATTTTTTTTTTTTTTTTTTTACAGGGACACAAAATATTACTGAGAAGACAAAAACTCCCCAATTTAAACAAAAATGAAAAGACAGACGAAAAGTTGAAGGACTTTAGTCATAATCATCTTGGTAAAGGAGAAGCAACTCATAATTAGAATGGAAAAAAAGGAACAAGACAGAAATGAACAGTCCATGAGGGAGCCAAGGAAGAGAATAAGTTCAAAACAAGTAGAGTCGGGGGCAGCCAGAAAATAGGAAACATGTAACATAGAAGAGCTAAATTCAAAGAAATAAGCTGTGATGTAGCTAATAAGGCATGTATTGTAACACTTAGAATTATGTTTTTAAGTTAAAATGCTTGAATATGGTGGTGGCCGTTGAATGTCTGCTTTTGATTTGCCATTCTGCGATGTTATCGTGATGATCGTGGTAGGACCGGAGCTCCACGAGGCAAATTTGAGGAAGTTTTCAGGCAGATTCGTTAATCGGCGCCAAAGTTATTCACAATAGAATTTTGAGATTTTGCATTGAAAAAAATCTAGGGACATTCTTGAGGTTTTTCGTGAATATTATAGTAAATTATTGTAAATTATACACTCCTCATAACCAATTTTTAAAGACTGTTTCAGATGATGATAGTATAAAGTTGGGTAGTCCGATTACATCTGAGGAGATCATTCATGCTATTAAAGCCACTCGCTCTGGAAAGGCTCCGGGTCCTGCTGGATTTCCCATCATGTTCTACAAGACTTTTCTTCCATCTGTTGTTCGTCGCCTTAAATATGTCTTTGATACTTTTATCTCATCGGGTTCTGTTTTGGGTTTAGCAGCGGAAGCTACTATTGTGGTAATTCCAAAAGAAGGTAAAGATCACTTAGATCCTAAGAATTTTCGGCCAATATCTCTTCTTAAAATGGAAGTGAAACTCTTTGCCAACATTTTGGCCAAATGTTTGGAATCTTATATTCCACTCCTTATTCATCCATCACAGACTGGTCTTGTTAAAGGTCGATTGGCTAGAGATAATATTCGAACCTGTTGTCATATCATAGGGAAAGCAACATTATCTAATCTGCCGGCAGCTGCTCTTGCCCTCGATGCCTAGAAGGCTTTTGATAAGGTCTCCTGGTCTTTTTTACATGCAGTGCTTTGTGCGCACAATCTTGGATATTCCTTTGTTAAATGGTAATGTCTTTAAATGCACATCCTAGGGCGAATATTAGAGTTAATGGCGCTACATCCTCTTTTTTTAATCTTTGTCAAGGCACTAGACAAGGGTGCCCACTGTTGCCTCTGTTGTTTTTAGTATCTATTGACCCGCTTCTTTGGTTAATCAATCTTAATCAGGATATTAAAGGTTTTCAATTTGGCGCCCATTGTCTCAAAACAGCTGCTTATGCAGATGATGTTCTAATTTTTTCTGATGACATAGCTACAGCTATTCCTGCTTTTTCTGATACTATTAATCTCTTTTCTAGTATTTCTGGGTATACCCTTAATAATGATAAAACAGAGATGTTCCCCCTCAATGCTTATTGTTTTCCAGCACATATGAGAAATGCTGGCTTTAAATGGCAATCAAAGCAGATTAAATACTTGGGAATTTGGTTTCGCAGTACTTTATATGACAAGGTTGCTTTTAATGAAGCTCAAACCTTACTCAAGATTCGTCAACTTCTAGATACATGGTCTCCTAAATATATCTCATGGTGGGGACGTCTTCAAACCTTAAAAATGATGATAACGCCCATTATCAATTTTGTATCTTCTATGCTTCCTATTCGGTTATCTTCGTCTTTTATCACGACATTGATTCCCTCACTTCTAAGTTCCTCTGGAGTGATAAGAGGGCCAGAATGGCTTATAAATCTTTGAGGAAGCCCTATGATATGGGTGGGTGTAATTTTCCTGATTGGGATACATATCAAATAGCTTTCCTAGCGTCACAAGGGGCTCTTTGGTTTCTCTTCAGACAATCGTCATACACCATCTTGGGTGTTGATTAAGCAAGAACTTTCTTTTCCTTTACCTTCCTCCTCTTTCTTAACTACATCCACATTATCTATTCCTTTCTCGTGAGCTATTATTTTAGACACCATTGCAGCGATAAAATCTATTGATAAGAAAGTGTCTAAACCAATTTATAAATCTAGGTGGTCCTCTTTATGACGTAACTCCAAAATTAAAATTGATATTGATTTGACTTTGATGACCTATTGGGCTAGTAAAGGGATTACGTTGGTTCATCATCTTTATGATTCCAATAATGATCCATTACCTTTTTCCTCCTTAGCTCAGCAGTTTCCTCTTACTAATTTGGATTTTTATACATTTTTAAAAATCAAAGTTGCTCTTGCTAGGGTTCGACTCGATCCAGTTTCTCCTATCATTTCTCTTTAGCTGATGTGGCTCAGATCTGGGCATGTGGCTTCTAAAATGTATACATTTTTGTCTTCCAATTCACCTGTGTTGACTACTGTGGCTCCGCCGAAATGGCTACATCATTTTGATCATGATCTTACTACGCATATCTCCTCAGATACTTGGCAGATGATTGGGAGACTTTCTCTTTGTCATAAGATTGCCCCTTCTTTAATCCAATCTAGATGTTTCTCTCTCAATTTATGACATTGGACTCCAGTACGATTACATTCTCTCAATCTTAAAGATGATGATCTTTGTTGGAGTTGTGGTTTAGCCACGGGTACTTATCCAGATATGTTTTTTGAGTGTTCCCTACTCCAACCTTTTTGGGATTTGGTCCATAAACATCTCATGTTAATATTTAATATCCAATTTCAGCTCTCCTTTACCATGATTTTGTTGGGCCCATGGGCGTCACCTATACCATTACCATTAGATTCTTTGGACATGCAGCTATTAAATCTGTTGTTGACAATTGCAGTGAAGATTGTCCTTACGGAATGGAAATCTTTTAGTTCCATATCTTATCATACATGGTGGGCTATGGTGTCTTTCTTGCGAGGAGCGCATACCTTTGTAGACGAGGCTCATCTCTCCCCTTCTATTTCTAGTGGTGTGTGGAGAGCATTAGATGAATATATCGATTTGGCATCGAAAGGGTTGGTGGAACAATTTCCCTTTGTGGCGTCTCTTTAATTTCTTTTCTTTCTTCCTTTTTGTAGTGCTACAGGAGATTCGCCCCTCCTCATCCCCCTCCCTCTTCTCCTCCCCTTTCTTATTCTTACTCTTATTCTTCTTTCTTCTTTTTTGATTTCTTCTTTTCTTTTTCTTCTTTCTTTTCCTCTTCCACTTTCGTTCTTTCTCTTTATTCTTATTTTTTCTTTTTTAACTGTTTATTATCAAAGTGATACATCAGATTTTTTATTATGCTTTCTTGGTGTTACTATTTCTCTTTTGCAACACATTTATGAAATTGGTCATAGTTACTGTATATGATATATTTATATTGATGTTCTTATGATTCTTTTTTGGTCAATGTATCACTTTTTTATTGTATTTAACTATTTATATGTCCATTTGGAAACTAATAAAAATATTGAACAAAAAAAACATATATGAAAGACTTTTGGCCTCACTGATTCGTGCTTTTGGTTTCACAATTGTTGTCATGTAGAAGGTACTTAATTGATGTTCATATTGGGAGGAAATGATGCGAATACTTGTGGCAGCTTTTAAAAGGAATATATGACGTTACAACGCATACCATTACAGTGCCTACCTTTACAACGCAATTTTTGCTACACGACTACAATTACAACGCATGTTTTTACAATGCTAACCATTACCACGCATGACAATAGGGTTATAAATAAATTACCTTTACAATGAATGTATTCAAAGCGCATACTATTACAACATATACCATTGTAATGGATATTACATTTCCTATTATGCATAATTGAAAACGTAAAAAAAATAGTTGTAACCAATCCACTGGCACGAGATACAAGAGAAATAGGGGTGTAGGGAGGAGGAGTCTATTATTATGCTGGTATTCATTTTATTACTTGGTTATTATCTTTAATGAATGGGCAATACATGCCAAACATTTGAAAAAAATACATGGCCTGGTACTAATTTTAGTACTTGTGTATTAATTTAAAATACCAGTGTAACATTTTGTGCATATTTATTGAAAAAAAACAAAAAAAAAACATAGCTTACATTGATGAATGCATACAAATCATTTCTACCAAGAGAAACACTACGGGGTGGCAGAAGCAGCTTCTAAGTACAAGTCAAAAAAGCAAACAAAACAGGTGTCCTTCCTTTCTTTTCATTGCATCAGCCAACGCACCAACAACTCAAAATTACTGCCATTCTAAAATGTAACATATTTAACAACTTTTCACACAGCACATAATAATATACATTCTGTCAACTAGTAAATGACATGGAAAATTAGTTCCCAAAACTAATCGTCTCCCAAACCGATCCCGTCCATATGACTCGTACGCAGACGCTTCATCCAGCTATATGGCGTCTGTTTCCGAGCGAGCAAGTACCATGCACGATTCGGACAGCCTTCACAATTTGGTATGTTCGGATCGAAAAAGCTGCCGGAAGTGTTCTTTTGGGGCCAGTAGCATGCCCCCCATCACCTAGAGCCCTCCGACTCGGACCCTTGGGGGTATCAATGGGTCCCCTTCCCATGCATGCACAGTGTGGTGGCAACCAAGGGGTGCCCACCTCATGGTCTACCATTGTCCCCACCTACCCCTTTTTACTATGGGAGCCTGTGTACGCATCCACTATACAGGCTTCCATAGAGTTCAATGGGAGTCCGAGCAAATTGAGGGGCAGATTTACAATTACTGGTGCATCCCTGCAAATTAGCAGGGATGCACTAGTAATTGTGCGCTGCAGCTCCGTCACCCATGATGCGCCCACATTTACAATGCGGCGCACCATGGGGCCAAAACGGAACAGATGCGTCATGCATCTGTGCCGTAAAGGCGGCGCATTGCTGGAGCTGCGTCTCAAGCGTGATGCAGTTCCAGCAATGCTCGGGGGGGGTCCTATTCTTTCAATGCTGCCTCAAGCCTTACGCCTGCTTCAAGCAGGCACAGGGTTTTGATGCAGCAATGGCCTAAAAGTGACTGAGTGAAATCTTGTAGATTTCACTCAGCCACTTTTAGAAGGCGTTCCTGCGCAGGAACGCCCCCCCCCCCTGTGCAGAAACGCCTCCTTATGGCGCATGGCTTTACAACGTGACGCATCTCCCAGATGCGTCACGTTGTTAACCCCTTCGAAGCTAATGACGAGCTGGGCTCGTCATGGCGCTTACCTGCCGTGCGCGGATGACAAGGCCAGCTCGTCATGAATAATGGCATCCTGCATATCTCAGCACAGGACGGGAAAACGCCTAGCAGCCATGTGGTTAATACCCCGCACCATGGAGCATCTTTTGCGCCGCCGCTGCATCACAAAAGTGACACAACGGCGGCGCAAAAGAGGCGCAAGGGGCCCCACTGTCCGTAAGCATGCAAATGCCTCGTACTCGCTCGCTTTAACTCCAGGTGCACAATTTGCTCGTAAAGCCCTATGGATCCGAGTCGTATGGAGGGCTTCACAAACGAGATCAGAATCGGGCCCATAGTTGGGTCTCCGCTGCCACATAAATGTAGAGGCCCCGATTATGAATGCTAACATCAACTGCCACCAAAATTTTAGCTTGTTTACCTTAAATGTTCATTATTTGCACATCCTAGTGTTCTATGACATATTATGCTGTCTTGTTATTCCCTTTGCTATTCAAGTGCAAAAAGGCATTTAAGATATGAAAAAAGTCTATAGTTTTGCAATAAAACTATGATATAACGCTTCTCTTATTGCCCAACTACTTTCACTTGTCTCTGCTTTTACTTGATCAGTGCACACCAGGAAATCACTACTTTCTAATCTACTACAATACCTAATGTCATACGGATTTAGGGTTTTATTCTTCTCTGCCACACACCTATCTCATCCTATACCTCGCAAATAAACTCCCTAAACAAAAATTGCATATTTACACCACAAGACCCACCTCAATGCTCCTTACCTGGTGTTGTACTTGAGTCCTGTTTCTGGGTGGTCCCAGAGTCTAAAACTAAAAAAAAAATACAGATACTGAATATTTCAGAAAGAATTAAATGTATGTCTGGCAGGTAATGAACAGCTGTGCTTAATTGTTGTGAAACACATTAGATATCTATAGACATGCAATGATATGTCCTGTCTACAGAATAACATATGCTTTGAGCACTGGTGTTCCCCATCTTATATAGCACTTATTTTTCCTCTCTATTCCTATATGCCATGTAACACAAACTGCTCCTGGTCTGAGGTTCGCTTTATTGACAATTCTCTACCAAATTGTATACCGATACATCATGGGGCATCTAGTACATGTACACAAATTAGCTGATCACCATATATTTCACCATGCATTGTCATCATAACACACTTCCACTCTGAAGCTGTTTCACAGCACTTTATATGGATGAATACCTTGGATAAGCCTTAAAAGTGACAGTTATGATGGCCCAGAAATGATTTCAATTCCAATCCTGGGACTCCAGGGCCCATCAACCTGTCCCTGTGGAGTGAAGGCAAATCCTGCTGACAATCCAGAGTAATTGCATCACTTCCAGACCATGTGACCAGAATTTGACATCACCCACAAAAGCAAACTCTGGAAGGCAATATGACCAGGACGTGACACTCACAGATTTTTAAATATGTTTGCGGCTGTACCTACCCTGGTTTATTTCTGCACACAGTATGCAGTTCTTCTCATGGTAAACATTTTTGTGCATTCACATTGTGTGCTGGGTGGAAGTGATTGGCCTGGTGGAAAGCGTCTCAAGCTGGTTGAGCTCCTTTCTGTAGAGAGATCGCATTCTGTACTACTTCATAAATTAAAATCTTCAGCTAAACAGATTCCCTGTGGTGTTCCACAGGTTTCATCGCTAAGGTCCTCAATGTTTAACATATATGCAAGACTTTTGGCCTCACTGATTTATTCTTTTGGTTTCACATTTGTTGTCATGTAGAAGGCACTTAATTAATGGTCATATAGGGAGGAGATGATGCAGATACGAGGTAGCTTTTAAAGGTATATATGACGTTACAACTTACACCATTACAACACAATTTTTGCAACGTGATTATATTAAAACCTATGTTTTTGCAACGCAAACCATTACCATGCATGCCAATATGGTTATATAATAATTACCTTTAAAAATAATGTATTCACAACGCAAACTATTACAACACATACCATTGCAACGGATATTAAATTTCCAATTATGAATAATTGATACTTAAAAAAAAATTGTGACCCATACACTGGCATGGGATACAAGGGAAGTAAGGGTTTAGGGAGGAGGAGTCTATTAATATGCTGGTATTAATTTTATTACTTAGGTTTTATTTGTAATACACGGGCAATACATTTCAAACATGGTTAAAAAAATACACTCAGAGGTACTAATTTTAATACTTTTGTATTAATTTTATTATTCATGTAAAATTGTGTGCATATTTCTTGAAAAGAAAAAAATCTAAAAAAACATAGCTTACATTGAGGTATACATACAAAACACTTCTACTAAGAAAAACACTACAGGGTGGCAGAAGCAGCCTCTAAGTACAAGTCGTAGAAGCAAACAAAACAGGTGTCCTTCCACTATTTCCATTGCAACAGCCGACCCAGCTTCTTTTATCACCAAAAGAACTCACACAAACTCCTCCAGTTCAACACACCACTCATCCACACACTCCCCCTCCAGACTGGTGAGACAGTTCCTCAATGCCCCTGACTCTCAACCTGTACTCCTCTTACTGAGCACCAGGCACCATACTCTGGGAACTGGGAATGGAACTTCACACACTGGACTTATTTTAGCTGCCACTACTGGATCCTACCATACAGGGGAATCCAGACACACACACTACACTCAGGCGATAACCACCCTCCTGAGCTAGTCATTTCTCCTCCACCCTCCCTCTCTCCTCTCTACACACACCTCTGGGGACAGGAAAAGGGATTGGGCACTGGACCCAGGTGGGGACTCCCTATCTACTGGCGTCCCACCCTGTCATTTTCTCTCTTCTGCCACTAAGCATAAAGCGCAGGAACACCATTTGAAAATGACACTCTTGAGTAAAAACAAAATCAAAAACAATAATCCCCCACATGTGACTATCTAAAATGCAGAGTTTTGTAATGTAGCCAGTTGTCACTGTGGTACTGCGCAAACACAGGTCCTAATCCCACCGTTGCGACCACTGTTAGAACTGGGATTTCTGGTTGGCTAAGGCTTGCGCCAAAGCCAGGCAGAAACCACCACTCTAGTCAGGGCAAGGGAGTTACACGCCAAAGATAACCCCTGCTTACCCCCTTGGTAGCTTGGCACGAGCAGACAGGCTTATCCCGGAGGCACTGTGTAAAGCATCTGCGCATGCACTCAGCAACAACATCCCAGGCACACTACAAAAGGAACTCCACACAAGGTTATACTAATAACTTTTGTATTCTCAAAACACATCAGATAGTAATCACACAATATACATTGTGCCAACTGGCACAGGCAATATTCACAAGGGATTATTTACACAGGACAGGGCCACATGGGCCACTGTCAGGATCAACACTTAGCAGAAATAGCCGTTCTAAACCTAGAATAATTGTAGCACCAAGTAACAATGGTAGAACATAAGCAGTAACCACTGGTAAAAGGTAGGTACACACTACACAATACTAATCACCATAGGCATAGATCACGCAGGGACACATAAACTCACTAGTATAAACTATACTAGGAACAACAACCTCCTAAGCATGAAAACACATTTAGAGGTATCACAGGCATAACGGCATTGCACATTACGCATAAATCACATTAGGCCTAACAAGAAGAAATACAGTAGGCAATCACCTTGCACCACATTTAGAGCACACAAATCACATTAGGGCTTGTGCCCTATACACATACCAGCCCCCTGGCCAACTGGCCATCTAAAGAAGGGGCTCAAATGCTCTGTGTCCAGAATGTCAGGGCGCGCTGCCAGTGCAGCGCCAGTCAGGGGAGCGCCATCTGCGCAAACCTAAACATTGCAGCTGCCCACTACTTGCTGGGCAGCTGAGAACCAGAACAGCGCCTAAACTCTGCAGCTGGCACTAAGTGCTGTGCAGCTGTGAAAGGCCAAGGTAGGGCGGAGGGAGTGCGGCTCACTCCCGGGTTCACAACGAACACATGTTACCTAAAAGGAAAATTCCTAAATGGCCTAGCTGCCCACTACTTGCTGGGCAGCTGGGAAATAAACTGCGGCATGGGCCTTCACTGGCCCTTTAGAAGAATTTGCGCCAAAAAATGTTGGAGCCATCTGGGCTCTGAAATCAAACCTGGGCCATGTATGGGAGCCACACGAGGCTCAGTAAATAATTAGCAAACCAATGGAGCCTGTAAAACACCTTCACTCCGCAAATTTCCCTCCGCATACCTTCACTCCTCATATCATTACAACGCAAGTACCTGTACTCCCCAAAATATTACAACGCATGTCATTACATCTTATATGCTTTTACCACGCATGCTTTTACAACGAAATTCGTTGTAAAAGCATGAATGGTAAAAACATATGTTTTTAATATTTAAGTGTAAGGTAAGTATATGGTTTTAGTTTGGGGTTGTTGGGGTATATGTTTTAGGGGTTCATTAGTATTTTAAGGGTGGGTTTGGGTTATGGGGTACAGGGGTATTTAAGGGTTAAGGGATAGGTTTGGGTATTGGGGTAAAGGGGTATTTTTAGGCTTCAGGGTTAGGTTTTGGTTTTGGGGTACAGGTTTTTTAGGGTATAGGGCTAGGTTTGGGTTCTGGGGTATAGGGTTAGTTTTAGGCTTCAGGGCTAGTTTTGAGTTTTGGGGTACAGGGGTATTTCTAGTCTTCAGGGCTAGGTTTGGGTTTTGGGGTACAGGGGTATTTTTAGGCTTCAGGGCTAGGTTTGGGTTTTGGGGTACAGGGGTATTTTTAGGGTTCAGGGCTAGGTTTGAGTTTTGGGGTACAGGGGTATTTTTAGGGTTCAGGGGTAGGTTTGGGTTTTGGGGTAGAGGGGTATTTTTAGGGTTCAGGGGTAGGTTTGGGTTTAGGGGTACAGGGGTAATTTTAGGGTTCAGGGCTAGGTTTGAATTTTTTTGGTACAGGGGTAATTTTAGGGTTCAGGGCTAGGTTTGAGTTTTGGGGTACAGGGGTATTTTTAGGGTTCAGGGCTAGGTTTTGGGGTACAGGAGTATTTCTAGGGTCAGGATGGGTTAGTGTTTAAGGGTGCTGGGGTATTTTAAGGAGTAGGGGTGGGTTAGGAGTTTGGGGTGCTGGGGTATTTTAAGGGAGCAGGGTGGGTTAGGATTTTGGGGTGCTGGGGTATTTTAAGGGAGCAGGGTGGAATTCATTTTTAGGGTGAATAGAGTAATTTTAAAAATATTATATATATATATATATATATATATATATATATATATATATATATATATATATATATATATATATATATATTAGCACAACAAAGGTTTCTTCTGAGATCGGTACCGTTGTCAGTTGGCGCATTGCAGGCAAAGCCCAAGTGTGATCAAGACACCGCCGGGTGTCGAAACGCGTAGCGATATCATGGAATAAACTGGTGATTATCAACTCTAACTCTGAGTGCGCATTTTTACTGGATTGTTGAACTATATATATCTACTCTATATATATATATATATATATATATATATATATATATTCACTGAAAAAACCATAGGTTATAGACCATATATAGTTAGGAATTCGCATTTACAAAACCTTATTTTACTCACACAAAACCATTAAAATTCCATATATAGTTAGTTGCACTAACTATATATCGCGCACCCGCAATCCACTGCTGATGATGTCACATATTACATCATTCATGACATGGTCAGTGACATCACTGATGACATCACTGATGACATCTCAAATGACATCACTGATGACATCTCAAATGACATCACTGATGACATCACTGATGACATCTCATTTGACATTACTGATCACATCACTGATGATATCATTCATGTGATAATACGATGAACCTCTTCAGACTCTAATATAACCTTAGATACAATCAGTGTAAACAGACACTCACAGACTGTCACTCATCCATGGAGTTACTCACACACCTAGTAAGTCATGCAAAGAATCAATCACACCTCCATTTCCTCAACTATACAGTTATACAAACTTTACTTAATCAAACATATACTAACACATATTTACTCTCTTATACAATCCCTGATACAAGTTCACAATGATCCATACAGCCACTCACACATTCACTGGCTCTTATGCACAGTTATTTATATATGTCAACTCTCACATGTACTGTGTTTTACATATGTACTTACTTTGACATGTAGCACTGAGATATCCATTCACTCACCAATACACTCATGCACACAGTCAACCGCCCATACAGCTGTTTCCACATGCACTTTTGAAACCATACATCTAGTGAATCAACTGCTCACACATCTATGCACAGAGTCATACACCTCCCAGCCACCCACACACACACTCAGTCTCCCATACAAATACTTGGGCAACCAATCAATAACCCATATAGTTACTCATATAGCTACTTATCAACACATGCAACAGTTTACAGAACAACAGACATAATGATGCACAAATTAAGACAGTTTAGTCACTAACCCATGCACTCAGTGAGACACATTTAATCACTCACTCATACAGTCAGTCATGCACCTACTAAATCCTTCATCCAGACACTTATACATCCACTCATTCTTCAATATGTAAGACATATTTTAACTTTACAGAAACATACAGTCACTGGATGTTGTCATCAGTGATGTCATCAGTGATGTCATTTGAGATGTCATCAGTGATGTCATCAGTGATGTCACTGACCATGTCATGAATGATGTAATATGTGACATCATCAGCAGTGGATTGCGGGTGCGCGATATATAGTTAGTGCAACTAACTATATATGGAATTTTAATGGTTTTGTGTGAGTAAAATAAGGTTTTGTAAATGCGAATTCCTAACTATATATGGTCTATAACCTATGGTTTTTTCAGTGAATTTTCAAGGTTTTGTAAATGCTAATTCCTAACTATATATGGTCTATAACCTATGGTTTTTTCAGTGAATTTTCAAGGTTTTGTAAATGCTAATTCCTAACTATATATGGTCTATAACCTATGGTTTTTACAGTGAATATATATATATATATATACATACATATATAAACATATATCATCTGTATATCTATATAAATACAAACATAAATGCATGCATACGTATACTTATATGCATACAGATGCATGTTATTTACATGAAAGTTGAAAAAACACTAATAAAAGCAAAGCTAAAAAGCCACCTCATTACAAACAGAATGGCTTTAACTTAAACGAGGGCGAGATCTATTGCATTTTCAATGCTTGTTTACTTTGGTTCCATCAAGAAGGCATTCAGATGTGTCACACATTTGCCATAAATTCTGAATGTTAGCACTCTAGTTGCACATTAGATCACTGTAGTAAAGCTACTGCTCACCAGGGACGTCTGCTGCTGGTATTCAAAGTGCATGTTTCAGTCTGCATGTCAGAATTTTTTTAATGAAATAGAAGAGGATTTGAGAAGTCACTCAAAATGATCCCTAATTTTTCTTTCTGAAGCACTAATCATACTTTCTATGGCAAAATTAACCCCCTCATGTTGTTCCTTTTTAAATTGAGTGTTTTCAGACTTACCACTTCATTCCAATCAAGATGGCTTCTGGTGTGCCATACTTTTGTCATAAGTAAGACTGTTAGCGCTCTAGTTGTTCTTTAGAACACTCTGGGACATTCTGTCATTGGGCTATACTTGGGCTACATCTGGGTGATATTTGGGCTACATTTGGGCTCTTTTGTCTCTGGTGGCCATTTTGGGAGACTGCATGTCAGAATGTTTTAATGAAATAGAAAAGGATTTGAGAAGTCACTCAAAATGTGCCCTAATTTTTCATTCTGCAGCACTAATCATACTTTCTATGGCAAAATATACCCCCTCATCTTGTTTCTTTTTAAATTAAATGTTTTAAGAGTTACCACTTTATTCTAATCAAGATGGCTTCAGGTGTGCCATACCTTTGTAATAAGTAGGACTGTTAGCGCTCTAGTTGTTCTTTAGAACACTCTGGGACATTCTGTCATTGGGCTATACTTGGGCTACATCTGGGTGATATTTGGGCTACATTTGGGCTCTTTTGTCTCTGGTGGCCATTTTGGGAGACTGCATGTCAGAATGTTTTAATGAAATAGAAAAGGATTTGAGAAGTCACTCAAAATGTGCCCTAATTTTTCATTCTGCAGCACTAATCATACTTTCTATGGCAAAATATACCCCCTCATGTTGTTTCTTTTTAAATTAAATGTTTTAAGAGTTACCACTTTATTCCAATCAAGATGGCTTCAGGTGTGCCATACCTTTGTAATAAGTAGGACTGTTAGCACTCTAGTTGTTCTTTAGAACACTCTAGGAGGCTGCAGTAGAACACAAAGGAATCAACTGACAGTCTCTGTCCTTGTTGGATGTACATGTTTTACTGAGAATGTCAGACTTCATTTTCACATGACTGAGAAAGATAATGTGAATTTACAGAAAATATGCTTTCAGTTTAGCTTATAGATCCCCTTCCAAACCACTGTGGGAAAATCATGAGATATTAGTTTTCTTTCAAACAATATTCATGATATCACAGCAGAAGGTTTTTTCACATGGTAAAATCACCTTAGAACCCACCACAATTCCTAAAACGAGTATGGTACCATCAACAAATGATTTATAATGTAACTAAAGTCCTAAAACCCTCTATTAACTACAATGCTTTTTAATGAGGTGCTATCATGTATATTGGTCCCAAGATGGCTGCCAACACTTCTTGGATGAAGTGCTGACAGCCAATCAGATCAGATGTGTGGTTAGGCTCCGCCCAGATATATATCTTTTTTTGAACCTAAATTACTCCAAATCCACTGGAGCACATATATTGAGACCTAGCAAAGGCACATCGGGCTAACAGTCCCTACAATTTTGCCAAGTTTCGTGCAAATCCATTCAGCCGTTCGAGCTAAAAGTGAGGCCAACCGCCCTATGGAAATTAACATGGGAAAAACGCGTTTTGGGACCCCCCTTTTTTCTCGGCCCCCCCTTGATGAAACCCCCCCAAATTGTCAGGGGCTGCTCAGAAACAAAATGTTCCATTTTCCTGAAATTTTCAGCCAATTCTGTCCACAAACGCCAAAGTTATTAGACATAGAATTTTCAAAAATCCCATAGAGAAAAAATCCTAACTATATATACCTACTGGCGACAGCCAGTAGGTAATATATATATATATATTATATATATATATATATATATATATATATATATATATATATATATATATATATATATATATATATATATTTATATACAAATGCCAGCCACTGAGTGAAAGAATGATGCTAGTAACAAGATAAGCGTTAATATGGTCTATGTGTATATCGAGGGCAAATTGTATGAAAATAATGAGTAGCAAAAAGTTCTAAGTGTAACTTATGTTTCGTACTTAGCACAAAAACTACGAGTCTTTCTTCACTGTCATCCAGGTTGTAGTTTTAAATCACATGACCGACTGGGTGTGCCCTGTTTAAAATGGCGACTGTAATGTATTGAAGCATCGGTGAGCAAGCCTGCTGGTCAGGCGAAACGCGTCCGAGGGCGACATGAAATAAACATTTTATGGTCAGCACATAGTCTCGTCACTTGTAGTCTTTCTACTTGAGAGGTGGAGTGTTGTCAGGACCCGACTTCAGACGAGACGCCCGCTGTTCTGGTAGGCGGCAGTCTTTCTCTGAAGTAACGAGGAGTAGAAGTAGATATATATAGTATATATAGTTAGGATTTTTTCTCTATGGGATTTTTGAAAATTCTATGTCTATAACTTTGGCGTTTGTGGACGGAATTGGTTGAAATTTTCAGGAAATGGCACATTTTGTTTCTGAGCAGCTCCTGAAATTTGCCTTGCGGAGCTCCGGTCCTTCCCTGAAAGTTTGGGGGGTGTTCGTCAAGGGGGGGCCGAGAAAAAGGGGGGTCCCAAAACGCGTTTTTCCCATGTTAATTTCCATAGGGCGTTTGGCCTCACTTTTAGCTCGAACGGCTGAATGGATTTGCACGAAACTTGGCAAAATTGTAGGGACTGTTAGCCCGATGTGCCTTTGCTAGGTCTCAATATATGTGCTCCAGTGGATTTTGATAAATTAACGTTCAAAAAAATATATATATCTGTAACAGCGTCCCGGGTAGCACTCCGGTTCGGGTACTTTTCGCGTAACGGAACTTTGCGAAGCGAAGCTGATTGGCTCTTCGGTGTCTGTCAACATTCTAAACAGTCCGGAGCGGCCGCCATCTTGTCTCTCGGTAGGATCGAGAGACAAGAGGAGGCCAAAACGAAGGGGGAAATGACCATAAGGGGGCATAGTAGATCCTCCCTGACCCCCTAGGTTTGATGTGGAGGCTTTAAAATGGCCCTGCGGGGCAAAAAAAAATAAATTTGTTTTTTTTGCGTTATCAATAGTGTTGTCCGTATTCCCAGTCAGTACCCTTCCCCGCCCGCCATGTGCACAAAGACCGCATACATCCCCCATAACGTCAAGGCTAAGTAACTAGAATGTCATAAGGAGTTGCAAGTCGCTCCCAAACTGGCGCCATTTTGGTCGAGGCCAGGCAGGTCCAGAGTATAGTTCAATGTCTCCAGTAAGTAGCGGCAGGACCAGAATCCTTTTCGGCAGTTCTGGCTTCGTCATTACGAGCACTAGAAAACAAGACATTCTGGGCAATACCACCCTTGACGCAGCCTTTTATGCTACAAGATGGTTTCTTCCATTCAGAAAATATTGTTGGCAGCATTTTGAAAGAAAAGATAAACGGCCGTTCTCCTAGTGAGTCTCACATTGTTACATTTATGAAGAATGTTGAAGAGTAGTATGTTGAAAATCTGAAGCCATCGTTCTACAAACTATCAACCAGCCTTGGATGGAAAAATCCTGAAGAATGTACAAACTGAAAACCAGTTTTTTTTTGCATAGCATCAGCAGCAACACTTGAGTCAGCTTTGTGTGAAGCCGCCATCTTGATCCAATCAATACCGTCCCCTTGCACACATTCAGGGACCAGGCCGCAGGACGTGTCTTCAGGTCAAACGGATTGTGGGACAAGGTCAAGAATGGAAGAGTCACCAAAAGGCAAAAAGTTCCGCCGGACCCCGGGAGCCGGCCGCCTATGTCGGGGGTGATCTCAGGCCACACCAGGGCAACAAGACTTGGGGAGGGGGCAGGAGCCAAGCGCCCCCTCCCAGTCCGCGCCACCACACCGCCTCTCGGGGGCTTCCGTCAAGCGGTTCAGGGAGGCACCACACTTACACTCACCTACGAAAATCTTACTATTGATGCTTGACTGAGACCAAGGAGATCAGAGTGCATGTCTGTGTAAGGTGATGTACCTCTGGGGAGACAAGGTCCAGAATGGAAGAGTCGCTGTATCGCAAGAGTGGGTGAAATTTAGCCGGATGGCGGGTGAGACGCTGTAATAGCAAGAGCAGGCGCAACTCAGCTGGCCGAGAGAGACTTGGGGAGGGGGCAGGAGCCAAGCGCCCCCTCCCAGTCCGCGCCACCACACCGCCCCTGGGGGGGCCTCCGTCAAGCGGTTCAGGGAGGCACCGCAGGCAGCCGTTCTTCAGATCAGTGGCTCTCACCGGCAAGGCTCCCCTCCTTTAGCAGCGATCGTTGGCGCTGTGGTTGCGGCCGGAGGCTCCTGCTTAGTCAACGCCCCGGCCTCTCCATGTCGTAGGCCGCAAGAGTAATCGCAACTCAACTGTCCAAGAGAGACTTGGGGAGGAGGCAGGAGCTAAGCGCCCCCTCCCAGTCCGCGCCACCACACGGCCCCTGGGGGGCCTCCATCAAGCGGTTCAGGGAGGCACCGCAGGCAGCCGTTCTTCAGATCAGTGGCTCTCACCGGCAAGGCTCCCCTCCTTTAGCAGCGATCGTTGGTGCTGTGGTTGCAGCCGGAGGCCCCGCCTAGTCAACGCCCCGGCCTCTCCATGTAGTAGGCCGCAAGAGTGGGCGCAACTCTGCTGGCCAAGCGAGAAATACCGTCCCCCTGCACACATTCAGGGACCAGGCCGCATTGCGAGGGCACCACAGGACGTGTCTTCAGGTCAAACGAATTGTGGGACAAGGTCCAGAATGGAAGAGTCGCTGTATCGCAAGAGTGGGTGAAATTTAGCCGGATGGTGGGTGAGATGCTGTAATAGCAAGAGCAGGCGCAACTCAGCTGGCCGAGAGAGACTTGGGGAGGGGGCAGGAGCTAAGCGCCCCCTCCCAGTCTGAACCAATGAAAAGTGTTATTTTTAGGTCACATGACCTAGCCTTACATCATTAGGAACCCAAAAGTGAAATGAACCAATGAAAAGTTTTATTAACAAGTCACATGACCTGTTATGCTTACGTTACGCGCTCTGCGCCGCCCCCCGGATCGCTTCCGGGTAGCTGCTTTTCGCGCCTCGCGCACCGGAGCACTTCCGGGTGCGCTAACACGGCGCGTCATATGACAGAAGGGACAGGCAACAAGAACCATCAGTCAAAGAGGGGGGGGCAAGTTCTTCTCTACCGGGTCATGTTGGGGCTCCACCGGAACTGATCGAATTGGTAGTCTACAGTGTTTCTGGATGTTTCAGACTGAAGCTGGCGTCAGCATGAGAGCACCACCATCTCGTGACACCGTCGTGGCCATTCAGCAAGCAATCATGGCAGTCGCTCCCCACCGTAAGTCTGCGGGAGTCGGGGGCCCCGGTGACTCTTGTAGAATCTTCAAGGCTAGCAGTCAAGCGTCCGAGTTCCAGGGTTGCCCAGAGCCATCCTTGCAGGCCAGGCCCAAGTCTGTGGAGTCGACCGCCATTTCCTGAGCTCTGTGGCAGCCGCCTCTCGCTGTACTGCAAGAGTGGGTGCAATTCATCCGGATGGCGGGTGAGACGCTGTAATAACAAGAGCAGGCGCAATTCAGTTGGCCGAGCGAGGCCCTGTGCCGCAGGAGCGGGCGCAACTCACCGCCCTATGGAAATTAACATGGGGAAAACACGTTTTGGGACCCCCTTTTATCTCGGCCCCTGCTTGACGAATCCCCCCCAAACTTTCAGGGAAGGACCGGAGCTCCGCGAGGCAAATTTGAGGAAATTTCAGGCAGATTCGTCAGCCGACGCCAAAGTTATTCACAATAGAATTTTGAGATTTTGCATTGAAAAAAATCCTAACTATAACTACCTACTGGCGACCGAATCTGCCTGAAAATGTCCTCAAAATGGCCTCGCGGCGCCCCGGTCCTTCTCTGAAAGTTTGGGGGGGATTTGTCAAGCGGGGGCCGAGATAAAAGGGGGGTCCCAAAACGTGTTTGCCCCATGTTAATTTCCATAGGGCGGTCGACCTCACTTTTAGCCCGAACAGCTGAATGGATTTCCACCAAACTTGGCAAAATTGTAGGGACTGGTAGCCCGATGTGCCTTTGCTATGTCTCAAGATATGTGCTCCAGTGGATTTTGAGTAATTTAGGTTCAAATAAATATATATATCTATGGCAGCGCCCCGGTACGCGCTCCGGGGAGCGCTCCGGGCGCGCCACGCGACTTGCGCACGGAAAGCTGATTGGCTCTCGGGTGTCTGTAAACATTCGAAACAGTCCGGAGCAGCCGCCATCTTGTGTCTCTGTAAAATCAAGACATAAGAGGTGGAAAAATCAAAGTGGGAAATGACCATAAGGGGGCAGGGATAGACCCCCCCCCTGACCCCCTAGGTTTGATGTGGGGGCCATAAAAGGGCCCAGCGGGGCAAAAAAAAATTTTTTTTTTTTATTTGCGTGGGGGGGAGCGCCTGGTACGCGCACCGAGGAGCGGACCGGGGAGCGTCCCATGGGGAAAAATGAATATTAGAGTTTTAAAAAAATGTAGCCTTTTTTTTATAAATTGGAGGTAGTTCTAAAAAGAACTGTTTTTTTTCTTCTTTTTGTTGTTTTATATTTTTTTTATTGTTTTTTTGTACATTTTGTACTTTTTTGGGGTTTTCTGAACAGTTTTATGTTTTTTCTGGATTTTTCATGGGGAGAAACGAAAAAACAGGGAATTGAAAATGGCTCAACTGGAGCAAAAAAAAAAGAAAAGAAATAATTAGGGTTTATTTAGGCAAGGACGATGAGCTTTACGCTTTGTTCTCCGTAGGAGATGGTCTTCCCACAATATTTACAGATAATTCTGAAATCTGCAAATCGTGGCTGAATGCACGGCATCGTCTCACTTTCCTCTGGTGCAGACAGAGTGGGTTGCTTCCTTTTTGAGGTGGTGCTTGTGGATTGGGGAGGGTTACTGACCAGTTCCCTCATCTCTGCAGCAGAATAATTTATTGGATGCTTGCGCTGCATGTGGCGTATCATCGTGTTGTTTCCAAATTAATATTTCTTGTTCGGGTTTCCCCTGGAAAGTTCCACACCACAGATTCTGCAAGTCACCTTTGCTGCATTTACTTTTTTCTTCCCCTGTGGGATAGAAAAAAACTCCCAAATAATGTGTGGTCTTGGCTGGTATGGGGTATTTTGTTCTTGAAGCCATCTTGAACTCCCCTCCTCCTCCTCCTCCTCCTCCTCCTCCTCCTCTTCCTCTTCTTGTTGACCACCAATGATATCTTGAGGTGGTCCTCTTGGTGGTTGTGGTGGTGGTGGTGGTGCAGATGCACCAGCTGCTGCTACTACTGAAGCCATTATATTGATCAAAAAGGTACAGAGAGGTACAAACAGGTCTTCCTAAGTCAAAGGACAAAGTCAGAATAAGGAAAAAAGTGTGGTGTCTTTCATCCTTTTGAAAAAAAAAAAATTATTGAACCAATGAAAAGTGTAATTTTTAGGTCACATGACCAGGGGCTTCATCATTATGAAACCAAAACTGTTATGAACCAATGAAAAGTGCTATTTTCAGGTCACATGACCCGACGCGCTTACGCAACGCGCCCCGGGGCGGGCCCAGGGGCGCGTCGCGTAAGCGCGTTGGACGCCTACCTTGCGCGATCGTATTTGCTCGAGTGCTTCCGGGTGCGTTTACGCCGTGCGTATCACGCGGTCGCGGCTACGCGATACGTCACGATCATGTTTTCGTTCGAGATATTGGCACTTACGGGACGCTCCCCGCTGCGCGCCCCGGGCGCTTCATAAAACTATGCTTTCCGGGGCCCTCAGCGGGGCCCTCACCGGGGCACGCACCGGGAGCGCTCCAAGGCAAAAAAAAACAAAAAAAAAAACATTATAAAAAAAAAATTGGCAAAATTGTAGGGACTGGTAGCCCGATGTGCCTTTGCTATGTCTCAAGATATATGCTCAAGTGGTTTTTACGAAAATTAACTTTGAAAAAACATATATTGGGCTACATTGGGCTATATATATGTTAGAGCCCAAATGTAGCCCAAATGTAGCCCAATGTAGCCCAAATATGGCCACCAGAGACAAAAAAAAAACTGCCCAAATATCAGCCAGATAAAGCCCAAATATAGCCCAATGACAGAATGTCACAGAGTGTTCTAAAGAACAACTAGAGCGCTAACAGTCTTACTTATAAACTGAGACTTATAGTTAGGGATTAACATTTAAAAAACCATTGAAATTCACTTAAAAAAACATAGGTTTCACACCAGTTATAGTTAGGAATTAGCATTTAAAAACCTATGAAATTCACTGAAAAAACCATAGGTTTCACACCAGTTATAGTTAGGAATTAGCATTTAAAAAACCTATGAAATTCACTGAAAAAACCATAGGTTTCACACCAGTTATAGTTAGCTGGAAATTTTACTGACATAAAACCATTGAAATTCCACGTTATAGTTAGTTGGACTCACTATAACTTGCGCGTGTAATGCACTGCAGATGACATCACATATTACATCACTCATGAATGGTCAGTGACATCACTCATGACATCACTGATGACACCATCCTTGTGACAGAGTGACAGACCTCCTTTCAGTGTAATGTAACCCTAGAAACACATATTCAAAAATAGAAACTAAGGGGGCGTGGCCAAGATGGCGTCGGAGTAAGACGTGCTTTCGAGTCCCTCCGGCTCCTAACCAGCTTAGCTTCGTATAGCATCGTCCACGGGTTGCTGACCGGCCTCCAGATTCCAGCAGAGGCCACTGACATCGAGTGGTGCGGCCCGGCGCTGCCAGCGGGACTGCAAGAGGCCGGAGAAGGCTGTTGGAGGAGAGGAGTCATCCGGCCTAGTAAGCACCGGACTCGCGTGAGGAGGAGGCCGGGCCTTGAGTGCAGAGGCGCCCGGCACCGGCTGGGCACGGTGCCGCGGAGCCGCGGAGCCGCGGGTCTCTTCTGCCCCCCCCTAAAGCGTGCCAACTCTGCGGCAAACCATTGAAGAAGAAATGGCGGTTTAGGGCGCTCTGGTACAACCAGCTGAGGGGAGTTGGTAGACCACGTGGAGAGTACAACTTGGGCTATCGGCTGAGCTGTGAGAGGCTGGGAGCGGCCATTAGAGGAGTGCGCCGGAGGTGCTGATTGCAGCCGCTGGAGGTGGGGGACGGTCCTACTGTAATGGATATCGACCTGGTGGTCTCTGATGCCCTGACCGCAGCGTGAAACGGCTGGAGTCAAGGGAGCAGGCCCTGACCTGAGGGCACCGGTGTGGCGTGAGAGCGGACCCAGGCCTTGAAAACGCCGTGGAGCTCTGCGGTAAGAGGATTGCAACGGCCGCGGGGCCTTCTGGTCGGATTGCCTGTCATCTGGAGCCGAGGCACGGCGTTTGGTTCCCTGGGGGAGCCCGGAGAAAGGTGCTGGTGGGTCTGGAGCCCAGGGACACGCCGAGACCACCAGTAGCGGTACGGCCTACATCGCCTTGTGGACTGAAGGGCTGGCCTGGTCTGTTCCTTCGACTGAGGCCGTTCCATAGCCTTGAGAGGAGTGAAGAGGAGCACTGCCTGAGCTGGGGGGTCCGGACTGGCGGCCCTGATCTACGGTAGCGGAGGACCCGGGATCGGGATCAGCACTTTCTGCAGCCTTGGGCTGCTGGACACAAGCCTCAAGGCATTGACTTTGGAAGGCGCCTCCTGGTGGGAAGCTTCTACGACGCCATCTTGGCTGGGCAGCCACTGACTGTGGTGCAGATACGCGGGGGCCGAGACTGAATACCTACTGGATACCTAGTGAGGTCTTGCGTTACACCTGAGCACCTGGAGAGTGGGAGACAGCCCTGGTCCCTCACCACAGCCGGAACTCCACGATGTCCACCACGCTTCATAAGGGAAGGCCGGGAAAGGACGGCACCTCTAAGTCCTCGCAGCAGCCGGCCTCCCCCGGGGCCAGTGGATCGTCCAAGCAGTCGGATGATGAAGCGCCCGCCACCAAGACCTTTCTGACTGAGCTATTCGCCTCTATTAAGGAGGACATCTCTGAACTCCACGCCCAATTGGCATCGGATCTCCGGGAGGTGCGGAGAGAGGTAGATGGAATTGGTGAACGTGTAGCGACGCTGGAGGATCATGATTTGAGTGTGGCGAATGACGTGTACCAACTACAACATGACATCATCCGTCTTACTGAACAGAATTTGGACCTGCAGACCCACACAGAGGACTTAGAGAATCGTTCCCGGAGGGACAACATTCGCATTAGGGCGGTCCCATGGGACGGAGAAGCTGGGGACCTGCGTGGCTATGTCCAAGCCCTGTTCTTTCAGATTTTAGACGAGGAAGATGTGCAGGAAATTAAAATGGATAGGGTGCATAGAGTCGGTCTGCCTAGGAGAGGAGGGGGTCCCCCTCCGGACATCCTCGTTTGTGTGCACGACTTTCAGGTGAAGTAGCGCATCCTGCGAAAGGCTAGAGCCATCACCTCCTTGCAATTCAGGGACCACCGTCCGCAGCTCTACCAGGACTTGGCGGCATCGACGCTTCAGAAGAGGAGGGAATTCCGCCTCGTAACTTCCTTCCTGCGGGAATGCAACATCTCCTACTCCTGGGGGCACCCATTCCGTATCATATTTCGATGGCAGAATAGGCTGGCGCAAATTCGCTCCCTGCAGGTGGCAAAGGATCTTCTGGGCCTGGAGGACGTTCCTCCCTCCCAAGCGGCGCGTTCCTCGCCATCGAGAAGACGACACCGGTCTTCCTCCTGGCATAGAATTTGTTCATCCCCGAACCGGCGGCGGCCGGATCGCGCTGCTAGCCTGCAGGAACGGGAAGATGCGGTGGCATCGGTGGCCTCGGCCACAGTAGCAGATTCTCAACAAAGCTCTGGAGCAGCGTGATCCCCGACTTTATGAAGGTTTGGCGCCGGGGGGGCTCTGGCCCTAAGGTCCCGGGGTACTATTGTACTTTTGAAGAAGACACCCCGGACCGTGGCCCTGGGGGTCCCTGAGTTGGTGCCCCCACCCAGATTCCAGTCCAATGAGGATCTTGTGAACTATGGTCTATTGGAACTGCTGAGTACTTTGTTCAGGTTCAGTGTCTTGAGTTACATCTTATTGGTTTTTGGTTTACAGGGGGGAGGTGGGAGGTGCGGAGTTTCGGGGGCAGGGGGCACAGGGGAAGTGTTGGGGTTTGGGGCGGGGGGAGGGGAGAGTGGTGGCGACCGAAAACTATATGTGTGAGGTATTGTTTGCACTAGAGGTATTTTCCATTGCGGTTGCTATATTGAGCCTTACTGAGGATTATACATTTTCTGATGTTTGCATGGATGAGGGATGTTTGGAGCTCTGGGGTGGGGTGTGTACTGTTCCCCATAGACGGAGGGTGCTTGGAACATTGATTTTGGTGTCTCTATCCGGTTGTTCTCAATGTGTAGTGCTCTGGGGGTCATCTTGTATGATTGGCACTGGGAGGTCCGATGATGTGGACTTGCTGGAGGGGAGGGGAGAATTGAGGGTTGGAGGTGGTTGTTGGAGGGTGGGCCTGGCCCAGGCGCGTGTGGGGTGGTGGCCAGCGAAGACTGGGGAATGGGCTCTGGTCATCCTAATAAGCAGACTCAAACAACAAGAGAGTGTTAATACAAACAGACCATGCTAGCAGAATTAGTACTGGTTACCGCTAGTCTGGTAGACAAGGCTGTTAATAATAGATAGAAAGGACAGAGTGCACGTGTTAGAAGTACTAGCTAAAAGGACCCTCAGGCCCCAGTGTAACACTGGTAGCCAGTTGTCTTCATTGGGTCCCTTGTATCGCTAGAGAGGTGAAAGTGAATCTAAAAAGAGTACACACTACTCCTCAAAATAATTTAATAAGAGGGTAGCTCCAACTCTGTTAAAATCAGTGATCGAAAAAACATTATTTTTCTGGACTACACCGGGTTGTGCAAGTTTGAACCACAGAGTCCCTTTGTCGAAAAAGTGTAAAGAAAGTTAATAAAAAGAGGTGGTCAACATGTTTCTGCCAGATAAGCAAGATTCGCTCGGCATTCGTCAGGACCAATGTGAAAAAAACAGTTCACTGTTCTGGGCACCCTAAAGTGTACAGATACAGTGGGTAGGATCATTTACTCATACGACCTGTGACTTGTCGAAGCATTTGGTAGAAAAAGTCTTCCCCAAGTTTCTAGAGGCCCCCTCACTTGAGGAGGTAAAGTTTGGTCTGTAAGGGTAGATAGGAGAAATTAAAAGTATACATTAAGTCATTTCTAAACTGAGCATATATACTTCTACCCTATTACAACTCCAAACATTGTGCACCCACTTTTTGTACCGAAATTATCTTCGTGTATAAGGAAGGAGAATCAAGCCTTCTAAACACCAAGGTGGACCCATTTATTTCAATCCATCCATCAGTCTGTGAGCTCAGACCTTTATTTATTTTGGCATGCTTTAGATACCAAAACAGAGAGTGAACTTGCATTTTGCAAGGAGATTTTTTTCTTTGGAAAATGCTTTATTAAAAACCAGTGCTTAGACAACGCCGAGAGGGATATGAACTCTAGGCAGATTATCCAGAAAACACACAGACACACTTTAGCAGGAAAGCATCAAGAGCACAGAGCACCCCTAAGGGAGTACGCTGGGATGTAAACTTACATAAAATAGGGTAGAAGTATATATGCTCAGTTTAGAAATGACTTAATGTATACTTTTAATTTCTCCTATCTACCCTTACAGACCAAACTTTACCTCCTCAAGTGAGGGGGCCTCTAGAAACTTGGGGAAGACTTTTTCTACCAAATGCTTCGACAAGTCACAGGTCGTATGAGTAAATGATCCTACCCACTGTATCTGTACACTTTAGGGTGCCCAGAACAGTGAACTGTTTTTTTCACATTGGTCCTGACGAATGCCGAGCGAATCTTGCTTATCTGGCAGAAACATGTTGACCACCTCTTTTTATTAACTTTCTTTACACTTTTTCGACAAAGGGACTCTGTGGTTCAAACTTGCACAACCCGGTGTAGTCCAGAAAAATAATGTTTTTTCGATCACTGATTTTAACAGAGTTGGAGCTACCCTCTTATTAAATTATTTTGAGGAGTAGTGTGTACTCTTTTTAGATTCACTTTCACCTCTCTAGCGATACAAGGGACCCAATGAAGACAACTGGCTACCAGTGTTACACTGGGGCCTGAGGGTCCTTTTAGCTAGTACTTCTAACACGTGCACTCTGTCCTTTCTATCTATTATTAACAGCCTTGTCTACCAGACTAGCGGTAACCAGTACTAATTCTGCTAGCATGGTCTGTTTGTATTAACACTCTCTTGTTGTTTGAGTCATGAATTCATAGGGGTATGAGAGTGTTTACTTTTGACCCTTACTCTCTTATTGTTGTTATTCATCCTAATAAGCACACAGAGCGGATTCTCCCACAATCATTATGCCTGTTAGTATAGGTACATGGAATGTGAAGGGTCTCAATTCCCCGCAGAAGCGCCAGAAACTCTGGAAGTACCTATCAGATCATCATCTTGATGTAGTTGCCCTCCAGGAAACCCACTTAGCTAGGAAAGATGAACTAAGACTCCGACATAGGCTCTTCCCCCTTATTTATAGGGCGTCAGCATCCACCAAGCATAGGGGGTGGCCCTCCTATTCCGGGCTTCTCTCCACTTTCTGCCTCTGGGGGTGAGCAGTGATAAGGAGGGTCGTTGGCTAATGGTGAAGGGGTCATTATATGGCCGACAATGTACGTTTGTGGTGGTTTATGCTCCTAAGGCTGGACAGAATGGTTTTTTACAAGGCCTGATGGACATGGTGGGGGACTTTGTAGAAGGGCACTTGTTCCTATTGGGGGACTTCAACATGGTGTGGGACAGGGACATGGATAGTTCGGGGACACGCAGGGCAGACTCTGGGATCTTTACAGAAGAAACGCAGTGACAAATAGGCGAATTGGGGTTGGTGAACAGCTGGCGCTTCTTACACACTCAGACCAAGAATTATACATTTTTTTCTCATGTCCATCGCTCGTACTCTCGTATAGATCACATTTTTATTAGTCAGGCCCTCAGGGGAGATGTCCGAATTACTAGTGTTTTACCAATTTCAGTATCTGACCATAGCCTGGTGGTTATTGGGTTGCATTGGTCCGTGGGGGGGACGGTTGGCGGAAGTGGTACTTCCCGGCAGCGTTGGTACGGGATGAGGTGTCCTGTAAGGAGCTGCGAAGGGCTATAGGAGAGTTTTTTGCTCTTAACCCGCCTTCTGATACATCAGTATATACCACGTGGGATGCGTGCAAGGCCTCAATACGGGGTACTTGCCTCGCCCTCAATGCGAACCTCAACAAGCTTCGGAGAAAGGAGAGGGAGGCCCTGGAGACGGAACTCGCGGCTTTGGAGCAGGCGCACAAGTCAAACCCTTCTAGGGTGACCCTCCGACCACTAACAGCGGTGAGAGGAAAATTGCAAGCCCACTACAACAACCGGGCTGAGTTTACCCTCCTGCGCCTCCGACGCGTCTCCTACTCCCAGGGGAACAAGGTGGGGTGTCACCTGGCCCGGCAGCTTCAAGATAAGCATGAGAAGGATTACATTGGGGGCGTACAGGACCACACGGGTTCTGTTTGGCACAGGGATGCGGACAAAGCAGACCTTTTTGGCCGCTTTTATGCAGATCTCTATTCGGGTGACACCCTTAATCCGGAGGCTCAGTCTGCGTTCTTGAGTGGTCTCCCTATACCACAGGTTTCCAGGGAATGGAATGACTTGCTGTCTTCCCCCATCACTAGGAAGGAGGTATTGGACGCCATTAAGGCTCTGAAACTCCACAAGGCTCCCGGCCCTGACGGGTACACGGCTCTGTTTTATAAGACGTTTGCATCGGACCTCTGCGATTACCTGGTTTCCCTCTTTAATGCAATGGCGTCAGAGGGGAGAACCTCTGAAACTATGGCCGAGGCTCTGATTACCGTCCTCCCCAAACCGGGGAAGGATCTTACCAAATTCGCGTCCTATCGCCCGATAGCGCTCCTCAATCTAGACGCTAAGTTGTATTCTTCTATACTTGCTGGTAGGTTACAGGATTTGATGCTAGCACTTTTTCACCCGGACCAGTCCGGGTTTATAAAGGGTCGGCAAACTCATGACAACCTGAGGCGCGTGATCCATTTGATCGAGAAGGCTAATAGATTTTGCATACCGGCGGTGTTAGTAGGGCTCGACGCGGAGAAAGCCTTTGATCGCGTCGACTGGGGCTTTTTACATCGCACACTGGAAGCCTTCGGGTTCTCACTCCACTTCATAAGAATGCTTGGGGCTAACTATAACAGCTCCACCTCTCGGTGCTGATTAATGGCCATAGATCCGGGAGTTTCCACCATTCCAGCGGAACGCGTCAGGGGTGCCCGCTCTCCCCACTTCTCTTTGCCTTAAGCATTGAACCGTTGGCACTAGCGATTCGGGAGAAAGAACAAATAATGGGCCTCCCCTTCTCAGGTGGACAACATAAGATTTCGCTCTTCGCAGACGACGTGTTACTCTCGGTTAGGGACCCGGCACTATCGTTACCCTATGTCCATACGGTGCTCTCTGAATTTGAGACGGTGGCAGGATTCAGAGTCAATTTCGACAAATCGTATATTCTGAAACTGACTCTACCCCCCGAAGAGGTGCACCGGATACGAGCGCTTACACCACTATCATGGTCGACTTTGTCCCTGTTATATCTGGGTGTAAGACTGACCTCTACCCTGGGCGCACTGTTCCAGGCCAACTTTCCCCCGATGCTGGCGGCGATACGCGCGGAGCTGGAGAGGTGGAAGCCGAAGTACATGGTTGGGTAGGATTCACGGGCTTAAAATGGTCCTCCTACCAAAACTTTTGTATCTTTTCCAGGCATTGCCCATTCCGGTGGAGCTGGACTATTTCCGTCGGCTTAAGACCTTGATGTTGAAATTTGTATGGCAAGGCGGCCGGGCGCGACTTTCTTATGCAGTTCTTCGACGTCCACGAGTGGAGGGGGGGTGGGGTTCCCAGACATGCACTTGTATTATAAAGATGCCCGATTGAGAGTACTGGTGGAATGGTCCCAGCAGCTCTCAGAGAAGCACTGGCTTTATATGGATCGGAGTGAGGCCGGAAGATCCATCTGGGACCTGGCCTGGAAGCCTAAGGCGGACCGACCCAGAAACGCGTATATTAGCACTCCCACCAGCACGGTGTTGAAGGTCTGGGACACGGTCAGTGGCGACAACCGGTGGACCACCTTCCCGTCCCCATTTACTTTTATTCATTTCAACCCGGCCTTCCCTCCGGCCCACACTGATGGACCCTTTGGTGTCTGGAGAGAGGGTGGTTGTAGAGCCCTTACTCACCTGTTTCATGGTATGGCGCCTCTTACCTTTCATGACTGTATGCGGGATTATGGAGTTCTACCCACTGAGCGCTTTTGGCATCTCCAACTCCTACACTGGGCAACGTCACCTGGGGTGATGGATGCCGCTACTAGACCATTGACGAAGTTTGAAACCTTTATTCTTCGCACGTCCACCATGAAGGGGATGATCTCCTTCATTTATGGGATGCTACTAGACTCCACGGTGTCCCCCCGACCTCGATACATGGACCACTGGGAGGCTGCATTGGGTAGGGACATTTCTGACAGTGAGTGGAAAAGCCTATGGCGAGATGTGGTGGCACATAATCACTCAGCAGATCTTAGAGAGGCACATCTGAAGCTTATATTTGACTGGTATCTATATCCATCCAAATTGCATCTGATATTTCCGACGACCTCAGATAGGTGCTGGCGAGGCTGCGGTCTGCTGGGTGACTTCCGCCACATCTGGTGGGACTGTCCCACCATCCAACCATTCTGGTCCGAGATCGTATCCCACATTAAGGATGTGATGGGCTATCCAATTCCGGATTCCATGGAGTATGTCCTGTTGGGGCTTAGAGACCCGCTGTTGGAACATCAGACTAGGGCCGATAAACGCATTATATGGCTGTGCCTGGGAGCGGCCAAATTGACTTTGGCAGCCGCTTGGAAAAGCCCGACAGCTCCTGCTATCTCTTTATGGCACGCACGGTTATGGCGACTACTGAGTATGGAGAGACTGTCAGATATTTTTGGGGGGAATTTTAAAAACTTCATGTTCAACTGGGGACCCTTGGTTAGGTTTCTGTCTCGAGGTTTGCCATCTGCAATTTGCCCCTCAGCTCTTCGTGCATTACATCTCTTCCAAATTTAACCGCCTGCTTTTATGATGTTATTTTGAGTGAATGATGGTCGCCACCACAAGGGACAGGGTGGGGGGTGGGGGGGAAGTGGGATGGGTGGGGTGTTGGGTTGGGGTTGTTGATCTACTTTTGGTTGCGACAAAATTGACATGTGAAGACGGTTTGCACGGCCTTCCTATATAATCATGATCCTGGTTGGGACACCTCCTACTTTTGAGACCTTTGGATTATCTGCTGAGACATTGGTGCGCCCTCCAATCAATGGTGATTGGCGAACAATGACGTTTGCACTGCATCTGACAAAGCTAATTGCCGTCTCCCTTTATGTAATTTTGGTTTTTTCTGCAACAATATTCTCCAGCACCCCCTGTGTGGGGATTTATGGTGGAATGTCGCCTGTTCCTTTATTCTCATCCCCTTTCTTTTTCTCACCCCTTTTTTCTCCTCCTTTTCTTCTGCTTAAAACATTGAATAAATAAAAAATGTTATTAAAAAAAAAAATAGAAACTAAAATTTTCAAAAAAATAGAGATACCCATACCAGTTACAACAACCAATTCAGTAATACCACCATCTATATACACATCCACTCATTCACCAACAGTTCTATATAGTCACTCATACATATATTCACTCATCATATGTAGTGAAACACCTATACATCCTTTACACACCGACAGTCATCCAAAAGTTACTCACACACATACCCACACATGCAAATAAACTATTGAGCATCCATTTATTTGCATATACAGCTATACACCCACTACCACTTTACTTTTAAGGAAACTTACACATACTTACTCTCTAAAACAATCACTTATAGAAACACATACTTATTTAAACAGGAACTCTTACAATCTCTCACATATACTCACTTATATACATCAATACTCACATATACTAGATTAAAACATATGTCGTTACTGATAAAGACATTAGTGAGACAGTCATTCACTCACTAACACACACATATACACACTCATCCACCCATACAGTCCTGCACGTATGCTGTCTTCAAAACACATAAACACAGTGAGTCAGTCATTGATGCATCTATGTGCTAAGTAATACCCCCACCAAACCAGACACTCATACTGATACTTAAAAAACATCTAATAACCCATATACACACACATGTAGCTACTCACCAACCCATGCAGCCAAATATACACAAAGTGAAACACTGATACATATATTTAAATATTTAAACATTACTCACTAATATATGTATTCACTAAGATACACTTAATAAGCCAGTTAACCAATCAATTTATTTTTTTTAAAACATCCTTTTAGACACTTATTTAAACATTTATTCTTCCATCGCCCTTTACACATACATATATAAAACATATTTATTTTTCAGAAAGACACACATTCACTGGATGGTGTCATCAGTGATGTCATGAGTGATATCACTGACCATGTCATGAGTGATGTAATATGTGACGTCATCAGTAGTGCATTCCACGCGCAAGTTATAGTGAGTCCAACTAACTATAACGTGGAATTTCAATGGTTTTATGTCAGTAAAATTTCCAGCTAAGGATAACTGGTGTGAAACCTATGGTTTTTCAGTGAATATATATATATGTATATATCTTGTATATGTATATGTCTTCAAAACACATACAGTGAGTCAGTCATTGATGCATCTATGTGCTAAGTAATACCCCCACCAAACCATACAGACACTCATACTGATACTAAAAAAAACATCTAATAACCCAAATACACACACATGTAGCTTCTCACCAACCTATGCAGCCACTTATACACAAAGTGAAACACTGATACATATATTTAAATGTTTAAACATTACTCACTAATATATGTATTCACTAAGATACACTTAATAAGCCGGTTAACAAATCATTTTTTTTTTTAAACATCCATTTAGACACTTACTTAAACATTTATTCTTCCATCGACCTTTTTCATATACATATAGAAAACATATTTATTTTTCAGAAAGACACACATTCACTGGATGGTGGCATCAGTGATGTCATGAGTGATGTAATATGTGACGTCATCAGCAGTGCATTGCAGGCGCGCAAGTTATAGTGAGTCCAACTAACTATAACGTGGGAATTTCAATGGTTTTATGTCAGTAAAATTTCCAGCTAACTATAACTGGTGTAAAACCTATGGTTTTTTCAGTGAATTTAATAGGTTTTTTAAATGCTAATTCCCAACTATAACTGGTGTGAAACCCATGGTTTTTTCAGTGAATATATATATATAAAACATAGTGCAGGCACAATTAAACATTTTCAAAAAAGAAAATATGGAACACATTTAATCAATAAATGTTGGAAAAAAGCGGCAGAAAACACCAGAGAGGATTGCCTAAAAAACAAAGAGAAGCAAAATGAACCGAAAATTAGCCAATAAGATTGATATTGGATTATAGCCTAGAATCTAAAAAAATCTTGCAGATTCTGAGGAAAAATTGGAAGATACTCCAACTAGACCCCATGATGGGTCAAAGGATGGGGACCCACCCAGTGATCACCTACAGGAAAGCAACAAACTTAAAAGACCAATTGGTCCACAGTCATTTCCAAAGCAACAAATCTAAAACTTCTTGGCTGAAAACACAAGGATTCGTAAAATGTTTTAACTGCAAAGTGTGTGAGATTGCAAAACCGATGAAAGAACTGACAATGTCCAACAAAAAAACCTGGAAAATAAAAGAACTCATTACTTGCAAAAGTCCGTACACGGTATATATGATAGAATGCCCATGCAAGTTGAGGTACATAGGCAGTAACATTAATTGTTATTTCGCCCGCCTTGGGCTTCACCAAAAGTTCTTGCTTGCTGGGATTTGTAGTTCCTTTTAAGTGTGCTGCGATAGTTTCCTGTGCACTTGCAGGTTAATTTATAATCATTTTACAAGCCCTCCAGTGGGCCTCAGAAATTCGTGCCAGTTTACATTTTGAAATACCATTGTGCTGCAAACAGGAAAGAAAAGTTCATCCATGCAGACCTCTATGCTCTAATGGCGGTGCATCCTCCGCGGCCGGGCTGCCGCGTATAGATCATCCCAAAGGTTGCCCTGAAGCACGAGGACGCCACTCCACAAAGGTATTTTTTTTTTTTTTTTTTTTTTTTTTAGGCAGCCAGCTCCGAAATGCATCAGGGAAAGGGAAATATGTATTTCAGAAACTAAAAGCCGGTTTGGAAATAAAATGTTCGGATGAACTTACCTTTGTGGAGTGGCGTCCTCGTGCTTCAGGGCAACCATTGGAGTTGTTTCATTGATGACTTGTTTGTTGTCTGAAAAGGCTCTATGTTAGACCTTAACCTCTTTCTGGCAAGAATACAGCAGAACAGCTTGAATCTCAAGTTCACTAGTACCGCTAGTACTGAATCTGTCAACTTCTTAGATCTTATTGTTTATGTAAAAGATGGTAGAATACAAACTAAAATATATAGGAAGGAGACCTCCGGAAACACTGTGCTACATGCCAGTAGCTTCCATCCCACATGCTTGGTGAACAGTATCCCTTATGGGGAGGGTCTTAGAGTGTTGAGGAATTGTAGTGATCCACAAGACAGAGAGAATGCTTTAAATGATTTACAACAGCGTTTCAAGCAAAGAGGATACAGTGACAACTGTTTGGAGACATCTTTTAATAAAGTCAGACAAAAGACAAGAGAGGAAGTTCTTTTCAAGGATAGGAAAATTAAAAAACAGGAAGGGAACGATTGTAGAATAATCACGAACTACAACAAATTGCATAGCTCTGTGAGGAAAATACTAAGCAGACATTGGCATGTCATTAAAAATGATCCAATTATTGGTCCGGCTTTAAGCACTAGACCTCTGATCACTTTTAGAAAGGCAAAATCCTTTAAGCAGCTGCTAGTCAAAACCACACTGACTAAGGTAAAAAAGAAGAAGACAAATAGGAGCGATTGGTTGGCTAGAAAGGATGGGTTTCTTAAGTGCAAGAAATGTAAGGCTTGTGAACATGGGAGAAATACCAGTACATACAAACCAGGTCTCTCAAATAGGATGAAAAAAATCAAAGGACAATTTGACTGTAAAACGGAATTTTCGATTTATGTTTTGAGCTGTGGATGTAATCTACAGTATGTTGGTAGTACAATTAAACCCGTTCACCAACGGATACTACAACATCTGAGGGCGATAAAAAATGCTGACAGGACATATCCAGTCGCCCGACACTTCGAAAAATTCCATGACAAGAATGTGAACAGTCTGTCCTACTATGTGATTGACTCCGTGCCCTTGAATGAAAGAGGGGGGGATAGGGTAAAAAAACTGCGCAAACTGGAGTCATGGTACATAGTTGAACTGAATACAAAAAGCCCGTATGGATTAAACATTGAAGAAGATCTATACACTCACCTATGATTTACTTTATGACTTTAAAATCAATTAATTTTTTGTGGTGTATTCGACTTCCTGCATAAACAAAAGTTCATTTTCTCTAGGAGTTAAAGTAATGGATTGTTTTTAATTAAGTGCTCTTACAGTCAATAAGTAGAATAGATTGGGTTTGCCCACTGGGGCTCTAGCTTTTTGAAAAAGTACCAGCAAATCATCTATGCACAATGAGAATACTAGTTAAATAATATCGAAATTAGAAGCCGATTACTGCTTATAAATTGCCGTGTGAGGTGGTTTTGGTGAATCAAAATAAGCCCACTTGGGCTGAATTGGCTTTACCAAAAACTGTGTGAATGTCCCGAATTGGGGTAGAGGAATGAGTATATATAAAAGAAATATTTATTGTTTCTTATTCATTCTTTCACCGTTTTTTACCACTTTGATTAGAGGCTTTATTTATGTAAATTGCATTTTGATGCGTTTATCTAAATGACACTGAAAAATAATTTTTTACTCTAATGCTGTGCACGATGATAACATGTGTAAATAACTTTTCTATTTCTATGAATTTGTTTGTCACGTGATGCATCACGTCAGTATTGAGCACTTTAAATGAATGTATGTGTTGACACAAAACCTATCGTGACCAAGCCTGCTGGGTCAGGCGAAACGCGTCGTAAGCGACTTATGAAATAAAGAAGGTTCTTTCACTACGCTGTGTCGTCTCCTTCGGAAACTGGTTCGAAGTTTTGAGCGCTTGATATATATATATATATATATATATATATATATATATATATATATATATATATATATATATATATATATATATATGTCATCCAAACCTTCGTTTCAGGAATACAAAAAAAGGCGCTGACTCCGTGGGATTCTTGTCGAAGAGGAATTTTATTCAGCCAACGATGATGTATATATATATATATGTGGTAAGTACATTTACTAAGTTTACCCCGCATATAACTTCACCACACATGCCTTTGGGTTGTAAAGGCATGCGTGGTAAAGTTATATGCGGGGAAAAGATTGAGGAGTGATAGTACTGCGGAGTAATGACTCATGCGTTGTAATAAATGCGGAGTCATGGTATGCAGGATTTTAGTATGCGGAATAACATCATATAGTCACCGGAGCCATCTGGCTCTTGAATGGCACAGGTTGGAGCCAAAACGGGCTTTAAATTAAATGTGCCCCAGTCCCTCATGGGGACTCTAAAAATGACTAGGGGCCTCGTTGGAGCCATCTGGGCTCTGAAATTAACTGTGCCTCAGGAGCACAGTTGCTCTAGAACTGAGCATGCCCCCATGGCGTGGGAGCGGACCGCTGCCATCCGGGGCTGCTCTGGCAAATAGCACTGCCCTCGTGCTTGCACAGATAGGAGTGCGCGGGCACCTCAGGCCCTCCAAACCAACTAGGGACATCGTGGGGGTGGCCCCTGACAGGCGGGGGCCGCTAAGAGCAGAATGCTGCCATTCCCCCTGCCCAACCCTTACTCACCGGGCTCCGGCCAAGGGAGACTTCTCTCCAGGTGTCAGCAGCGCTTCTGTCGGCGTGGCGGTAGGCGGGGCTTCACCTGGGCCCCCTCCTGCGGGCCGGGACTTCTCCAGACTGCGGGGCTCCCTCAGCGCCGGGGAGCCCTGTCGCAAGCCTCAACACTCCTCCCTCTTCTTCACAACGTGGCATGGGACAGCTTCCTCGGGCACGGGGAAGCGGAAATGACACACTCCAGGCCCCCCCTACAGTCAGGCGGTGCGGGCCGGGCTTCCGGTTTTGAGCGAGGGCCACAGCGGTGATTTTCTCGGCGGCAAGAGGGGTAGGCTCCCTCGAGGATAAAATAAACATAGGAGCGGGATATGGGCACCCGCTTTAGGGATTAAATCAGCAACGATAATGCAGGGTAGGCTCCTGTCATTATAGAATATCGCCATAAGCGGGGTGGGTACCCGCGCTGGGAACCAAAAAGGGCAGGAGCGCTTCCCTCTGTGGAAATGACAGAGCTCTGCCCATACTTCAAGATAAAGCACTCACAAGGCGCTGGGGGCCCAGAAACCATCAAGGGGCCCAGAAATGACCCCTACAGCAAGAAGGGACCCAGCAACAAAGTCCTCACAGGTTAAGAGGGCAGGAGGGTCCCAGCAACAAAGACCATCAGGCATCCAGGCATTCCCCTGGGTTCCAGAAACAGCACGCCCCTGGTAGTTTCAAGTTGGAAAACAAGAACAAAATCATGGGGTCCCAGCCCCTCTTTTATACACAAAATCCCTTTGTTTCCAAAGGGGCAGGCAAGGGGCGAACCAGATGCAACTGGTTCTTGAGCACTTTGTTTTACTCACCCCCTTTGCCTATTCACAGGGTGGGTTAGGGACATCAGACACACCATAGGGGGTGGAGCCAGCATTGTGGAGGGAAGGCCAGCCCTATTTAGGTCCCAGGTGCACTCATCCCTGCCATCAACATGCAGATCTCTCCATTCACCACCGGGGCAGACCCATGCTGACTCCTGGATCCAGGCACACCAGCCAGCTCCAGCCAATTACAAGCCAGACAGCCAATTCACATATACTGCACAGATAGGCCAACTTCTAGAAGTGGCACTTCCACACTAGGCACATCATTGCGCAGCATTTAATCTCATGAGTTTGCACATACCACACTCGACCCTGCACTCCCCACACCAGGAACTACCATGGCCACACATATTCCCCATGCATTCCTATGGGAGGGCAGGCCACTCCCACCACACAAACACAGAGAGCGCATGCACTTTACACTGGACCACAGTGAAAAAGTGCGCAGAGGCCTTAAATCATCAACACCAGGTTACAGAAACAGGCTAGGCAAATGCAAAAAGCTTCGGGATGAACCTGCCAAAAGGGCCAAGTCCAAAAGCAGCCGACCATCATTTTGTGCTCAGTGATGCACTGAGTTCCCTGGTGACTACACGCAGCTGGAGTTAGATGAGACAACTGAGACTCGAAAATTCAAACACTGCTATCAATTGACCAAAGTAAGTGTACAGTTTAAAAGAAACAGCTTCTTAAAGCAGTATACCTAAAAAAATGTAAATCATTCACAGCTATTTAAAAACTACCACAGCAGGAAAATACATTTTTACTGCGGAAGTGACTTTAAAACTAGATTTTAATTTTAAATACAAAAATCAGATTTTTTCCCCCCAATTTTAACAGGAAATTGCCCAAAACACATTACAATTGATTTTCGGCTAAACAAATATTTGGAAATCTATTCTGAGTATACTGTAAAATGACAATCAAACACAGGAAAGTATAGTTTTAGCTTTAAATATTTTAAAATCGGTAATGTAGGTTTAGGTGTTTGCCTCAGGGAAGGCGCTCTAAGGTGATTTGGGTCAAACAAACAATTAAAACACCACAGAGAGTTTGCCCCATGGAAGGTGCTGGTTAGTGGAGGGAGGCAAAGTTAGTATTGTAACTCTGCAGGGTGTGTGTCAGAGAAGGAGCTAGTGAGTGGTGCGTGGTGTAATTTATATTCCAACTAGACAGGATTCTTCCCTCATTAAAGGTGCTGGTCACTTCTTGCTTTAATAAATGGAAACAAAATATCAATACACACATTTATGTAAACCATCGACTGGAATTTTAAGTATCCAATCAAGGACTTGTTCAACAGTCGGAAGGCCTTTCACAGGTAAAGTAGTTCAAAAACATAATATCGCAGCCAAAAGCAACTGAACTCTTGCTTTTCAGCAACCAAAAAGCCAAGTAACCATCAGCCATTAAAATTCCCCTTTTTATTTTAATGGCTTTGTTTTCTCCCAAGAGGGAGAAAACTAAATTAGCTGAAGATTCCAAAGTACACCAGCAAAAGGAGGAACAAACAAACAAAGAAACCTTACAAAGGCATACCATCTCAACAAAATGAAAATACCTAATTATATTTTACCAGGAATCAACAAAAAAATGTAATCGAAAATACCAGCAGGTGAAATCAAAATTAAAAAAGTAAAAACAACATGTTCTTTAAAAACTGAAACCAACAAAGAATAGCAGTGAGTCAAAAGGCCAACTGAATTATGTATCCAACCGTAAAAACAACCAGGGTGTTGAAAAACAAGAAGAACCGTCAATGTGAGCGAGTTCCCATCAGTCCACCATCGAGACCGCCCTTCATCATCTGGGATCTCTTACTCGTTTGGAGAACTGGTAGACCACAACAGACCGGCAGATTTTGATAACCAGGTCTAGGGTGTACCAGACTCACTAACTCAGACGTGAACAGGATGTGCTTAGTGGAGAACTGAATAGCAGTGCTAGAAAGTGAAAGTGTTGAAGTGGAAAAAGAAAAACAAAGAGAAAAGCTCAAAAATTGGATAGTGATAGGGAAAAAGACTTTTAATATGCACCCTTTTCACTCCCAAATCAATAAAAACAGTGCAAGTGGTAGTGTAACAAATGACTACCGACAAGAATGTTAGGTCGACATGTTTCTGCAGTCACTGGAGCCACTCGGTCTCCGGGTGCTCGTTATGGTCTTTTTCACCCGTGCCTATTCAAGGTTACCTATAATAATAAGACTACAACATTTGAAGACCCTCTTCACCTTCGCAGCTTCATCAACGCTCATCATGCTGACCCCATGGAGTCCTCCTCATCGAATGGTGGCTGAATTTGTGTTCCTTTCCCCTAATTGTTTAACTTTTTAGTCTTGTTGCATTTGCTAGTCCTATTACTGCCACATGTTTTCTCTCTGTTGTTGTTTTTGTGACAATTGTTTCCTTATTTTTCTCCACAGTTCATCCCTTCCCTTGCCGTGATGCTTCCTGGTCCTCCATCCTGCTTGATCCCGGTTGTACCGTCATTACGTCTGGTTCCTCCTCTCCCCTTGTACCTTTTGAATCCTCCCCTTGTAGGTATGTCACGATTTCATGTTATTATCTGGTTGTTTTATTCTGTTTTTCTCTCTTTCTCTCTCTGTTCTCTCTTGTTCTCTTCTTCTTTCCTGTCCCCTCATCAGCTGTTACTTTTTCCATTTTTTCAATATTTCTCCTTCGACTTCTTTCTCCCTCCACTTCTTTATTTCCCTCCTCTTCCTTCCCTGTCCCCTTTTTCAATCTTCTTGATATCTTTTTCTCTATCAACTCTTGTTTTTCTGACTTGTATTTTATTTTGATTCAAGTTCTTCTTTTTGCACTTTTTATTGCATTGTTTGTGTCATGTTTCACATTTAATGCTCTTACTATATATCATTCAGAGTTACATCCTGGAATGTTAAAAGTTTAAATAGTCCAATCAAAAGACAGCGAGTATTAGCTCATTTAGCTAAATTAAAATCTGATGTCGCCATATTACAAGAGACCCACCTTAATGACATTGAATCGTCTAAATTAAAGATACTTTGGGTCGGCCATGTCTTTTCTTCCCTCTCTTTGTGGAAAAAGAATAGCGAAGTTATACTTGTTCATAAATAGTTTGCTGTTACTGATACTCAACTTGAAATTGATTCTGATGGTCATTTTATAATTTTAAGACTGAATATTGATAATGTGCCTTTTGTTATTTTCAATGTTTACGCTCCAGTTACTGCTGATCATACCTTTTGGCCCCTCATTTCAGATAAATTGGTTTCCCTAAACGATAATTACATTATTTTTGGTGGCGACTGCAATCAGATACATGATCCCTTCCTTGACAGACACTCCCCAGTTACCTTCATTCGATCCAAAATGCATAATCAATTTACCTCGGCTATTCGTCGTAAATCCCTAACTGACATTTGGAGACTCTGTCATCCTGACCTCCAAGAATACAATTATTTTTCCCCTCCCCACAAAACCCAATCCCACATCGACTACCTTTTCCTTAGCAAATCCCTTACTCAATGTGTCCTTGCTTCTGAAATTGGCTCCATTCTCATATCCGATCATGCCCCTGTCCTAGTAGACTTCGACCTTCTTCCCTTTTCTCCCTCACATGGCAGATGACGCTTTAACAACTCCCTTTTGGCTGACTCCAAGTTTACAGACCAGTTCAGTGCTTTTATTACTGACTTTTTTCACACTAATTCCACCCCTGACTCCTCCCCTGTCATGATTTGGGACTCCTTCAAAGCAACGGCCAGAGGATTTATAATTAATTATGTCTCTAAAAAACGGAAGGGTTTTGAACGTCAATCTTCCCTTCTTCTTGCAAAAATTAAAAAGTTGGAATATTCATACTATCGATCCCCTTCCGATTCTTCTCTTAAAGATCTCTGCAAAAGTTGCTTTTAATAAGTCCTCTACTGATGCCGCAGCCTCTTACCTACTAAAATGCAGTGCCCGCTATTATGGGGGTCAAAACAAAATGGGTAAACTTTTAGCCAATTACCTAAAAACACTTCAAGATAGGACTCGGATTGCCTCCATAAGTGATTCAAATGGAGTTTCACACTTTAAAGACGAAGACATTATAAATAATTTTGTTTCCTTTTATAAACAACTTTATACCCCTGAATCCCCTCCTCTTCCTGATGACTTGACCTCTTACTTTCACTCTCTCAACCCCCTTCTTCTTCCCATGTTGACTTTTCTCCAGTCAAAGCTAACATCACTTGAGCAGAAATCTCTCATGCAGTTTCGGTACTTCGACGTGGCAAAGCCCCTGGTCCTGACGGGTATACTATTGAATTTTATAGCCACTTCTCCAAGCAACTCCTAGCCCAATTACTTTTTCTTTTCCATTCTTTTATCTCTGATGGTTCTTCTCATGGTACTTTTCAAGATGCAATGATCTACCTCATTCCCAAAGATAACAAAGACCCTACACTATGCAAAAATTATCGACCCATTTCCCTTGTAAATACAGATTACAAAATCTTTGCCAAATTACTTGCCCTCCGTATAGATCCCATTTTACCTGAAATTATTGGTCCAGAACAATCTGGTTTTGTCAAGGTCGCTTATCATCTGATAATTCGAGAGTTTTCTTTAATGTCCTCAGTAAAGCTTCCACTATTCAATACCCTTTAGCGAGCACGAAAAAACATTTGACCGTATTAGCTGGGAGTTTATGTTCCGGGCTCTTTCCTGGATTGGCATCCCCCCAAAATTAATTTCCCTCATCGCTCTCCTATCCTCTGGCCCCAGAGCTTCTATTTTCGCTAATGGTAACGTTTCAGATTATTTTTCCCTCTCCATAGGGGTTCGTCAAGGCTGCCCTTTATCCCCCTTAATGTTTATTGTTGCGTTAGAGCCCTTTTTAACAAAGATCAGACAAGACAATCTCATTACTGGTTTTAACCCTGGTCCCACCCAAGTCAAACTATCAGTCTACGCAGACGACATTCTTTTCTATTGCTCCAACCCTGAATCCACTATTCCCTCCTTTCTTCGTCAAGTCGAAGCTTTCTCCTTAGTTTCTGGTTACCGCCTTAATCGTGATAAATGCGAGATCCTTCCCCTTAATGTCTCCTGCCTTCGTCATTACTTTGACCAAACTGGTTTTTCCTGGCAACCTTCAAAAATTAAATATTTAGGCCTTTGGTTTTCCTCTTCCATTCCGGATACTCTAAAATTCAATTTTGATTATATCTCCAAGAAACTCTCGGACTCTGTCACTAAATGGAACCCACTATTTCTTTCTTGGTGGGGGAGTTTAGACTCAATTAAGATGATGCCAGCCCCTATCATTTTATACTCCCTCTCTATGAGTCCTGTCCGCATTCCTCACTATTATTTCAAAAGATTAGACTCTCTTTTGTCTAAATTTCTCTGGCAGAGTAAACCTCCTCGAATTGCACTATCCTTTCTTAAAAAAGACAAATCTCAGGGAGGATTGAAATTCCCAGATTTCAAATCTTATCATTACTCCTTCTCCCTGAGGCAAACTCTTATATCTACAGATCCTCTTACTTATCCGCCAGTATGGCTCTCCACGGAGAAGTCTTTCATTTCTCCCTTTGACTTTTCAGAAGTCCTCGCCTTTTCAGCTCACACTTCTTTCCTACGTTCTCCTATTATTGCGCACTCGTGTCACATCCTCACACCCCTCATCCCCTCTACTTACCCTTCCTTTGCTTCTCTATCTCACCAATCCATTTGGCACAATAAAACTTTCCGTATTAAAAATCGCTCCTTCTGTTGGAAATCCTGGCGCTCTAAAGGCATAAAGTGGATTTCGCAGTTGCTCTGTGACGGAGTTCCCATCTCTTTTCCTGAATTGCAGTCTCATTATCTTCTTCCCAACTCCTTTAAAAAACAATATAATCTACTGCTTCCTGCACTCCTTTCTTTCCTCCAATCCCTCCCACTTTCTTCCGAATTTCCCCCTCTCTACCCTCTTTTGTCTCCTCTCTTAAATTACTCTCCTTCTGCTTCCCCCATCTACTCCTGCTTAATAACACCTTCTGAACGCTCTAAATCTCGCACTGAACTGGCCTGGGAACAAGATTTATCAGTCACATGGTCTGTCTCTTTATGGGATAAGCTTTGGATTAAAATTCACAAAACCTCTTGTGCTGCCAATACCATACAAACCCTTTATTTTGTCTATCAAAGATTATTGTTTTCTCCATCCAAATTAGCCTCTTTCTCCCCTGATCTCTCTCCGGCATGTTGGTCCTGTTCATCCTCTTCTGCTGACCTATCCCATATGTTATTTCACTGCCCTAACGTTACCTCCTTTTGGCATACAATTTGGTCACATATTTTCACTATCTTTCATTTTCAACTCCCCTTCTCTCCATCCTTTGCTCTCCTAGGCTCCCTTTCTCCAGAGTTGCCTCAATCCCCTTCTCACTATAAGTTATTAGATCTTTTTCTCGCAGTGGCTTTCCACGTAATCACCTCCAATTGGAAAGATTCCTCAAAACTTACATATTCTGCCTGGTGGAACGCTATTTGCTTTAATCATCGACTTGACACCAACTATGTCTCCCCTGTTTCCCTTGCCATCAAAGGTGACCTCCTCTGGATTCCACTCGCTGATTACCTTTCCTCCACTTGTTCTCCCTCTCCCCCTTCTGTCAACATTGCTCCCATTAATTTGCCAGATGCAGTTCGCAAACCCCCTTGAACATTTCATCGTTGTCTTTTTGCCTATTATTATATCGTTTTTTATTCTACCAATTGTATTTATATGATTATATGCTTGCATGCTTTTTCGCATTCAATGTAATTTGTGCACTTGCTACTATACTCGATTTTATTCTTATTATCTCATTTTTATTTTTTATATTTTATCTCTCTCCTTCTTTTTCCATGAACAAGAGTGTGTCGTTTATTGATTCTGCTTTCCTATTCCTTTGCATTGTTTTATTCCAGTATTCCTTGTATTTCATTATTTCTTAAGGCATTTTCACTTTTGTATTTTCTGTTTGGTCTCAATAAACTTGAACCTAAAAAAAAAAAGATATCACCTGATAAGTGCGATATACATTCGTCTTCCCAACTTTAAATCCAGATATTCAGCAGGGGAGATGTATGGATACATAAAAAAAGACCAAAATAGAGCACAGTCAGTAAATATCCTAACGTGCATTAATTGTGATGTTTTCATTTTAACAAACAACATGCTGGTTATAAAAGACCAGCCTATTGAGGACAATAACAATTTGTCATATATGTATATTGTTTTCCACTCACCCATTTGCTGGGAAGGAACAACCCCACCTCACCTGGCACCAGCTCAGGTAGTGGGTGCACCGCTCTGCAGTAAAAATGGAAAGGTTTTTCCTTTAAATAGGGGGAAAAGTATCCCTCACACTCCACATGTCACCATTCCCTCGCACGTCCCATCCGGCGCTACACTCTCTCATAGATTAAATCAAGTTTTTATGTTTGCGAGCCCCAGCGTTTGATGGTAAAGAATCGCTGGTTTCACTCTCTCGGTCACTGATATAAATGTGACTCATAAATCAATGTCCCTAGTTACACTCGGGTGACGAAAATAACCAAAAAGGGGTTGTCAGTGTCTTTCCCATTAAAGATTATCTCAAGGGAGTATGCTAGATCAACTACAAATGCGCAGCTGTGCCTCCTCGTGCGCGTGAGCCTCTTACCTCTCCGTCGGTACACCGGTCGTCCCTCTGGAGCTGTTTCATGGGGAGGTGCCGACACGGTGTACCGGCGGACGCTATATTGGTTCTTTTTTCCGCGTTGGGCGTCGGCCGCGTGCGTGTACGTGGCGTGATGACGTCACGACGCATTGCAGTAGTCGGGAAATGTAGTTCCCGTTTTAATTAGCCAAGACACGGGGCGGGTCCCAGCGAGAAAAGTCAAAGTTAGCAATGAATAACAAACATTGTATTGTTACATAATCCTACCTGTGGATCACAATCATAGCAGGACGGGTGATCACTCACCCTGTAAGTTATATTCCCCAGTTTAAAAACTGAATACACATCCAATGATCTTGTAACCACTTTTTTTGTAGATTGTTGGAGTCGGTTCTGAGAGAAATGGAGGGAGTCTGACTTGTTAGATTCTGTCAGCAAGGATAGAGAGAAGCCCAGTTGAGGGCCCTGTTCCGGATTCCTGTGTCATGGAGTCTGCAGGCTAGGGTGCAGTGAGAGACAGTGTTGAAGGCTGCAGAGAAGTCTATGAGGATGAGGGCCACAGTCTCACCCCTGCTGAGTAGAGTGCGGATGTCGTTTGTTGCAGCGAGAAGTGTGGTTTTGGTGCTGTGGTTCTTCCCGAAGCCTCATTGGGAGGAGTCGAGGATGTTGTTTTCCTGTAAGTGGCGAGTTGGCTGTTGATGGCTTTTTCCCGGACTTTGTCCAGATAAGGGAGTATGGAGATGGGTCTGAAATTCTTGAGGTCAGTGGGGTCCGCTGAGGGAACATTGTTGAAAGGACCACAGTGTATAACAACTTTGCCTCTGCAATGGAGATTGAGGTTAGAGAAAACATAAATTAAATGAAAGTCCTGGCATCCACCTCCAATGAACCCTGTTGCGCAGTTTTGAGGGAAGTATCACATAACATTCCTATGCATGTAGAAAGTTCTGTCTACAATGTCTACATTCCCAAATTTGAGATGAATTATACAGCGTAAAAAACAGGCAAGTAATCCACAATGTGTAACACCCCAAACATACTCTGATATTAAAATTCCTCCTGAATTAACTGTCACTGTTACTAATGAAAGCTTTATAATGCACAACAACAAAAACCCTGTAAAAAGAATACTAATTTTTAGCACACCACGTAACCTTGTGAAATTGGAGACTACTGATATTTGGATGATGGCTGGGACTTTTAAATTCACACCCCATCCATTCACCCAAATATGTACTATTCATGCCTACATAAATAACACTGTAGTTCCCTTAGTGTATGGTTTACACTCTGCTCGACCCGGTATTTTCGAACATTTCAGGAATCACGGCCTCTATCCCCAGCCCCCCTAGCTGGTCGGATCATTTCCTGGTCCAAGTTTTTATTAAGATCCTAGTTAGCTCCAGGAGACAGCTACCCCCCCCCCCTCTTTGGAGGCACCCATGGCATAAATTAGACAGTGCCCTGTTTGAGACCAGACTAAAAAACTCCCATCCAGACTGGCCAGAAAATCTGGAGGAAGCTGACACAGTATACAGAGAGTGGGTTAACAAGTCACCGGACTACCTCATCGCCAAGAAACTGTCCAGGCCCAAGCACGAGCAGTCCCACCTCTGGTACTCTGAGGCACTTGCAGATCAGAAAAAGCAATGTAAGCTATTGGAACGTATCTGGAGGCGATCTTATGATCTTCGGGCCAAAACCAACTTCAGGTCTGCTACCAAAGCTTATCACAGACTTATAAAGAAAGTTAAGGCTAATTACTATACTGAAATGATCAGCTCCAGCACAAACCGACCCAAAACTATCTTCTCTTTAGTGAAGGACATGACTAAGCCACCGGAGGGACTTAGCTGTACGATAACATCTGACTTGCAATGCGAAGAGATAGCCTGCTTTTTTGTCAATAAATTCCAAGGGATTTATAACTCTTTTAAATTTGGCGGGTCTGTCCCCGGAACACCCCTTAAACCAGAAATGTTTAAATTATTCCAGAATCCTATTCTGGTGGAGGGTCGGGAACTGATTAATAGATATTTTCAGTCAGCCACCATCCCTAACTCGTGCAAACACGCCAAGGTTGTCCCTCTATTAAAAAAGCCCACCTTAGACCCTTCCAGGCCTGAAAGCTTCAGACCTTTCTCCTTGTTACCTTACTTGGCCAAGGTGGCAGAAGCGCACGTGAATTCCATCCTGACCGACTACTTGGAGATTAACGGGATTCTGGAGGATTCGTAAAACGGATTCCGGGCTAACCACAGCACGGAATCTGCCCCGTTGCCCATCACGGAACAACTGAGGGTGACACAGGATCTGGGTGGCACGTCCGCTCTAGTCCTGCTGGATTTGAGTGCGGAGTTTGACACGGTCTCCCATGAGATCCTACTTAGAAGACTCTAGGAGATCGGGGTCAGAGATGGAGCCCTGGATTGGTTCGCGTTGTTTCTATTGGACCGTTCCTTCCAGGTCCATGCTCCTCCGTACTCATCCAGCAGGCTTCCGCTGTGCTCTGGTGTTCCGCAGGGGTCGGCTCTCAGCCCCACATTGTTTAACGTGTATGTCCGCCCTCTGGCTGTGTTGGGTAGAGAACGTAAGATCAAATTAATCTCATACGCGGACGATACGCAACTCATTTTCTCCTTTTACAATAACACCGATACGGACCGAGCCAAATTCCAAGAAGATATTCTGGCCATTTCAAGCTGGATAACCGTGAACTGCCTGTAGCTACATTCATCAAAAACCGAGGTACTTTTATTTATTTATTTATTATTTATTATAGTGTTTTGTATACCGCGGACAAGAACCGTGGGTATCAGAGCGCTTGACATTAAGAGGTCGGTTAAAGAGTAACATAAGTAATTACAATTTTAAAACAACAGATATGAGGTAGGTAATTATATGGCTTTTGGAGGTGAGTATATAACTATGTTTACATAATATGAGCATTTACGATATGAGTTAGATTAAAGATTAGCATATCTAGAAAACGGATTAAAAAGCAAACAATTATGAGGTAGATAAATATAAGACATTCAGGAGGTGAGGACGTAGAAATAAATCAAGTAAAACATGAGGTAGTAGTGAGGATACAACTAGGTCTCAGGAGAGACTCCTGCACCGTATCATAGTTCAGGGTTTATCTTGGTTCAAAGTTAGCGACTTTCCTTACCTGCGACATCGATGCTGTGTCTTAGGGCAACAATAGATCCTATCTATGACCAGCCGTCATCACTATGTGAGGTATTTACTCATCAGAAAGCTTTTCTCTTCCTTCTTAAATGATACTGTATTTTGAAACTTTCTAATGTTTGGAGGGAGTGAATTCCAGATTCTGGGGGATGCTCCAGAGAATGCTCGGTCATAAGTCTTTTTCTTCCGGAAGATGGCTGGCCGCAACAGCAGTTCCTTGGCACTCCTGGCTGGTCTGTTTCCTCCTGATAGTTCAATTTTCCCGGCTAGGTATCTAGGTGTGTTGTAGTGGAGCGCTTTGTGGGTGGTACACGCCATTTTTAGTTGAATTCTGGCTTCATATGGTAGCCAGTTTAATGCTTTCAGGTGCGGAGAGACATGGTCGAATTTCCTCGATCCAGAGATAAGTCTTGCCGCTGCGTTAAGGCATGCTTTTAGTGGTGCTGTGGACGTTTTTGGTAGGCCGGCTAAGGTGGTGCACCCATATTCAATTCTTGAGATAACTAAGGATTGGATTGCCAGTTTAAGATCCGCCTCTGAGATGAATGGTTTCAGTTTTCCTATATAGTTCAAGTGGAAATGGGCACTTTTAGCCATGGATTTAATGTGGGCTTGCATGTCGAGGTTCTCATCTAATGTGAAGCAGCCGCTCGCATTCTGTTTGCACTACCAAAACACTGTCATTCGTCCCAAATTCTGCGGCGTATACATTGGCTACCTGTAAAACAACATATCCACTTCAAGACCCTTTGTCTAATTCACAAAATTCTTCGTTGTTCGGGCCCTCAATCTTGCGAGGTCTGTGTTCCTTCTATGTTCCTACACCTGCTCTCCGCTCGGCGGACATTCACCTTGCCTGTACTATCAAAATTCAGGTATTTGGCCTCGAAACTGTGGAATTGGATCCCCTCGGAAATGCGTGCTACAAAAAACTATCTGTCCTTTAGAAAACAAATCAAAACCTGGTTGTTCCCCTCCATCTAGGGTACTTACGAGGCATTACACGTCACTCTCATGAGCTAGGTTGCCCTGTCCTTAGACACGTCCGCAAGTGCTGGGACGCCCCATTGCTGGGGTAGCCATGCGCTATATAAGTTGAATTAACATAACAGAACAACTCCCTGATAAGCAATCCTCAGCATACACTGAATTATTAACAGTGCTAAAATCTAAAACACAAAACAAAAGTCCTAGAAAAGTGATAATTGATTTTGAATTATCATTGATTAACACAATAACTGAAATGTATCCGTAAACCCATATCCAAGGATTTTTTTTCCCTTTTCACAGTCATATTGGCGAAAAATAAAAAATAAATCCTTAGTTGAGGATTGCATCTCAGACAGTAAACTGCAATTTAAATTTAAAAAGCTAACATTATTGTGCTTTTTTCCCACCTGACTGTGTAGATGAATAATACACATCAATTACTGAATCAGACTATTTTACTGCAAATGAAGAAAAATTGGGCACCCTACTAAATTACTTTGAGGACCCTTGGATTGGCCATCTAATAGGTCGGGTTGCAGGAGGAAAGTAAGGTTTCCTGTGAAATGGTGGTACTGTTACACGACCTGCTTAGAGGGAGGAAGAGAGACCAATAATGCCATTGAGGGATGGCACAACTCCTTCACTACATCAATTGGCAAACCACACCCAAACTTTTATCATTTTTTGAAATTTAAAAAAAGGAGCAAAGTTTCTAAGAAATGAGAATAGCGCAATCATTGACTTGTACTCTGAACCCATGAATTTCCAAAAGAACTGTCTGAGAGACGGATTCAACAGTTTTCGTTGTTGGTGGCTTCTCTAACTAACACCTACTCTATGTTACTTGCCTGTTTTGCGTTTTACTTAAATTAAATTTAATTTAGATTTTTTGCCCCCACATTTTTTTTACAAATATGTGAAAGAACGGGTTCCTACCTTCAGTTGTCTTCCTTCTTAGACTCTTGTTCTTCTGTAAAAATCTAAAGTCCTGCAAGAGTCTGCAGCTCCCCAAATATCTAAACTGTATATCCAGAATCCAGAATCCAATACAAAGCATGTGCATAAATATAAGAAAAAGTCACAGGTTAGCATAGCCATTTTTATCTGCAATTAGAATACTGCAAATAAATCTGTGCTAACTAAAAAAAACGCATCCAAAAGAAAAATCGAGAAGAAGTTTAAAGATTGGCAAAAACCGCAACAACAAATCCTCTTTCCATTGATTTATTTCACACGGTGTGAAATTCCAAAGCAAAAACCTTGAAATGCTTCAAAAACTGTACTGAAGGCCAAAAGAAATTACAAACTCCAAAATATCCCAAAGGATAGTTCCGATGATCCATGCCATCTCTGTACTCCGAAATTGCACCTGGTGGTAGATCCTTGAAAACGCTTACTTTAGGAAAAAAAAGTTAGCAACGCAACAAAAAAAAGTGTAAAAAAAATGTTTCTTTTACTCTTTGGTTTAAAGCCTGTACTCGCTAACTCATTCCTTGCTCGGCTATCCAGTTATCATGGCACTACACTTGACTGAGGAGAACAGATAAAAGAATGAAATATAGAGACTGTGTCACGCTTCGCCAGGAAAGAAGAACATTGCAAGCTGTAGCTGTCAAGAAAAGATAAGAGTAGGGGCTGAGTTAATCACATTAGTTACCTCTAGGCTGCTGGCCCTTACAAACTGCAAGAAACATACATTACGGGGGGAGGTTGTGGCCTAATGGCTATGGAGACGATCTCAAATCTGGGTAACCGGGTTCAACGGGAGACCACAGCAGGTTTAAGGCGGGATACTCTCTGAGACCAAATTGGTTGGATGAGATCCCTCCCATCTAAAAGTGGCATTTCCAGAATAGCAATTTAAAATTTGACTTCACCATGAGTTTTGATTTGATATTGTGATTCCACAGACACCAGACATAGGGGTTTTGGTCTTATCTCTAAAGCCAACAAAAATAAAGAGAGAAAAAGTGGAGGAGGAAGACAAAAGGTTCGGACTGATCTTGCAAAAAGGATCATTTCCGAAATTTAAGTAAGCGTGGATCTATTTGTGTATCCTGTGGGTAATAGTTGATGTGCTTGTATTTGTGTATATTTTGGGATGTGTCTGTTCCTGTCGACTGCATGTGTTTGTGTGTGCTTGTGTATGTTAGCAGGTCTGCCAGCATGGGGGCAGTGGTGGTATAACCTTAGAAGATTCTCAGTAAATCTCAGGGAGGCACGTGGCTAGTTAAAATAAAGCAAGATAAAAGTTCATGGTCTGAAGTTACTGTGCAGAAGAGAAAGAGAGGAGGTATAGAAGTCTGCTGCTTTCTCTCAGATAATTGATTTTTCCTCATAGAGCCACAGAGCAAATTACTAATGAAACCAGCAGCGTACTGGTTGTCCATTAAACTTGCTTGCTAGGAATCTAAAACTCAAAATATGGTGTCTAGGAATGAAATTATGCCAACCCTCAAAAACTCACTCAAAAACATGTTGGAATGCTGGACGAAAGCTTCAGAAATTAGCTTTATTGTTTTGTGTAATTCACTTCTTTGCTAAAACTTACATCATCTATATTATCATCTGTAATATCATCCTACATCATCTTTATTTGTCATTCCTTGAGGTAATGTAAATAGTTTTCTCTGTTTACCCAACCCCAAGGGCACAACCCAATTGCTTCAATACAAAACACTTTATATAATTTTCTTTATGATTTGTTTCAAATGTGGGACTTTGATTATTTTGATCGACGCATGAAAGAGAGAGACTCACACAAACTCATTCTATTAAGGGATAGGGTACTGGATATTAGGACATTTTGTGGCATTGTTCAGCAGTTAAGATAATATCCATGACTCATTTGCTTTATTTTGATGAAGGGTCTGTGTATTTTAAAAAATCAATTCTATTAAAGAGAAAATTCATGTTTCATATTAAACACAGTGTACTGCATATACTACAAAAGAACAGGTAAACATTTCAGAGCAGCAGAGAAACAGGACCACTGCTTTACAGTTTGCCGTGCCATTTTCATTCATTTTTTATTTTCAACAACTCTTCAAGCCGGTAAATATAGTTAGGTTATAATACACAACCTTGTAAAACAATTGGTTGCACCTTACTTTCAATGTTTTCCATCTTTTTATGATGATTAAATACTACCTATCAGGTAAATACCAGCTAAGAAATACAGCATTATTTAGGACCCAGGCTAGTGGTATAGACATTTCCATTTTCAAACTTCTCTGTGAAAAAAAAGCCAGTGCTCTATAAACCAAGCTATTGAGAAAAAAGGCATTAAATCAAAAGAACATATTTATGATCTACTCCTACACTCCTTACCTGTTGATGGATTTGTCTTTTGACTTTGAGATGTTGCAGTGCCTAAAACACAATATAACTGCCAGCTCTAACACGTCAAACACTCTTTATTGATTGGTTTAAAAAACCATTTACAATTTAAAACATGACTGATCTAACGATAAAAGATAACAATATTAAATGTTAAAAACGGTGGGTTTTAAATTACTAAAAATTAGGGGAATCATTATGGGCTAATATTATTCTGCTGGAAGGCATTGCTCTGGATTTCTGATAGTGTGGTCTCTAATTTGATTGTTCAGTCTATTAACATGCTAAGATGAGGAGGGTTTGGTTGTGGCTTTCAGTAGTTTTGACCCTTTGTGGACAAATTTCTTAAGCCCAAAGTTTAACTTGGTGTTATCAGGGTTTAGAGCGGCTATTATTATTGCTTGGCGGCAAGATCGAACTCCCAACCTCATCCATTGACCTCGCAGCAATGACCGTCTGTCCATGAGCAATGCAGGACATGCACAAACGATGTGTTCCATTGTTTCAGAATGATAGCCACACAACCTGCATTCAGTACTGCTACCTGAACGACGCCATTCAGGAAGGTTTTTTAGAAAGGGCCAGTCACACATCCTCAGGGCTAAAAAGTTTTGTTTCCAATAAAGTGTGTATGCTCTTGATAGATAGTGCGGCTGAACACCCACTTTAAAATTGGAGATTACGGCCTAAGCGCGTTTCCTTTTTGACAGTATTGCCTTGTCCGAGTGAAAGGACCACAATGTGACAGATTTTTTAATGGCGAGCTTTAAGACCGGGTGGGTGGGTTTTGTTTCCCAGAGTTCTTTTACTCCTAGTAACTGTAAACCTCGAACCAGGAGTTGCCAATGCTTTTGGCTGGTCTGATTTTTCTGTATTTACTGCCATAGTCAGGCCTGCAGGGAACCCTCCCTGGCAAGGCGCAGTCTGTGACACAGTTTAATAAATGCGCTTGCCTCTATCCATGGTGATCTTGTATTCCCTGTTCAAGTCTCACTTGGGCTGGCAAGGCAGATCTTGACAACTGAAAGGCTTCTTTAAAAATGTTAGTTGTTAATTTGTTTATTAAAGTACTGGCTGTGCCCTTAGAGAGCTTGTGCCCATACGTCAAGGAATAATTACTTTAGCCTTCATCACTTTCAGCATGGGAGTTAGGCACTGACATAGTAGCTGTTTTGCTAGTTTGGCAGCGGCCACTTCTAACGACAAGGCTTTGGTTTTTAATGCTTCTGTAGTGTAGTTCCTATTTTCCCAGTAGGCTCTGTGCATTGGAATAACATAAACAGCAGTGTAGACGTAGGACTGAGGTCATCTAGGTCTCTACTGACTATGTTAGACTTAATTAGTTTTTGCCAGCTAGCTCAGAGGTCACAAGAAACTTTCTCGAATGAGCAGGGAGGAGTAAACTTCCCTGATTAGACAAGAAGGGATTCAGTTTCGGACAACCGCATAAACATGACAAGTTTGCTCCCTCAGAATAAAGAGTGTATCTCTAGAGTCGTGTGAAAACAATAGACCGCTATTTCACTCAGTAAATCGTGCATGCTTATTTTCACCAGAGTGCAGAGAAATAGAGAGATGGGCGTTTTCAATAAAAGGTGTTATTTTATTGAGCAGTCTTCTTTCTCATGCAAGAGAAATGAATTGCTACAATTGCAATACTTATTGTAAAGTAAAGTGTGTACAGTAAAAGTAGTATTATGAAATAATACTGTAAAAGCATTGATATGGTTTCTTAGCCATATGATACTTTAAAATGAATAAAATATATACATACATAAAAACATTGACTAACAAACTCAACTGGTGCTTCTAAGATACGCCTACCCCGGTGTACCTGACCTAAGCCTAATACGTGGGAAGGAGGAAGTAAGTTGCAGTTTTAAGTTAAGTTAGGTTTTAGCCAAGTATCGGAATCAAGAATTCTCTCTAAGGTTTTAATCAGCTCCGTACCTTGGTTATAGAATGAAGGAGGTCTTGTATCTCGTTTCTCAGGACTCGATCTCCCAGCAACCAGCAAGGGTGACTTGGGAACACCGGAGCTGGATTTTCTCGGCTGGAGAAAAAGACAACGTCTCTCTCAGTGCGTCAAAGGGAGGGGCGTTTTCCTTCGGCTCTGGCAACAGCTGGGCTCTCGGACAAGTAGAACGTCGCTCTGCTCCCCACCACTGTGTGTTTGCTTAAGGCAACGTTGGTATATTTATACCTGAAAGGTGCGGGGTTTGACGTAAGGTTGGACATAAGACGTCACTAGAACTAACAGTTCTTTCTGGACTCCAGGAGTTCTTGTGCAAATCAAAACAAAAGCAGGGGGAATTCCCGGGCTGCTGGAGGCTTAGTTTGTTTAAAGAACGCGTTGTGCTTTCTAGGAGTCTATGGGAGTAGCCTTGCCGTGCTTTGGACTGCATGGGCTATTACTAAATATGGATATGATTCTTATGCCTTTATAAGGATATTATTTATTATAACCACATAAGGGCATGAATCGGGAATATTGAATTAGGGTCCTATATAGAAATACAACACCCACTCCACGTATTAATGTCTATCATTACTAAAAATAAGCAATATTAAACATGCGATGCATGTGTGTTTTCCAACCCACCCCAAAATACATAATTGCATTTGAAACGGTGTATGGTTTATACACGAAAATGAGTATTGGTACTGTACGTTTTATCAAGCGAAGTTATCATTCAGTTAAATCCATATAGATCAGCTGAACGAATTGCGAAAATTACACATGAAATGGCTCTATACACAAAAGAGAAGGTCGAGACCATTCCATCCCATATTTATACGTTAATGTACATGTGCTAGAGGCTGAGGTAAAATATTGTATCTAATGTCTCTAAAAATAGAAGCTCTGTTCTCTAAGAATAGTTCTACTTTAAGCAAAGTACCATATGCTGAAAAAAAAATGGTAAATATTTTGATTTGAAAGAAAAATAATTTCGCTTTCAGGGGAAAAAGAGTTCCAAATGTTTTCAGTTGCTTTGTTTAACAGAACTGAAGGCCAAAGGCAGAGTTCAGGGAACGCTGTGTGCTTGTTGTTTAAAAAAAAAATTCTCGTTGTTCAGGGGAGAACATCATATCAGACAGACTTGCAAAAAATTGGTCTACAACATCAGGTGAAAGTTCGACCAAGTTTGAAAATACTGAAACTGTGCAGTTCTGTGCGTGATTACTATCATCGATGTTTGGATCAGCAATGCTCACAGAAGGTTGTACCTGTTTGGTGCTGCTTTCCTCTCGTACTTCACCGCCACCTACTCGTAATGGTGAAGTCTCAACGAATGCCGTCATCAGAATAGGTAGCCGTTGGGGACAAACCGATGCATGAGTCGTTTCTGGACAAAGCAAAGTATCGATATCCATTGGTACTGCTGATGGTAGTGTAAGACAGACGTCCAACACGCATTCTTCTCTGCATCGAAGTACAGGTAAGATGCAATCTTGCCAGATTGGTCTGAATGAATGAAACCAAGTTGTACTCAGATCTCTTAGCCGGGCCAATCCGAGGACCTTAGTGATACGGTCTCGGTATCGTATTGCTAGAATCGTTTCTTCCATTGTTGCTGAAGTCTTGTCTGTGGATTGGCTTGCAGATTCGGCTACGGGCCACGCCCATCCGAGCTGACCACGCCCCGCCAGCCTCCTTAAAAGATCGCGCTGATCACTAGCGCTTGTTGTTTTAACTCTCTCCTGAGGCAGAAGCCGGGAGATTTTTATGCCACACTTGTAAATTGTATTCACTCTGTGTTTTCAATACTTTGAACCACTCACCTTCGCTATCTGCACTCTACCGCCCAGCAGATTGATTGCTGACGCGGACAGGGTTGCCATAGCAACGCCCCCCTTCGGCTACCGTCCACGCCCATCCGAGCAGACCACGCCCCCCGCCAGCCTCCTTAAAAGATCGCGCTGATTACTAGCGCTTGTTGTTTTAACTCTCTCCTGAGGCGGAAGCCGGGAGATTTTTATGCCACACATGTAAATTGTATTCACTCTGTGTTTTTAATACTTTAAACCACTCGCCTTCGCTATCTGCACTCTACCGCCCAGCAGATTGATTGCTGACGCGGACAGGGTTGCCATAGCAACGCCGCCCTTCGGCTACCGGCCACGCCCATCTGAGCTAACCACGCCCCCCGCCATCCCCATCTCACCACTATTTACAATGTACCGGAACCGGAAGCGCAGCGGACGAGCGCAGCGGGCGCGACGATTGCGCGCCGAAGGCGCGCATAAGGCAAGCTCGTCTGCGCTTGTCCGCGCTGAGGCTGGGCCCAGGGCCACCCCCCTGTACCACCGCTTCCCTGGCCCGCCACCAATTTGTCACCACTAACCTACTCCTCTGCCGAACTCCTTAGTATCAAACCTAAAGCAGAGACAGCCCACTCTCTACCTCACTTTAACTATAATAACCCATGTATAGGACCGCTCAAATGCCCCACTTGCACTGAGATTATGCCTGCTCATCCCATATCATCTCCCCTACTAGTGTCGGCAGCACCCATAAATGTACGGTCCCTGCCAAGACACAAATTTGAAATCACCGACTTCATAGACTCACATAAAATAGATATATTATTTATCACTGAGACATGGGGGGACGAATCCTCCGGTCCTGATTTCAGAGATGCTACGCCTAACAACTACTGTGTATGCAAACTAGACAGACCAATAAGAAAAGGCGGAGGAATAGCGATCATTTATAAAGACCACTTCAAAATAACTACAACAGAGACAACCTACTCTGAGTGTGAAGCTCTCTTCTTTACTATAGGCCTCTCTGGTAGAACAACATTTAAAGGCATTTTAATCTACCGCCCTCCAGGATCCAGATCCAATTTTCTCTCGAACTTAGACAACATCATCGAGACGTCTATTGCATCCCCACACTTTACCATCTTGGGTGATTTCAATTTTCATCTAGAAGCCTCGCTCGACCCCGATACGGCAACACTACTCAGTGACCTAGAGGCAGCTGGTCTCATACAAATTGTCAAACAACCCACCCATACAGCAGGACACACTTTGGACGGACTCTTTACCAGCAACCCTAAGATCTCCATCACCAGGGTTACCCCTCTAGTTTGGACAGATCATTCAGCCATATGTTTTTCCATCCCAAATAATTCCAGTCCTCCCCCTCCTACACCTTCTTCGTCTACCAATTTTAGAGACTGGAAGAACATTAATCTAGACCATCTTACACAGATAATGCAGGACAGCTCTACGCCAAATCCACAGGATCCCATAGCAGCTTCTGCTAGCTACCTGAAGAATCTGAATGCAGCTTGTAATAAGCAAGCACCCATCAAAACCTCTCACCGGAGTAGAAAACTTCCCTCAGCCCCTCGGTTCACCGAGCCGCTCCGACTACAGCGACAATACTGCAGGAATCTAGAAAGGCAGTGACGCCGCCATTTCAATACCCCTGACAAGATCACTTACAAAAACGCCTTATCCAACTACAAAAAACTTATAATAGCAGAGAAAACCACTTATTACACCAACCAAATCAATCAGGCCAAAAACTCAACAAGTAAACTTTTTCAGGTGGTAACTTACCTGTCCAACCCTCTGGCACCCAGCTCAGAAGGATCACAGGCCCTCTCGGACGCATTGGCCAAATTCTTTGAAGATAAAGTCAGAGCCATTTTTACCACTTTCTCCCCTGACCCCTCTTCCACTTCCACCCTGCAATCTACCGCCGATAATGCCCCAGAATTTGCAGCCTTTGAAACTACCATGCAAGAACTCATTCAACCCTTGATCGCCCGAACTAAATCAGGTTCACCTTTTGATCCTTGCCCTCCAGGCATTCTTAAACTCATCCCTGAAGCCATTGCCCCGTCACTATCCACCATCTGTAACGCAATGTTCACATCCGGCATCTATCCCTCGGTCTGGAAGGAAGCTATCATCAAACCTCTTCTAAAAAAGCCTAGCCTAGACCCTCTCCTTCCCGCCAGCTATAGGTCCATCGCATGCCTCCCATTCCCTGCTAAGATTTTTGAAAAAATCATGAACTCTCAGCTGTCAACCTACATACACAATAATAACCTACTGGATGACACCCAGTTCGGGTTCCGACAGGGCCATGGTACAGAGACTGCGCTCTTAAAAGCAGCAGACGAGATAAGGTCCACAATGGACAACGGAGGAGCCGCAATTCTGATACTTTTAGATCTCTCCGCAGCCTTCGACCCGGTCGATCATGTCACTTTGATCGACCGTGTCGCGGCCATTGTAATAAAAGGCAAAGCTAAAGATCTTCTCGCTTCATTTCTGTCCAACCGACCACAAACCGTGAAGCTAGGCAACTACATCTCTCAGACCTTTTCTCTGCCTTGTGGAGTTCCGCAGGGATCCTCGCTAAGCCCGACACTATTCAACATATATGTGTCTGACTTGGCGAGGGTCATAAAATCCTACGGAATCTCCCTCACTACATACGCTGACGACACCCAACTGGTGTTGTCCGTATACGATGATGGCACTGCTGTGGCAGCTAATTTCCAAAATGGAATGAAGGCAATAGGCTCCTGGATGTCATCCAACTGTCTTAAACTAAATTCTGATAAGACAGAAGTGATGACATTCGGGAGGCTGCAACCAACTTGGTCCCCGCAATGGTGGCCTCATCAGATGGGACAACCTCCTGAACCAGTAACCAAGGTACGAAACCTAGGTGTTATCTTCGACAACAAGATGTCCTTCCAGCAGCATGCTAACTCGGTGGTTTCCTCTTCCTTCCACATATTAAAAAGGATCAAAAAGCTAATCCCTTACCTACCTCCATCCGCAGGCAAAACCTTAGTCAGCACATTAGTCTTCTCCAAAACAGACTATTGTAATGCCTTGCTACTGAGCGCACAACAAAAGGTCCTTAACAAACTACAGACAGTGCAAAATGCTGCAGCCAGGACCCTGTTATCCATCCCCAAATTTGCATCTGTCTCCCCCTACACCCGACAGCTACACTGGCTGCCGGTGAGAAGTCGTATTAAATTCAAAGCTTTATGCATAGCATATAAAGCTACCCACAACCACGGCCCTCTATTTTTAAAACAAGCCTTCCGCCCGCTCGAACACCCAAGAACATTACGTTCATCCTCAGCTCACTTACTAAGAGTCCCCCGTACAAGAAGGGCTAACTGGGGCGACAAACGTTTTTCTGTTGCCACAGCCAAATTGTCGAACACGCTCCCCCTCCACATCAAATCTGCTCCGACTCTGCTTAATTTTAGAAAAAAACTAAAAACTTGGTTGTTCCCAGCCTAATTCTCTCCTATCCACTTGAGAGTTCTGCAACTATAGCGCCGAGACACCCTCGGGTATTTGCGCGCTCTAAAAATCGCCCAAATAAATAAAAAAATAAATAAATATCGGTGCAGAAGGAATCAAAATAAAATTCCTGCTACGAGTCCCAAAATTAAAGGTAGGCCGCCAAAGACAGAATGGACAAAATTCGGGAAGATGCCCAGAACTGTTTTAAATGGCGTTAACAGTCCTGAAAAAATTGTCTTAAATACATGTGCGATGCCACTGGTATCAGACATGTTTAAAATTTGATTTAACATTTCTGCGAAATGCACGGGGCAATTTGTCGATAAAAGGGTATATATCTCTGCTACTGTCCTTGCAACTTGCAGATCATACATTTCTTTGGATGAGGTCAAAGGCACAGTTGTCTGAAAAAGAATAGACTTCATTCTGCTTAAAGTATCAATTCGAATAGAATTGATATTCACATAAGGCCATATTGCTGCCTCCATGTCTGGATTGTTGTTTGGATACAATACTTTCATACAGCAAACGACTCTGGAAGTAACAGTTACGAGATAGCATTCTCCTGGCACCATTCCACAACAGCTGTGGTCAGTTATTATAACGTAGCTACCGTTGGAGAGTTGTCTGAAGAATGGTTCTATCTGTGTTGCAGAAGTGCCTTGCAGGTGACATGAAATGTTATTTGAAGACCCTTCGCAGGCCCCATGCAAGTTAATACCTTGACACAGAAGTGTACCGCTTAGGGATTTTTTTACAAGTATTGCCACTGAGGAATACCTCCTTTTTCCCTTCACTATAACATTTGTGTGTGTAAGGTAAATCCCAGGTTGATTTGATGTATCCTTTACCCAACCTTTCATACTGGCCTGCTGGTATATATTCTTGGCAATATTTAAACTGGAAAGTTGTTATCGGAATTGTAATTGTTCCGTGTATTATCCATTCAATGACAGGTCTCTCTGACATTGTCAATGGTAATCTCTCAAGTTTTTCAATGCTCAGAATCGTATAATCTGCTCCTTTTTGTGCCAAACTGATTTGTTTATCAGTAAGGTTAAAGATAGAAAATAATGACGTTATGTTGATTAGACGCCATGGCACGTAGCTTGAACGTAGGTTTTGCAACGTCCAGCCAAGCTGTACAATAGAACACAATTGGGACTGACCATGTTCTAACATTAGCAAGTCTTGCTCTATTATATCAGAGGCAGATGATACAATACTGTCCAGTGAATTTATTCTGGAAGACAGAGTTGTTAACCCATTGTCCACAACAGAAAGTGATTTTTCCAAATTTATACGATTAATTTCTCCTATTTTTTCTGCTGTTTCAATTTGCATTACTATCCAAGCTTCGTTGTATGCAGCGTATATACCGGCCGCTATGAAACGTTTTTGACGCTGTTTGCGAGGTCCCAGTATGAAATCTCGCAAGTCAGCACCTTCTTTAAGTAAAGTCAAGTGTTGCTTAATTTCAGCCAGTGTGGATTTCTGTAGCCACTCTAGGCATAATTTCCCTACACTGTATGCTGTAACTATCCCTGGATGTTGTCTCTGGGAATATCTTGGGTCTGGCCTGGTCATTTTGAACCCCTGTCTTTTGCTCAGGAATCTATCTTGACAGTTATTTGTGTCTGTGGGCCAGATCAACCATTTTTTCCAATCAGGATTTGTTCTGTTTTGGTGAAAAATTTGGGATACGCCTATTTCCACACCAGTAGTACTATTACCATCAGGTATGGGCTTCGGAAAAGACGGTTTATTTAAGTCTTTTATCTTAGCTAAACCAAGACAAGTAGTTTGTTGAATGGTATCATTCAGGAATATTATTTGTTATGGGATCATGCAGGCTCTGAATAATGATTCTATACCTTGTACCTGCCAGTCTTTTGTTCCCCAGATGGTTTTTCTTTCAATGTTATTTTTCCAAAATTCAAAACCGAAAGTAGACATTTTGTCATAAAATTTTTCAGAATAAATCAATTTAGTATTTGTCAACATTGTTTTCATTCCTGTATTATTTAACATTTTAAAATAAAACGTTTCTGGATCACTGTCGTTAAACCCTGAGAAGTATGGACATTTCTCATAAAATCTTTTGGAACTTCCTTTTGGTGGAGTTGGACAATGTTCTCATTGATTATAACTAAAAACATTTCTAGGTTGTGCGGATTTATGCAGATAGTTATGACCATAGTGATTGTAACATTATAATTCTTCATAATTTGATGAACCCTGTAAATAATCATGTTCTGTAAATTTAGCTGACATTACTTTTTTTTATATTTATTTTTATTAAGTAAAACAAGCAAGGAAAAAACAATATACATAGCGCTTCATTCACATGAGGTCAGGTAGACAGTACTTCAAATAATAAGCAATCATTGTAGGGAAGGAGGGGCACAGGGGAGCGACAATAAGCAGACAGTACAGCAAACATTGAATGTGGGGTCAGGGGGAAAGTGGGACATAGATGTTATCCACTGCAGGTGGTGTACATATGTCACTTCAAAACCTGTTCCACTGCTCCCTGATTTTATGCCATTTCCGGGGGCGGCCCCAGGCCAGATACACCGTTTTTTCCCGAAACATGCACCAATCCATGTTTTCCTTCCATGTCTCAACCGTGGGTGGCCTTTGTGACCCTCACAGTTGTGCGATATCATGTTAGCGGTCATGGCCCCCATGGTCGCCCACTGGGTCTGGGCCACGTTGTAATCTGTGGGTTCCCAGACATTTAGCAAGCAGCGTCTGGCCTCCGGTAGGAGAGGGACACCCGTACCTTCTTCCATTACATCATACACCCCATTCCAATAAGCCACCACGTCAGGACATTCCCAGATAATATGCAGAAATGTCCCCACCAGACGACATCCCCGCTTACACAAACCCTCCTCGGAAAAGCCCATGTGAACTAGACGGGGGCGCGTGATGTACACCCTATGAAGGATCTTAAGCTGGACCAGCCGAAGTCTCGCTGGAAACGCAACCTCCTTGGGAGAGGAGATCGCCGACTGCCAGTCTTCATCATCTAATTCAAGACCGTCCCAGACCCAGAGATCACGCAAGGGCAACAGAAGATCTGATCTATCATTAATCAGCTTTATATAGTCAAGGGAGATTGCACTGTCCGGAACGTGGCCATCTAGAAATATATCTTCCAGCGGGGACGACTCGGGTATCGCCTCCCCGTCGAAAAGACCGACAACAATGCATGGCGGATCTGAACATAGAGGAAATACTCTGAGTTCCCCAATTCAAACTCCTTCTTTAATGTATCAACCGACTTCACTTGTCCCTTATCCCATAGGTCTCCCACCTTGCTAATGCCAATGAGGACCCTTTTGTCTTCCACAGAGAACCAAGTCTATCTGAGTCAGAAAGTGGGGTCGCTAAAGTCAGGCGGTCCTTCCAACCCATAGAAGCAGTTGCATCATGCCATACACGAACCGCCGTCCTAGTAGACCCGGACAATGATCTGACCACAGATTTCGAGTACAGTGCCCTATAGTAATTGCCACCCGGCAGCAACCATTTATCCATAGCAAACGCAGGATTCAGTTCAGGACCATACATACCGTGATTAATGGCACCCAACTGAGACGCCCAATAATATTGCTTGATGTCCGGGAGGGCGATACCACCATCATACCATGGGAGCGTTAGTTTGGACAACGCAAAGCGAGGTCGACCGTCCCATATCAGTTTCGTCTGGTGACCCTCGATGTTACGAAAATAACTGGCAGGGACTATGTCAAGCGTGTTTTGGAGGGCGTAGAGGAAGCGAGGCAAAGACATCATCTTAAAAAGGGCCGAGCGTCCCAACTGCGAGAGTGGAAGCCTGCGCCATCCTGCGACATCCTGCCGCAATCGAGTTAAAGGTAGGAGAAGATTCAGCTCATACCGAGCCACAGAGTCTATGGAGACCCAGATACCCAGATATTTAAATCCCGTATCTGTCACCTGTATGGGGCTGTAACGCGGGAGGAGGGGGACATCGCCAGAAAGAACATACAAATAGGATTTTGCCCAATTGATAATTAAACCAGAGTTTCTACTGAAGGAGGCTAGGACATCACAGAAAACCATCAACGATTTCCTGGGCGAGGTGAGATTTAGCAATATGTCATCAGCCTAGAGCGAGATACAATCTTCATAGTCGACGGACCACCGAATACCCCTTATCCAGGGCTCCCCGCGGATCCAGGCTGCAAGGGGCTCCAGGGCCAGGGCGAACAGGAGCGGTGACAGAGGGCACCCCTGACGGGTACCACGCCCGAGACTAAACGGGACCGAAACTCGACCGTTGACTATGATCTGCGCAAGCGGGTCTTCGCAAAGAAGCCGGACCCAACCAATAAAGCCGGGACCGAAACCAAATTTAGCTAATGCAGCCCATAAATAAGGCCACTCAATAGTGTCAAAAACCATCGTGGCATCCAAGGACGCTAAAATGGCCGGCTCGCGCAACGTCGCAGCCCTCGCGAGAACTCCATGCAGACGCCTGAGATTCAACGCAGTGTTCCGATGGGGAATAAAACCGGACTGATCCGGATAGACCAGGTCACTAATGACAGTGATCAAGCGATTGGCCAGCACCTTTGCGAGAATCTTAGGCTCAGCATTCAAAAGAGATATAGGACGATACGACATACACTTATCCCTTGGTTTCCCTTCTTTACGTATAACAACAATCGTCGCAAGTCGCTGGTCTCGGGGGAGAGAACCACACTCACGAGACTCCCAAAAAATATCTCTCAAATAGGGAGCTATCTTATCGGGTCGCAACTTGTATAGCTCTATCAGCAGCCCATTAGGACCCATGGCCTTACCAGACCGCAAGAAGCGGATCGCAAGGGCAACCTCATCGGCGGTTATTGCGCTGTCCATGTTTTCTCTATCAGAGCCAGAGAGACTTGGCAATGCAATGTCATGCAGCAAAAAATGAGCGTCTTCCTCCGGTCTATCCGACGCGGGTCAGTACACTGTCTGAAAGTGATCAGCAAAGCACTCAACAATCTCTACCGGGTCTGAGACCCGCACACCACTCACCCTCTCAATCTCAGGCACGACACGACTAGCCCTGTCCCTCTTGTCCAACCATGCTATCAATTTACCTGCTTTATCTCCCACGTCTTATAGATGACCCTGTTGCTCTCGACTCATGGCCTTAGCTGCATCCGTAACTAAAGCCCTATATTCCAACTGTTTCAATCGTAACATATGCGTCTTCGCACGGGTAACCTCCTGTTCCAGATCAAACTCAAGGTCCGCTATTTCAGTTTCAACATTCACCACCGGCTCATTCCTCTGTTTCTTAATGACAGCAATCAAAGTCAGGGCTTGACTCCTGAGAATTGTTTTAAAGGCCTCCCAAAGCGACACTGCGGATGAGACAGAGCCCTCATTCTCTGAAAAATATAGATCAAGTGACTTTATCAAATTGTTACGAGTTTTAGGTTTATGGAAATAACAAGGGTTGATCGGGGCCACCCGCTCCTCAGTCCTCGAAGACAATTCTATTCGAAGCCACAGAGGAGAGTGATCAGAAATTCCTGGAGCCATATGTTTAACCTCAGCGACAGAAGGCGCCTGTGCAGCAGGCACCAGGACGTAGTCAATCCTCGACAGGCTACCATGGGCACCAGAGTGGAACATGTATTGCCGCTGAGTGGGATGCAACAGTCTCCAACAGTCTATAAGGCCTAAGGTATCAATGAGATCATGAAGCCAGTTCTGCGCCCCCTTAAGGTCTCTAGGTGGATGTCTATCAAAAATACCAGACACAACCGCATTAAAATCACCACCCAATATTAATGATCCCTCTGGGAGAGCCAGGAGAACCCGCCCCAAGTCTGCGAAGGTAGTGGATTGTAGGCTGGGAGGGATGTACATGGAAACCAGGGAAATGGTCCTGCCCTCCCAACGACCAGTAAGGAACATATAGCGCCCTCTATCATCGAGAACCGTTGCATCTACCTCCAACGGGAGAGAGTTCTTAATAAGAATACCCACCCCTCTGGAACCTGAAGAGAACCCTGCATGAGCGGTCAAACGATACCCCTTCCATTTCCTGTAGTAGGACCATATCTGGGAATGACGTTTTAAATGCTGCAGTACCACCCCATGCTTTATCCTATTCCCATGCCCATTCACATTCCAGCTCAGAAGCCTCAACCCCCATCCCCCATCCCACACAAGAAAGAAAATCCAACCCCATGAGGAAACCAGCGCTCCGATCAGAAAGTCTTGCAATACATTGCCTTGAGTAAAAAAAACTGAAAAAGCAACACAACCCCCCTCCTCCCCACCCAACAGCCCGTTACAACACCGCCCACCCTGCACCCCTGCACAAGACTAAAAAACCACCCCAACTTGCATTGTGCCTGTCGCCCCCACATCCAAACTAATCTACAGAAAGACAAGCAGAGGAGGAAAACGACCCCCGATAGCCCCGTAACCCCCCGAGATGTCTCACAGAATCACATTACACAATTAGTGCGCCACAGTTCGAAGCTTACAGAATACCCCAGGAACCAGTCAATGATAAGGCTTATTCCTGGTTCATCGATTCGCCCTCCGCACCACCACTCTGTCCGTCCTGCGGATGATGGGCCGGAAGAGTACCCAGCCAGTCGGCCACTACGTCTGGTCTGTCGAAAAAATACGTCCGCTCTGCATGTTCGATACGCAACTTGGCCGGAAAAAGCATGGCGTATTTGAGGCTGTAGTAAATAAATGTAAATAATCCAAATAATCCAGGAATAGTTGGTACTGGTTTAATGAAAACACCACAGTACTCTCATCTTCAAGTCCCAGCAGAATAATGCCAGTACAACACATTTACAGATAAACAATTCCAATAGAGAATCTTCAGACACAGGCATGTGCACAGAACAAAATAACAACATCTTTAAAAGAGAAACACAAGGTAGATAAGAAGATAAACTTAAAAGAGAAACAAAGAGGATAAGAATGAACTGAAAATGCTACAGAGGCCCATCTCTCGGAGTCTCCTTTTCACCACAAGAAAACAAAGTCTCTGTTTCTGAACAGCTTGGGTAAAGTCTGGATAAAAACTGATGGTAGTATTCTCAAACTTTATGGGACTGCCTGTACGCGAAGCCTGCAGGATAGCTTCTCTATCGCGGAAATAAAAAATCTGTGCTATTATAGGCCGCGACGGGGCACCTGTCTTGGGTTGTCCACCCGGAACTCTGTGAGCTCGTTCCACAGTGAAAAAATTACTCAGTCCCCTGGGTGCAAGATGATTCACGATCAGGTTCTCCACAGAAAGATCAGTTGCTGAATCCTCCGCCTTCTCCGGAACTCCTACAATACGGACGTTATTCCGCCTAGACCTTCCTTCAAAATCCTCCTGACGACGCGCAAGGAGGTCATTGGAGGCCCTCAGATTGCGAACCTCCGTCTGTATCTCAACGACGTCGTCCATCAGGCCAGAAGTCTTAATATCCAGCGATTTAACCTTTTCGTTGGTTTTCGCTAGGTCCGTGCGAATCAAATTCACATCAATCGACACAGTGTCGAGTTTATGGGCGAGAGTCTTCATTTGTTTCCAGAGGGACGATCTGATCCCATCAATGGCGGCCATGACGTCTTGCAGGGAAGGCTCCGTCGCTGAGGTCAGTGGATCTTTCGTTCCCTCCAGCGACCTACCCGGTCCACTGGGCGACACCTTAGCCTGGGCATAGCGGTCCATGATGTTTGTTTGAGTGTAGCTACCCCGCCGAGTAGCCTTTGACCTCTGCTTGTCCCCCTCTGGCTTCCCCGCCATCGTGAACGACAGTAAAGATGACTCCAAACTGGGGCGGGGGGATAAAAGCGCAATCAAGAGGCTGAGTGGAAGGCCATGCCCGGCAGCGGTCGACCTCGGTAGAAAGATGGAGATCTCGAAGGTCCCTCGAGCAGAAGTGCGGAATCAGCAGTATTTGGTCTCTCCAGCAGACGAAAACGAAAGTGAAAGTGAGCCGGACCGGTCGTCTCCTCCGCCTCAGGCCGATGTTGTTCAACTACAAATCGGGCACAATGCCAACTCCACAGCCGGGCATCACGGAGGCGTAGGCCGCAATCTTCAAATCGTCATAACTCCAGCTCCCGCGGTCCGATCCGGATTCTGGTTGCAGTATTCGCCTCCCCAGCGGTTCGTCTTCACGGGGACATATATGAAAGCCAGGATAAGCTACGGGATATATGCGGGAGGTACAAGGGTCTCGGGAGCCCTGTGCTCACGTGGCCTTCTCGGTTGCATGCGAAGCTCCTCCCCCTAGCTGACATTACTAAATCTGACATCATATTATTAATATTTTCAAAGTCCCAATCATCAGAAAAAGAGCTTGGTATCACAAAGTCATTAAGGAAACCTTTAACTCTTGCGGATACTTCAAGAGCTCAACTGGGCCATAAATATCATAGTCATTTCTGTCCCATGCTATACCCCCAAGTATTGGGTTGGCTGTGACGTTCACTGATGACAGTTCTCTTTTCTCAATGTGAGAGGATCTGTGAGACTTTAGGACCAAGTTGATGTTCTGACTTGCTGTGTCCATTGTACTATATTTTCCATCAATGAATCTACCCAAACATAAAACCATGATGAGCCAAAGCAGGAGGAAAAGTACACCTAACACAGTCCAAAATTCAATCCATGGTGAAATCAGATAGGTTTTTTTAGTTGGTGTAAAAGCTCGGTCATTTTTTCTTTGAAAGTTTTTGTTGCTGGCTTGTCTCCATGTTCACTTGGATCATCGGAAAAGTCATCAAAGTTGATAAAATAGCCAATTGGTGGGATTGCTTCCGGATTTCCATTGATCTTTGCATTTTCTTTTGTTACATTTGTACATTCTGATGCCACATCGTTGTAGATTGCTGTATCATCACAAATTGTTGCAATTTGGGTTTCAAGAGGCACAAGTTCCATGGCTTTGTTGCATAGTCCCTTTTTATTTACTGCAGGTTTATCGAATGTGATTAGTCTTTCAGTTTGAACCTCTTGGATTGTAGCAACGTTTGGTCTTCTGCTATTTCTTGGTAGTCCACTGGGCCTGCTATTTATTATCTGCCACATGTTTTGTGGTTTCACCAGATCAATGGAAACAATTCTGTTTTCCTTTTTACCAGCAAGTGGCGGTAGTACTACTGATCTTGTTCCACTGACAGCTAAGACAGGTACTGCTTTTCTGAAAGAAGGCCCAAATTCCTTCTTCACCGCGATCTTTTTTCTGACCAGATCCCCAATCTTTGAAATCCAGGCAGGTCTTGCTGGGACAGGCGGTTCTTCAGTGGTTGTTGGCTTAATCTTTATGTTACTTAGACTCTTTCTTGTTTCATTCAAGTCCTGTAAAACAGCCAAACGATCTTTGATATCAAAAGTTTTTTCTGAAGTTTGACAATCCAGATCCTGGATAATCATTCTAGTACCAAACAAAAGTTTGTACGGACTGATACCTCCTAGAGAATTTCTTGGCATGTTATTAAAACTATGTTGGACACTTATTAGATGTTTGACCCACCCATCACTCGAACCTAATACCCTCGCCGTTACAGATTGCTTTATGTCACAGTTTTTTCTTTCCACTACCTCATTTCCCTCAGGATGGAAGGGAGAAGAGTACCGCAATGCAATGCCCATTCTGGTCATGGCCTCTTTGTAAGCTCTAGAGCTAATCGCAGGACCATGGTCAGAATGTAGCATGCCAATTGCATATGTGCTGATAAAGACTCGCAAATCTATTATAACAGTTCTGGCGTCAGCCGAGCGCTGGGGCCACATCCAAATGAATCTCGTGCAGGAATCCACTGCGACCATGATATATTTATAGTTGCCATCCCTTTGTAAGGGACCACAGTGGTCCAGGTAAACACACGCTAATGGTTTATCTGAGATTAGAAGGGGCGTCTGCGCTGGTCGTTTCACCGTTGATACTTTCATTCTTTGGCATATTTCACATTCTAGAACATAGTTCTTAGTTTGTTTTCTCATGCGAGGCCACCAATATCTCTGTTTTAATAACGCTGTTGTGGCGGAAATACCAGAATGTGCAGAAGCGAGCCCTTTGTGTGCCGCTAAAATAAGTCTTAATCTGTGTTCCGTGTTTGGAATTGCCCTATCCCCCACTCCAGGGATTCGGGCAAATGGAACATTATTTGCATCAGTTATGTATGAATATTTTACTGGAAAACCTTTCGGGAGTGTTTTTTTTTATCATCTTTTACTGAAGCACTGACAGCTTGCATTATATCGCTGTCTATTTTTGTTTTTGACCGGGTGATAGCAGCTACGGAAGCCGTTTGCACAGCTGCCTTTGTGGCTTCATCAGCCAATGAATTCCCTGCAACGTGAACGTCATCACGTTGATGACTCAGTGTATGCATCACGTGAGTCTTTTGTAGTTCTTTCTGTAAAAGAACTACTTGTTCCCAAAGAGTTGTATGCTTGATTGTGCCACCTTTTGCATCTTTGAAGCCGTTTTGAACCCAGTTCTGCAAGTATTCATTATAAGATTGAACGCAGTTATATGAATCACTCACTATTAGTGGGGGGAATTCGTGATCGGTATTTTCAAGCGCCATCTTAAATGCCAGAAGTTCAGCTCGCTGAGCTGTACAATCTCCTAGAGAATGGGTTTTAGTGACTAGTGGTGTAAATTTCCCTTTGTGCCAATGACCTTTAACGATCGCGCACACAGCACTATATGCTTGTTTACCCCCAACTGCGGGTTGTGCTGATCCGTCTGTGTATATTACACAGCTGTAATGTTCCAGAGGCAGTCGGCGGACGACATTCATATTCATATTGGAGAAATTCTTGTGTTTTTAAATTAGGATCAAATTCATATACTACATCTGGTGCAGCAAGATAATTAACCCACTGTATCCATCTTGGATATAGAGCTTTAGCATTTGGAATGCTTGCCCTTGTTACTGCTTCTAGGGCAGGTACTGGTGTAACAATTATTATTCGTTTTCCTTGTGCCAGGGCTCTTTCTTTTGCTACAGCAGTTTGAACCGCTGGCAGAATTTTTTCTGTAGAACTGAATTTCATTTCAGCCTGTGTGTACAAGTGGGATTTGTAAGCTATAGGTACAGTTTCTCCCTCATTAGAGGTCAGGTATGTGAATCCGCATCTTCCTGGGATGACTCGGATTACAAGGTTGCGTACGTTTTTGCGAGTTTGCAGTTTTGTTTTAGCTAACATGTCTTTCAGCAATGATCTCAAATTTTCTGTATGTTTCTGAGTCCGATTTATTGGTTTGAAATCAGGTTTTATTAATTCATAGAGAGGTTTAACCCTCTCTGTGTAATTTAGTATGTATGTTCTACCAAAATTCAGGAAGCCTAGTATTGATTGTAAATTGTTCAGCGTTGTCGGTGCTTGGAGTACTGCACACTTCTCTAAGAAATTGTCTGCCAGGCTTTTGCCTTCACTTGATAATTCATATCCTAAAAATAGGACTGTTAGATGGGATATTCTTGACTTTTTAAAGTTGAATTTGTAACCCTATGAAGCGAACCCAAGAATTATGGTGTAAACTCTTTTTAAGTGAGTCTCCAGGTCATCGTCTGTAAGATAGATGTCATCGACATATGATAATGCCTCATCATTATATATTTGTAGTAATTCTGTTACCCTTGCTGAGAATAATCCTGGGCTATTCTTGAATCCCTGTGGGAGTCGGCAAAATTGTTTTTGCGACCCCATTATTGAGAAAGCGGTCAAATACCTGCTTTCAGCTGCAATGTTTTGACAGAAGAATCCATTAGAGATATCTAATGTCCTTTTGTATTTTTTGCGCACAATGTTGTTCATTAGTGCTGCCCTGTGTGAGTTTTGTACTGCAAAAGTTTTGCTGCAGGAGTTTAAATGTCTGTAGTCCAAAACTAGACGATATGAATCGTCTGGCTTGGAGACAGGAAACAAAGGATCGTTCATTTGTGAGGTGCATGTTTCAATCACCCCTTGGTATTCAAGTTGATCTAAGATCTCCCTGACTTGCTTTTTTGCTTCTTGTTTAACTGGGTACTGCCTTTGTGCAGTAGGTTGATTTTTTAACTGGATTTTGTGGTGAGGAGAATCTTCATCACATCCTACATGATTTTTGTATAATGCAGGGGCTTGGGCCACTGCCCATTTTCTTGTGAATGTGTATTTTTTATGAACTGGAATATGATTTGAGAAGGCAGGAATAACCATTTCTTTGCCATGAGGGTACTCCCTGACAAACTCTGGTGGCCAGTCTTTGTCAGCTGACAGGACGTCATAGCCTTTAGAAAGATTCTCCCAAAAGAGACCTTTTATTTTCCTAGTTTTATCTCCCTCTATACGTAATGTTATTTCATATAGTTTATGAGGCATGCTAACTCGTGTGTCTGCAGTTTCCACCTGAATGTATTCATTTGTGTCCACTGTCTCCAGAAGATTCATAAGGATCTTGCAAGCTATGGTCACTTCTGCTGCGCTGTCTAGCATTGTCTGGGCCCACTCTCCATTTTTCAGTTGTGTCCTCAGAATCCTCTGCATGTTTAATTTTAAAACTTGCTACCTTCTTTCTGGGAAATTGTGATTTTTTACTTTGATGAGCAGGTTCTTTGTCTTTGGACTTGATGTGCCTTCCTTGTGTTCTGACCGTCCTCTTCTTTCCGATTTCTGTGAGGAAGTCTGAAAAGAGCGAGAGGGACGTGTATCAATATCTTGATATCTATCAGGTTTTCTCAATTTATCCCTATCTCTAAGATTATATCTTTTTTCGGAGGGTTCCCTTTGGGGAGTCTTGCCTCCTCAGCCAGGAGATCTTTCTCTCCATTGAGGAGACCTTCCTCTGGCCTGGAATCGTTTTTCCTTGGGAGTGGATTGTTTATTTCCATCCCAATTCTTTTTTGGAGTAGTTAGATTATGTTTAATAAATGTTTTTTCAGGATTTTCAGTTGGTTGAGGTTTTATTGGTTTCCCACTCAAACTATCTCTTCCTAGCTCTTCATAGGATTTTTCTATGATTCTGGCAAGTTCAAATGGTTGGTCTGTAATATATGTCTCCTTCAATTTCTGGAGGTACTTTATATCGTCCCTTGCCAATTGAACTTATTCTCTATATGCCTTTGCCAATTCTTTTAGTTTAACTAGTAGCTCTTCGCTTGACATTGTTTCAATGTCTGGCTGTGTTGTGTAGCTGGCTAGAACCGGCCACGTGGCTCCTGGTCTACCTAGTGGACCGTGCCTGGTGATGTGATTTTGTTGTTTTAGGGCGCCATTAAACCAGAGCAGGTGCTCTTGGTAAGTTAGTGGGATTTCAACGTCCTCGAAAGGAGTATATATATCCGGAGGTTCCTCTACTTTGTAATAGTGGAAATTTTTTGTCACAGCGTGTGCTGCTGGAAAATGTACCCATGAATAGAATACCTCTGTCTGCCGATACTCCTGTGCCTCTATCACGAATTTGACCGTACCACCTCTTGGTGATAGTCCATTTTCTAGAAGTTTAAGAGTTATAGTTTTTCTTATATTGACCGGAATGATTATAGCATTCGGGTCATCTTGCTGGAGACTTGTGTCTTCCTCTAAGAGTCGAGCTGCTAATGCTTCTCTATCTCTTTCTTCTTCACTTTCCGTCATTTTACTGAAAGAAAGTTTTTTTTATTTTGTTGCAGATCAAGTTTCAAGGAAACAAAGATTAGGTGCACAATATTTTGGAACACTGTATCCTTCAACGTTGACTAAACCAAGAACTAATACATAGGATTCTCATCCTACTAAGTTCCGGCGGATATTAACCTTTCACCCACTCCAGACGTCTATTGGAGTTTTTACGGGAGAAAGGGGTCTGTGTGAAAAGCACGACTCAATCAATCAATCAATCAAAGACATTTATAGAGCGCACTACTTACCCGGAGGGTCTCAAGGCGCTTCGGGGGGGGGGGGGGGATGCTGCTACTGCTCGAACAGCCAGGTCTTGAGCTTCTTCCTGAAGGAGAGGTGGTCTTGGGTCAGGCGCAGGTCGGGAGGGAGGGAGTTCCAGGTCTTGGACCCAGGTAGGAGAAGGACCTTCCTCCTGTTGTCGTTCTTCGGATGCGGGGGACGGCGGCTAGGGCGTGACTGGCTGATCGGAGATGGCGTTTGGGAGCGTAGAAGTTGATGCGGTTGTTGAGGTAGCTCGGGCCTTGATCGTGTAGGGCTTTGTGTGCGTGGGTGAGGAGACGGAAGGTGATTCTTTTGTTGACGGGGAGCCAATGCAGGTCTCTCAAATGTCCGGAGATGTGGCTGTGTCGTGGGATGTCGAGGATGAGTCTGGCTGAGGTGTTCTGGATCCGCTGGAGTGTCTTCTGGAGCTTGGCGGTAGTTCCGGCGTAGAGGGCGTTGCCGTAGTCCAGTCGGCTGGTGACGAGGGCCTGGGTGACCATCTTCCTGGTCTCGGTGGGGATCCACCGGAAGATCTTCCGTAGCAAGCGCAGGATGTTGAAGCACGACGAGGAGACGGCGTTGACTTGTCTGGTCATGGAGAGGGAGGAGTCCAGAATGAAGCCCAGGTTGCGTGCGTGGTCTGTCAGTTTGGGTGCGGTGCCCAGGGCGGGGGGCCACCAGGAGTCGTCCCGGGCAGAGGGCGAGGAGCCCAGGATGAGGACTTCCGTCTTGTCTGAGTTCAGTTTCAGGCGGCTGGTCGTCATCCACTCGGCTACGTCTTTCATCCCTTCGTGAAGGTTGGCTCTGGCGGCGGCGGGGTCGTTAGTCAGGGAGAGGATCAGCTGGGTGTCGTCAGCGTAGGAGATGATGTTGAGGTTGTGTTGGCGTGCAATGGCCGCGAGGGGGCTCATGTAGACGTTGAAGAGGGTGGGGCTCAGCGAGGATCCTTGAGGGATGCCGCAGATGACTTCGGTGGCCTCTGACTTGTACGGTGGTAGACCGACTCTCTGTGTTCTTCCGTCGAGGAAGGAGATGATCCATTCCAGTGCCTTCTCCTGGATTCCGACGTTGCTGAGGCGCTGCACTAGGGTGCGGTGGCAGACAGTGGTGAATGCCGCGGAGAGGTCTAGGAGGATAAGGGCCGCTGTTTCTCCGTTGTCCATCAGGGCTCGGATGTCATCGGTGGCAGCGATGAGGGCGGTCTCGGTGCTGTGGTTGGCTCAGAAGCCAGACTGTGAGGGGTCGAGGGATCCATTCCTCTCGAGGAAGGCGGCCAGCTGTTTGTTGACGGTCTTCTCAATGACTTTGGCTGGAAACGGGAGGAGCGAGATGGGGCGGTAATTCTTGAGTTCGGTGGGGTCCGCTGTTGGTTTCTTTAGTAGAGCGCTGAGTTTGGCGTGCTTCCAGCTCTCGGGGAAGGTAGCGGTGTCGAAGGAGGTGTTGATGATGTCCCGCAGGTGGGGTGCGATGACAGCGTCGGCCTTGTTGAAGACGTGGTGAGGGCAGGGGTCGGTCGGAGATCCGGAGTGGATGGAGTTCATCATGCGGACGGTGTCTTCGGTGCTGATCGGAGTCCAGGCACGGAGGGTGGTGTTGGGGGGCGGTGGTTCGGTCGTGGCGTGCGTCGGTTGAGTACTGAAGCTGTTGTGTATGTCCGCGATCTTGTTGTGGAAGTAGGAGGCGAGGGAGTTGCAGAGGTCTTGCGATGGGGTGATGACGTTGTTTCCGGCGTTGGGGTTGGAGAGCTCTTTCACGATGTTGAATAGTTCCTTGCAGTTGTGTGCGTTGTTGTCCAGCCGGTCCTTGAATGCAGTTTTCTTGGTGGCGCGGATCAGTTGGTGGTGCTTCCGGGTGGCAAGCTTGAGGGTGGTCATGTTGTCCGGTGTTGGTTCCCTTCTCCAGGCTTTCTCGAGGGCTCGGCAGTTCTTCTTGGAGCTCTTGAGTTCGTCGGTGAGCCATGGGGCCTTCTTGCTGCCGGGTCTGCTGGGCGGGGTCCTCAGTGGGGCGAGTTCGTCCGCGCAGTTGCTGATCCACTTCGTGAGGTTGTCGGCGGCCTGGCTGGGGTTCGCTGAGCTGGCGGGAGGGTGCTGGCTCAGGGAAGCGGCGAGCTGGTCGGCTGTGATCTTGTTCCAGCTTCTTCGAGCAACCTGTTGCTGGTGGTGGTGGATCGTCGTTCTTCTGAAGGTGAAGTGGACGCAGCTGTGGTCCGTCCAGTAGAGTCCAGTGGCGTGGCTGAAGGCAATGTCTTTGCTGGATGAGAAGACGGCGTCGAGTGTGTGTCCGGCGAGGTGGGTGGGGGTGGACACCAGCTGCTTGAGTCCGAGGTTGGCGAGGTTGTCGAGCAGGGTGATGGTGTTGCGGTCGTTGTTGTTCTCCAGGTGGAAGTTGATGTCCCCCAGGTGGATGTAGTCAGCGGAGGGGAGGGCATGCGGGCTGACGAAGTCGGCGATGTCCTCGCTGAATTGTGTGCGTGGTCCCGGGGGTCGGTAGATCAGGGTGCCTCTGAGGGTGGTCTTCGGGTCGGTGCGGATCTGGAAGTGTAGGTCTTGCGTTAGATTATCGCCTTACCAAGCGTTGGGCGCCATGTAGTGTAGTTCCTATTTTCCCAATAGGCTCTGCACATTGGAATAACATAAACAGCAGTGTAGACGTTGGACTGAGGTCATCTAGGTCTCTACTGACTATGTTAGACGTAATTAGTTTTTGCCAGCTAGCTCAGAGGTCACTAGAAACTTTCTCGAATGAGCAGGGAGGAGTGAACTTCCCTGATTAGACAAGAAGGGATTCAGTTTCTGACAACCGCATAAATATATGTAAATCAATAAAGGCTAGCTAGTTTAAGGGAAGTATTAAGGAGACTCTGGTACGTCAGCAGTGACAATATGTGGGAAAAACACTGTTTTCCTTTGAAAGCCCTCACCCACCGACCTAGTCGGTGGCATGCTTCATCATCGGGCCCACCACAGTGGCACCGAATGTGCCCCGGGTGTGCTTCAACGCCAGGTGACTGCGGAGCTGGTATGTTGCTGAGTGTGCAGTGAAGGGGTGTGAAGGTGAGAAATTAAAATGCTATCCAGGAGGTCCCAGCACCCGAGGGTATTAGCAATATTTAATGAACTGGGCCTCTGTTAGCAGGTTAAAAGGCAATAGGACGTTTTAAGGGCTTTCCTCAGGACCAAAAAGGGTGAAAAGTGCAAATAATAATAAACTATATCCCCGAAATGCCGCGGATGGATGAATAGGTCCTAGGAGGAACCAGACCGAACTACTCGGTCTCTTTCTCTGCCAGGCGACCCATGAGGCTTTTTACACTGAAATAACAGAAAAAGCTTGAGGGAATCCCCCTCTAACAGTTACAGCGCCTTAGCGTGCGCGACACATAGAGAAAACAACAACACTCACTTAATATAGTTTATTATTATTTGCACTTTTCACCCTTTTTGGTCCTGAGGAAAGCCAGCTTATAACAAAGGCACTGGCTGAAACATGTAGACCACACTGGACGCTGGAGGTCATTGTAACTCTCCCTTAAAACGTCCTATTGCCTTTTAACCTGCTAACAGAGGCCCAGTTCATTAAATATTGCTAATACCCTCGGGTGCTGGGACCTCCTGGATAGCATTTTAATTTCTCACCTTCACACCCCTTCACTGCACACTCAGCAACATACCAGCTCCGCAGTCACCTGGCGTTGAAGCACACCCGGGGCACATTCGGTGCCACTGTGGTGGGCCCGATGATGAAGCATGCCACCGACTAGGTCGGTGGGTGAGGGCTTTCAAAGGAAAACAGTGTTTTTCCCACATATTGTCACTGCTGACGTACCAGAGTCTCCTTAATACTTCCCTTAAACTAGCTAGCCTTTACTGATTTACATATATAAACTGGGGATACAGGCTAGCTTATCTAGTCCTCTCTCTCTTGTTGATCTGTATATAAACCGCATAAATATGACAACTTTGCTCCCTCAGAATAAAGTCGTGTGAAAACAATAGACAGAAATTTCACTCAGTCAATCGTGCATGCCTATTTTCACCAGAGTGCAGGGAAAGAGAGAGACGGGCGTTTTCAATAAAAGGTGTTATTTTATTGAGCAGTCTTCTTTTTCATGAATTGCTACAATTGCAATACTTATTGTAAAGTAAAGTGCATACAGTAAAAGTAGTACTGTGAAAGCATCGTTATGGTTTCTTAGCCATATGATACTTTAAAATGGATGAAATATATTTATACATAAAAACATTGACTAACAAACTCAACTGGTGCTTCTAAGATACGCCTACCCCGGTGTACCTGACCTAAGCCTAATGCGAGGGAAGGAGGAAGTAAGTTGCAGTTTTAAGTTAAGTTAGGTTTTTGCCAAGTATCGGAATCAAGAATTCTCTCTAAGGTTTTAATCAGCTCCGTACCTTGGTTATAGAATGAAGGAGGTCTTGTATCTCGTTTCTCAGTACTTAGTCTCCCAGCAACCCGCAAGGGTGACTTGGGAACACCGGAGCTGGATTTTCTCGGCTGGAGAAAAAGACAGCGTCTCTCTCAGTGCGCCAAAGGGAGGGGCGTTTTCCTTCGGCTCAGGCAACAGCTGGGATCTCGGACAAGTAAAACGTCGCTCTGCTCCCCACCACTGTGTGTTTGCTTAAGGCAACGTTGTACATGTATACCTGAAAGGGCCCGGGTTTGATGTAAGGTTGGACATAAGACGTCACTAAGAACTAACAGTTCTTTCTGGACTCTAGCAGTTCTTGTGGAAATCAAAACAATAGCAGGGGGAATTCCCCGGCTGCTGGAGGCTTGGTTTGTTTAAAGAACGGTTGTGCTTTCTAGGAGTCTATGTAAGTAGCCTTGCCGTGCTTTTGACTGCATGGGCTATTACTAAATATGGATATGATTCTTATGCCTTTATAAGGATATTATTTATTATAACCACATAAGGGAAGGAATCGGGAATATCGAATTAGGGTCCTAGATAGAAATACAACACTTCTTTATTCTTGGTAAATGTACATCTTGTATTGAGAAAGATGCCCAGATATTTATGACTGGAAGTTGGTTCTAGCTTTGTGTTGTTGAAATACCACCGTCCTATTGACCTTTTTTGATTCCCAAAAGTTATTCAGCCTGATTCATCATAGACCCGTTTTGCGAGTCTATAATAGCAATTCATAAGGAATCTCTATTACAGACTCGCAAAACGGGATTCATGTAGCAATCGCAAAAAGATTTGCGATTCCTACACAATCCTTATTTGAAATAAGGAATAACTCCCCATTCATTCCTATGGGCCAAAAGGCCCATAGGAATGAATGGGGAGTGTTTCTTATTTGCGATTAGCAATTAGCTAATCGCAAATAAGATAGCGATTTAAAGGGTGCCAGGGGTGTCCAAAGGACACCCTGTAGCACCCCTTAAATGAAAATTGAAACAGGTGTTGTGCACACACATGTCCAAAGGACATGTGTGTGTGCAACATGCAACTTAGAAAAATGCTTTTAAAAGCATTTTTCTAAGTTTTCGCTATTTACCACGAGGTTTGACCTCGCGGTAAATAGCGGGCCAAAATTGCGAATTCGCTATTTTTTAATGGATGATGAATTGCATTTAAGGAATCTCAAATAGAGATTCCTTAAATTTAATTCTTCGCAAAATTGCGACATCGCTATTACCGATTTTTGCATTTGGGATGATGAATCCTAAATGCAAAAATAGAGCTCGCAAAGGCTAGATTCTCAGAATCTGGCCCTTTGCGAGCCGATTTCGGCTTGATGAATCAGGCTGATTGTTTTGGTTTTTGACAGGTTCAGATCTAGGAAACTTCTTGTTGTGTAATGTAGTAGTTCATCCAGTAACCTCTGGAGACCCACTTTTGTGTGGCTTAACAACACCAAGTCATCGGCGTAAAGCAAATTGCTGATGCGGGTTCCATCTAATTGAGGAGGATGGCGATTCACACTATTGAGTACTGGAGATAGGTCAGATATAAACAAATTAAAAAGAAGTGGGGCCGATACACAACCTTGTCTAACACAAGTTTCATATTGAATCTTCCTTGAGACGTGAAAGCCTTCACCCAGATTAATTTTATCCATGTTTCCATATGGAGTTGGATTATGGCTTGAAGAAGAGGCAGGGGTATGCCTCACGATTTTAATTTCTGGCATAACAGACCCCTTGGCACACGGTTGAAGGTCAATTTGAAGTCTACAAAGTTGAGTCTGCTGAGTTTTTTGGACTGTCGCTTTCTCCATCCGGACTGTTAGCGTTAACAAATTGGTTGTGGTTCCACTATTAGCCACAAAGCCCATCTGATTAAAAGGGAGGCACACGGTAGTTTCGGCCCAGGCATGTAGCTCCTCCAATAGAATGTTTGCGTAGTACTTTGACCCCACATCGAGAAGTTTAATCATTCGGTAATTTTTAGGCTTGTTTGTCTTCCCACTTTTGTAGATTGGGTGAATGATTGCACCTCGCCAGGACTCTGGTTGTGTTGTTTAGTCTGCAGTAGAGAAACAAGGCGTGTCAGGTATTCTGACCATAGGCTGACATCGGATTTAAACATGGCCTGGGGGAGACCATTCGGGCCTGGGGCTCCTTCAGCTCTGGCTTTCGTTATGAAGCGCTAGGTCTTGTTTTTTAAGTAATCAGGTGTCACCTTGGGCTCTAGTGATATATCATTTTTTTTCGCCGATTACTTATGTGTTGGCTCTTTGTGTAATGTTTACGGGGCGAGCTCGTCTCAGGCTCGCAAGTCCCTGGCCTGAGAGGATGAGGTTAACTGGACTGGGGGAATTGGTGCAAGCAACTTTTATATTGATGTCCCCAAAGTGAGAACATAAAAACTTATTCCATACGGTTTCACTGATTTTGCACTGCCATATCCACTTGTACTTTGTGTGCTCCTGTTTAAGAGAGACCAGACTTGCTTCGAGTGAGTTGGGGTTTTTACTTTCATGGATGAGCTTCAGCCAGAATTGATCAGAGGCCGCATGTTTTTCCTTTTGTTTCGAGATTCTAAAAGCTGCTGAAGCTTGCTTATTGTTTTTGAAGGTGGTTTTGTTACTGGAGTTCTTTCTTGATAATCGATGTGCTGGATTCCTCTCAGTTCTTAATATCCTTGTGGCTTTTGAGATGAAGAATTGAGGAATTTGTTTTCTCGGGCCCCTCCTAAGTGGCAGTTCATTAAGTAGGTGGTTTATAGGAGATGTCCAGCCACTAACTACGTGGGTTTTTAAATACAGGTATTAACATAATAGGGCTCTGTCTGTTTCCATCAGGGAAGGGGCTGTGGTGTCCGAACACTTAATCTGCTTTAGGTCCTCTGTGTGGCTGCCTAAGTGAGTACGGGCAAGTTCTTGATGACAGGGGGTGGTAGTGGATAATGTTAATATTTGTGCCCGGTGATCACTCTCTCCTTGTGGTGCAAAGTAAATGCTCAAACATCTTATTTGTATTTATTGTTTTTTGACATTGCTCTTCATAACCCCATCTAGGGTACTAGAGCGCTGTGCAAAAAGATAGCAATATGCAAAATGCATTGTGAGAAGCACTTTATGAGACTAAAACATGAAAATACATAATAAACTTTAAAACTGTTATTTGTACAATTCTAAATATAATCCATAGGTGCATAGATATGGAGACAAAAGTAGAAGGACATGGGAAAGTAGAAACTATTTAAGTAGTGGTCGGTATAGCATCCACATGCTTTATGAGGTCATACTTGAAAGGTGTAGGAAGGAAGACAGGCTGACATGGTCAGAAGTTAATTTCAAATCCTGGGGCACTGCCAAGGATAGATGTTTGAAAAGTGTGAGTTTGAAAAGAAAAGGAAGTCTTATAGCTCAGCTAGTTCCATAGAGCTCAAGCATTTTTGAGTGGGAGAATGTAACTATATAACATTATAGGTGCGATATACAAGATTGTAAAGTGAGTGTGACTCCTCTAGGAATCAATTAAGCGATTTAAGTACATATGTCATCCAACTCAATGACTTGATATTGATAAGGAACTTATCTGCATGGAGGAGGACAGTTTTAATGAGTGCAATACGTGGTTTACGAAGGCCGGTGAGCAGGGTTCTCCCACATTCAATCTGAGAAATGTTGGGAACTTCAACAATGTTGAAGAGGTCATTCCTTCTCTCATTAAAGATTCATTGGATATCATTGAGGATTTTATGACAACCAGCCTAAATTGGGTTTCAAACCAATGCTCCATTATCTAGGCAAGAAACTGTAGCCCTGTAATAGTTGGATAGTTTGCTTAAACACCATACATTAGGCATCTTGTGGGGGGGCGAGGCATATCCTATTTTAACGGCATTCAGGATAGTGCTCCTTCTGAGTTAGGTATTAATTATCTCAAGCGATGCTGGTATGAAATGCTTCACCAATTCTGTGGCAATGACAAAGGAATTGGCTCAGAAGAATACTTTGAAGGTTCATTGTTATGAGTGGTGGCCTACTGATCAGTGACAGAGGTGAGGAGGAAACTATGACAAGAGGAGCCAATACTGTCTAGGGCATAAGTACTCACAATCTTTCTATCAGGGCCATATTTACAGTGTGGTTTAAGGCCAAGGATTGCACTAGTGAGGGTGGGGTCAGTGGGGCTAGAGCAAAAAAAAACCTGTGACCAAGAGGTTTAACACCTGCAACTGACGCATTAGTCCACTGAACCACCCCTGAATTCTGCTACTTGAATAATCATTTTGTTTATGCTGCACTGCTCAAACTGGATATGTAGGTGTGGCTTAATGCTGACTCCGATGTATTTCAACATTCTCATCTTGAGATGTCTTTATGTCCAGTTATTTTTGGCTTTGTAATAAATTAACTAACTTCATGTAGTCCTTTGTGGTTATTATGTGTCCAGAGAAATTCCTGTTGAATTGATTGGCAAAATGAATGACATTCTTCTCTCTATGCGTACATGCTGCTATAAAGAACCATCAGATTGTGATCCTAGGGTAAGCATAGAACTTATGGGCCCGGCCTTTTCACTTGGTAGCAGAGTAGGATGTTTAGCACATGAAGAAAGGGGAGAATCCAGAAATCAATCTAGAAAAGCAGAACCTAGAACCTGAGAGCCCTAAAATACAGCCCAATGACCAAGCATGGAGAGTGACGGGGTCTGATGTGTGGCGAGATCAGTGGCAAGCAGAGGAGTAAGTATTAATCGGGTGGATTTTATAATGTGTGTTAGAGTGAGGAAATTAATCGATTGTGTGATCTCTGGCAGAGTTGGTGTGAGAGTCGACTGAATGTGGTTTTAAGCCAGACGTGGTCCAAGGACCTTTGAGTTCAGGTCTCAAAGTGGCCTAGGATCCCGGGATGAATAAAAAGATACAGAAGACACAGAGACTGTGATTGTCTGACTGAAGAATTGAGGAGTTGTCATGAGGCCTCATCAGCAGTTCCACTTAAGACAGAGACCGTTCTGTGAATGGGACATATGGGAATTGTTTAGTAAAACTTGTGTACTCAAAAGAGTTGTGGATTGATTTGAACACTTTGTTCAAAATTATGGTTCCTAGTGATCTATGGCCTGCTTGTAAAATTGCCATTGAGTGGCCAGCTGATGAGCCAGAGATGGATCCAGTGATTCATGGTCCTTTGCCCTTGGTTATGAAAAAGTATGAAAAGGGATCACATGGTTACAGCCCAAAATAGCCCCTCAAGACATTAATTGTGTTAAAATAGATCAGACGACAGAGGAGCCCAAAGAGTCAGTACCTGCTTATCATGAAAGGCTTTTGAAAGCCTTTAAGCAGTACAGCAGGTTAGATACACTCAACCCTAAAGACATGGGACAAAACCCATCAAAATTTGTAACAGGGCGGAGACCAGAAGTCAGCCTCATGATCCAGCAACATTTGATCTAGTGGCAAAATCAATCGATGAACGAAATTCTGTGGGATGCTAGGTATTGCAGAGATGAGGTGGGTGCCAAGAAGAAAGGAGAAAAGAGAAGTTGATGATGTTCAAATGCGAAATGCACAGAAGAGAGAATAAGTTCAAGCAACAGGGGCAAGGGTAGTTTGCAATCTAGGAAATGTCCCAGGAGGTGTTCATGTTACATCAGTTTCAGGTCCCGCGGGACAGGAATTGAGAGATGTTCCCATAGACCCTTAAAAGGGATACACGTTGTGACTCTGGAAAAGACCACTGATTATCTCTTTGTCACAAGATCGGGCATTGGATGCGCAAGTGTTATCTAAATCCTGCTAATCAAGTGCAGGAAAGAGACCTCATATAAGTAACAGACATGGTAAATCAGTCACCAACTGAAACTAGGCTGAGTTCTCTTGACGCAGGTTGAAATCAGAACCATTTAGTACAGGTTCCCCAGCCTCCAAGAATCTTGCAGGGAAATGGAACATACCATCAGGTTCCCTTAATGGAAGCGTAAGGTGAGTTTGATCGGGACCCTTCTTAATGATGGTATAGGAAGACACTATACTTGGTGCAGTCTTAGAGGTAGACCAGAGTGGACCATACATAGAAGCTGATATATATGTTCATCCCATTACATTCTTGATTGATACTGGTGCTACCTGTTCTACTGTGAGATCTGCAGTGGTCCCAAAAATACCTCTTTCATTAAAATCAATTCAAGTTGTAGGAGTTGCTAACAAAAGAATGGGCAACCCTCTAATAGAAGAGTTGCTGATAAAAATTTGAACTTTCCAGGATCATCACCAGCTCGTGGTATGTGATTTGAGTCCAGACTGTTTGTTAGGGTGTGATCTCTTATGCACATTGAATTGTACCATCTATTGCTTGCTGATGGGAATTGAATTGCAGAATAATGATGAAGTGAATGCCTTCAAGTTGGTGAATCAAAACCATTATGCAGCCATGTTTCCTTTATTGACAATGAAAGACATAGTGCTGAATTTGAGAGACATCATCTCTTCAGTGGTGTGAGACTTTTTAGGGGGAAGAAATCAGACTAATTCCAGGAGTCAAGCTAGTCCGTATACAGATCAAGCATAATGATAAACCCCGAGAACATCTCAGTACAACCTGACCCCAGAACCAGTGGCAGGTATTACACCTGTGATTGAGTCTATGATTACGCAGGGCATACTGAAGAAGATCATAGGAAGCAAGTGCAATTCGCCCATCATGGGATTGGAGAAAGCGAGTGGAAAGTATTATTTAGTCCAAGACATAAGAAAGGTGAATAACATTCTGATTCCATGTTGTCCTGTGGTACTGAGTCCATCAATTATTCTGTTCCAGATTCCTTGGGAAGCTGTCTGGTTCATAGTGATTGGCCTCTATCAGGCATTTTTCTCCATTCCAATGCATGAGGAGAGACAATTTTTATTACTTTCCATCAGAATAATCGTTTCTTCCCATGGTGACGTATTCCTCAAGTGTATACTGAAAGTCTATCCATCTTCAATCAGGTCTTGAAGAAGAACCGGAGAGCTTGCTTCTGCCCCGAAACTCAGTACAAGTTCAATACATTTACGACCTCCTCATTGCCTCTAAAACATGGGAGGTTTATAGGGATGAAACTATTGCCCTACTAAACCATCTAGCTGACAATGGGCATAAGGTATCTCAGAACACACTTCAGTACTTTCTTACTGAAGTTCAGTATTTGGGTCATCAAATTTATAGAGGCAAGAGTGAGGTGTCACCAGAATGAGTGAAGGCGATCATGAAAATGAATCTGCCTACTACCCAGAAAGAGGTCAGGATGTTTTTGGGAATGGTTGGCTAGTGCTGACAATGGATCCCGAATTTCTCCTTGATGGGAAAGCCCTTACAGATGTTGACCCACAAGGATGTTTGCAATCTAGTTCCCTAGGATAACAACTGTTTGCTTGCTTTCCTGGAACTGAGGCAGTGCCTTTGTTGCGCTCCAGCTTTAGGGATGCCTGATTACAACAAAGCGTTTTTGCTGTTTTGCCATGAAAGGGGGGGTTTTGCTTTTTCTGTACTCACTCAGAGAAATGGAGGTGCCCGTAGACCAGTGGCCTATTTTTCATCTACTTAAGATCCTGTAGCTTCGGCGTTGCCCGGATGTATCAAATATCTACAACAGGTGTCAGTATCGAACTATGTGAAAGCATTGCGATAGGTCATCCACTTACTGTATATGTACCGCATACAGTTGAATTCCTGATGACGTGCATCAAAACATAGCATTTGACTAATAACAGGCTGACAAGATATGAACAGGTTATGCTTGCCCAAAGAAAGTTGCTCTTAAGCACTATTCTGTGTTAAATCCTGCAACCTTGTTGCCTGTTCCAAATGCTAATGGGGAAGAATGTAAAAGCCAAGACTGTCTGGATTTTGCTGTTCTTTGCACCAAGCCGAGACCTGACAGTATTGATGAATCATTGTCTGATCCCGACTAGGTCCTTTTTTGTTGATTGTTCATGTCTAAGATACAATGTAGGTAATCTGAGAAGAGCATTTGCTGTCTGTACCATTTCTGGAGTGGCGCAAGCTGCTTGTTTACAGGGAGTAAACTCCACACAATTAGCTAAAATCATTGCTTTGACCTGTGCATGTCTTGTCTCTGAGCAGATCCAAGTCACCATCAATACTGATAGCCAGTACGGTTTCAGTGTAGTAGTTCATGGCTTCAGACAGCTATGGTCGCAGAAATATGTGAGACAACTGTTGGAAGCATTGCAATTACCAAAGGAGGTGGCGTCCATTAAGCGTACAGCCCATGGGACGGGAGATGACATTGTCACTACGGGAAAACGCCATGCAGATGAAGTTGTTCACTTTTGTGCTACACATGCATGCATTTTCAATAGGAAAATGTTGGTGAGAGTGCAGAGAATACCAAATTCCATGTGATGCTAGTTGTTGCAGACACCAGGGATGACGTTAGGCATTTGCAAATGGACACAACACATCAGGAACAAGCGGTTGGGATCAAAACAGGTTGTGAGAAAGGAGAAAGTGACCTCTGGACTTAAACAGGTGGTAGGGCAGTGTTACTGGATCATTTTTATAACCAATGGCAAGGCAGATTCATGGAGCGGCTTACATAGGAATGGATGCAATGGCGAGATTGTCAGGCAGACATGGTTCAGCCCAAGGTTTCATGTGATTGAGGAAGCAGTGTGCCATCAGTATGTCACGTGCCAACAGATTGCGGTTGTTGCTATGAGTCACATTGGCAGAACAGGGGGTCCCTTCAATCGAATCCAGTTGGATTTTGTTGAGATGCCTGTGTGTAATGGACTGAGATACATCCTGGTTGTGGTATGCATCTTTTCTCTGCGGGTGGAGGCTTATCCAACTAGAAGGTGTGACAGTCTCACAATAGCAAACCTATTGTTGAGGGAGCTTAGACCTCATTTCGGATATCCAACTTGGATAGAGGAACTCACTTCCACAGTGAGATCATGAAGCTGCTGTGTACCGTCTTGAGTGTTGATCAAAGACTGCATTGTAGTTACAGGCCAGAGGCACCAGGCATTGTGGAGCATTGTGAAGCAAATTAATGGGACTTTAAAGGTGAGGCTGGCAAAAGTGTGTTCTTCCACATCTTTGAAATGGCCCGATATGTTGGCCTTGTTGTAATGAGCTTGTGCAGCATTCCCGAAAGGAGAACTGGATTTTAGTTTGAAATTCTGATGAGAAGGGCAATGCACTTGCCTGCAGTGCCAGCGGCTGCTTTCAAAAACATCACAGATGACTTTATCCTTGGCTAATATAAAGGATTAGCTGATCTGGTTCGTTCTGTGTCTCATCAGGTTGAAGCAACAACTGTACCAATATCGAAAGACCACTTTCACAGCCTGAGCCCAGGGAACTGGGTGTTCATCCAAAAGAATAAAAAGGAATAACTGTCTTGACTCTCGGTGGTGTGGACAATACCCAGTGATATTGGTGGCGAATACTGCAGTGAAGTGGGAAGGTTTGCCGAACTGGGTCCATGCTTTCCATACCCGATCAGTCACAGGTTCATCCGATAAAACAACCCTTCTGCCAGAAGTAGTTCCAGTAGTGATCAAAGGGTCACTGGATGGGGCACGCCAAGCTGTGGGGGTTCCTGATGAGGCTGGATACCCACCGGATCAAGCTGAGGGGGTCAAGCTAGACAAGGCCCTTGTGTAGACTCTGACTGAGACAGTAATGTTGCAAGTTGTGTGAAGTCTGACTCAGTAGAAAAGACTGGTGTGAAAATTGGGCGTGTGCAGTCAAGGAAGAAGGATCCCCAGATGAAACGTGACCTGGGAAGCAGAAAAGAAGGAACTTGAGGCTTGCATTTGAAATAAAACTTGCACCAATAAGTGAAACATCTGAGTCTGATCTGAATCTGAGCAAGCCCCAGAAAGTGTAAGGAAATCAAGGACAGCACGAGTGCCATGTTCGGGAAATTCTTCCCCCAAGTGGACTTATCTGGTTGCCAATTTCGGGGAGAGCGAGGCCTGAGTTCTCAATACTGATCGTCAATTGTGATTAGGTATCATCACTTGCCCCTGATGTACGGCATTACCTGTAGTCTGCTTCTTAGCATGTTTTATGCTTCCTTGCCACCTGAAGCGCACCCAAGGACCCTTCTCCTGCCGGAACTATAGCTTTACTAGCATCTTGCCTGCCAACCCACTGAGCAGGAAAGAAAAATGCAACTACCCCAGATGCATTCTTCGCAACTCCCGCTCCGCCCTCAAACACACCTTTGAACTCTGGGACCTACTCGAATCAACCACCCCAGATGTTGCCTTCCAGACAGAGACCTGGCTGAACCCCTCCTTGGCACCCGACATCGCCATAGCCATCCCGGAAGGCTACAAGATCAACCTCAGAAACCGTACCAACTGAGTAGGAGGAGGAATCGCCATCGTCCACTGGAACACCCTCAGAGTCTCGACCAACACCGACCACACCCTCAGCACGGCCGAACACCTGCACTTCCAGATCCACACCGACCCCAACACCACCCTCAGAGGAACCCTCATCTACAGACCCCTCGGACCCTGACCACAGTTCAGCGACTCCATCGCCAACTTTGTCAGCACACACGCCCTTGCCTCCACAGACTATATATTACTTGGAGAACTGAACTTCCACCTCGAGAAAAACAACAACACCAACTCCACCATCCTGATCGACAACCTAGCATCCTCAGACTCAAACAACTCATCACAACACCCATCCACTCCTCCAGTAACAAACTCGACCCATCTTCTCCGGAAGTCCCCATGTCTCCTTCAACCACACCACCAAACTCCACTGGACCAACCATCGGACCCAACAGACGCCTCGCAGCTGCTGGAGCAAAGTCACCAAAGAACAGCTTACCACCACCCTCACCCAGAGCCCACCCACCAACCCCGACACGGCTGCCTGCAACCTCAGACAGTGGATCGACGACTAAGCCAACACCCTCACCCCAGTCAAGAAACCTTCCAACAGCCACACCAGCAAGAAAGCCAGACGGTTCACTGAAGACCTTCAGGCCTCCAAGCTAACCTGCTGGAAGCTAGAGAAGAACTGGCTCCAGGAACGAACACCGGACAACTACACAGCCGACAAGAACACCACCAGCAGATACCATCACCTCATCAGAGCCGCCAAAAGAGCCTCCTTCAAAGACCGCCTAGACAACAACGTACACAACAGCAAAGACCTCTTCAACATCGTGACGAAACTCTCCAACCCCAGTTCCAACACCAACAAAATCCCCCTTCGCAGGACCTGTGCGACTCACTGGCCACCTTCTTCCATCGCAAGATTTTAGACATCCACGACAGCTTCAATGCACCGAACGCCCCGACAACCACTGAGACCTCCGCCCCCGCGACCACCATCCACACCAACTGTCTGCTCTCCTGGACCAACATTAACAACAACGACACCATCAAGATCATGAACACCATCCACTACGGATCTCAGTCAGACCCATGCCCTCACCACATCGTCAACAAAGCCAGCACCACCATTGCACCCCATCTCCGGAAAGCCATCAACATTTCCTTTGAGACAGCTGCCTTCCCAGAAAGCTGGAAGCACGCCGAGATCAACGCCTTACTCAAGAAAGCCAAGGTGGACTCTAAGGATCTCAAGAACTTCCGGCCCATCTCTCTGCTCCCGTTCCCGGCAAAGGTCATTGAGATGACCGTCAAAAAACAACTGACCCGCTACCTCGAGGAGAACAGCATTCTGGACCCATCCCAGTCCAGGTTCTGCAACAACCACAGCACGAAACTGCCCTCATCGCCGCCACCGATAATATCAGGACCATGCTAGACAAAGGAGAAACCGCGGCCCTCATCCTCTTGGACCTATCAGCTGCCTTCGACACGGTCTGCCACCGCACACAACGCACAAGCCTTCACGATGCCGGTATTCAAGAGAAGGCCCTCGACTGAACCACCTCCTTCCTCTCTGGCATAACACAGAGGGTCCACCTCCCCCTTCCGCTCCGAAGCCACCAAGACCATCTGCGCCATTCCTCAGGGCTCATCCCTCAGCCCAACGCTGTAAAACATCTACATGGCACTGCACGCCCATGTCGCCCAACTGCACGACCTCAACATCATCTCTTACACTGATGACACCCAGCTGATTCTCTCCCTCACCAAGGACCCCCACACCACCAAAACCAACCTTCACAAAGGAATGAAGGCCATCACCAAATGGATGAGGAACAGCCGACTGACACTGAACTCGGACAAGATAGAGGTCCCCTTCCTCGGACCCACCTCTTCGGCCTAGGACGACTCCTGGTGGCTGACCACACTGGGACCGCTCCAACACCCACCCACCATGCACGCAAACTAGGGGTCATCCTTGACTCCACCCTCCCCATGACTAAGTAGGTCAACGCTGTCTCCTCCTCCTGCTTCAACACCCTCCACATGCTCCGCAAGATCTACAAGTGGATCCTCACCGAAACAAGAAGAAAGGTCACCCAGGCACTCGTCAGCAGCAGGTTGGACTACGGAAACGCTCTCTACGCAGGAGCCTAGGCCAAACTCCTAAAACGACTTCAACGCATCCAGAACGCCTCTGCGTGCCTGATCCTCAGCATCCCTCACTACAGCCACATCACACCCCACCTGAGAGACCTGCACTGCTCCTCATCAACAAGAGGATCACCTTCAAGCTCCTCACCCACGTATACAAGGCACTCCACAACAACGGACCAGTGTACCTCAACAGACGACTCAGCTTCTAAACCTCCACCCACCGGCTCCGCTCTGTCGACCTTGCCCTCGTCACAGTCCCACACATCTGAAGAGCGACCTAAGGCAGCAGATAATTCTCCCACATCGCCGCCAAGATCTGTAACACCCTCCCCATCCACTTACGTCAGACCAAATACCTGCTGTCCTTCAGAAGACTCCTCAAGACCTGGCTTTTCGAGGAGTAGCAGCACCTCCTACCCCCAGTGCCTGCAGACCCACACGGGTAAGTAGTGTGCTTTACAAATGCTTTGATTGATTGCTTTGATTGATTGATGGTGTAGTGTAGTTCCTATTTTCCCAATAGGCTCTGCGCATTGGAATAACATAAACAGCAGTGTAGACGTAGGACTGAGGTCATCTAGGTCTCTACTGACTATGTTAAACTTAATTTAGGTTTGCACCAGCTAGCTCAGAGGTCACTGGAAACTTTCTTGAATGAATAGAGAGGGATAAGCTTCCCTGGCTCAGACAAGAAGGGATTCAGCTTCCGACAACCATATAACATGACAACTTTGCTCCCCCAGAATAAGAGTAAATCTCTAGAGTCGTGTGAAAACAATAGACAGCTATTTCACTCAGTCAAATGTGCGTTCTTAGTTTCACCAGAGTGCAGAGAAGAGAGAGACGGGCGTTTTCAATAAAAGGTATTATTTTTTTAGCAGTCTTCCTTCTCATGCAATAGAAATGAATTGCCACAATTGCAATACTTCATAAAGTACGTACAGTAAAACGAGTATTATGAAATAATACTGTAAAAGCATTGATATGGTTTCTTAGCCATAAGACACTTTAAAATGGATAAAATATATACATACATATATACATTGGCTAACATGCTCAACTGGTGCTTCTAAAATACGCCTACCCCGGTGTACCTGACCTAAGCCTAATACGTGAGAAGGAGAAAGTAAGTAGCAGTTTAAGTTAAGTTGGTTTTGCCAAGAATCTGATTCAAGAATTCTCTCTAAGGGTTTAGTCAGCACTGTACCTTGGGAATAGAATGTAGGAGGTCTGGTATCTCTCTTTCAGGACTTGATATCCCAGTCACCCGCAAGGGTAGGCTGGAAACGCCGGAGCTGGATTTTCTCGGCAGGAGGAAAGACAGCGTCTTTCTCAGCACGTCAAAGAGGAGGGGCAGTGTCCGTGGGCTTCTCGCATCAGCTGGGCTCTCGGCAAGTAGATAGCTGCTCTGCTCCAAAACCACCACCGTTTGTTTGCTTAAGGCAACGTTGGTATATTTATACCTGAAAGGTGCCGAGTTTGACGTAAGGTTTGGACATGAGACGTCAATAAAGATATTACTAAGAACTGGCCATTCTTACAGTGCTCGCAGGAGTTCTATTACAAATCAAAACAAAGCAAGTGGGTATTTCCCAGGTTGCAGGAGGTTCGGTGTTTCGAAAGAACTCGTTGTGCTTTCTAGGAATCTAAGGAAGTGGCTTTTGCCGTGCCTTGGACTGCAAGGGCGATTTACTAAAATATGGATCTGATTCTTATGCTATTATATGGATATTATTGACTATAGCCGTACAAGGGCATAAAATAGCAATATTGATTCAGGTTCCTAGATAAAAACACAATACCCACTCCACGATCTAATGTTCATCATTACTAAAACTAAGCAATAGTAAACATGTAAAGGTGCATGTGTATTCCAACCCACCCCAAAATACATTTTTGCATTTGAAATGGTGTATGCGAAATACAGGAAAGTATATTGGGACTGTACGTTTATCAAGCAGTGTAATCATTCAGTAAAAAAGGATGCATATATATTTAGCTGAACGATTTGCGAAAATTACACATGAAATGTCTCTTAATGGGGGGGCAGAGCTAGCTGGCGTCCATGTAAGACGCGTGAGCGCGGAGCTCCTCGCCGGTAACCCGTCAAACTTCGTCAAAACCATCCTTCTGACACCCTGCCGGCACCCAAAACAGTAGCAGACCTCCGGACGGGGCTCCGGTAAGGTAGTGGCCCCTTTGCCCGGCGGAGATCCGACGCGGTGAAGATTGGCGCCGAGGCGAACGGCGCGAAAACAGCCCAGGCCGCGATCCCCTACCTGTCCTAGAGGGCCGCCCGTGCTGCGTCGCAGTGCGTGCGGCGCGAGAGACGGAGGCGGTCCCGGCCATCTTTGACGGCACCTGGTCGGCTGAGCCTGGTTGGTGAACACGCGGCTGGCGCTGAGAGGCATCAGAGCGGGTCGGCTCCTGCCCGGTGCAGACAAGATAGGGAAGACAGCGAGAGAGTGTATGGAGTGTGCACTGGCTGGAGGGAGGCCCTAAGAACTGCCAGCTTACCGGAGAGGCGCCCTATTTGCCGATTCCCGGCGCCACACACCGAGCAGTGAGGGGAACTCGGAGGAACAGTGAGTGACCTGCACCCCAGCATTGGGGCGAACCGGCTGCCAACTAAACGAAAAGTCTACTAGGGACACTGTACGAGGTGGCATCTTGGGAGGCGGCCCTATCTACGCTCTGGAGCGAACGGCTGCCATCTTGGGCGTCGGGCTTGCTGCATAACACCCTAGACTGGGGGGACCGCCACCGCTGCGCTCACTGCTAAGCCCAACCACGATCCACAGGCGGTGGACTCCACACCTCTGGGCCCGTCGGCCATATGACCACCAGAACAGCCATGGGAAAAGGTGACAAAACACAGCCCAAGCTATCGTTCGACCAGAGGAAGGCGAAGGGGGCTGAGGGGGCAGCTCAGGCCGCCTCGCCACACCCTGCAACGTCCGAGAACTCCCTATGTTCGGAAATACGAGACATGCTGGGGATCATGGAGAAAGGCCTACAAGACAGCATGACAGCGATCAGTACCAAAATCGATGCCCTGACATACCGGATGGACCGCATGTCCGAGAGAGTGGACAAACATGCGGAGCGGCTGGACATGGTGGAAAGACGACTGACGGAGGCGGAGGAGGCCCAGACGGAATGGGACAAGGACCGCAGGCAGTTTGGTCGGCTGCTCCAAGTCATACAAGATAAGACGGAGGATTTGGAGGCGCGCTCGCGGCGCTCCAACCTACGCATTACGGGAGTGGCAGAATCCACTAGCACCGGTAAAATGGAGCTGTTTGTGGAGAAACTCCTTCAGACCCTTTTAGGGGAAGATGTCTTCTCCCCTATGTTCATTATAGAAAGGGCCCATCGCACTCTGGGGCCGAAGCCGCAACCAGGACTCCCGCCACGACCAATCATAGCGAAGCTATTGAACTATCGAGATAGGGACTTGGCGCTGCGACTAGCCAGAGAAAAGGGAAAGCTACAATTTGAGGGCATGAACATCTCCCTCTACCCGGACTTCACGGCGAGAGTGCAGGAGGAAAGGAAGCGCTTTGCCCCCTACAAGAAGCAGCTGAAAGACCTAGGACTTGACTACGCCATGCTGTACCCTGCGAGGCTTCGCATCAACCAGCAAGGTCACTCTCACTTTTTCACTGACCCCGCGGAACTCAAGAAATCCTTAAAGGAGCGGGAGAAGGGCAACCGCAATAGTCAGAGGAGTCAGCGGGAGGACATGGATGCCTCGTCCCACTTGGACGAACAGGAGTAGCTGCAAGTATGGGAAGTGTTGCTGAACTGACTGCGCTGAGCTGTGCTAGGGCTGAGGCACAGTCGGTGCGGGCCCGTCGAGACCTGAGTTTCGGGTGAGATCTATCTGGTTGCTACCGGAACGGTTTGTCTGTGCTGTGGAATGGGTGGAGGGACGCCCAGCTGGCTGAGGGTGGCTGCGGGGTGGGCCTCTCCACATGAGGATATGACATTAACTGACTGAGAAGACTAGGGCTGGCAGGGATGTCGACTACTGGGCGGGGGCGGGACGGGAGAGCGCATGAGGTTACAAGCTTTGGACTCCTTTCTGTGCTGTTGGCTGGCTAGATACCTCTGCCCCTGCGCTTTTGGCTTTTTGGCTCCTTCGGGGGCTGTTTGGGGTTTTGTAGAGTTCGTAGACGAACAGGGGGGGATGTTGGGTGGTGATGGGATCTGTCTGACCGGGTTGGGGTTGGTCGGCTGTGGGTGGGTGGGAGGCTGTTCTCTGGTTACTTTGTTGGGAATGTTATGCATGATGCTTGAGGATGGTAGAAGGGGGGGGGTATTTGTGTGCTCAAGGTGGTGGGGATGTTCAAGTATTGAGGAGCTTGTGGCCCACGGAGGGGCAATGTGTAATGCTGTGTTTCGCTTCTTGTCGGGTGCTACCGGTAGCTGTCCCTGCCTTGGAGGGCGCCGCTCTCGCTATCTTTAGACTTACGATGGAACAATCATGATTGCAATGTCAAATGCCGCCCTGACTGATCCCACACACACCCCGCACACTCTCAAAATGATGACATGGAATGTGAGGGGCTTGAATGATCACCGCAAGTTGAGGAAGGTCCTTAGTTACCTACACCGTCATAGGGTTGACCTAGCCCTTTTACAGGAAACACATCTGCCTATCCACAGTAAGATGTTACAGACACGAGGGTTGGCGGGACACATAGTGGCGTCTGGCTTCACGATACACTCCCGAGGGGTACTGACCTGGGTTAGCCCGTCCTCGCAACTGAAATTGATCCCAGTAGTGGCAGACACGGAGGGGCGGTATGTCATAGCTAGATGTGTAGGTAAGGGACTAGACCTACTGATTGTTAATGTTTACGGCCCTAATTATGACAATTCTGACTTCTATGCTGCCCTGTCCGCTCTATGTAGGAAACATGCACAACCTGGGATGTTATGGGGGGGTGATTTTAACTTTGTTTTTGTCCCCGAGAGAGACCGCTCCTCCGGCCCTGCCCGGAGGCCGGTGGCTTCTGCTGCCTATATGAAGGCCGAATTACTCAAACTTGACTTGGTCGATGTCTGGAGGGAGAAGCACCCCACGCTCGGTGGCTTCATACACTACTCGGCCTTCCATAATGTCCACACTCGGATAGACTACTGGTTGGCGACGCCTTCGGTCCAGCATTGTATTGGCAGGTGCGAGGTGCTACCACGCACCCTCTCTGACCACTCTCCCGTAATGGTACATATCACCACGGCCAGGAGGGGTATCCCGGCATTTACCTGGAGGTTCCCTCCCTTTGCCCTGTTGGATGAGGTGTTTAGGGGCGAACTGGCGGAGGATATTGAAGGATTCTTTGCCACGAATCTGGGCTCTGTAGATCACTTCTCCACGGTCTGGGAATCGTTCAAGGTTTTCATTAGAGGCATGGCTATGTCCAAACACTCCAGTGTATTGCGCACTATCAGACGGGAGTTAGCCACGATGGAGGCCAAACTGGCAGACTTGGAGATTAGACGGCTCAGAGACCCTGGTCCTGACGTTGACTCGATGCTCACCCCTTTGTTATCTGAGTATCAGGAGCTGGCGGACAGGGAGGTCCTCTATATGGGGAAATATGCTACGGCCCGGGTCTATGGAGAGGGGGACAGGCCGGGCGCCCTCCTGGCCCGTATGGTAAAGGGTTCACGCAAACCTTTAGTCATTGACGAACTGACCACCCCAGAGGGTGATGTGGTCACCGATTAGGAGCAAATTCTGACGACCTTTAGTCGCTATTATGCGGACCTCTATCAGTCCAAATCTCTGGGCAAAGAGGACGCCATGGACGACTATCTAGGACATATCGCTATGCCATTACTGCGGAATTCAGATAGGGAGTTCCTTATGGCCCCCTTTCAAGAGGACGAAATCCTGGAGGCCCTGGCAGGCATGAGGACGGGTAGTGCACCGGGCTCTGGCGGGCTCACGGTGGGCTTCTATAAAGCCTACATAGGAATTCTGCTCCCACACTTGGTCACCCTCTTCGATGAGATCTGTGAGGATGGGGAAATGCCCCTCACCATGCGGGAGGCACTGCTAGTCACCATTCCGAAGCCGGGGAAACCACTGAATAAGTGCAGTTCATACAGGCCCCTCAGCCTGCTCAACGTGGATGCTAAAATATATGCGAAGGTGCTGGCCAACCGGCTAGCCCTCTTAGTCCCGGAATTGGTGGCACCTGAACAGTCTGGGTTCGTCCCATGCAGAAATCTGACGTACAATATACGCACAGTCCTGGGCACCATGCAGCATGTGCGGCAGGAGAATAGCGCGCTGGCGATTTTCCTGGATATGGAAAAGGCGTTCGACTCTGTCGAATGGCCGTTTATGGTCCGGGTGCTTCGGAAACTGGGCTTGGGAGAACCATTTCTGCAAAGGGTTGGTGCCCTGTATCACCGACCGTCGGCCAGACTAAAACTGGGGGATAGAGTGTCGGCACCGATACATATCAGTAGGGGGACACGGCAAGGCTGCCCCCTATCGCCGCTCCTTTATGCGCTGGTTGCGGAGCCTCTGGCTTGTGCCATCAGGGAGTACCACAGTTTGGAGGGGATCAGCTTCCCCTGCTATAAGATAGGGATATCAACGTACGCTGATGACACCTTGCTGTACGTTCGAGACCCGGAGTCAAACCTGACATCAGTCCTCAGGGAGGTGGTCCGCTTTGGCTCACTCTCAGGTCTGCGTGTGAACTGGGACAAGTCCATTGCTTTCCCCCTCACTCCTGTGACGCAACCCTTCACTATGGAGTACCCTGTGAGGTGGACCACGGACTCGGTACGATACCTGGGTATTCAGCTGCACGCCGACCCGGAAATCCTGGTGCGCGATAACTATGGCGTGGCTTTTGCCAAACTGGTTGAGGATGTGGACGCTTGGTGCAAGCTCCCGCTGTCCCTCCTGGGCAGAATTGCTATTATGAAGATGATTGTCCTACCCCGGTTTCTGTTTTTATTCACGAATTTACCAGTGGTGCTCTCGAAAGCTTTCTTTAAGCAGCTCACGCAGGTTCTCATTCGACTGGCATGGGCCGGCAAACAACCCAGGATACGATGGGCGACGCTGATTCTCCCCTGCGAAATGGGGGGTCTGGGTGCCCCGGACATGGAACGCTACTACCGAGTTGCGCAAGCAACCCACTTGCATTCATGGGTTCACGGAGACGCGCGTACACCGCACTTGCTTCTGGAGCGACTGTTTGCAGACCCGCTCCCTCTTCCGGCCACGATAAGCCTCCCACTGGATCGATCGGTCGGGTGACTCGACTCCCTTAAGGCGACTAACCATGCATGGCATGCACTGGTGCGCGCCCGCGACTGCGATAGATTGTACTCACCCCTGATGCCGATTGAATGGGAGCTATGCTTGTGCCCCCTGAGAGAGAGAGGCGTTGTAGAGTCCCTTCGCTCTTTGGGTCTGGAGAGGATGGAGGACCTATTTGCGAAGGGCACACTTAAAACTTGGGATCAGCTAGCTCTGCAGACTACGTGCCCCTCATTGCTTCAACGATTTCAGTTCCACAGACTGCGCTCGGCTTATCGGGAGGAGATGGGCTTGGCTATGGAGGAACCCGAGGAGATCCCCGAGCTGACTTATATTATTAAAACTAAAACTCCCGCTAAGCTACTCTCGACCGTCAACAGGTTAGGCGTAACACACCAGAGGCTACTGCACTCTAAAGCCAGAGAGGCGTGGCAAGAGGATCTGCAATCGCCTATAGACGTCGGCATGTGGAGATACTGCTGCTCCAGCACCCGCAAGATCTCACTTAATGGCAGGCACAGACTGGTGCATTTTAAGTTTCTCCAAAGGGTGTACTATACTCCCGAGAGACTGCACCGCTATGGCCTACGGCCCTCGGCGGAATGTGAGCGCTGTCGCACTCTGGTTGCCGATTTTTTCCACATGGCGTGGCTTTGCCCCGGAGTGCAGGCATTCTGGAATGAGGTGTTTGCTGAGCTTGATCAGATACTAGGGGAATCACTGCCCCAAACGCCGGCGCTGGCATTGCTTGGCTTTTCTAAGCCACTCCCGCCATCACTTTACCGACTGGCCGATATGGCGTTGCTGATTGCCAGGAGAGTAGTGGCATCCTGCTGGATGCGCGGGCCGCTGCCCACCGTGGTAAGATGGAGGAGGGATCTGCGGTTCTGCTGTACCCAAACCGAGTTGTACAGTGAGTTGGTGCCACCTAGGAGTAGACCGAAAAACTTCTGGGACCTCTATAAGGAATATTTACAGAAGGGGGAGGAGGGAAGTTCGGACACGTCTGAGGTGGTGGATCTTCAGGACCAAGTTTCAGAGTAAAGGGCCGGGTAAACGGGGGTTTCCCCTATGGGATGGGGAGTGAGGAGGGCAGTGGGGGGGTGCTGGGACAGACTAGTAGTTACAATACGAGAGGGTTTATAAGGGAGAGCCACTAAAGGGGTTAGGCATTTGGGGGTACGGGATACAGGGTAGGACGGGACATGGTATTCACACACCACATTTATTCTAGCTCAGACTGACTTGACATCACGCGGAACACACACGGGTGGGTGGGAAGCGTTTGGATTTGGGGTTCGGGGGGGTTTCTAGATGTTCTCGTTTTTCCATTGACCTTACATACCAAGAGACCTTCCCTTCGAGTTGTTATCAATGAGTGGTCAGTTGTCGTGCTGCGATGTGAGATGCCTCCGAGGGGGAGATAATATCAACAAGCTGGGCTGGTTCCATTACATATTGCCGCCGGGCCCCCGGGATGCCGGTTACCATGGCTGTGTAACACCTTTGATTGAGGAATTATTGAGCTCTGTGTAGCCACGTAATGTATGCTTGCCAGTGCATTTGTAACGACGTTGACTTTTGATGATAATAAAGGTTTCTTGAATAAAAAATAAAAAAAATGTCTCTTAATACAGGAAAGAAGGTCGAGACTATTTCATCACATATAAATGCAATTGCTTGTAAGTGTGCTAGAGGCTGAGGTAATATTTTGTCTCTAGAATTACTAAAAATAGAAGCTCTGTTCTTTAAGATTAGTTCTACTTTAAGCAGAGTACGTGTGCCAGAAAAAGGGTAAATATTTTGGAATTTTGAAAAAAAATAATTTTGTTTTCAGGGGAGAAAATAGTTCCAAATGTTTTCAGTAGCTTTTGTTTATCAAAGCTGAAGGCCGAATTCAGAGTTCAGGAGAACGCTGTGTGCCGGTTTGCTTAAAAAGTTATTCTTTCTGTTCAGGGGAGAACATCACTTCAGACAAATGTGCATAAAAACAGTCTACAGCTTCAGGTGAAAGTTCGACCATGGTTGAAAATGCTGTAATGGGGCAGTCGTGAGAATGATTGCTATCATCGATGTCAGGATCAGCAATGCTCACAGAAGGTCATACCTAGGTGATGTTGCTCTCATTTCTTGCCACCGAACTGAAGCCCCCCACCACCACCCTTTGCGCCACTCGCTGAAACGAGAATGAAATTGTAAATAGAGCAAGATGGGGCTCTTAATCTGTGTTTTTAAAGCCACATACATCACGATACCCCTGACGAAGGTAACTCTTTCCCGAAATGCATTGGGTACATTTTAAATAAAGTCGTTATAGGTGGAAAGACCTCCTGTTTGTGAAGTTCCTTGGAAATTGGTTAAAAATGGATAAAATAAATCGATAAATAATTGAAAAATGCTGAATAAGAATGGAGAAAAAGAGTAGAGAAAACTAAGAGTACATATACCAATTTGATTTATTGGATCTATTGAGTAACGGACCAGGCTGTGCTGCTTGACAGGGGATTGAAATGGGTCTCCGTGTGTTCTTGCAAGCGCAATTGGACGGAGTGCGTATCGAGCATTGCACGCCAGAACGAGTCTGAAGCTGTTAAACAGACTTTCAAACAAAATGAGCAGATAAGGAGTACAAAGGTGTGCATCTCACCATCTCACATGTACATTATTGGCCAGATTAACCACTTTTTCCAATCGGGATGTGTTCTGTTTTGATGTAAAATTTGGGATACGTCTATCTCAATATCTGTGGTTGTATTATCAGGTATTGGCTTTGGAATAGACGGTTTGTTTAAGTCTTTAATCTTGGCTAGTCCAAGATAAGTAGTCTGTTGAATGGTGTCATTCAAGAACATTATTTGTTCTGGGATCATGCAGGCGTGAAATAATGCTTCTAAACCTTGGACTTGCCATTCTTTCGTACCCCAGATGGTTTTTGTTTCAATGTTGTTTTTCCAGAAATCGAAACCAAATGTAATCATTTTTTCATAAAATGTTTCCGAATAAATCAATTTAGTTTTTGTCAACATAGTTTTTATCCCTGTTTTATCTAACAGTTAATAATAAAATGTTTCTGCATCACTTGTGTTAAACCCTGAGAAGTATGGGAATTTCTCATAAAATGTTTTCGAACTGCTTTTAGGTGGAGTTGCACAATGTTCCCATTGATTATATTTAAAAACATTTCTAGGTTGTGCAGATTTATGCAAATAGTCATGTGCATAGTGGTTATAGCAGTACATTTGTTCATAGTTCGATGAACCCTGTAAATAATCATGTTCTGTAAATTTTGCTGACATTACTAAATCTGACATCATATTATTTATGCTTTCAAAGTCCCAATCATCAGAGAATTTACTTGGTTTTACAAAGTCACTTAATGAAACCTTGAATTGGTGTGGATATTTCAAGAGTTCGACCGGGCCATACATTTCGTAATCCGTTTTGTCCCAAACTACCCCGCCGGGTATTGGAATGGCTGTGACATTCACTGATGATAGTTCTCTTTTCTCAATGTGAGATGACTTGTGTGGCTTTAGGACCAAGTTGATGTTCTGACTTGCTGTGTCCATTGTATTGTATTTTCCCTAAATGAATTTTCCCAAACAAAGTACCATGATGAGCCAAAGCAGGAGGAAAAGTACACCTAACACAATCCAAAACTCAATCCATGGAGAAATCAGAAGGTTTCTTTGAGTTGATGACAGAGTTCTTTTGCTTTGTCTTTAAAAGTTTTTATTGCTGGCGTTTCTTCAGGTTCGCTTGGATCTTCAGAAAAGTTATCGAAATTGATTAAGTAGCCAGATGCAGTTCTGTCAATTGTTGGAATTGCTTTTTCAATTTTTCTTTCATTAGCATAGTCTGAGGCTACATCGTTGTAGACTGGTGTTTCTTAACAAACTGTTTCAATTTGGGTTTCAAGAGGCACAAGTTCCATGGCATTGTTGCATAGTCCTTTTTTATTCACTGCAGGTTTGTCAAATGTGATTAGTCTCTCAGTTTGAACCTCTTGGATTGTAGCAAGTTTTGGTATTCTGCTATTTCTTGGGAGTCCACTGGGCCTACTACTTATTATTGGCCACATGATTGTGGTTTTACCATGTCGATGGATACAACTCGGTTCTCCTTTTTACCAGCAAGGGGCGGTAGTACAACTGATCTTGTTCTGCTGACTGCTAGGACAGGTACTGCTTTTCTGTAAGAAGGCCCAAATTCCTTCTTCACCGCGATCTTCTCTATGACCAGATCCCCAATCTTTGGAATCCAGACAGGTCTTGCTGGGACAGGTGGTGTATCTTCATTGGTTGTTGGCTGTTGTTGTAACTTTATTTTGCTCAGGGCTTTTCTTGTTTCATTTAAGTCCTGTAAAACCGCCAAACGATCTTTGATGTCAAAGCATTTTTTCTTGTCTTCTACCACTGTAGTCTGACTATCTAAATCCTGAATATACATTCTAGTTCAGAACAATAGTTGGTACGGGCTGAAACTTTTTAGAGAATTTCTTGGCAGATTGTTAAGACTACGTTGGACACTTGATAAATGTTGGACCCACCCATAACCCGAACCTAATACCTTTGCCGTTATAGATTGCTTTATGTCTTGGTTTTTTCTTTCCACAATCCCATTTCCCTCAGGATGGAAGGGACAAGAGTACTGCAACGCAATGCCCATGCTGGTCATGGCCTCATTATAAGCTCGAGAGCTAAAAGCAGGACCCTTAACAGAATAAAGCATGCCAATTGCGTATGTGCCGATAAAGACTTGCAAATCTTTAATAACAGATCTGGCGTCAGCCGAGCGCTGGGGCCACATTTTTAAGTGAATCTAGTCTTAAAAGAAATTAATGGGACGCTGGATTTTACATATAGATAGCCTTACGCTAACTACAGAAATGGCCATGGCAATACTCCGGTTGGCTCATTACTATGATCTCTGTTGCAGTCTGGACACATCTTTGCAAATTTGAAATGTTGCAGGCTCATCCCCGGCCACCAGTATTCTGATTGTAATTCTTTCAGAGATTCCTTGATCTGTTTGTGCCTCGGACCTTCACCCATGTGTGCGTCTGCTATTAATAAGACTCCCCTGTTCGTGTTTGGAATTACTCTATCCCCCACTCCAGGGATTCGAGCAAAAGGAACGGAGTTTGCGTCAATTACGTATGTATAATTGAGTGGATAGTTTACGGGTAGTGCTGCACAGTCGCCTTTTGAAGACGTTTTTACCGCCAGCATGGTTTCCCCGTCTATGTATTTTTCTGAACACTTTTTTGTGGCTACGGAAGCCGGTTGAGTTGCTTCTACTGTGGCTGTATTAGCCAATGAATTCCCTGCAACGTGAACGCCATCACGTTGATGACTCAGTGTGTGTATCACTTGAGTCTTCTGTAGTTCTTTCTGTAAAAGAACTACATGTTCCCAAAGCTTCTTATGCTTTATTGTGGCACCTGTGTCATCTTTGTAATCGTTTTGAACCCAATTCTGCAGGTCATTATTGTAAGATTTGACGCAGAAATGTGAATCGTACACTATTAGTGTCGGGAATTCACGATCGGCATTTTCAAGCGCCATCTTTAAAGATCTGATTTCAGCTCGCTGAGCCGAACAGTTTCTCAGTGATTCAGTTTTTTTTATTTTTGGTCTGAATTAACCACAGCACCAGCGACCTTTAACAATCGCACTTGCTGCATTGTAGGATTTATTATCCACATCGTAATGTTGTACAAATCTGTTGGTATAGATTATACAAGAGTACTGTTTGAGAGGCAGAATTTCGATTGGCAGAGGATATTCTTCATATTTCAAATCATTCAGCTTTTTCATGTTCGGGTCAAAATAGTATGTCACGTCTTCTGCAGCAAGAGAATTTACCCACTGTATCCATTTTGGATCTAGTGCCACCGTTTTTAGATTAACTGGGGTGGATAACGCCTGTTCTGACCAACTTTTTCGGCCCTCCTTTGAGGGAAGATGATTGGAGGTGACTTCAGTCTACTATCATTCTAGTGCGAGGATTAGAACCGTAGACAGGGCCTATTCACAAGGTGTATTGATACAGTTCCGTACCCTTTTCCTTAGATCAGGGCTTGTAAACTTATGTTAGGGGATAGATTCATTAGTATTTGTGATTATCCGTCCTTGGAAGAGTATTAGTATACCTTCTATGGAGTTATGCTTATTTCAGGCCTTGTAGGCCTCAAACGGGAGAGACTCCATCTTTCTTTCTGCCCCGACAGCTTGAGATGCTTCTAGGTCAAATGTAATGTTTTAGTTGCGAGGTGTTGTTCGCTTGGAGAGAACTGGCTCAGGCTGGCCCTTATCGAAAGACTGTATTTTTCTCCACTCCGAAGACACAACATCAGGCCGGCCGGCTGGGAACGTGTCCTTGGTACGGGGAGGTACAAGAATTTGGTGGGCGGCAGGTTACTGGCCGTAACTTTCCATGAAGGAACGAGCTTCCATATTAGTGAAAGTATGAAGCAGTCAGTGAGTCAGTCCGTTGGCCGTTAGCATCAATGCCATTAATTACTTCAGGGCAGACAGTCGCCATTTTAAAGTCTGAGAAAGATCGAAGAGCTGATACTCTCTTAGAAAGATTGAAGACATTTTAGTTGGAGCAGCTGGCGAGCTTTGACTTTAAGATCAGAGCATAAAGAGTGAAGCAGTTAGTTAAGGGAACGAATACCCGAGTGTCTGAAACGGAGTTATAAGATCGAAGCCGAGAAGTGAAGATGGTCCGTGTTTGAGAGGAGAGAGGAGTAGTGCAGAACAGCCAGAGAGAAAGCAGCTAATGAGAGGAAGGTTCCAGTGACTTGGAGGGAAGCAGAGAAGACAGAGCATAGCGGTGCAGACGTGTATCCGTGACTGCATAAGTGTGACCTTAAGACGAGCCAAGGCACAGACGAGAAGGGAACCTAGATGACTGCTGAATCCAGACTTCATATTAATCAGGTGACGTCGACCCTTTTCCTCCTAGTGTGCACATTCTAACCTTTCATTTTCCTTTGCAGGCTATATGTTATAGTATAGTATTATATTGTTATGATTATTGTAATAAAGTACCCCAGTTCTTAGTGAACCAGCATGTGCCTTTATTCTTGTACAATCAGGGTAACCTGTTCTTCTAGTCAAACATTGTTTTCATGAACGGACGCAATTCCCGATCAGGTAAGAGATGACTGAGCAATGAGGGAGAGAGGGGCCCTTGAACTGGAGGATAAGTTGTACATCATCTAATTTGGTAAACCGTTGTGTGATCTATAATATTGTAGTATCATATCCCTAGTAGATAACGAAAGATCCCTCCTAATGGTATTTATAGGAAAGTGATCGTCGTTGGTAAGCGGCGTTAATGAGAACACCAGGGGGGACACTGGTGCCTATACCTACAGGATTGTGGCTTGAAGTGTAAGTAAGAGAACACAAGGGGGGACACTGGTGCCTATACCCACAGGATTGTGGCTTGGAGTGTAAGTAAGAGAACACCAGGGGGGACACTGGTGCTTATACCCACAGGATTGTGGCTTGGGCGAGCGCTGATTGTGGACAGTGTGTAATGGTAACTAATCAGAACTGCCCTAGGGTAGACTAGTCTGGGCCCAGGTTGCCGCGAGACTAGCTGGTGTGAGTGTGATATTGTGGAAAACTTATGCATGTACATTGCTAATTCCCCATCCTTAGGTAGGAGACATAGATACCTGTTGTGAATAGGTCCTAAGGAGGGAAGTGGTTACGTTTCGGCTGGGTTGGTGGTGCTCTGATGAGCTGATTCTATCTGGTCTGAGAATCCGGTCGTTACATCTGGCGTCACGAACTGTTTACAAAGCCTGTGTGCGCTGTATTGTTTTTATCTTGTTGGTTTGCGCTCGGCTCGTACGTGGTTTATTTTGTATATTATTCGTTAATAGTTGTATATGTCTTTTTGGTTTCTCAAGATGTTTTTACGAAAGTCGAAATCTACTTTCAAATTGCCTGTTGATATTCCCGGCTGGGAATCAACGCCTTACGAGGCCTTGGCCGTGAGTGGGCCGATTCTACTGGTTTGAGTGAGAATTGGAGTTCTTGTTTGGAGCTGGCGGAGCCGGCTGATGTGATTTCTTGCTTACAGAAGGCACCAGTAGTGAAGGGTGAGGAGCTTCCTATTTTGGGACGCAGAGGTTGGATTGTTTTAACTGCGTACAGGATTGTACATGAGAAATTTTTGAAGTTACAGAAGCAATATGTGGATATGGAAGAAAAGTTTGTTGAAGTGCAAAATGCGCATACTCTTTTGCGGTGTCAAAATAAATTGCTTGCTGACAAACTTGAAACTTATCAGACAATTGCCGACAGGGCTGCTGTTCGAATTGCGAAATACAAATATAAGAATCGTCGCGGTCGTGTTTGTAAACGGAAGGTGCGTCTGGTCGTGGCGAAAGCCGAACTGGATTGGAACCCCGATGAATGGGATGGTAATATCTGGGACTCGAACGGTTCTGGTTCCTCGGCTGAGGAGTCTGACAGGCGCGAGTCTTCTCGCTCCGGATGTGACTGTAAATCTACTTCTTGTGATAAACATGATGATTCCGGCGACCATGGTCGCTCTTCCCGTTCTACTGACGTTTCTCATTCTGAATGTTTCTCTAAATCTTTGGATCGGGCTTCTTCGGTTGCTCATCCGGAGGTCTCTGCGCATCCGGTTTTTCGACGCAAATTACAACAAGCTCCTGGTAATCCTAATGGTATTGCTTTGGATAGTTTGGAAGACTTTACTTAACAGGAAGTTAGTGACATTTTACAACGATTTCGACAACGGCCTGGTGAGGCCTTGCTTACGTGGATGGTGCGCCTTTATGAATTGGGCGCTGCAGGTATCATGTTAGATGCGGGGATGCCTTGACATTTTGCTCTTTGAGTTCCGATTCTACTGTACAAGATCATTTTCGGAATTTTAATGGTGCTGGCCAGATTAGTCTGCTCCAGTTAGCGACTGATGGCTGTAAACACAAATACCCTACTGAATCTGATTTGCCTGTGAATGACAAGCCGTGGTACACCTTACGCGATGCGGCGCAACGGCTGAAAGAGGAGGTGATGAAAACTGTGATTTTTCTGAGTACTGCTGACTGGTTGTTGGATGGTTTGTTGACATCTTCTGTGCGGAATCGCATTATCCGTTCTTCCCCTGTTGCTTATAAGCAGGTTATGATGACTTTGTTAATCAACCAGACCGGAAATCCGTTGTCTATGGTGCTTGAATCTGTCCGTCAGCTTGGTGAGTTGGGTGACTGGTTTAAACCTGAGAGACAGTCCAGACCGGAAGGTCGTACTGCTGGAGATTATAAGTTCTCTAGACGTGATATGTTTCTTGCACTGTTGGCTGATGGTGTGAAAAAGGAAGACATTGATGGTGAACCTAATAATCGCTTGTGGGACATGTTTCGCAAGCAAGGTTTGGATCGAAAGGAGGGTGCCCGACGTGTGCGTAAGAATGATTGTGATCGTGGATATTCTGATGACAGTGGAGACGATAAACGTCGTGATGATTCTGATCGTCGTGGTGAACGGCGGTATGAGCGTGATGTCTCCCCTCGGCGTGAAAAAGAGAGAGGGCGAGAGGGAGAAAGAGAAAGGGGGAGAGATGATCATGTTAACAGCAGACATAGAGATGAAAGGGATCAGTCCCCTGAGTTGAGGAGAAGGGAGGATCGACACAGACGAAACTCACAGTACCATACAGATGACAGGAATCCATTTCGTAATGGAGATGGATATGAACACGTTGTTTTGATACCCAAGAAATATGAGAGCATTTACCCTGATTTGTCCTGGTTGACAGAACGCAGTAAAAATGACTAGGAAATAGGTCAAGCTCCAGTACGCAGGTGGGCTCACAAAGACAATAGACCCTATGTAGATATTGAAATTTTTTGGAAACATCGTAATATCCAAAGGGCCCGAGCATTGGTAGATACAGGAGCGGAGGCCACTCTTATTCATGGAAAATCAAAGAAATTTAAAGGCCAATTTTTCACAATTACTGGTTTAGGTGGAAAGGAAACCCCGCAGTGCAAACTGCACTTGAAATGAGAATAGGTAGAATTCCCCGAAAAGAATATTCTGTATTAGTTGTGCCACTTTTGGAATACATAATTGGAATTGACATTTTGAAAGGAATGACTTTGCATTTAGATGACGGCTGTTATCAATTTGGAACTAAACATTATATATCGTCCAGACCCGTACGGGTTGGTCGTTTAAGAATGCCCCCTATAAAAATTCCCCAGGCTACAAAAGTTGTTTCTCAGAAGCAGTATCGTATCCCAGGTGGCCATGAAGAAATTAGTGCTACTATTCAGGATTTGGTGGATGCAGGAGTTATAATTCCAGTTACTTCTGCTTGGAATAATCCCGTTTGGCCTGTGCGTAAACGTGATAATTCTTGGCGTATGACTGTTGATTACCGCGAATTGAACAAACATACACCCCCTTTGACTGTTGCAGTACCAGACATCAGTACTTTAATTGAGAGAATCCAGAAGCGTCCAGGTAAATGGTATGCGTCCATTGATATTGCCAATGCTTTCTTTTCAATTCCGATTGCCCCCGAGTGTCAGGAACAATTCAGTTTTACATGGAATGGACGTCAAATGACGTTTAGAAGTCTTCCCCAAGGCTATGTACACAGTCCTACGATCTGTCACCGGCTGGTGGCGGAACATTTGTCCGAAGAACCTGTACACCCGCAAATTCAGATATGTCACTATATTGATGACATTTTGATTCAAGGTGAGACACAAGATCAAGTTCAGACCCAATTATATCAAATCCTTGAGTACTTACATGAGAAAGGTTGGGAAATCAATCCTGATAAGTTACAAGGTCCATCTCAAAATGTAAAGTTTTTAGGCATCAATTGGCATAAAGGTCACAGAGAGGTGATTCCACAAGTGAAACAGAAAGTTCTGGATTTTGCAGTCCCAAGAAATAGTAGAGAGGCCCAGAGCTTCATTGGCTTGTTTGGCGTTTGGCGCCAGCATATTCCACATTTGAGTCAGATATTGGCCCCTTTATATCGAGTCACTCGCAAAAAGAATATGTTTGAATGGGGTAAACCACAGCAAGATGCGTTCAATTTGGCAAAAGAAGCGATTCAGTATGCTTTGGATTTGTGGCCTGTGTGCGATGGTAATGTGGATTTGAATGTGTCCGTGCAAGGTCTTTATGCAAATTGGAGTTTGTGGCAAAAACAAGGCAGACATAAAGTACCGTTAGGTTTCTGGACAAAAAAGTTACCCAATGCTGGTGAGCGTTATATACCTTTTGAGAAGCAGTCGCTTGCATGTTATTGGGCTCTTGTGGATACCGAGCAATTGACTTTGGGACATGATGTGATTTTGAGACCTGAAATTCCTATCATGCAGTGGGTTTTGAGTTCACCAAAAACTCATCGAATTGGACATGCTCTAGAAGCAAGTGTGATTAAGTGGAAGTGGTACATTCAAGACAGGGCACTTGTGGGACCGAAAGGTGTAGCATCTTTACATGAGCAAGTGGCGCAGGCGCCATCGACTGAGACTGGGAGTGATTGCTCCGTACCTGTAGTACAGGAATCTCCTGTTAAGTGGGGTAAGCCATTTGATGATTTGTCCGTGGAGGACAGAAACCATGTGTGGTTTACGGATGGTACAGCAAGGTTCATAGGAGACAAATGGTATTGGAAGGCAGTGTCCTATAATCCGATCGCACAAAAATTGCTGAGTACAACTGGTGAGGGAAGGAGTAGTCAATTTGCTGAATTATATGCTGTTTATCAAGTTTTGAAACAAGAATTACCTGGCACATGTCATATTTTTACTGATTCCTGGTCCACTGCTAATGGACTGGCGGTCTGGTTACCAACTTGGCATTCTCATAATTGGGAATTGCATTCAAAAGAACTGTGGGGAAAGGAATTATGGCAAGAAATTTGGGAAATGCTCCCACAGAGTACTGTCACAATCTTTCATGTGGATGCTCATACCCCAATAGACTCCCTTGACAAATTATTTCATAACATTGCAGATGAAAAATCTAAAATTGCTGAGGCAGTGATGGACATGCAAGATTCTGATTTGGCGGAATTGGCGAAATGGGCCCACCAGAAAGCAGGACATTTTGGAGAGAGAGCCACTAGCAGGTGGGCCGCCGATTGAGGAATTTATATCCCTTTAAATTTAATTAAAGATACCATTTTACATTGTCCCATTTGTCAACATTCCAGACAACGAAAAGTACCTCAAATTGTTAAAGGTCATTTACATCGAGGACAATTGCCCGCTCAAATTTGGCAGATTGATTATATTGGTCCACTCCCTATGAGTAAAAACTGCCAATATATTTGTACCATTGTTGATACATACAGTGGCCTTTTAGTGGCCTTTCCCTGTAAACAAGACACCCAAGTGACGACCATTAAAACATTAGAATTGATTATGCTCTATTATGGTGTTCCATTTCAAATTCAATCTGATAATGCATCCCATTTCCGTGGAAGATTGGTGCAGGAATTTTGTGTGGAAAATAACCTTGAATGGGTGTTTCATATACCATATTATCCACAGGCATCAGGCCTTATTGAGAGAATGAATGGTTTATTAAAAGATCAATTACGAAAATTAACTGACAACAAATATAAGAATTGGAGAGATTATTTGTTTCAAGCACTGTTAATATTGAATAATCGTCCCTTTCTGAATGCTTAATCTCCATTAATGCGTTTATTTCCTCCAACTGTTGATGCAAAGCCCAACTCCATTGGCAATACTGTAATGTACTGGGAAATTTCCCCCGGAGCACTGGCTCCATGCACAGCGACCCCAGGTTCTGCAGGCTTGGACCTGCATTCCATGAATGACACCGTAATCAAGAGCAAAGATCGAGTTATCATTGAAACTGATGTTGGTGTCTGTATACCAACTGGAAATTTTGGACTGATCGCCCCTAGATCGGGCTTGGCCTTAAAAGGCATTCAAGTACTCGGAGGAGTAATTGACAGTGATTATCAGGGAGAGATTAAGGTGCTCCTGCTTAAGCATGGGCGGAAAATCCGTTACGCTCGCGGATTTTGCGGATTTTCGGGAAATTCGCGATCTGCGAGATTTGCGAATTTCCCGCAAAATCCGCAAATTCGTATGCAGCGGATTTTTTTTGCGGCGCGCGGCGTTGGTGATACAATTTTTGCGGCGCGCGGCGCTTATCATCGTTTGCTGAGTTGTTTTTCTCGATATTTTGCGAGTGCTGCGCCATTTTGGATCTTGCTGTGATCCCGCGGGAATTTGGCGAGCGCGATTACGTCATCGCGGCTTGCCAACTTGCACAGCGAGAGTTTGTCAACGCGAGTACGGCGAGATCACGTCTCGCGGTACTTCGCAATTGCGAGATTTAAGATGCGGCGAGCAGCAACAATCTCGCACAAGCGAAAATATTAAATTTGCAATTCTGCACAAGAAATCCACCAGCAAGCAGCATAAACCTTCTTGAAATGATGATTTTTATCTGAATAACTCCTTAGGTTGACATTTGCCTGCACTTTTTTAGCGAGGAGTCCATTTTGGGGAGGGGGGGAGGGGGGTGGGAGGAAGGAAGTGCCCCACAGTCTTCAACTTCCTGTTCCTGTCCAGCAGGCTCCTCCCAGTGCTTTGTCCATCTCCTGGTCACTTTTCATTTGGATCTGGAGCTGGAAGGATTACTTTTTGTGGATGCTGCTGGATATTTGGATTTGAGGCCTTTTTGACTTTCTTTGGATCACTGTTGGATTAGAAATTTTACAAGTAAGTTTGTTTGGGGCATTACAGTTGCTGCAACTAAAATTTTGAAATTTTCGATTTTTGGGCTGTTTTGGGGCCTTTTGCCCAGGGGTACTCAGTGGTGGGTGGACTGAGTCTTTCAGTGGGTTGTCTTGAACTTAAACATCATGGAGGGCATGGATGGATTGGGATTGTGCTGATTTTTCAGTGATTTTCGTTTTTTGGGGCTGTACTTGTGGCCTTTTCACCAGGGGTATTTGAGTCTAGCATGGGCCTAGTCTTTCTGTGGGCTGTCTTGAACTTAAACATCATGGAGGGCATGGATGGAATGGGATTGTGCTGATTTTGCAGTGTTTTTCGATTTTTGGGGGTGTTCATGGGGAGGGACAGGCCATGTGGCTGGGGGCCATTTTGAGTGCTGCCACAGGCCCTGGCCATGTGCTGGGAGGCGTGGCCATTTTGAATGCAGGCTTTGTTGTTAGGCCTGCAACCATTTTGCCTACTTTTCAACCTTTATGCCCAGGGGTAGTGAGTCTTGCATGGGCCTAGTCTTTCTGTGGGTTGTATTGAATTTAAACATCATGGAGGGCATGGATGGATTGGGATTGTGCTGATTTTTCAGTGATTTTCGTTTTTTGGGGCTGTACTTGTGGCCTTTTCACCAGGGGTATTTGAGTCTAGCATGGGCCTAGTCTTTCTGTGGGCTGTCTTGAACTTAAACATCATGGAGGGCATGGATGGAATGGAATTGTGCTGATTTTGCAGTGTTTTTCGATTTTTGGGGGTGTTCATGGGGAGGGACAGGCCATGTGGCTGGGGGCAATTTTGAGTGCTGCTACAGGCCCTCCCCTGGCCATGTGCTGGGAGGCAAGTGGCCATTTTGAATGCAGGCATTTTTGTTAGGCCTGCAACCATTTTGCCTACTTTTCAACCTTTATGCCCAGGGGTAGTGAGTCTTGCATGGGCCTAGTCTTTCTGTGGGTTGTCTTGAATTTAAACATCATGGAGGGCATGGATGGATTGGGATTGTGTTGATTTTTCAGTGATTTTCGTTTTTTGGGGCTGTACTTGTGGCCTTTTCACCAGGGGTATTTGAGTCTAGCATGGGCCTAGTCTTTTTGTGGGCTGTCTTGAACTTAAACATCATGGAGGGCATGGATGGAATGGGATTGTGCTGATTTTTCAGTGATTTTCGTTTTTTGGGGCTGTACTGTGGCCTTTTCACCAGGGGTATTTGAGTCTAGCATGGGCCTAGTCTTTCTGTGGGCTGTCTTGAACTTAGACATCATGGAGGGCATGGATGGAATGGGATTGTGCTGATTTTTCAGTGATTTTCGTTTTTTGGGGCTGTACTTGTGGCCTTTTCACCAGGGGTATTTTAGTCTAGCATGGGCCTAGTCTTTCTGTGGGCTGTCTTGAACTTAAACATCATGGAGGGCATGGATGGAATGGGATTGTGCTGATTTTGCAGTGTTTTTCGATTTTTGGGGGTGTTCATGGGGAGGGACAGGCCATGTGGCTATAAACAGATGAAAACTCTGCTTTCAGCAAACAGGATTTTTTGCTCTGACTTGGCTCTCAAAGCACCCGCCAAGTCAGAACAAACAACATTTTTTTTACCCCAGGGAGGTGGTGGTTCTCAGGGCCCAGGGGTATTTACTAACAATTTAGCCCTGGGGGGTTGGCAGTCCCTGAAGCATGGCGTCTGCGAACTGCCTGATTTCTCTCTATTTAGTCCCAGGGAGGTGGGGTCCCCAGTTATAGGGGTCCACGTGGCCCCCTCACACAATTTGTAAAATTGGAAATTGGGGAGGTTTCAAGCGTCAGGGCACAGGGGGGTTCACGCAGACCCCCATAGCGATGATCGCAGATATACAAATTTGGATTTTCTGAAATTACAGCTACTGAATGGATTTACACCAAATAACAAAAAGAACAATCTGCCGACCAAAAAGTTAACTGTCTGCCAAATTTTGTGTCATTCCATTAAGTGGTTTGGGCTGTATCTAAAGAGTCTATGGGAATTAGCATGGGAAATACACTTTTTTTTACCTCCACCCCTTGTTCTCAACCCCCACTTAACGGACCATTCCAAAACTTCCCTTCCGACCGAATCGGTATGTGTCGGACGGATTCCTTTCTGACCAAGCCATTCCGATGGGCTCGGTCAGAAAGGAATCCGACTTGGATTGACGAATGGCCTACGATGGGCTCGGAGAGCCCGTCTGCCATCTGGAAATCCTCCAGTACTCCCCCGGTTGCCTCTTTACGACCGAGGGAGTATGATGGCAGTTTTCCGCTGCCTTTTAGTGCCGGTGTGTCAGGCATGAAAAGGCAGTCAGAAACTGCCTCTGGGGGCCCCCATCAGGGCCCCCATAGGTGAGAGGCCGCCATTTGCACCTACGGTGCCCCTCCATTGATCCCTGCACCCGGTGGCAGCCACAGGGTGCAGGAATGAACTGCACCCCTGCATTTCACATTGCAAGCATACTTTCCGGTCGGAATGCATGCTTGCATTGTGAACCATACGAATGCTCCCGAACATGGTTCGGTCGCATCGTACTAGCAAGTTTGTAACCAACCACAGCAGGTCGGTCGGTTACGGCTCCTGAGGGATGTCGGACGGACCTGAGTCCGTTCGACATCGGAATCAGCCCCTTAGTGAAGATTCGTCAAACGACGCCAAATATATACGCAAATCAAAACACACTGTTTCTGTGGAAACATGGCGCTAACTACAACTACCCACTAGCGACTGCCAAAAGGCAATATTATTATATTTATATATATATATATATATATATATATATATATATATATATATATATATATATATATATTCACTGAAAAAACCATAGGTTTTAGCCCATATATAGTTAGGGATTAGCATTTACAAAACCTTAATTTACTCGCACAAAACCATAGAAATTTGCATATATAGTTAGATGCAATAACTATATATCGCGCACCCGCAACCCACTGCTGATGATGTCACATATTACATCATTCATGACATGGTCAGTGACATCACTGATGACATCACTGATGACATCTCAAATGACATCACTGATGACATCTCAAATGACAACATCCAGTGACTGTATGTTTCTGTAAAGTTAAAATATGTCTTACATATTGAAGAATGAGTGGATGTATAAGTGTTTGGATGAAGGATTTAGTAGGTGCATGACTGACTGTATGAGAGAATGATTAAATGTGTCTCACTGAGTGCATGGGTTAGTGACTAAACTGTCTTAATTTGTGCATCATTATTACTGTAGTTCTGTAAACTGCTGCATGTGTTGATCAGTAGCTATATGAGTAACTATATGGGTTATTGATTGGTTGCCCAAATATTTGTATGGGAGACTGAGTGTGTGTGTGGGGGTGGCTGGGAGGTGTGTGACTCTGTGCATAGATGTGTGAGCAGTTGATTCAGTAGATGTATGGGTTCAAAAGTGCATGTGAAAACAGCTGCATGGGCGGTTGACTGTGTGCATGAGTGTATTGGTGAGTGAATGGATATCTCAGTGCTACATGTCAAAGTAAGTACATATGTAAAACACAGTACATGTAAGAGTTGACATATATAAATAACTGTGCATAAGAGCCAGTGAATGTGTGAGTGGCTGTATGGATCCTTGTAAACTTGTATCAGGGATTGTATAAGAGAGTAAATATGTGTTAGCATATGTTTGATTAAGTAAGGTGTGTATAACTGTATAGTTGAGGAAATGGAGGTGTGATTGATTCTTTGCATGACTGACTAGGTGTGTGAGTAACTCCATGGATGAGTGACAGTCTGCGAGAGTCTGTTTACACTGATTATATCTAAGGTTATATTAGAGTCTGAAGAGGTTGATCGTATTATCACATGAATGATATCATCAGTGATGTGATCAGTAATGACAAATTAGATGTTATCAGTGATTTTACAAGTGATGTCATTTGAGATGTCATCAGTGATGTCATCAGTGATGTCACTGACCATGTCATGAATGATGTCATTTGAGATGTCATCAGTGATGTCATCAGTGATGTCACTGACCATGTCATGAATGGTGTAATATGTGACATCATCAGCAGTGGGTTGCGGGTGCGCGATATATAGTTATTGCATCTAACTATATATACGAATTTCTATGGTTTTGTGCGAGTAAATTAAGGTTTTGTAAATGCTAATCCCTAACTATATATGGGCTAAAACCTATGGTTTTTTCAGTGAATTTCAATGGTTTTTTATTAGCAAATATCAAAAGCTGTCAAATGTCAAGTACGTGATAGGTAAAAACTTTTTCGTGTTTATGCACGCTGATGTGCTTTGAACGCTGCCCCCCCCTCTTTTCTCTTAGTAGTACTCTCTCTTTGCAGATAGTGAAGGGTAGTTAACGCAGGCCTTTGCCCCCGTTGTAATCCGTCGTGCCTGCTTGTCTCTCCATTTGATTGATTGTTATCCAAGCATTCACTGTTTTAGAATTGATTCTCTTTGGTTCATTCTCTATTTACAAACAAGCACAAAGTCGCAATACTCTGTTTAGTCTTTGCAGATAGTGAAAAATTGTGTAAAAAAACAAAAGTAATCGAGCAAAATCAGTAGGCCACTTATGGGATCTCTTTTTGACCTCGCTAAAATAGAAACATTAGGAACAACCCTTCATGAGAAATACGAAAATAGTGAGATGAACTGAGCTCCACACCATGATGGCTGCAAGACAGCTCGGCTCCGCCACCCACCCCGCCCAAAATAACGATAAACTCTATGCAAATATTATAAATATATACAACACACCAGCAAAGTAACAGGGTAAAACATTTTATTAAATAACTATTTACATAACTATTTTATACTTTTTGTTGCCTGATCCGGCTAGCTCAATCGATCGAGCATGAAACTCATGCACTCTGATAGCAAGCGTTGCTGCTGATGCTATGCAGACAAAAACTGGTTTTCAGTTTGTACATTCTTCAAGATTTTTCCATCCAAGGCTGGTTGAGAGTTTGTAGAACAATGAGTTCAGATTTTCAACATACGGTGTGGTGGCGCGGACTGGGAGGGGGCGCTTGGCTCCTGCCCCCTCCCCAAGTCGTGTTGCCCTGGTGTGGCCTAAGATCGCCCCGACATAGGCGGCCGGCTCCCGGGGTCCGGCGGAACTTTTTGCCTTTTAATGACTCTTCCATTCTGGACCTTGTCCCACAATCCATTTGACCTGAAGACACGCTGTAGTGGGGCACCCCTTTACCGTTTCAGTTGCCATTCCGCCCGCTTTTGCTACACTGTGCCTCTTCCGCCATTCAGCTGTTTACCGCCCGCTCTTGCGACTACAGCGTCTCGCTCACCATGTAGTTGAGTTGCTCCCGCTCTTGCGATGCAGCAATAGGCGGCTGCCACAGGACTCTCAAAATGGCGGCCGGCTCTTCAGATTTGGGCGTGGTCCACTAAAATGGCCCTGGGACACCTTGGAACTCGGACGCTTGTCTGCTAGGGCTTGGGCCCCATTCTCGAAAGCGTTCCCTGAGCCTTGAAGATTCTACAAAAGTCTTGGGGGCCCCCGACTGCCGCAGGCTTCTGGTGGGGAGCGGCTGCCATGATTGCTCGTGGAATGGCCACGACTGAGCTACGAGATGGTGGTGCTCTCATGCTGACGCCAGCTTCAGTCTGAAACATCCAGAAACACTGTAGACTACCAATTCGATCAGTTCCCGTAGCGCCCCAACATGACCCGGTAGGAAAGAACTTGCCCTCCCCTCTTTGACTGATGGTTCTTGTTGCCTGTCCCTTCTGTTGTCATTTAACAGAACTGTTTAGACTACTGAAAGGGGTTGTGTTCCGACCGCTGGTTGGTGGAGACATTTTGACTATATTCTGGACCTACGTTGTCGCGTAATGCGTTATATGACACGCCGCGTTAGCGCACCCGGAAGTGCTCCGGTGCGCGAAGCGCAGCTTCCCGGAAGCGATCCGGGGCGCGGCGCATAACGTAAGCATAACAGGTCATGTGACTTGTTTATAAAACTTTTCATTGGTTCATTTTACTTTTGTTATTCTAATGATGAAAGGCTTGGTCATATGACCTAAAAATTACGCTTTTTATTGCTTTCGAACATTATTTTTTCTTAAACATATATGTTATAATGTTCCAGGCTAATGTACTTTCCTGGAAAATTTACAACTGTCCTGCAAGTAAAATATATTCCTTTTTCTAGCAAAAGGGCGTTTCTTCGTCCCATGACGGAGCCGTTGAGCAAAAGATGCTCGGCCTGCTGTCTTAGTCGCCGATACGCCTGAATATCAGATTCTTATAGATCACTATATGTTGCAGGAGTAAAAAACACAACAGCCCTTGACCATTTATCTTTACTGCGTTACTGCATATTATACCTTTTATCCGTCATGTAATTGGACTGCTTTATTTCACTTGCCTTTTACTGATTCTAAAACAGTGACTAAAATTAAAAACTTTACCAATGTAAATACTACTACCATGTTTTGTTTTAAAAACCTTTATTGTGAAAATGTCAGTATACAAATATGGGCCTATAACCACGTGGGCCGGCCACGGAGCAAACTGGAATCGTATATGATGAGGAGACATTTACACTGTAGAGGAACGTAACGAGCGGGCCATTAGGTTGCAAGAACTAAGGTGTCTAACAGTTGCGGAATCGGTGGACGTACATTTTGTAATTAAAATACGACAGGGCCACTTACAATAAAATTTTCTAGATATACATTTGCGGGCAAGTACCATGGGTGACGTTAATTCGAACTTTCAATAGTACAGTAATCAATAACACATCAGAACTTAATATCAATAAGGATGTCAAAATATTCAATCAATTCTCGTCCCCGCCCGCCATGTGCTTCAAAACTGCATACGTATCTCGTGATATCAAGGTTGTGCAACCAGTACACAACAAGGAGTTACGAGTCCCATTTATACCGGCGCCATTTTGGGCGAGGCCGGGCAGGTCCAGGATATAGTCAAAATGTCTCCACCAACCAGCGGTCGGACCAGAACCCCTATCGGCAGTCAAAAAAGGTTCAGCTAAATGACAACAGAAGAGATAGGCAACAAGAACCAACAGTCAAAAGAGGGGAGGGCAAGATCTAAAGCCATTGTTCTACAAACTCTCAACCATCCTTGGATGGAAAAATCCTGAAGAATGTACAAACTGAAAACCAGTTTTTGTCTGTATAGCATCAGCAGCAACGCTTGAGTCAGCTTTGTGTGAAGCCGCCATTTTGATTCAATCAATAGCGTCCCCCTGCACACATTCAGGGACCTGGTCGTGTCTTCAGGTCAAACGGATTGTGGGACAAGATGCAGAAAGGAAAAGGAAAAAAGTTCCGCCGGACCTCGGGAGCCGGCCGCCTATGTCATGGGCGATCTTTGGCCACACCAGGGCAATAGTGAAGCTGCAGCAGGTGCAAATAAGCTTCAGACAGTGTTACAAGCACTGCTCAGAACTCTCAACTATGACACCACCTCCGTGCCATACGGATCTTGGCGCCTTGTGCTGGGTCCGACATATTCACACATCGGTCCGCTACTGACACCACCTCATAAGCCAACGGGGCACCCCACGCCGACTTTCGGCGCAGCATTGTAGGATGGCCACACCAGTGCGGCAACTTGCTAGACACCACCTCGGTGCCATCCAGATCTCGGCGCGTTGTGCTGCCTTCGGCCTACTGTAGCCGCAAGTGCGGACGCAACTCAGCTGGATAGCGAGTGAAACACCAAGGGGCGCCCCACTGCAGCCGAGGAGCCTCCATCTTGGGGGCGACGCACAGCATCACATTGCTTTCCAATGCAGTCAGATCCTCAAACAGCCCCCACTGACTGACGCGACCTCACAGGCCAACGGGGCGCCCCACGCCGACTTTCGGCGCAGCATTGTAGGATGGCCACACCAGTGCGGCAACTTGCTGAACACCACCTCGGTGCCATCCGGATCTTGGCGCGTTGTGCTGCCTTCGGCCTATTCGCACATCGGTCCGCTACTGACGCCGCCTCACGTGCCAACGGATTTTCTACGCTTTTTATAGCAGCGCGTAACGTAAGCATAACAGGTCATGTGACTTGTTTATAAAACTTTTCATTGCTTCATTTTACTTTTGGTTTCCTAATGATAGAAGGCTTGATCATATGACCTAAAAATAACACTTTTCATTGGATTAAAACATTTTTTTTCCCAAACGATGAAAGCCCCACCTTGTTTCTGGATGTTTCAGACTGAAGCTGGCGTCAGCATGAGAGCACCACCATCTCGTGCCTCCGTCGTGGTCATTCCGCGAGCAATCATGGCAGCCGCTCCCCACCGGAAGCCTGCAGGAGTCGGGGGCCCCCAAGACTTTTGTAAAATCTTCAAGGCTCAGGGGACATCCGAGTTCCAAGGTGTCCCAGGGCCATTTTAGTGGACCAGGCCCAAATCCGAAGAGCCGCCCGCCATTTTAAGAGTCCTGTGGCAGCCGCCTATCGCTGCACCGCAAGAGTGGGCGCAACTCAACTACATGGTGAGCGAGACGCTGTAGCCGCAAGAGCGGGCGATAAACAGCTGAATGGAGGATGAGGCACAGTGTAGCAAAAGCGGGCGGAATGGCAAAAGAAACGGTAAAGGGGCGCCCCAGTACAGCAGACGAGCCTCCACCTGGGGAGGCCCATTCACGCCGCCTACCCCCCCCCCCCCCCGACCCCCTCCCGGGGTGCCCCACGCCGTTTTTCGGAGCAGCATTGTAGGATGCCAAAACCAGTGCGGCAACTTACTGGACATCACCTGGTTGCCATCCACATCTCAGCGCATTCTGCTGCCTTGGGACTATTCGCACTACTGACGAGGCCTCCCCCCGCACCACCCGGGACGCCCCACGCCGTTTTTCGGAGCTGCATTGTAGGATACCAAAAACCAGTGCAGCACCCAGGTAACATCACCTGGGTGCCGTCCAGAACTCAGCACGTTGTACTGCCTTGGGACTATTCGCACAAAACACAGCTACCGACCATTGTTGCTTCTTTTTAAAAAAATGTTTTACATGTATTTACTGTTTTTGTTGCGTTGTATATATTTATAAGTTATTAAAATGTTATAATCCTACTACTTTGTTGGAGTGCTATATATTTTTAATGTGACACATAATTGTAAAAACTTTGATGTACAAAGAGGCATCCAAGGAATCTTCCGCTTCAGGCTCGGACCCACACACCCTCACACCCTCACAGTGAGAATCCCCTCCCCAAGCACAATACAGGATGGTTATCAGATAGTAGGAACGCGTGTGGTGTGACGGATCTCATCGGGTGGGGGCCTTGATCTACTGTAACTCCTTTGAAGAGGGGTGATTCTCTACAGCTGGGGCCATAAACTACATCTGCAGGGCTATGTGATAGCCTGGGACCGGCCTGGACAATCGGACACAGAGGAAGAGGAGTGTCAGAGGGTGCGGTAGTGAATAGGGTGAAAGGGAGGTGTCGGGCGGGCACAGGGTGTGATTCTCAGAGAAGAACAGCGCAGATGGGAGGAGGTTTCTGGCCCATGCATGAGAGAGAGAGCGGGGGTGACCAGTGCGTGGGGGAGATGCTTGCGAGGGTGGGGAGCCATGCTGAGGATCGGCGGCGTGGGTCTGGTCAAGGCATCTAAAATGGCTGCCGTGCTCGACAAAAGTGTGGCATTGCAAAAAAGGCAAGATGGCGCAGACAATGTTTATCAATAAGGATTAATTTATAACAATTATTTTTAACAAAATATTTAATCGCAGTGACAAAATGGCGGTCAACAGTTCCTGAATTCCATCAAATCGAACGTTAACAGACGTCACGCAGCAAAAAAAAAAAACGCTCACGAACAGCGCAGATGGGAGTAGGTTTCTGGCCCATGCATGAGAGAGAGAGCGGGGGTGACCAGTGCGTGGGGGAGATGCTTGCGAGGGTGGGGAGCCATGCTGAGGATCGGCGGCGTGCAGAGAGTGGGTCTGGTCAAGGCATCTAAAATGGCTGCTGTGCTCAACAAAAGTGTGGCATTGCAAAAAAGGCAAGATGGCGCAGACAATGTTTATCAATAAGGATTAATTTATAACAATTATTTTTAACAAAATGACAGTGACAAAATGGCGGTCAACAGTTCCTGATTTCCATCGAATCGAACGTTAACAGACGTCACGCAGCAAAAAAAAAAAAAACGCTCACGCACAGCCGCTGGAAGACATGTATCAACGTATATGAGCCTCCTCAGCCACCCTCAGAAAACATAAGGGGTCAGGATACGTCTCCCGTACCCCCTTATACCTAGTAATTTAATTAAATCGAAACACAAAATGGCGAATTCACGTTTCGCTACCAGTTTGCGACCCGGTTCGCGAACCGAGAAGCGCTTCTATCGCAAAAAATCAAATTTTTATTATTTGCCCCACGGGACCCTTTAATAACCCCAACATCATTCCTAGGGGGTCAAGAAGGATCTACCTTGCCCCCTTTCATTAAATTCCTCCTTCGTTTTTCTCCTCCTCTTGTCTCTCGATCCTACCGAGAGACAAGATGGCGGACGCACCGGACTGTTTAGAATGTTGACAGACACCGGAGAGCCAATCAGCTTCGCTACGCAAAGCTCCGTTACGCGAAAAGTACGTGATCTGGTGCGCTATCTGGGATGCTTTCACAGATATATCTGTTTTTTAAAACGTTAATTTCTCAAAATCCACTGGAGCACATATATTGAGACCCAGCAAAGGCACATCGGGCTAACAGTCCCTATAATTTTGCCAAGTTTCGTGTAAATCCATTCAGCCGTTCGAGCTAAAAGTGAGGCCAAAGGCCCTATGGAAAAATGAATGGGAAAAACGCGTTTTGGAACCCCCCTTTTTTCTCGGCCCCCCCTTGACGCAATTTTCAGGGGGTGCTCAGAAACAAAATGTGCCATTTTCCTGAAAATTTCAGCCGATTCCGTCCACAAACGCCAAAGTTATTGGACATAGAATTCTCAAAAGTTCCATAGAGAAAAAATCCTAACTATATATACCTACTGGCGACTGCCAGTAGGTAATGTATATATATATATATATATATATATATATATATATATATATATATATATATATATATATATATATATATATATATATATATATATATATATATATATATATATATATATATATATATATATATATATATATATGTTTGTTTTTACCCAGTGGAGTTGTCACTGGGTAGTTGTAGTTGCCATCGTGCTTCTCCATTTGGAAATAATTATTTTGGTTTGCTAATACCTTTTGCGCCATTTAAGCCCTTACATGCTCGTGACGGAACCATTCAGTCACGAGCCACGGTGGTGCTGTGCTGGTGACAGAATGGTTCCGTCACGGCCCGGCCGACGTGCCTGCGCGGCGTTGATTTCACGCCTGTGCGGGGTTGATTTTGCGCCTGCGCTGTGCGTTTTGTTAGGCGGGTGGGGCCGTGGCGGAACCATTCTGTCACAAGCACAGCACCACCGCGGCTCGTGACGGAGTGGTTCCGTCACGAGCATGGAGGTGCCTCGCGGCGCTAGTAGGGAGGGGGGAATTACCAAGTGGTTAATGAATCTTCAAAAACTTTCCCAAAAGGTGCTTTTTATGGACTTTTTTGGGAGGGGGAATTGTAAGCTTGCTACTCACCCATGAGAGTCTCAAGGCACTGAAGGGTGGGGTCCGCAGATCTGTTTAGCCAGAGAGCCAGGTCTTAAGAGTCTTCCTGAAGTTGTTCAGAGAAGGGGTCATCTGATGTCTGCCGGTAGCTTGTTTCCTTCCCAGTGTAAGAATTGGCTTTTGTAGTTTGGTTTGCCCTGTTCCCATCATGCACTGGGACAGGAACAGACTAATTTGCATACAGCCATTTTCTGAAACTGGGATGGTGCAGTGAGCTAAAAAACGGTGTTGGATCTAGCCCTGATCTCTTGACTGGGTGAGAGCTTTCTGCTTAATTCAGAGACTCTGTCCCTCACCAACCCTTGTTGTAAATATTTTTGTCCACCCTAAGCATGGAAGGGTATTCTCAGATGTGAGACCCTTGCTCATTGCACCTTCAGGATTCAAGCAAACCGGGCCGAAGACGGCTGTAATGCCAGCAACCGGTCCCCGGGAGCTTGTTTCCTTCCCAGTGTAAGAATTGGCTTTTGTAGTTTGGTTTGCCCTGTTCCCATCATGCACTGGGACAGGAACAGACTAATTTGCATACAGCCAGGTTCTGAAACTGGGATGGTGCAGTGAGCTAAAAAACGGTGTTGGATCTAGCCCTGATCTCTTGACTGGGTGAGAGCTTTCTGCTTAATTCAGAGACTCTGTCCCTCACCACCCCTTGTTGTAAATATTTTTGTCCACCCTAAGCGTGGAAGGGTATTCTCAGATGTGAGACCCTTGCTCATTGCACCATCAGGATTCAAGCAAACCGGGCCGAAGACGGCTGTAATGCCAGAAACCGGTCCCCGGGAGCTTGTTTCCTTCCCAGTGTAAGAATTGGCTTTTGTAGTTTGGTTTGCCCTGTTCCCATCATGCACTGGGACAGGAACAGACTAATTTGCATACAGCCAGGTTCTGAAACTGGGATGGTGCAGTGAGCTAAAAAACGGTGTTGGATCTAGCCCTGATCTCTTGACTGGGTGAGAGCTTTCTGCTTAATTCAGAGACTCTGTCCCTCACCACCCCTTGTTGTAAATATGGTAGCTTGTTCCAGGTCCTGGCTGCAATGTGAGAGAAGGATCTCCCGCCTGCTCTGGCTCTGTGGATGCACGGGGTTTGGGCCAGTGAGAGGTTGGCAGATCCGAGGTTTCTTTTGAGTACGTGGAAATTGATTCTGTTGTTGAGGTATTTGGGTCCGTTGTTGTGTAGGCATTTGTAGGCATGAGTGAGGATTTTGAAGGTGATTCTTTTCTCCATGGGGAGCCAGTGGACTCTTCATAGGTGTTGTCTGATGTGTTTGTGCCGTGGGATGCCAAGGACGAGTCTGGTGGTGGTGTTTTGTATTGTCTGGAGTTTGTGGAATAGGGACTTGTTGATGCCGGCCTAAAGTGCGTTTCCATAGTCCAGTCTGCTGATGAGTACGTGGGTGACAGTTGTCCTTGACTCATGGGAGATCCATTTAAAGGTCTTGCGAAGGATGCAGAGGGTGTTGAAGCAGCTGGAGGTGAAAGCAGTGATCTGTTGGTTTATGTGAGCGATGAGTAGAGTAAGATGCAAAGGTTTTTGGCAGGGACTGAGGGGGTAGGTGGGCTTCTGAGGGCGGTCTGCCTCCAGGTATTGTTCCATGCTGAAGGGGTTGTTCCAAGGACGACGACTTCTGCCTTCTCGGCATTGAAGTCAGGTAGCTGTTGGTCATTCAGACTGCAACGTCTTGCATTCCTTTCTGGAAGTTGAGTTTGGCAGTGGTGGGGTCTCTGGTTAGGGAGAGTTTGAGCTGAGTAAATAATACAATGTTTTTTTTTGTTTTGTTTGTCCTCATTTGCCTCTATCACACCATTTCGCTTTTCTCTTTTCTTTACCAGCCAAAATGTCCAAAACTTCATATGCTGACATGAGTTACTAGAGATGGAGTCACTTGGAAGGCGCCTTGGAGTAGTGACTCACACCATCTGAGACTCAATATACACCAATATCGGGTAGAGGGAAACCTACCACCCTGAAACAGGTGCTATCAGCCGAGCTGGAGAAGGGCTTAATCATAGGACTCCTGATCTAGTTAAATAAATGGATGTTTCCACCGGCTCAAAAGGGATGCCCAAAATGTCTGCCTTCGGTGTCCCTTGACTGACATATCTAAATTAGCCACAGTCTTCACAGGTAATATCCAGTCTTCATACCTTGGTGAAATCTGGGATACCCAAAGTTTACAGATCTCTCAATGGGCCAACAGAATTGCATAAAATACCAAATTTGCATTGTGTTTATTTTTTACTACTTGTGAGTCAAAGAACCCAAAAATGACTGGTAAAGCGCTTACCTCGATTTGGATCTTCAAGGAATCAGATAGCGCTTTACTCACAGCATTCCAAAAGGATTAACTCTTTGGGCAAAGTAAGAACATGTGAAGATCATCTTCCTTCACACTGTCACACTGTCACACTTCGGACATGTCACATCTCCTCCTTTCCCAAACTTCGATAGCCTTTGAGGAGACCAATAGGCCCTGTGGACAGTGAAAAGATGGTTCCTTCTTAGGTATGCATGTTTTACTATTTTGTATAAAGTGAACATAGATACTTGCCATTGATATTCCAGCGTAGCCATCGGCAAGCATCTTCCCCATAGATCAACTGGTAGAAGGCAGTCCCCGTCCTCCATTTCCACCATCCACCAGTCCCAAAGAGCAATCTCTTTGTTTGGAATCCATCTGGAAATCAGTTTCTCCTCAAATTCATTGTACTTCCCAATTTTTTAAGTTGAAGCTTGGAACCAACTCCGAACCTGAAGGTATTTAAACCTTGATATTCTTTGATCAGACTTTTGACTGCAATAGTCCCAAGATATCAAGTGATCTTCGTGTAAGAGATGCTTCCAAGCAACTATACCGGTTCCCTCAAGGGTGCAACCATCGCATCTTTAGCCCAGTCAGGGGAGCCCGGAGAATCCCAGATGGGGGCCAAATGGCTAAAATTTGGCAGTTTCACTGCTTTCCTCAGTCTATAGGATACAATGTTGTGGCTGTGTTGTCGGTCGATGGCTGCAAGGAGGGGCCATGTAGAAGTTGAAGAGTGTCAGGCTCCGTGATGACCCCTGTGGGACATCGCAGGTGATTTTCGTGAGATCGGAGAGGGAGGATGGCAATCTGATTCTTTGGCTTCTTCCGGTGAGGAATGATCGTGTCCAGGGCTGTTCTTTGTATGCTGGCATTGTGCAGTCTTGTGACTAGTGTGTGGTGAGAGACGGTGTCAAAGGCCGCTGCCAGGTCGAGTAGGATGAGGGCTGCGGAGTGGCCTTGGTCCAAGGAGGGTACGGATGTCGTCTGTGGCGCCAAGTAGGGCAGTCTTGGTGCTGTGGTTACTTCAAAATCTAGATTGGAAGGAGTCAAGTACGGGGTACTCTTCGATGAATCATGTCAGTTCCATTGTTGACTGTTTTCTATGCAACTTTGGCTGCGAAGGGGAGGAGCGAGATATGCCGGTAGTTCTTGAGGTTGGTGGGGTCAACTGTGTGCTTCTTGAGCAGGGGCCTGACTTCGGCGCGCTTCCAGTCATCTGGGAAGGTGCCTGTTTTGAAGGTTGTGTTTATTGTGCATTGCAGTTCGGGTACGAGGACGGCCATGGCACTCTGGTAGATGTGAGGAGGGCAGGGGTCGTTGGGGTCCCGAGTTGATGCCTTTCCTGGTCGTGATCGGTGTCCAGTTGGAGATGGTGGGATGGCTGGTGTCTTTGGGGGGTGGGAGGCTGGCTGTGGCTTCTAGTGGATGGCTGACGAAGTTCTCGTGGAGGGTTTTGATCTTGATGTGTAAGTAGGTTCCAAGCTTGTCCCAGAGGTCTTGGGACGGTGATGTCTGTGGCTTTGCTGTGTGGGTTGGTGAATTACTTGGAGTTGGTGGAGTTGGTGAGGATTTTTTTTGGATGAAGAGCCTCTTGGTGGTTCTGATTTGGTTGTGGTAGTCCGTCATGGTGTCCTTGTAGGCGGAGTAGTTTTCGGTTGTCTTGGTGTTTCTCCAGTTCTTCTCCAGGCATCTGCAGGTGTGTCTGGCTTCTTGGAGATTGGTGGTAACCAGGCGGCTTTCCTGGGGTGCTGTTTGTCAGGGTTGCGTAGCGGGCATGCTCGTCTGCACAGTTAGAGATCCAAGTGTGGCGTTCTCTGGCTGTGATGTTTGCGTCAGATGCCCAGGTATGGTTGTCTCGGGTGAGGGTGGAGTTCAGTTGCTCGTCGTAACCTTGCTCCAGTTCCTCTGTGGTGGGCGTGGTGTTGGTTTGGGTACCTTAGGTTTGTCAACGGCGAAGTGTACGCAGTGGTGGTCAATCCATTAGGATTGGGTTGTATGGCTGAAGTGAAGGCTGTTTCCTGTAGCGAAGATGGGGTCTTGGGTGTGTCCTGCTGTGTGGGTTGGTGTGGTGCCAAGTTGTTTAAGTCCGATGTTGGTGAGGTTGTCGTGAAGGATAGTGGAGTGTGGGTCGTCGGGGTTGTCAAGGTGGAAGTGCAGGACTCTAATGAGTAGGTAGTTCATTGATGCGATGGCGTGGGATGTGATGAAGTCGGTGATGGAAGTGGCGAAGTGTGTTCGGGGGCAGGGGCGTCTGTAGACAAGGGTTCCTCTGAGTGTGGCGTTGGGGCTGGTCTGGATCTGGAAGTGCAGGTGTTTGGTGGAGGGGAAGATTTCGCTGGAGGTGGTGAGGCAGGTGGTGCTCTTGTGGGCGATGGCGAGGCCTCCACCCGGGTGGTTGGGGTGGTCCTTCCTCTGGATCTTGTATCCATCCGGGATGGCTGTGTTGATGTCGGGGCGGAGGAGGCGTTTGTCCAGGTCTCTGTGAAGAAGCCAATGTCGGGCGAGAGAGAGTTGAGTAGGTTCCAGATTTCCATGGTGTGTTTGTGTACGGAGCGCACTTTGAGGAGGATGCATCTCAGGGTGTCGCCGGTGCAAGCGTCGGTGATGTTGGAGGCCCGGGTGGTGGTGAGGGTCTGGAGTCAGTGGAGGCAGGAGAACTAGCCGTGGGTTGTGTTCGGCGAGGCCTGTTGGCATTCCTTAAGTCTCCCGGGGTTGAGTGCGGCGAGGGTGGTGGTGTCGTAGCAATGGAGGGTCAAGGAAGGTCAACTACTTCCTTGAAAGTTCTGGGGTGATCCGTCAAGGAGGAGATTATTAATAGAGGGGGTATCTAAATGCAATTCCCCCATACAATTTCCATAGGGATTTTTGGAACACGATACAGCCAAAACCGATTAACAGAATTACACCGAATTTGTCAGGAAGCTCTATCTTGGTCCAGAAAGCATGCTTTTCTTGATTTAGTGTAAGTCCATTCAGTAGTGTATGACAAACTCAGGTTCATTCTGATTACCTCACTGCAGCATGATAAGAAATGTTGCAGCAACCATTACAATACTCGGGGACATAGTCCCCTGTCCTGAAAAAGTATAAAAAAAAGAATATGGTTGCCAGGATAGAGATATCGTGCCCTCCCCAAGATCTGGGGCCAAAATGTTTACAAAAATGTTTTTGTTTGCCACGATCGTTCAGTTCTGTTACTGGATTGTAGTAAAAACACTAAATTCCAGGCACTCTCTATAAAATTAAAATGACCACAGTGTTTGGCCAGGACCCGGGGTTAAGCCCATAAAATGAAATATAATTATGGGAAAGGAAGTGTGCTGGGTCCCCCCTCCTCAAGCTGATTTCAGGCCCTGGGTCCCCATCTACTGAGGCCTAGCACACTTTTAAGGGAGCTGGCATTGGACCCCCTCCTACAAGCTGTTCATGCTCTCGCTGGTGGGAATCTGAGATTGCTCCAGCCAGTTGGCACAGAGATAAGTGCTTGCTCTCACTGGGGGAAACAATGTCACCTCTTCCTGCATGCAGGATGAATGCATGCAGTTAAGCCGGCGGGAGAAGCAGAGGCCCCGGGGCTCTCCCAGCAGTGCCAACATTGTGTCTTGGGTGACACTGGGGTGGATCTAGGGATTGGGCCCCCGTTACCCTTAAAGAAGAGTACAGCCCTGGGGGATAGAGCCCCAGGCTTGGGGAGTGGAGCCACACCCCCCTTTTAATAAATGTTGGCCCTGGGGGATGGGGTGCCTGGAAGCTGCAGCTGGGAAGGAGCTCCACAACAGAGCTCCAGAGCACTAGGATCACCAAACTAGGTGCAAATGCCGGTTTTCCACCCCTGCACCCCTCCATATGCTGTCCCACCCACAGGATCAGGCAAGGAGAGGTCTGGAGCCAGTTTATGCGCTGCCGCCATTGATAATAACATAAGGAATCCAGACAAAGGACTGAAGCCTGGCAACAGAAACCAAAACCGAAAGCCCTGTGGTCCCGGACACTTGGATCACCGATTCACAGTGGAAATCCCGGCATGTTCCCCCATCCACACACTACCGGACATTCCCTCCACTAATTTAATGAAGGAGCTGAGTGAGCGCTACTGTTATCCACATAAAAATCTGCAGAGCAGCTGGTCCAATGGAGCGAAGCCCAGGAACGAAACCGAAAGTTCCTGGGGTTGCGGAGGCTCCCACCATTAACTGCTAACGGACAGAGGGCCCGTGACGTTCTCTGTGCACAGGAGAACTCAACTAAAGATCCAAGAAGCATGCCACTGAGCCCGCAAGAGTGCACAGACACATGCAGTCCGGTGAATTTGGGAAACACAGACCCGTAAAAAGAAGGATCCCTAGTGCCCGACCCATACCGATGTTCCACTAGGGGGAAGAATACAAATGTAAATCCACACAGGCACTCACCCCCAGCGAATTCCATGGTGCCTCCGCCCGAGACTGGAGCAGCGGTGAAATAATCGGAGTGGATGCATCCGAGGCGCAAATCTATTCCAAACTGCCCCCGGATGCCTGACGCCAATATGGCCTCGCGGGCAACAACGCAAAGCTGGAACGACATGCCAGCAAGTGAGTACCAGGAGCAATGTACTCAGAACGCCAGGGCAACAGTCTCAAGCTCCCTAGCAAGGCATGCACCCTCCCCCCCAACAAAGTCCTGAGCTGGCAACTCCGTCCACCACTCACCGGTGCCTGACCCGGTAATGGCCGCCATACCCATACATCGGCAGTAGGAAGGATAGAGATAGAAATAGGGCAACTGCTGAAAAGCAGATCCCTTCCTCGCCACAGTTAGCTGCTCAAACAGAACACAGCCCATCCACACCATAGACAGTGGAAAAAAACTGCCACCTGAGGCAGCGCGACCGCCCCCTCTCCTCCCTGCGACTTATCGCCTCCCGCCCGAGGTGCAGAGCCCTCCAGTGCCAACCACAAGATGGCCCCCTAGGACACTGAGCCCCGACTCGCCAGCCACACACCCCCCATCCTAATCGGCACCATCCCTCCAATGCACGAGCATTGGCAAAACATGATCTACCAGTACACAATCACTCCCTAACCCTGACTTCTCCACCAGGGCTCAGTCTGACCGAGACCATAGTACTCACAACACAATGCTCCCTCCAGTGCACGGGCATTGTTAAAATAGGAATCAATCAGGACACAATAACTCTTTAGCCCTGATTTATCCTCTGACTTCTACACCAGTGCTCAGTCTGACCCTCACCCTGTCACACACAACACGCTTCCATTGGCGTCCGTGCCCAACCGTGGATGAGATCCCCTCCCAACTCAGGAAGAGGGCAGAGAGTCCCTGTCCCTGACTTCCTCACTTGGCTCAATGATTGTCTCTGACCCGAGCACCATCAACACGATGTGCAGGGCTTGACCCGGTCTATATCTTCCCTCACCCGGTCACTTTTGCCCACGGTGAAGCAATACCTCCGCCACGGACAGAGCTGAACACGGATGAGAACCCCTCCCCCCGTACAGGTAGAGACCCAAGAAACTGGCACACTTGCTTCACTGATCGGCACCCAATCCCCCAGAGCAGTGCCCAGGACGGAAACTTCTGATAGTGGCGACCTCACAACTCATTCCGTCCGCACCCAATCCACTGCTCCTCTGAAGCGATCGGCGCTCATTCATCTGACCCACTAAAGAGAAACTCGAATCTCTACACCACTCGCCCACTACTCCCTGAAGTTCCTCCGGGATCACCCTTCCCACCCTCCAAACCGCGGAGCCTGCCCCCCGTCCCCATTCACCCAATGCCCCCCACCATGGCAATCCAATCGATCCCTGCTCTTCGAACCATGTAAACTCTCAAGGCTTGAACTCCTTCTCGATCAATTTCCCCCCACCCTCTCTTCCAAAGCGAAGAAGAACTGCAAACAGAAATTGATCAGGCAACATCCAGAATCACTTGTCATAGAGATCTATCACTGCTCCGCCAAAGGAAAGATAAAAATGGACCTTATCTTCCACACTGTTAGACAAGAAGCTTGGAAATCCATCTTACGATCGCAACTCAACAACTCCAAAACTACCAAAACCTCACATAGCTGCAAACTGTCAATTTCATGCGCAAGACGTACTAGTAACACCACAGTGACAATATACTACAATGGCACGGTCCTAATACAAGCAAACAGTGACAATCTAGAGTTCTTTGATGCCCCGTTGCCTGCTCTCCAGAATGCACCCTCTCACGCACCCCCTCCCCACCGCCTCTTCGCCCTCACCAGAAGAACCGTACCTGCCCTCTGAACTCACCTACCGCCCTGGTACCCTCTAGACACCACTCATTCCTCTCACTACATGACACCCCACACACCACCTTCTGGTAGAGCATGGGTCCTCCACTAACCTCACCTGGCTCCCAAACCCCTCCGACTCCTACCTCAACAGTACTCCGCAACAACCTCAAACGCACACCTCCGTGTGACACCCTCCCCACCTCCACAAAGGAGAGTAGGACCCCCCTCCTCCCACCACCAGTTCTCCTCACCAAAAGACACACAATAGGCCGACACTCCCTAGCAACCCCACTTACCCCCGACATGCAACTACCCCCCCAAAACCATTCAGAGAGTACAGGTCCCCCATACTGCCTAACTCCCCTACACTGCACAAATCCCATCCCCATCAGTCACCTGCCGGCTCCCTCCCCCAACAGCCACCGTCCACCCACTCGCCCAAGCCCACTCAGAACAACCCGAACAAGCAGCACTCTAAACACACAGGAATCAAAGCACAAACGCACCAAAAAAACACCAGCCAAACTGCATTCAAGGCCTCGCCTGGACCTAACGCGGTCAACATAATCAAACCAAGGCGACCAAACTCTCTGAGACGCCCTCCACCAAGACCCTACTCGGGCAACACAGCCACCACTATGCTATCCAACAGCCCGAGACTCACCCCCCTCAGGGCTAACCCATTCACCTAGAACCAATCCCAGTATCCCAACGAATCTGAGACGGAGCAGAGACTCTCCTGATGGAAACCCAGATATCAACCATAACCCGGAGTTTAAAAGAAATAATAGGCAACCTCGCGGCCCACGAACAACATCATCGCACCCACTCCTACACCACCAGCTCACAACAGAGAGCACCCATAGTCCCCCTCAGAAATGGGTTATAATCCCCCTCGACAGGAATTCTCAGAGGCCCAAAATAACTAGTGCAGCTTTGTCAGAGAGTGAGGCGGCGGTCCTCGCCTACTAGTATGACAAGCACAGGACTATCACCCTACAATCCAAAATACAGGTGATCACCATGCTAGGAAGAGTTCAAGACTCGCCAAAATCACATAGACCGCCGACCACCCACACAATCATCCCTAGGGCACCCCTTAAAAAGACTCCTCTAAAAGAGATGACTCCCACAACCTGCTTGCTTATTAACTGCAGATAAGCCATCAAACATGCCACCGAACTAGCAGAATCCATCCTTACCCATGACTTTGATATAGCATTCATCACTGAAACCTGGGTCAAAGGTCTCCTCCCTACCTCTCCTGGACACTCTCATCCCCCAGGCAGAAAGACAGAAAATACCAAAGAGGAGGAGGCATAGCAATCATTCTTAGAGACAATATCTCCATGTCTGAAGCAGACTCCTTCAACTACAATGCTTTTAAATGTCTAACTGTCACCATTGGTACAAGCAACAAAGAATCATTAACCTGTCACCTTATCTACCACCCCCAGGCAACTCAGCTGCTTTCACTGAACACCTGGCCAACCTGATTGCCCACTGCTCACTTCAAGATACGAACAACCTAATTCTAGGTGACCTCAACCTTCACTGAAATGACGTTAACAATCTGTTAGTACAGAACCTGAGTGAGCTACTTCTCAACAACAACCTCTTGCAATACTGCACAGAAGAAACCCATAACAAAGGATCAATCCTTGATGCCATTATCACTAAACGAGATTTAGTGACGATATGTCTCACTCTGTCTTTGGACTGGTCTTACCACTACTTAATCCTCTTCCACCTCACCCAGCAAGTTACCCTACAACCACCCATCTGCGAAAAGCCCAAATGGCCCAAAAACCTCACCCAGGTCAACATGACTGACTTGAAGGAAAAAGTCAATGGACAACTCAGTATTCTCACGGCTGGTCTAACCCCAACAGAACACACAGACCATTACAACACATCTATATCATCCATTCTAGATCAGATGGTCCCCATGAAAATAAAAAAAAAACAGAAACATCCCATCCAGATCCTGGTTCAATACAGACATCAACAATTAAAGGAGACAACTTAGAGCCACAGAGAGACTCTGGAGAAGGAACCCCTCCACATGCCTACACGAACAACTCAAAGCAACTAGAAGAAAATACAAAAAACACATCCATGGCGTAAACTCCAACTTCTTCTGCTCGGCCCTGGACAATGCTAAAAATAGGCCCAACAAACTGTGCAATATCATCAAGCAGCAAACCCCCTGTATCCTCTACCCAGGCCTCCAAGAAACTTCGCCAACTTCTTTGAAGAGAAAATCTCCAAGATTGAGCTCTCACTAGACACCGACACCAACGCCAACTCCGCATGCGAAGCCCCGCCCCCAGTCGCAATGGAAAACAGTGGCCGGCTACGCACTAATGCATGGAAATCCTTCAATCCCATCTCAGAAGCTGAGATTATCAAGCTAATCTCCACCACCAATCCCGCTTCTCACTCCCTCGACCCTATACCCTTCCAACTGACCAAAGAACTCAAACTCTACATAGCCCCGTTCTGGTGCAGAATCAACAACAGCTCCTTGAGAACCGAAAGCATACCTGACTGCCTTAAAGTTGGCCAAGTAACAATAATAATTAAGAAACCAGGCCTTGACTGCACAGACCTAAACAACTTCAGACCCGTCTCCAATCTCCCCCTCCTATCCAAAATCCTCAAAAAATGTGCACTCACTCAATTGACTCAGCAAATGGTCAACATCAGCCTTCTTGATCCTCACAAATCATCTTTCAAAAAGGGTTACAGCACTGAAACGGGGATCCTCAACATCACAGATGACATCCATAGGTCACTGGATACCAATCCCTGCTGCCTACTCATCCTCCTAGGCCTGTTGGCTGCCTTTGACACAGTTGATCACCATCTCCTCATCAAGGCCCTACGGGAAAGGGTTGGCACAGATGAGATTGCCCTCCATTGGTTCACAGACTTCGTACAAAACAGATCGCAAAGGATAAAAATCAAAGACTTTGCATCCGACCTTCGCCCAGTCAGAAGGGTTGTACCCCAAAGTTCAGTGCTCGCTCCTACACTGTTCCACATATACATACAACCCATCCCCACTATACTCAAAAACACGAAGATCCCCTTCCACCTATATGCTGGCGACACCCAGATCCATCTTGAAACCACCTCCCCAGAAGACATTTCCAGACTAAATAACACTATAAAAGAAATTCAACAAAGGCTGCCCAAAACTACCTCAAACTAAATCAAGACAAAACAGAGTTACTCCTAATCTCCAACAAGGAAGAGAACCAACAATTGCAGAATGGCTCAAGGATGTGGATGCTCTAAGCAGCACTCCCACCATGGCTAACTCAGTAAAATCTCTGGGAATCACTCTTGACCCAAAACTGGAAATGACCCAGCACATCAAAAACTTCGCAAAGACTGCCTTCCTTAATCTGAAACGTCTCCACAAAATTAAACCATTCGTCCCTACCAAAGACCTCAAAGAAGCCACACAAGCTCTGGTGCTATCCAGACTAGACTATGGTAATGCAACCCCAACTGGCACTGCTAAATCCCACCTAGCTCCCCTCAAAATAACCCTCAACGCCGGAGCCAGAATGATCAGAAAATATGATCACATCTTACAGTCCTAAGAGAACTAAAATGGCTTACTGTGGAACAGCGGGCCAACTTCAAAACTGCCTGCCTCACACACAAAGCCCTACAGACAGGAAAACTGGGCTATCTGGCTGCCAAACTAAAAAGGGATGGCCAAACAAGGAAACTCTGGAGCTTCACCTCCCTCCTTCTAATCCCCATGAAAGCACGCAAAAAGAAAACCTCGGCCAGGTCATTCGCCGGAAACACGCCCAAAATCTGGAACTCCATCCCAGTAGATATCAGAACCACCCGGACCTTCACAAAATTAAAAAAACTTCTAACAGCCTTCCTCCTCAACCGCTCCCTTCCAAATGGATAGCTGCAACCTCCACACCAACCCTGATCCAATTTCTCTTTGACTCTGCATCGTACTGATCCACTAAAGTCCGCCACCTGACAAGTAGGTCCAGAAGGCGAGGCTGCTGCAAAACTCCTGCACTACCTCAAGCATGCATCCAATGAAGCTACCTCAGGACCCATCTACTACCTCATAAATCCACAGCACTTGTTGACTCCCGAACTCTATGTTTAAGACTCCTCTACTATGTAATTCTTAAATGTAACTGTTGTAAAGCGCTCTGATACCCTCGGGTCAAGTCAGCGCTATATAAAACTCCTAAAATAAAATAAAAAATAAAGAAATTCCAAGCCTTGAGGAGGTGGCATACACCTCCCCATTTAAAAAAAGATATATTTGGCCGAGGAGGCAGGGGTACCAGCGATCATTTTTCTAATGTTGTGGGGGGCCGCAGGAAATGCATTGGCTCTCCAGCAACCCTAAAAATATGTATATCTCCTGGGTCATTAAATCCATGACATGGGTGACCTTACGATGTCTTTTCAAAGCATTCCTAGCTTGAGCTCTAATCTCTTTAGCTGGAGTGCAAAGCACCCTTGTGGTTGGTTCCAAAGCTGCACTTTGTAGCATGAAATCGTTTAAGACAAGACTCTAAAAGATGACGATTTTTTTAAATAATATCTCATAGTCAGCTGTGCTCACCTGTGTGGGTTTGGATGCCAGGCTCCGCGTTGAAGCCCTGCCAGACTCAACCCCATACAGAGATCAAGCCCTGTGGTCAACCCCCATGGATGTGAATGAAGTGGGATTGGCTTTACATTTGGTAATACAGTATTGTTTTCTGTGAAAAAGAAAACTAGAAATTCACTGAAAAAGTGACACAATAGTTAGATATGATAATAATATCTTACTTTGCATTAAAAATAAAGCATTTGCAATGCAATAGGTCTCGCATTTACGTGGGTTTGAGTTATTGGCATTGCAAACGACAATGCCTTTTATTTATGTTTTGGTTTTTAAAACATAAATAAAAGTAATTCTCATTTACAATGCCAAAAGCTTAACCTTGCATAAATGCGAGACCTATTGCATTGCAAATGCTTGTTTAAAGTAGTGAAAGCAGTATGGTTTTCTTTGTCAATTGATACGTTTTCACAAATTTAGACGAAACTACATTGCAGCAAAATGGTCAAGGCACTCCACTGGTTAATTAAAAGTGTATCATTCAAGTGAAAATGGCTGTGTAATTTTCCAGATACGTGTACAGGTTTTTTCTGAACATAAAGTAATTATTGTCATTATCCGGCACTTTAGGCTAGCTATGTGATGTAATTCTACAGAATGCATACCTTTTAAAATTGTGATTTCATTTTCCATAGGCAATGTGCCTTTTCGAATGCACTCTCAAAGTTAAAACGATTAAGTTAGGGAAGGAGGGGCAGATTTATGTCGGACTTGCTCCACGTTTAAGCCGCCGTTGCGTCACGCAACGGCGGCGTAAACGTGGCGCCTCCCTGCGACCCATTTACAATGTTATGCATCTAGGCAGATGCGTCGCGTTGTAAAGCCCTGCGCCACATGTGGGCGTTCCGGCGCAGGGTGGGCGTTTCCGGGCAGGTGCGCCTCGCTAAAGTGGCTGAGTAAAATCTACAAGATTTCACTCAGTCACTTTTAGGCCAATGCTGCGTCAAAACCATGCACCTGCTTGAAGCAGGCGTAAGAATTGTGGCAGCATTGGACAGATAGGGCACCCCCGAGCCTTGCTGGAGCTGCGTCGCGCTTGCGACTCAACTCCAGCAATGCGCTACCTTTACGGCACAGATGTGCCGTTTTTGCCCCATGGTGCGCCGCATTGTAAATGCGGCGCACCATGGGTGGCGAAGCTGCGGCGCACAATAACTGGAGCATCCCTGGGGATGCGCCAGTTATTGTAAATCTGCCCCTAAATATTTACTCCGATATTGACACGCTTCTACAAACTTTTCTTAGCCGCAGCTGCTGATTTAACAAACTTGTTTCATGATATAAACTTTACCAGACAGGTTGCAGAACAGCAACTGTCAACCGGAAATATACAGTAAGTTCATCGGCTAATGAAAAAACACGGAGAAGACAGGCAGGTCACCAAAGACCCATTACAAGCAGCTGTGTATCAGGCTGCAGGCACACCTGAGGAGGAAGAAAATCTATCACCCCCAAACATGTAGAAAGGAAAATCTACTGAGCCTTCAAATTCCCTTTGCAAAAAAGCGCACTCAGGACCTATTCTTTTCCATGAGATGTTGGGCGCATGCACCCCGGCTTCATTATTTGAGTCATCAGCTGCTCGCTGTTGTTCCAGTTTCCCTCGGCTGATGCCGGCTCTTCAATCAGTTACAGGCTGTCTTGTTACCTCTGGGCTGTGGGCTTGGACAAGGAATTGCGTGCCCCTTTTCTGCGCGCTGACATCTGAGGAGAATTGCAGACGCACTAGGCAGAAAATCATTCAACGTATTATTTTTACGGGTAATCCCATCGCCTTCTTTCACAGGAGCGTTGCATTAGCAAGACAAATATGCATTATGCAGATGTTGGAGCAACGAGGTCGTGCTCTTGGACAGTGCATTTGTAGAAAAAGCAACTGGTTTGCCAGAAGGATGTTTCTTGGTGTCCCAGGTCCCTTGTAGTAGGCTGCCCCATGTTTGGTGCTGTAGCCGCCAGTTCGGAATGGACTTGTACATAGCATGTTATCAGTACGTTAGGCAGGAGAGAGCTGGATCTCTTTCAAGTGCTTGGAGAAAATATTTTGTAGATGTGCGCATGTGTTATAAGATAACGTGGAGAGATGAGTTCTGGAATTTCCCATGTATCTGCAGACATTGGGGAACGATTGTGTTTGAGCTGCCAAAGGATTAATATCTTGAAGTGAGAGGGCAGTGTTTATTTTTCAACATGCTATTTAACATGCATTGTTACGTGAGCTGACGCTAAAAGTCAGTGACTGTTTGGATTAATGATGGTTTGATTTGACTTTTTGATTGGTTGCAGGGTTCGCCTATGTACTTTGACAGCGAGCTGACGGAAAGGTAACATCTTGCAGAGAAAAAAAAGCAGTGTTCATTTAACATACTGTTTGAAATGCGTCCACAAGTTTGTGTGGGTTTGCCTTTGAACACATGATTTAATGTGTCTGACTCGGAGGTCGGAGTGTTATAAATCAAACAGTCACCGGTTGTGGAAATAAAACAAACCCGTCATAGAATGTGCTTTAATCAGTGAAATGCAACCGTGTGCTTTTAAAAAAATGTTCTGTAGTGTATTTTGCACATCTAGAAAATATAAGTGATTATTTCCCTAAAGCAAGCTGCCCCTTTTATTTAAAGTTCAAATGCACATTCAGCCTGATTCATCAATGGTAGGTTTTGCGAGTCTGAAATAGCGAATCATAAGGAATCGCTATTCCAGACTCGCAAAACGGTATTCATGTAGGAATAGCAAACATTTTTGAGATTCCTACAGATTCCTTATTTGCGATTAGCAAATTGCTAATCGCAAATAAGGAATTACTCCCCATTCATTCCTATGGGCCAAGAGGCCTCTTGGCCCATAGGAATGAATGGGGAGTATTCGTTATTTGCAATTAGCAATTAGCTAATCGCAAATAAGATAGCGATTTGAAGGGTGCAAGGGGTGTCCAAAGGACACCCTGTAGCACCCCTTAAATGCACTTTTCAACAGGTGTTGCGCACACACATGTCCTAAGGACATGTGTGTGTGTAACACGCAACTTAGAAAAATGCTTTTAAAAGCATTTTTCTAAGTTTTCGCTATTTACCACGAGGTTTGACCTCGCGGTAAACAGCGGCCGAAATTTGCGATTTGGCAATTTTAAAATGTTTCATGAATAGCATTTGAGGAATCTCTAATAGATAGGATTTTTTATTTGAAGTCTGAGAACGGGTATGTTTCAAGTTAGAAGGAATTTTTTTTTTGACCTTGGCTGATATGATAGCTCAGCTAGGCTCTCAAGAGAATTGTAGAAGGAGGGGGCCCTTTTTAGGCGTCCGTCTGATGCAGACTTGCCCTTGCCTTGTTTTTTTTATTTTTGGCAAATATTCAGCAGTTCTCGGCTCACAGAGTTTTGAAAGGGTGGAGGACCTGCTTCGTGGGTGACATCACGATGTGGGGAAGGCAGTGTAGGAAAAAAAAACTTGGCAGAAGCTTCGCTCTTGCAATGAGATCAGCATTTGGCAGTGATTCAATATTACATCGCAAGGTTGCCCGGCTCCTGCTTGTTATGGTTGGAGCTGGTTCAAAACTCTGAGCGCGGACATCTTTCTAGAGGTGGGGGCTGTTTCTCAAAGGAGTGACTAGGCCCAGCCCTTATGGCTGTGTATGACAAAATTAGATTTTGCCCAAACAAATTTAAAGAATATGGTATAGGTAGAATGTTTAAATCATTCCTTGGATTTAGAAGAGTTCTTTTCATGAATTAGGAGGTTTCTTACAGAAATGAAAAGCAATTGGGGTGCTTTTTGAATGGAAAATTTGTTTTTTGCAAGATAGATGATACTTGTTTTTCGTTTCAGATGGCTGATATGCTGGGGGCCCTGTATGAGTGTGTATTTTCTTATTTTAGAGTGATGTGTTTTGTTATTTTAGGATGAGTGCCCCCCTCCAAAAACCCCCGTGCCTGGACCCAGACCGGAAGCTGACGTGCCTGGAGCTGATGACCAGATTGGAGGGCTTGCTTCCTTGGCAAAGGATACAGATGAAGATGGAGGATCGTGGCCTATACGAATGAACTGTTTTCCTAAGGAGAAACCAACTATGGATTAGAACTTCTTATATTGACTGAACTTTTGAACTTGGCATTACAATCTGCAGTTGGCTGCCTCAGCAGTCAGGTTAAAACTCCATATACCATTCCTGGATTTCCTAAAAAATTGTATTAATTGACTTTTGCAAGTGATGATCTAAAAGAACCCATTTTTATTTGGTTATAATGATGTTTCTTTACGAAAGGAGTTTGAAATGTAATTCCTTGGCCTGCATTCTTGAGTCTTCCATTTTTTCCCATGTTTCTATTTCAGATGGACATTATGCCACTTTTGCAGTCACCACAAACAGGCCCCAATTCAAAATTTCTCAGTCCTGTTCATGGTTTTTATTTTCCAGTTTAAAAGAAGCAGTGCCACATTTATGATTTGGCCTTTGGTTCAATGACTCCTTTTAGTATATGTAAATGATATTATTTGAAAGTCATAGGGTGATTAGTGAGCTGCTTTAATAATCTGATGCCCTGTGATACATGATATTTTGATTTTAGCATGCTACGCTATTTCATTATTGATACAGATTGACTTTACACTTGTTTATCTTTCACCTATTTCATAGTTTTCCTGTTTTCTGTAAAACAGTCTAGCCAATGAAGGGAAAGCAGTGTTTTAAATGATGGTGCACACATGTGTTCCACAGATTGATACAGAGGGATTAGGTGCAAACTGTTTCCTGAGTTAGATGACTTATGACATTTGCCTATTGACTTTGGCATGGTCTACTATTACTCAATTTCCCAAGTTTAAGTCTATGATTTATCTATTTTAGCTATAGGGATTTCTGGACAGACTATTTATGTCTGAATTATCTTGTAGAAGAATATATACACCACACTTAGATAACTTTCTTTGATTTATTGCTTGATATGCATAGTGCTACACTAGCTATTTTGTAGAGATGTGGTTATCCTTGTTTTCCTATTATTACACTATCACTTTGATCCATCAACTCTTAATAAGACAGTGGGATTAGTTCCAAGGGTTGTCACCTTAGACTTTAAGTTGTCTTGGGAGGTGTGTCTTTTAGTCAGGTTATGTCCAACATCTATTAGTAATAGTTGCCAAGACCTTGAGGATCCTTTGTTATGTTTATTTGTCAGATTTTACCAAATCCTTTCTTAAGTTGACCGAAGTAGGTAGGCCTCATTTAGGCCCTTTGTTGTTTTCATTTCACAAACATGCCCCTACATCAATAGATTTCATGAGTTATCACTAGAAGTTGAGGCACATTTAGTTCAAGGGTGCTTTGGTTAGTTTCTGTTGTAATCAGATCAATCTTAGTTACATTTCAACATTCAGGTCAAGGGTGCTTTGATTTGTTTTCAATTGGTTGTCAGATTTACATTCCTTACATTAAGTTTTAGGTGGTATTTTCCTTAGTTGTCATTCATTTTAGGGAGTCTTTTGTTTTTGATTTTGTTGATAGATTATGTTAATGTTTGTTTATTTGTTTGTTGTTGTTTACGGATGTTAGCAAATTAAAGTCAAGGGTGGAGTGTTGTGATCGTGTTTTTGGCTCTATTTCTGGGTGATAGTGACTTTAAGCTTGCTACCATCCTGGATCCCTATTCTTGGCTTGTGTTGGTCCTTTTCAGGCCTTTTTCCAGACCTAGAAGCATAAACTAGAGGATAGCTGCTTTATATGATGATAGATCCCTTATTCTTGACTCTAATCCATCTATTGCCTATTGGCTTTGACATAATTATGTGTCCTTTCATCATCCTACCTATAGTAGAGGGTGGATCCTGAAGTCCTGACTTTATATTATGGTTTGTGTATGTACTCTGACAGAGCTAAGTGTCGATTTCATCCTCTTCGGGCCTACAAGGCCCAGAACTAGAGAGACTCCATTTTGCTTTCTGTCCCTGCAGACTGAGATGCTTGCAGGGTTGTAACAACCGGATTTTCGGACCAGATAGGATCAGCTCACCAAGACACCACCAACCCAGCCGAAACGTAACCACCTCCCTCCTCAGGACCCATTTATCCAGGCACCTGGGTACCTACCTGAGGATGGGGAATTAGCAATATACAAGCTCATATCATCCAAAACACCACTAAATCTATGGGGATTACTAGGAATACTCACTGGTTACTAAGGACGTCCATGCCCTACACCACACTCATACAATATAGTCTCGCGACCACATGGGCCCAGACTAATCTACCCTGGGGCAGTTCTGATTACTTACCATTACACACTGGCTGCAACCAGTGCTCTCGCAAGCCACAATCCTGTGGGTATGAACACCGTGTCCCCCGGTGCTCTCTCTCTATTACACAAGCCACAATCTTGTGGGTATACACACCAGTTTCCTCCCTGGTGCTCTCACTATTACACAAGCCACAATCCTGTGGGTATACACACCAGTTTCCTCCCTGGTGCTCTCACTATTACACAAGCCACAGTCCTGTGGGTATAAACACCAGTTTCCTCCCTGGTGCTCTCTCTATTACACAAGCCACAATCCTGTGGGTATACACACCAGTTTCCTCCCTGGTGCTCTCACTATTACACAAGCCACAATCCTGTGGGTATACACACCAGTTTCCCACCTGGTGCTCTCATTAACGCCGCCTTACAACGGCGATCACTTTCTTATGAATACCTTTAGCTCTCTCTCTCTCTGTTGGGAAGTTTCTCTCATACATCTAATACCTACCGGGAATGTCTCATATATTTTATGTGGTACACAAGGATGGCCAAATTACATGGTGTATGACTTATTATCTAATACAAGTTCTCCTCTCCCCCTCATTATTCAGTTACCATTTACTTGGACGGGAGTCGCATCCGTACATATAACAGCATCTGACTAGAAGAAAGGTTAACCTTATCATAAAACAATAAAACATACACACTGGTTCACTAATAACTGGGGTTCCTTTATGATAACAATATCAACAATATAATACTGCACTATAACACATAGCCTGAAAAGTAAAAGGGGAATAGACACATACACAGATCTGCGGGTCTCTTTATTATAATGGAAAGTTTTATTACTATAAACATATAACTGACAGGGACTGTAGATAGCTAAAGAGGGAATGGATTATACTGCACGCCGCTGAAAGAAAAAGGATTAGCAATACAGTAGGGGAATCTAGCCTAGGAAATAAAAGCACTAATATAACAGGAAAGATATCACCTGAATATTACGAAGTCTTGCTCTAGCTGTCATCTGGTTCCTCTCTCGTCTGTGCCTTGGCTCGTCTCAGATTCTCCCCTGCACTCTTGGAAACGCATCTGAGCTGAACGCTCTGCACTGGATTCCTCTCCCCCACGAACTATCTTCACTTTTAAACTTCAGTCTAATGATATAGTTTCTGCCGCTCTGATAACCGTTCGCTCCACTAGCTATTTCACTCTGTCTGATTATCCCAGCTCCAATGTCCAACTCACTCCAGCTGCTCCCACAGACTAATCCACGATATAACTTCAGTCTCTTCCAAACGGCATCCCTCCAGACTCCAGCTGATCACAACTCCTTCTGATAAGTAACTGCTTCTGACTGCTTTCTTCAGCTCCAAACATCATCTGCCTTCTCTCTCCAGCTCCAAACACCATCTGCTCACAACTGCTTCTGATAACTCCAGCCACCAACTGACTGCTCTCTCTCTCTCTGTTCCAAACACCAACCATATTGCCATGTCTGAACTGGGGTGGCTTAGTGAGCTAAATAGATAATGTTTTACCATTGTGCAACATTTCGTCCATCATCTTGTGTGTGTAGCCCACCTATGGTGCTAAAACTACACACAGGCAAACAGAAACAGAGCAGGAAACCAAGAAAAAAAGTGGTCCAACAAAGACTAGATGTAGAACTATAGTGTGATGAGACAGTACTTGGGGCCAGATGTAGGAAGCCTAAAACTACACACAGGCAAACCGAAACAGAGCAGGAAACCAAGAAAAAAAGTGGTCCAACAAAGAACAGATGTAGAACTATAGTGTGATGAGACAGTACTTGAGGCCAGATGTAGGAAGCCTAATTCTGGTCGGTAATGGCCGAAATTACAGATTTTCGACCGTTACCGACCAGAATTAGGCCCTTCATATGTAGGTGGCTACATTTCAGATTCTGTAATTTACCGAATCGGTATTTAAGAATTCGGTAAATTACTGATTCTTAAAAATACCGAATCAGTAAATTACCGAATCTGAAAAGTAGGGGACACTCAAATGACTGCTTTTCCCATTTTAGGATTCGTTATTTACCACCAACTATAAGTTGGTGGTAAATAACAAAATACCTTTGAAAATGCAAACCTGTGCATTTTCAAAGGTACCATGTAGCAGACATGTGCCACTTGTGCACCCATAGACAATTGAGGGGTACAACAGGGTGTCAAAGGGACACCCTGCCACCCTTAAATGTTTTCCCCCTTTTACCGAATCAGTATTTACCGATTCAGTAATTGCCATTTATTCCTATGGGCCTCCAAGCCCATAGGAATGAATGGCAATTACCGAATCGGTAAATACCGATTCGGTAATTACCGAATCTTACCGATTCGGTAATTTTTAATAGAAAATTACCGACATCCATTTACCAATTGGGATTACCTACATCTGGCCCTAAGTCCCTGCTACATGGGAGGAACGGAAGAGAGAAAGGAGGGACAAAGAGGCACGACTCACCACTGGCAAGCAAGGATTTTTGAAGGATGCTGACACGGGAAACCACACTTACAACACAACTATTACAACGCACTACCTTTACAACAAAACTTTTACAACGCAACATCCATTATAACGCATACCATTACAACGCATGTCACTACAACGCATACCACTACAATGCATGTCATTACAACGCAGTCATTACAACGCATACCATTACAACGCATACCCACACTACCAACACTTACCTTACTGTTACACCCCCTGGAGTTAGAATAGTAATTTTTACCCCTACACTATCCAATACTTACCCTACTGTTGCACCCCCTGGAGTTAGAATAGTAATTTTACCCATACACTATCCAACACTTACCATACTACTGCACCCCCTGGAGTTAGAATAGTAATTTTTACCCCTACACTATCCAATACTTACCATACATGCAATATAATGGTGTGCGTTGTAAATGTAGTATGTGTTGTAGTGGAATGCGTTGTAAAGGTAGTTTAAAAGAATTCGTTGTAAAGGCATGCGTTGTAATGGAATGCGTTGTAATGGATGTTGCGGTGTAAAAAATGCGTTGTAAAGGTATGCGTTGTAAAAGTATGCGTTGTAACGACATACATCCCACTGACACACACAAATCGAAAGCTGGGGGATGGCTTTACCCAACATAAGAATTTACAATAGGACTCGAATGCTCGACCTAAAAATTGAAATTCACTTAAGAATAATGTTGGTTGAAAATGTCAGTTAAAACATACAGTTTAAACTAACAAATACACTGAAATCCACCAGTTGTAGTTATCTCATCAAACTGTAACTCATGTCCTAAATTAACAATAACTTGTGCCCTCGCCATGCACTGTTTATTACACCACATCCCACATGACATATTCTTTGACATTTTTAATAACATGGCTGCAATATCTGAGACTATGCATGTTAAGGGGCGTGAGTAACAATTACAATAGGACACAAGTATACATAGATACATAATAAATGATTGTGGAGATCATTTTCCTAATACTTATATATAAGAAATTCACACATAGAGATACACATAAGTGAATACAGACATGGAAAAAGAGCATAAATACAGGCATGCAAACGTTTACCCCAACAGACATGTAGACATAATAAATGTTAAAGAAAATAATTTTCCTAACATAGCTGTTCTGCTACTTCAGTTAATGCCGAAAATCTATGGGCCCGATTCACAGAATGAGTTTAAGACTCAATCCTAAACTTACTACTATTTTGGTATTCACAGAATGCACTTACTACTTTTGGCATTCACAGAATGAACTTACTACTTTTGGTATTCACAGAAGTTAGGTTATGTCTTAAGTTTGTCTTAAGACAGAATTAAGACAGACTTAAGAAAAAATCCAAACTTCTGTGAATACCAAAAGTAGTAAGTTCATTCTGTGAATGCCAAAAGTAGTAAGTGCATTCTGTGAATACCAAGATAGTAGTAAGTTTAGGATTGAGTCTTAAGTTCATTCTGTGAATCGGGCCCAAAGAATAGTTTTACATGGACATCTCTAATTTTATCCGCAGCAACTAAATATCTGTACTAAGCTGAATTTTGATAGGAGTTAAAGGCACAGAACAACAGAAGTCCCTTTAAAGGAAAGTAGATTAAAACACTGATGAAGTTCGATTTACTATATCCATTCCAACGTACACAATAGTAGGATAAGTATTGGACTTTGGTGGGGTTAAATTTACTATACTCACTTCAACATAAGTAAAAATATGGACACTGTTGGACTAGGCAAGTGTTGCATATACCATTCCAACTCCTATTCTATTTTAAAACAATACTTGTGTAAATCACACTTTTTATGAAAAACAGTTAATAATAATCTGTTAGGAATTTCTTTGGTAGCTAACATGAACCACAATATGTTCTGATCCACTACATCAAAGGCTGATTTATAATTGCCAAAGCATATTCATATACATATTTAGCCTGATTCAACGGCTCTGTGCATAATATAACTTACTGAAATATATGGTGTGCAGTTGATTGTCTAGGTCTGAATACTGCTGTGGATTTTGGTAATATTTATGAACAGGACATTTGCCCAGTCCACAAATGCTGTTGACAGAATGTTTTGAGGCCCCTTCTAGAAAAGAGATATGTTGGTAAGTAGTAAAGCTATGAATGTCATCTTTGTGTTTGTACAATTGGAGTAATTAATGATACTCATCAGCTGTCCAGAATCTCACTAGTAGAAGAAACATAGACAAAATATGGATGAGAACACTTCACACGAAGATTGTGACCTTTTTGTATGCTACACTACTAAGTTTGTCCGGACCCAGGGACTTGCTCAGTTTCAAATTGATGAGCACTTTTGCAATTCCTCACCCGCTGAAAATTAGTTCATGCAGCATGGGGGGTTTCACATAAGGTTGAGCTTTTAACAGTTGTTTTTAAGGGGTGTTAGAAAGTGGGTTCTGGTTGGGAGAGGTATGCATCCTGTCCAAACACGATCCACAATTCTAGTCATGATAAGTCATTACAGCACCTAAGTTATCCTGTGTTCACCCTGTGGTAACTTCGCACAGAACAGTTAGAGGTAACTTTAGAAGCAAAGTGTAAAGTATTTGGGCAACACCTAAACACTACAAAAGTGAATACTCCACACAAAAATTATCTACACCAGTTTAGAGAAATATAACTTGATTTATTAAATAAAACAAGACCAAAACAACAAAAATCTAATGTGTAAAGATTCAATGTAAAAACAGTGCTTAGAGGCAAATAGCACTTAAAGAGGTAATTGGTTGTGCCAGACTGGGGGAGAGTCAAAAGTTCAGGCTGACTGTGATAGAGCGCAGGCCCATTACAGGGCCCACACAGGGCCCGCTGAGCAAAAGTACCTTAATCCTTGTTGCAGCACGAGATTCATTTTGGTGGCCTTAAGGCTCTGAGCACTTTACCATTGCTAATAAGTGCTAAAGAACATTTAATTCTCCCCGTAAAACATAGTTTGTTTGATGTATCTACAATTAGCACATTAATATTACCTGTGTGTCCCTAGTGGGCCTGCAGCATTGCTTGTTGCATCCAAAAGTTGCCCTTTAAACATGTCTCAGACCTGCCACTACAGAGACATTGTGTGCAGTTTACACTGCCACTTTGAATTGGCATATCAAACTCCTTGCCAAGCCTTAAACCCCAGGATGCTTGGCAGTTCGGGCTGGACTGTTGCCATGAGGCACAGGGCCACGACTGATTTGGATTTAGCTATGTCTGAAGAGGGGTGGCAAAGTAAACTAAAGAATGATGATGGATTCAACCCAAATCTGTGACTGGGGGTGAGTGTCTGAAAGGTTTCAGCTCTCCGTCCATCGTCTCCTTGTGATTGATTTAAAACTCCTTGCCTAGGCTTAAACACCCTTTTATACATATAAGACACCTATAAGATAGGCCATAGGTAGTCCAAAGGGGAGGATGCTATGTAACTAAAATAAAGAACATGTACATTTAAGTTTTGCATGTCCTGGTAGTAAAACAAAAAACTTCTAAACTTTCTTTTTACTACTGAGAGACCAATCGCTCTCGACGGTTAACATTGGGAACCTGTTATTACACCTAATAAGCTGTAATTCCAAGTTGAGAGAAGGTAGAAATATAATGTTTCATACCTCTGGAAAGGTAATGACAAATCCTCTTTAATGGTAAAAATGCCACTTTTAGAAAGCAGGACATTTTCCTGCTCTTAGATCTTTGTGTCCGCTGAATTTAATTTCATTGATCGCTGGCTGTGCTGTGTGACAGTTCACCTTGTGTATCCCCTCTAGACAGTAACACACAAAGGAAGGGCTTGGTATACCTTCATGCATCTTCCTGGGAGGAATATGGGGAGTGGCTGGACGAAGCCTCACACTTACAAATGAATAGGCTATCCTCTGACTACACACCAAGTTCTGCATAATCCCCTGTTCTTAGTTTGGTGCTAGGGCGGGATGAAGGCACCTGTGTCGAAGTCAAAGACCCTTCTTTGAAGTCACCCCCGCTTCAACCGCACAACTGGGAATCAGTTTTGGACTCCTGACCCTCACAACTCAGTACACATCTGAACTTAATACCAGTTTGACTAGACGAAAGACTATTTTGCTGTGGATTGCTGCTTGGTGGACTACTGTTCTGGAAGACTGCTGCCTTGCTGTGCTCTCTGCTGCCTGCTTGGTACCTCTGACTGTCATAAAGTGGTTCCAAGGGCTATCTGACTAGCCTCCTATTTTTCAGCAGGACATCAAAGTCTTTAACCCTGCTCCTGTAAGTGGGTCATTGGAAGTAAATCCAGGTGCTTGTTCCGATTAAATTGACGCATCCTCAGTTGTGACAAGCAGAATCGCTGAATCGTCTCAAAAGCGGGAACAGAAATTGGTGCATCGCACTTCAGGCCCCAGAAGCTTCACTAGATCTCCCGCATCGACAGCCACATTCCTGCTACTTCAGAAGGTCAATCAATGCATCCCTTCCACAGCGTGAAGAAACCAAGAGAAACAGCTATGAGACTGGTGCAGAGACCACTGCATCACTGCCACTGCTGAAGGATGATCACTGCAGCCCTTCGACCGTGTGGAGAAACCTGGTGCATCGGCTATGGAATCAATTCATTGGAACCAATATTCGTCTTTGGTAACCGGGATATCGCCATCAAAGTGTTGAGAAAATCAACGCATCCCCTCTACTGCATGACTGACATCGATACATTGATTGATGCATTCTACATCTCCCTTTTGTGAACAAGGATTAGGGAACTTTTGCTCAGAAGGCCCTGTGTGGGTTCTGTAGCTAACCTGCACTCTATTGCAGGCATCTTGTACTCGTGATTTTGTCCCGGTCCAGTTCAACTCATTAACTTTAAACTATTTGCTTCTAAGCTTTTTTTAAATGTAATCTTTAAGAATTCATAGCTCAATGTCTACCTATTGGAATGTTGTTGTGTGGTCTTGTTTCATTTATAAAATCTAAATCTATTTTTCTAAATCTATGTGGAGTCTTTTTGCGATGTTTTCACTGTTTTACTGTTATTGCATTGTACAAATACTTAACACATTTCCTCTTAAGTTAAGCCTGACTGTTCGGTGCCAAGCTACCAGTTGCTGAGCACAGGTTAATTTAAAGTTTGGATCTGACTTACAATGACTAGGACTGTGATTCCTGCCAACCAGAATCCCAATTCCTAACACTCATACTTTCTGTCCAGGTTGAAACTTCATCAGTGCGGCATTGTGGTTGTACTAGAGCGTCAAAACATCTATGCTGTGCTCTAACTTACAGAAGTGGTGCATCTGGTTACGTTGGACCAGCATGTAGCTGGCCACATCCTGGAGGGGCTTCTTGGGAGCTTTCTCCCACCCCTCCCTGACAAGGCTAAGAGGTCTCTTACCATGGTGTCCACAGAGGAGTTTAAATGGACTGAACCCTATTCTTTTCTGTGACACCTCCTTGTAGGCATAGAGAAGGCATGTCAGGGAGGAAACCCACTTATGCCTCTTTTTTAAAAAAAATTTATTTTATTTTTTAAAAAAGATGGTACATAAATGGACAAATTTCAACAATTATTACATACATGATAAGAATCTGATCAATATTTGATCTATTTACATACATTTTTGAATGAATACTTCTTGTTAGCGGGGACGAGGAAAAATAAATAGATAAATAGGGTTAGAAATCAGTTTCAATTAATTGGAGACGAACAAAGTTTTTATCCATTTCTATCTGTTCTCCAATTAGTTACAGGAGCCCATAGGCGTATACCCTCCTTACGCTGCCTCATGCCTTTATATTCATAGAGGCAGGATTCTATGTTACGAATTCCTAGAAATCTCGAGAGCCACATCTGAAAGGATGGAGGGTTCGTATCTTTCCACGCCGCAGAAATTCAAATTCTAAGTACAGCAACAGATAAAAACATTAGATCTCTTTCAGCCTCGCCTAAACCCAACTTAGAGTCTGTACCCAGTAAAATTAAAGTAGGGGATAGGTCGATGGACTGACCTAGCAGCCCCTCCATAAATTTCATTATTTCTTTTTTAACATTTTCTAACTGTTTGCAGGAAGAAAACATATGTATAATGTCAGCCTGACTTTCATTACATCTGGGACAATTATAATTTTCGCTTAGACCCCAGGAAAATATCTTCGCAGGTGTATGGTAAAGGTTAAAAATAGTCTTGTAGTGTTGTGCGCGAAGGTTTGATGCCCGGAATATTTTTCTATTCAATACGAGAGCTAGATCGAGGTCGACATCAGAATCTCCTAATTTTGTCGCCCAGTTAGACTCAACCTTCTCAATATCATCCGGGACTTGGTCCAATAAGCAATTATATAAAATCTTAATCTTCCTACAACCTCTGTTTAATAACTCAATCAGTGGAAAATCTGCTGTATGTGAAATCTGTGGCCTAACTGCCTTAATTGCCCTGGTAACTTGACCATAAACCAGCCATTGACTGTCTGGAATACCAAATCTTTCCTGCAACATTTCGAACCCCAGAATTTCACCCTCTTCCATTACATCTCCCAAGGATCTAAGCCCCAACCTTTTCCACATCAGCAAATTATTATCATTTTTTAGTTGAGGAAAGAGAGACGAATTATACAGTTGCAGATAGGAATTGATTTTCGGGATATTAAACATTTTCATGATTGCTTTCCAAACCTTCCATGCGCCAATCAGTGTTTTCAATCTTGTTTTTTTATGAAAGCTTCGTTCCAATTCACACTGAAATACATTTATAGTCTTTTCACCCAATAGCATTCTATATATCTGGGGCGGACATTGTCGATCTACAAACCCAGGTGTTATATCAGGTACAGATGTAGATTGAAATAGAGTAGTCATTTGGGTTAGCAGGCAGGCCCAATGATATAGCTTTAAATTCGGCAATCCAAACCCACCCCTTTCTTTGGGCAGTGCCATTAAGTTTGTAGAATGCCTAGTGGAGAAGTGTGGCTCACTGGTTAGAGGAGGCAGACCTGGAAGCAGAGGTCAGCCCAGATCAGGGTTCAATTCCTAGCTCGGCGGGGTCTTGAGTCCTAAAATATCCATGGACTCGACAATTCTCGCTCCGGTGCCTACTCGATTTACGGGTTCACACTCTGCGACTCTGGGCAATAGCTTGCTTAATCTCCACAACGGCCCCTCGCGGCAGGATGCATGGCTTTCACCTTGCGGATACCCTGCCGGGGTTATCTCACAGGGGAATACCAGGACGGGTTCCCTAAGCAAGCGCTTAGAAACCGGTTGGTGATTTGCGCTATATACATTCCTGTACATTTACATTTACTTACCCTGCCATATTGCCATACAAATCTGATAAACATAGATTCAAGTTGTTTCATGATCCTGTCCTCTATTGCTAAAGGGATGGCCCGAAATAAGTAGAGAACTCTAGGGAACATAGACATGTTAACTGCATTTACCCTTCCTATTAATGAGAGGTGTAGCACATCTATTCTTTTTAATTCCTTCTCAATATCCTTTATAAGTGGCAGATAATTCTCGCTTACAATTTTCTCAACATTGGCATTAATTTTTACCCCTAAATATATGGCAGAGACGACGAATCTATAGTCAGTTTTGGCTATATTTTTAGAACAAATAATCTGCGTTTTTGTTTCATTTAGAAGATAGCCTGACTCTTCCCCAAACAGTTTAGCCATCTGAATTAGAATAGGAAGAGTTTGTTGTGGATTATTTGTTAACACTGCAAGATCGTCAGCGTAGGCCAATATTTTACTTGAATAACCATTGCATATCACTGGAGTTATCTCTGGGCAGTCGAGAATACACTGTATAAGGGGGTCAATATACAGCGCAAATAGAATAGGGGAACAGGGACAGCCTTGCAGAGTCCCTCTTTTTATATATATAACCCCTGATTTCTCGCCCATTGCTGTTACCTTAGCTGTTGGTTCTACATACATGGCTTTAAGGGCCCCTATAATATTGAGACCAAATCCCCTTGCCTCTAAAATAGCCCAGAGAAAGCTCCAGTCCACACGATCAAACGCCTTCTCTGCGTCGAGCAGGATCATAGCGACATCCCCCCACTGCAGCCTGGGCATCAAACAAAGATATTGCCCTACAGGTATGATGCGTTGTACCCCGACCGGGGACAAACCCATGCTGCCTTGGGGATACTAGTTCGCCAATTACCCTACCCAGCCTCTTTGCCAAAATTTTAAAATAAAGCTTAGTATCGGAATTTATTAGTGAAATGGGTCGGTAGGACCCCGCCTTTTCTGCCGTTTTCCCCTTTTTATGGAATATTGCTATATTTGTTTCTTTACAAGAGGCGGGTGTTGAACCTATACACATAACCCCATTAAACAAATCTACCAGAAGCGGAGTGATTTCGGTTTCTATTGTTTTATAGACTTCTAAAGGTATCCCATCGGGACCTGAAGCTTTACCTGAGTCCAATTCCTGCAATGCGACTGTTACTTCTAATAATGTAATTTCTTCTTCCAATTTTTTTTTAATTGAGTCTTCTAAAAGTGGGCCCCGATCTCGTATTCATTCCCCTGGTTTCTTAGTGGGTTCTTCCTGCTCATACAGCTACTGATAAAAATTTTCGAATGCTCTTAAAATGTCCTTACTTTCTGTATATCTGATCTCATCCTCTTCTATACATACAATAGTGTTTCTTGTTTTTTCCTGCCTTAACCTGAGGGCAAGTGCTCTCCCTGCCTGCTCACCGGTCTCATATCTTTTAACCCTATTTGATTGGTATTCTCCTGTGACTTTCATAGTTACTTCGTTCTGGAGTGCGGCTTTGATTGTCAGTAAAGCTTCCTGGCTTGCAGTGGTATTAACCCCTTTGATTATATCAGTCATATGTTGTTCTTCTACTTTTACTATTTCATTAAACCCTCAAAACTTATTTCTATCTTCCTTTCTTAATCTTGCTGAACAGCTAATAGTTTCACCCCTCAATGCTGCCTTAAAAATTTCCCAGACTGTGTTTCTAGACGCACTGTACCTATTTACTGCAAAGAATTGTGGAACCCAATTTTTCAGATGATCTATAAATCTTTTATCACTAAGGAGCTTTTTCTCAAAGGACCAAGAATTGCTTTTTCTTTCCCTCTGACCTATACTATATGAAAGAATTAATGGGTTGTGGTCAGAAACCACTTTAGAAAGGTTAAGTATGTCTACTTTTGATAACTCAGAGGATGAGATCAGGAAATAGTCTAATTTCGTGTATTTTTGGGCAGGATTAGAGAAATATGTGTATCCAAAATCCAAGGGGTTTTTGGCCCCCCATACATCGAGCATCCCGTGAGAGCTTAGAAGAGATCGAATAGATTGAAAGACCCTGGGTTTCCGACCTGCATATCCGACCCAATCAGCCGAAATGTTAAAATCCCCCGCTATTATCAACGGTGTAGCCCAACCCACAAGTTTGGTTTCTAAAAAGTCTAATATTTCAGGCTCATCTTGATTGGAGCCGTACACTACACATAACGAGAAACCGAGGTCTAAGTCAGCAATTACCCATCTCCCATTGCTATCCGCCTTCACTTTCCTTGGTTTACCTAGGGGACCTCGAATCAGTATAGCTACACCTCGAATTGTAGACGTCTGTGTAGAGCAAGCTATTAACTCAAAGCCACCCAGTGAAAGTAGATTACGTTTTGACCATGGGAGATGGGTTTCTTGTATACAGATAATATCAATCCTTTCATGCCTTACTAAGAATGCCAGTCTCTGCCTCTTCCTCCAGTCATTCAGTCCTCACTCATTAATAGTGCATATTCTAAAGCTTGCCATTTAATTGTTTATATATCTCATCACTTAGATCCCAAATCATGTTATTGTCCTCCTCAACAAATCTTTGTCCAAAATTGTACCACTTTCCTTTTTTTTCTTTTTTCCACCCTTCCAACAACCAATCCCAACCCTCAACCCTCCCTCCCCCCTTCTTCCTTGACCCTTGCCCCCCCACCTTTCCCAAAGCCCCCTCCCCCCACCCACCACCACCTTTGAAGGTTACCTGGGCCTATCTGGACCAGGGGTGTGACCTCCGCGCTAGCTGGCCCTGTGGACTGGGCTAGAATATAACTGTAGGTGATATGCTTATCTGTTGCTGGTTTAACCAATAAGCCTGATTCCTCTGATGATATCTCAGATTTAGTTTCAAGGGCTGGCCTAGCCCGCATTTCCAAATATACATTGAAATAGTTAATTCAACCTATCCGCTCCTTCTTTCATACGTGATTTCATATAGTTGAGATTATTTCCCTGAGTGCCGAGAGCCAGACTCAGAAATTTCCCGTAGATAGTCTACTGCCTGTATTTAATTATTAAAGCTTCTAGTTGTGCCTTTGAATATTGTTTTCAAGCGTGCTGGATATTGCAAGAATACTTTTGCTCCCATTTTTTCAAACGGTTCAAATAACTGACGCATTTTCCATCTTCGCTCCACAGTAGCGTGGGCAAAGTCTGGTCTTACAAAAAATTTTTAACCCCTTGTAGTCTCGTTGGGCTGTTGGTCTTGCTAGATCATACATTTTTTCCTGGAGAATGAAATTCCCAAAACAGACCAACATTGCCCTGGGATATTGATTTTGCTTGTTAGAATCTTTTGAAAGCATTAAAGGAAAACGATGGGCCCGTTGTACTTCTCTTTCCATATCCCAGGCTTCCAACTCCGGAAATGATGTTTTGAGAATGTCGATCATTGCCCCTCTAGCGTCGCTACCCTCTGAGTCTTCTGGAATTCCAAGGAATCTCAGGTTATTCCTTCTAGATCTATTTTCCTGATCTTCCATTTTGAGCATGAGATCTATTATTACTCCATCTTGTTCTTGTCCTTTTTTCTGAAGCATCGCAAAATTGGTTTCAAGGTTCTCGGTGCGAGTTTCAACCATGACCAATCTCTCAGAGATGTCAGAGCAGATATTGCCCACTTTTTTCACTGCACCTTGTAGTTTTCCAATGGCCAAACGATTCTTTGGGCTGTCCTTCTTCACATCTGTGTGAAAGTTTTTGATTGAGCTAAGCACCTCGCTCAATGTGGGCTCCGTTGTTTTTTTATATCTGTCTGTATTCTCATGTACCCACTTATGCCTCATGGGATCAGACAGGTCCATAATCTTCCCCTTCAAAGTCTTTTTTAATCTCTCAACTAAACTATTTTTGGGGTGGTAGAGCGTGGTGAACTTGTAAGTGACATCCCACTCACCCCACACTGGACTTCATGCATGTTGACATGAGGTTAGTGTCTCTGTCCGACACTACCTCTTTGAGGACCCCAACACGGGTAAAGATACCCATTACAGCTCCTGCCACCACAGATGCGGTCACAGACCTCAGAGGGATTGCCTCTGGACAGCAGGTGGCATGGTCTACCAAGACCAGGACAAACATGTTGTTTAAGGCTGTCTTGGTGTCCAAAGGTCCTATGACTTTGATGCCCACCATTTCAAAGGTGTGCCACCGATGGGTCGTGGGTGTCAGTGCAACCTTGTGCCTTTTCTCTGATTTCCCACTGGCATGGCAGGTGTGACAGGACCTGCATAATACATCTGAAGCTGTCTTCATTTGAGGCCGATACAAGTGGGAGAAAAGCCTGGCAAAGTTCTTGCCCTGCACCAAATGTCCTGCCAGGAGTTTGGCATGAGCCATGTCCAGTTGGAAGGTTTGGTGGCATTGGGAGGCCACCAGCACATGGACTTCCCCAGTGCCAGGAACCTTAGGCTCACTGTAAAGAGATTGTTCTCCTAGAAGATTAGGTGATCCCCGAGGGTTCACCTGCTGCATTGACTGAGACCTGGTGTCTCAAGCCCCCAAGAGTGTGACACTTATTCGGCACTTGCCAGGATTCATCATGGTGGGCCTACACTAAACTTGCCAGCTGGTCACATAGGGTGGCAAAGCCTTCTCCTGTTGGCTCGAGGGCCTCCTTCTCAGGGACCCCGACTCCCTGCACCGGGAGAACTTCAGGGACCATTTCCCCCTGCCCCTCTCCATGCCATCTGTCCATGCCATAGTTACAGGCTCCAGACTCACTTTCCGGGTAGCCAGGGCTCATGTGGACATTCAGACCCACTCAGGCAATCCCATCATCCACAAGTGAGACCTGAGCTCTACCTTCCCTTAAGTAGTGTGCTCCAGGGCATTGCCTAGCAGACAATCTATGGGAATGGCAGGGCTCACAGCAACTTTCAGAGAGTGTGAGAACCCCTCCACACAAAGGAAACTAGAGCCAGAGATTGATGGCTCTCACTAATGTCAGCGACTATGACATGGCAGAATTTGTTCAGTAGGACCTGCTCTGCAGACATCAACTATCACTTGACAGTTGTCATTATAGCTCCTTTGTCTCTCAGAGCCTACACCAATTGCCAATTAATGATGACCAACTGCCTATAGTTGGAATTATTTACAGGCATGTGGGCTTTTGGCACTATCTCTCCATCTCCCATGGATACTAAGATTATCTCTATCTGTTCTTCAAAACTATCTGGGACTATCTCCTCCCCGATTGCTACACTCACAAGCCCAGGTATCTGCCCACCGGTGGGGGGAAGTGCCCTCTTGAGATATTGGAGTCATCCTTATGTCTTATGGTACCACTACTCCCATAGGAACTTTTTGGGGGGGCTTTTGAGACTCCTTGTTTTAAGGTTTTTCTCCCCCTCTTTCTTCTGTTGGGAACCCTGACCACCTTTGTGGGTATCCCCCCAGATACCTCATTGGGCACTCTGGTGTTAGGCCATAGGTCCGCCTCCTCTGCAAGCTTCACAGGGACTGTCAACTGGGTGCTGGTGCACCTCCGTAAAGCAAACACTGAGCATGTGCTCTTTCATGATTCAATTGTAAAACCAGACATAATCAATGGCTTTGCTGCCCCTCACCCAAGCATTCAGTGCCTTACTTGAGAAATCAAAAAATCTGCCCAGAGTTATTTGGGGAGCTTCTGACTGTCCCTCAACCTTTAAGAGGTCAGCCCAAATTTAGCAATCAAAATGGCCTTTATGAGAGTGTAATTGATCCTGTCTTTTAAATACACTGCACCCTGCCCTGAGGATTAAATAGGGCCTACCTTAGGGGATACTTTTATGAACAAAACACGAAGGTTTAGGCCAGGCAAAAGGGTTTACTTGCCAGGTAGGCATAGCAGTGTAAAACTGCACACTCAGGCTCACCAGTGAAAGGCAGGATACAAGGTTAATGGGTGACTTATGTGGGCGGCACAATAATTGCTACGGGCCCAATAGTGGTACAAAAGGGGGTGGTGAGGGACGGAGCATCTGAATCAATCAAACACTCACTCCCAGTCAAAAGATCTGGGTTTAATCCATCACCGTTCTTTAGCACACTCTGCCACCCCAGTTCATACATGGCTATATGCAAATCAATTCAGAAAAGGGGGTGGTGATGAACAGAGCTTCTGAATGAAGCAGAATACTCTTACCCAGTCAAAAGATCAGGGCTTGATCCATCATCGTTTTTTAGCTCACTGCACCATCCCAGCTCAGAACCTGGCTACATGCAAATTAGTCTGTCCCTGGCCCAGTGCATCATGGGAACAGGGCAGACCAAACTACCAAGCCAATTATTATACTGGAAAGGAAACAAGCTTCCGGGGACCGGTTTCTGGCATTACAGCCGTCTTCGGCCCGGCTTGCTTGAATCCTGATGGTACAGTGAGCAAGAGACTCATGTCTGAGTATACCCTTCCACGCTTATGGTGGACAAAACGATTCAGAAATGGGGGTGTTGATGAACAGAGTTCTGAATGAAGCAGAATACTCTTACCTAGTCAAAAGATCAGGGCTTGATCCATCACCGTTTTTTAGCTCACTGCACCATCCCAGCTCAGAACCTGGCTACATGCAAATTAGTCTGTCCCTGGCCCAGTGCATCATGGGAACAGGGCAGACCAAACTACCAAGCCAATGCTTATACTGGAAAGGAAACAAGCTTCCGGGGACCGGTTTCTGGCATTACAGCCGTCTTCGGGCCGGCTTGCTTGAATCCTGATGGTACAGTGAGCAAGGGACTCATGTCTGAGTATATCCTTGTATTGTATTGTATTGTACGGGGTGCTTGTAGAGCGCACTGACACCATGGGTTTCCTGGCGCTGGTTGGAAGTAGAGGGGACAGGGGGACTAACCAGATTGAGGGAAAAGCCAGGTTTTTAAGGACTTACGAAAGAGAGTCAAAGAGTTATAGGTTTTAAGAGGAAGAGGAAAAGAGTTCCAGAGCTTGGGGACCAGGTATGCAAATCTACGGCCTCCAGATCTGCAGAGCTTGTAAGAGGGGACAGTCAAGAGGTGAAGATGAGAGGATCTCAGGTTCCGGGATGGGCAGTAGGGTCTGATGAGAGATTTCACGAAGGCGGGACAGGGCCCAACTAACGACTTGAAGATGAGGCAGCCGATCTTGAAGGCTGCCCTTGAGGTGACAGGGAGCCAGTGGAGTTTGGCAAGGAGGGGCCTGGTGGATTGCCACTTCGGGATCCCTAGGGCCAGTCTCGCCGCTTGATTTTGAACCGCTTGCAGTCTAGCCACCGATGTTTTAGGCAGACCGTGATAGATCGCGTTTGAAAAATCTAAGCGGGAGAGGACGAGGGCCATGATGGCCTGCAGGAGGGCATCAGGTGTAAGGAGGTATGCACTTTCCTGATCCTGCGCAGCTGGTAGATACAGGACGAGACCACCGTCCCCACCTGCGGCCCAAGGGATAGAGCGGAGTCAATTGTGACCCCCAGACTCTTCACCGAGGCCACGGGAGTGGGAGAGGGACCAAGTTCCGCCGGCCAGAATTGTGGCCCCCAGAAGGTGGCACTCCTACCGGGAAGGAGGAGCTCCGTCTTACCGGGGTTCAATTTTAGCTGGTTGTGGCCCATCCACTGGAGAATGTGGGACATAACTGCCTGAAAGTTGGGAATAGCAGAGGGGGAATTGAGAGAAAAGATGAGTTGCAGGTCGTCCGCGTAGTTGAACACAGTGACGTCCCACTGCCTCAAAGAAAAAAGAAGGGGGCGAAGATAAAGATTGAAAAGAAGAGGGGATAAGGAAGAACCCTGGGGGACCCCGCAGGGCGAGTGCTCCCTAGGAGCCCTGAAGGTGCCCAGGCTAAGGGTCTGAGACCTGCCGGTCAGGAAGGATTTGACCCAGGCCAACGCCAGGCCCTGGATGCCAGCCTGCTCGACACGGTGGAGAAGGATGTTATGATCCACCGTGTAGAAGGCGGCTGACAGATCTAATAATACCAAGGCCTGGGGGGTACCCTTGTCGACACCGTCTCCCAGGGCGTCCAGCACGGCCAAGATCACTGTCTCCGTAGAGTGGCCGGGTCTGAAGCCGGCCTGGTTAGCCTCGAGAAAGTTGGAGCTCTCGATAAACTGTGAGAGACAGGTGGTGACGTGGGCTTCCAGGATTTTAGAAAAGAAAGGTAGATGAGAGATAGGACGGTAGTTCCCCGGGACGGCGGGGTCAGCCCCTGGCTTCTTCAAAAGGGGCACCAACACGGACTCCTTGAAGGAGCCAGGCACCGTACCGGAAGAAAGAGAAGAGTTTAGCAGGGGGAGAATACAGTCGGGTAGAGAATGGCAGATGTCCCGGAGTATAGAGGGGGGGCAGCAGTCGTCTGGGGATCCCGACTTAATGCGGGTGGCGAGAGTGGCCAGAGAGGTAGAGTCTGGAAGAGGGAGTTGTGTGAGTGAAGAGGTGTTGTAGGGGGGGGAAACAGATCCAGTGCCAGGAGAAGTGACTGGAATGGTGTCCTTAATCAATACAATTTTTTCGATAAAAAAAGTGCTGAGAGTATTGCATGCTTCCTGTGTGGGGGCCTGAGTTGGGAGCGTCCTAGGATCGGAGGTGAATTCATTAAGGACTTTGAAAATTTCTTTGGACTGGCAGGGGGCAGATAAGATTTTTCCTGAAGCGTAAGCTTTTTTTGCTGCGAGGATGGCAAGTTTGTACCTATTGCGGGCGGCCACATAGGCATCTCTACTTAGAGGGCAGTAGTCTCTCCTCCACTTACGCTCAAGTTGACGAAGTTCCAAGTGGAGGGTTTTAAGATGGGGGGTAAACCATTTATGGGAATTGCTGGGCCGAGATTGGGGGAACTTAGTTAGGGGAGCAAAAATGTCACTGGCTGTCGTGAGCCAGTCTGCCACAAGCCCATGAAGCTCATCGGTACCAATGTCGTTGGGTAGCAGGGGACAAGTTTGGGACAGGTGAGCCAGCAGTTTGGGGGAATCAACAGCCTTCTACTTACGGGCAGTGCCACCCTCCCGCGGGGGGACCCTGATCTGGCCAACCGCCGAGAATGTGGTGTCGATCAGAGAGTGATCCGACCACACACAAGGAGTTATTAGTGGGCGAGAGGACTTGACCCCATGGGTCCAAATATGATCGAGGATGTGGCCACTCTTATGGGTGGCGGACCTGACTAGTTGGATAAAATTCAGGCTCGAGAGACTCTCGAACAGTTCGGAAGCATGCGGGCCGGCGTCCTCGTGCTGGAACCAGTAATTAAAGTCACCAATGATGACGATACGGGGGGAGGAAGTAGCGATGTTGGTCAGATGATCGATGAAGGATGAGGGAAAGGACGGCATGGAGTGGAGGGGACGATAGAGTACCACAAGAGTGACTGCACCTACCTCGGTCCCGAGGCTGAGGACCAGGGTGTCCACTTCCGGTAGGGTCATGGCCGCGGAGGCAATAATCTTAAGATCCTTGCGTATTACCGCCGCCACCCCTCCCCTAGAGCGACCCCCTGATTATGGTGGACAAAACAATTCAGAAAAGGGGGTGGTGATGAACAGAGCTTCTGAATGAAGCAGAATACTCTTACCCAGTCAAAAGATAAGGGCTTGATCCATCACCGTTTTTTAGCTCACTGCACCCTCCCAGCTCAGAACCTGGCTACATGCAAATTAGTCTGTCCCTCACTGCACCATCAGGATTCAAGCAAGCCAGGCCGAAGACGGCTGTAATGCCAGAAACCGGTCCCCGGAAGCTTGTTTCCTTCCCAGTATAAGAATTGGCTTGGTAGTTTGGTCTGCCCTGTTCGCATGATGCACTGGGCCAGGGACAGACTAATTTGCATGTAGCCAGGTTCTGAGCTGCGATGGTGCAGTGAGCTAAAAAACGGTGATGGATCAAGCCCTGATCTGTTGACTGGGTATGAGTGTTCTGTTTTATTCAGATACTCTGTCCATCACCACCCCCTTTTCTGAATCGTTTTCTCCACCATAAGCGTGGAAGGGTATACTCAGATGTGAGTCCCTTGCTCATTGCACCATCAGGATTCAAGCAAGCCGGGCAGAAGACGGCTGTAATGCCAGAAAACGGTCCCCGGAAGCTTGTTTCCTTCCCAGTACAAGAATTGGCTTGGTAGTTTGGTCTGCCCTGTTCCCATGATGCACTGGGCCAGGGACAGACTAATTTGCATGTAGCCAGGTTCTTAGCTGGGATGGTGCAGTGAGCTAAAAAATGGTGATGGATCAAGCCCTGATCTGTTGACTGGGTATGAGTGTTCTGTTTAATTCAGATACTCTGTCCATCACCACCCCCTTTTCTGAATCGTTTTGTCCACCATAAGCGTGGAAGGGTATACTCAGATGTGAGTCCCTTGCTCATTGCACCATCAGGATTCAAGCAAGCCGGGCCGAAGACGGCTGTAATGCCAGAAACCGGTCTCCGGAAGCTTGTTTCCTTCCCAGTATAAGAGTTGGCTTGGTAGTTTGGTCTGCCCTGTTCCCATGATGCACTGGGCCAGGGACAGACTAATTTGCATGTAGCCAGGTTCTGAGCTGGGATGGTGCAGTGAGCTAAAAAACGGTGTTGGATCTAGCTCTGATCTGTTGACTGGGTATGAGTGTTCTGTTTAATTCAGATACTCTGTCCATCACCACCCCCTTTCTGAATCTTTTTGTCCACCATAAGCGTGGAAGGGTATACTCAGATGTGAGTCCCTTGCTCATTGCACCATCAGGATTCAAGCAAGCCTGGCCGAAGACGGCTGCAATGCCAGAAACCAGTCCCCGGAAGCTTGTTTCCTTCCCAGTGTAAGAATTGGCTTGGTAGTTTGGTCTGCCCTCTTCCCATGATGCACTGGGCCAGGGACAGACTAGTTTGCATGTAGCCAGGTTCTGAGCTGGGATGGTGCAGTGAGCTAAAAAACGGTGATGGATCAAGCCCTGATCTGTTGACTGGGTATGAGTGTTCTGTTTAATTCAGATACTCTGTCCATCACCACCCCCTTTTCTGAATCGTTTTGTCCACCATAAGCGTGGAAGGGTATACTCCGATGTCAGTCCCTTGCTCATTGCACCACCAGGATTCAAGCAAGCCGGGCCGAAGACGGCTGTAATGCCAGAAACCGGTCCCTGGAAGCTTGTTTCCTTCCCAGTATAAGAATTGGCTTGGTAGTTTGGTCTGCCCTGATCCCATGATGCACTGGGCCTGGGACAGACTAATTTGTATGTAGCCAGGTTCTGAGCTGGGATGGTGCAGTGAGCTAAAAAACGGTGATGGATCAAGCCCTGATCTGTTGACTGGGTATGAGTGTTCTGTTTAATTCAGATACTCTGTCCATCACAACCCCCTTTTCTGAATCGTTTTGTCCACCATAAGCGTGGAAGGGTATACTCAGATGTGAGTCCCTTGCTCATTGCACCATCAGGATTCAAGCAAGCCGGGCCGAAGACGGCTGTAATGCCAGAAACCGGTCCCCGGAAGCTTGTTTCCTTCCCAGTATAATAATTGGCTTGGTAGTTTGGTCTGCCCTGTTCCCATGATGCACTGGGCCAGGGACAGACTAATTTTCATGTAGCCAGGTTCTGAGCTGGGATGGTGCAGTGAGCTAAAAAACGGTGATGGATCAAGCCCTGATCTGTTGACTGGGTATGAGTGTTCTGTTTATTTCAGATACTCTGTCCATCACCACCCCCTTTTCAGAATCATATATGAAAATCAGTCTGACCCTGTGCCTCATGGAAACAGTCCAGCCCGAACTGCCAAGCCATGTCTTCCCTGGACCGGAAACAAGGTTCCGAGGACCAGTTTCTGGCATTCCAGCGGTCTTCAGCCCAGCTTACTTGAATCCAGAGGCAAAGTGAGCAAGGGACTCACGTCTGAGCATACCCTGCCACACTTATGGCGACCAAAAGCGGTACAAAAGGGGGTGGTGATGGACGGAGCATCTGAATCAATCAAACACTCACACCCAGTCAAAAGATCTGGGTTTAATCCATCACCGTTCTTTAGCCCACTCTGCCACCCCAGTTCAGACATGGCTATATGCAAATCAGTCTGACCCTTTGCCTCTTGGGAACAGTCCAGCCCGACCTGCCAAGCCATGTCTTCCCTGGACCGGAAACAAGCTTCCAAGAACCGGTTTCTGGCATTCCAGGCGTCTTCATCCCGGCTTGCTTGAATCCAGTGGCAAAGTGAGCAAGGGACTCACGTCGGAGCATACCCTGCCACACTTATGGCGGCCAAAAGCGGTACAAAAGGGGGTGGTGATGGACGGAGCATCTGAATCAATCAAACACTCACACCCAGTCAAAAGATCTGGGTTTAATCCATCACCGTTCTTTAGCCCACTCTGCCACCCCAGTTCAGACATGGCTATATGCAAATCAGTCTGACCCTGTGCCTCATGGGAACAGTCCAGCCCGAACTGCCAAGCCATGTCTTCCCTGTACCAGAAACAAGCTTCCGAGGACCGGTTTCTGTCATTCCAGCCATCTTCAGCCCGGCTTGCTTGAATCCAGTGGCAAAGTGAGCAAGGGGCTCACGTCTTAGCATACCCTGCCACACTTATGGAGGCCAAAAGCGGAACAAAAGGGGGTGGTGATGACGGAGCATCTGAATCAATCAAACACTCACACCCAGTCAAAATATCTGGCTTTAATCCATCACCGTTCTGTAGCTCACTCTGCCTCCCCAGTTCAGACATGGCTATATGCAAATCAGTCTGACCCTGTGCCTCATGGGAACAGTCCAGCCCGAACAGCCAAGCCATGTCTTCCCTGGACCAGAAACAAGCTTCCGAGGACCGGTTTCTGGCATTCCAGCCATCTTCAGCCCGGCTTCCTTGAATCCAGTGGCAAAGTGAGCAAGGGACTCACATCCGAGCATACCCTGCCACACTTATGGCGGCCAAAAGCGGTACAAAAGGGGGTGGGGATGGACGGAGCATCTGAATCAATCAAACACTCACACCCAGCCAAAAGATCTGGGTTTAATCCATCACCGTTCTTTAGCCTACTCTGCCACCCCAGTTCAGTCATGGCTATATGCAAATCAGTCTGACCCTGTGCCTCATGGGAACAGTCCAGCCCAAACTGCCAAGCCATGTCTTCCCTGGACCGGAAACAAGCTTCCGAGAACCGGTTTCTGGCATTGCATCCGTCTTCAGCCCGGCTTGCTTGAATCCAGTGGCAAAGTGAGCAAGGGACTCACGTCTGAGCATACCCTGCCACACTTATGGCGGCCAAAAGCGGTACAAAAAGGGGTGGTGATGGACGGAGCATCTGAATCAATCAAACACTAACACCCAGTCAAAAGATCTGGGTTTAATCCATCACCGATCTTTAGCCCACTCTGCCACTCCAGTTCAGACATGGCTATATGCAAATCAGTCTGACCCTGTGCCTCATGGGAACAGTCCAGCCCGAACTGCCAAGCCATGTCTTCCCTGGACCGGAAACAAGCTTCCGGGGACTGATTTGTGGCATTCCAGCCGTATTCAGCCCGGCTTGCTTGAATCCACTGGCAAAGTGAGCAAGGGACTCACGTCTGAGCATACCCTGCCACACTTATGGCGGCCAAAAGCAGTACAAAAGGGGGTGGTGATGGATGGAGCATCTGAATCAATCAAACACTCACACCCAGTCAAAAGATCTGGGTTTAATCCATCACCGTTCTTTAGCCCACTCTGCCACCCCAGTTCAGACATGGCTATATGCAAATTAGTCGGACCCTGTGCCTCATGGGAACAGTCCAGCCCGAACTGCCAAGCCATGTCTTCCCTGGACCGGAAACAAGCTTCCAAGGAACGGTTTCTGGAATTCCAGCCGTCTTCAGCCCGGCTTGCTTAAATCCAGTGGCAAAGTGAGCAAGGGATTCACGTCTGAGCATACCCTGCCACACTTATGGCGGCCAAAAGCGGTACAAAAGGGGGTGGTGATGGACGGAGCATCTGAACCAATCAAACACTCACACCTAGTCAAAAAATCTGGGTTTAATCCATCACCGTTCTTTAGCCCACTCTGCCACCCCAGTTCAGACATGGCTATATGCAAATCAGTATGGCCCCATGCCTCATGGGAACATTCCAGCCCGAACTGCCAAGCCATGTCTTCCCTGGACCGGACACAAGCTTCAGAGGACCGGTTTCTGGCATTCCAGCAGTCTTCATCCTGGCTTGCTTGAATCCAGTGGCAAAGTGAGCAAGGGACGCACCTCTGAGCATACCCTGCCACACCTATGGCTGCCAAAAGTGGTACAAAAGGGGGTGATGATGGACAGAGCATCTGAATCAATCAAACACTCACACCCAGTCAAAAGATTTGGGTTTAATCCATCACCGATCTTTCGCCCACTCTGCCACCCCAGTTCAGACATGGCTAAATGCAAATCAGTCTGACCCTGTGCCTCATGGGAACAGTCCAGCCCGAACTGCCAAGCCATGTCTTCCCTGGACCGGAAACAAGCTTCCGAGGACCGGTTTCTGGCATTCCAGCCATCTTCAGCCCGGCTTGCTTGAATTTAGTGGCAAAGTGAGCAAGGGACTCAAGTCTGAGCATACCCTGCCACACTTATGGCGGCCAAAAGCGGTACAAAAGGGGATGGTGATGGACGGAGCATTTGAATCAATCAAACACTCACACCCAGTCAAAGGATCTGAGTTTAATCCATCACCGTTCTTTAGCCCACTCTGCAACCCCAGTTCAGACATGGCTATATGCAAATCAGTCTGACCCTGTGCCTCATGGGAACAGTCTAGCCCGAACTGCCAAGCCATGTCGTCCCTGGACCGGACACAAGTTTCCGAGGACCGGTTTCTTGCATTCCAGCCGTCTTCAGCCCGGCTTGCTTGAATCCAGTGGCAAAGTGAGCAAGGGACTCACGTCTGAGCATACCCTGCCACACTTATGGCGGCCAAAAGCGGTACAAAAGGGGGTGGTGATGGACGGGGCATCTGAATCAATCAAACACTCACACCCAGTCAAAAGATCTGGGTTTAATCCATCACCGTTCTTTAGCCCACTCTGCCACCCCAGTTCAGACATGGCTATATGCAAATCAGTCTGACCCTGTGCCTCATGGGAACAGTCCAGCCCGAACTGCCAAGCCATGTCTTCCCTGGACCGGAAACAAGCTTCCGAGGACCGGTTTCTGGCATTCCATCTGTCTTCAGCCCGGCTTGCTTGAATCCAGTGGCAAAGTGAGCAAGGGACTCAAGTCTGAGCATACACTGCCACACTTATGGCGGCCAAAAGCGGTACAATAACAGGCCCTAGGCAAATGTAGTGCACTTTACTAAGGATTTACAAGTGAATGAATTATGTAATTTGGGGATTGAAAGGGCCGGGTCGGTAAGTTCTAGATCTTGTCCAGACCACAAGTCAATGGTACTTGTTCGAAGCATGAAAGTGTGGAAGGGAGATAAATTGTTAATAATGTCAATCAACTAAATTACAATTTCTTCAGACCCATAGTAACGACAGACCACTAAATATGGTTAGTTAATTTATTACAAAGCCAAAATGAACATACTGGCAACTCAAGATGAGGGCATAGAAATGCATTTGAACCAATATAAAGCCAAATCTGCGAATAAATTTGAGCTTGTGCAGCATGAACAGGACAAATAATTCAAGAAGAAGGATGCAGAGGATCAAAAAGCACCAGTCTAAGTTCCCCTGCATCGAGGGTTGATGAGAATAAGGCATTTTATATATCCCTACAATAGGACTAACGTGACAGCCCTACTTACACATTCTTCGGGGCAGGATAGGTAAAGGTGTCAGCACGTGGAGTCTTCCTTATGAGTTACTCCACTTCAATGGGTTAGTGTGTCCTGCCAGTTACATTTGATTTCCACATTAGGTCTTGGAGTATTCTACATAATTGTCTAAACACATTATGTTTTATGTTATTACATTACACAACACTAACACTTAGGTTAACACGACAAAGTATTATATACAGATGCGTTCTACGTTTGTGATTATAATGCAAATACATTTTGCACTACGTCAGGATCAACCAATATTATCCTATTTAGGAGAGAGAGCACAAGCACTTTAGCGGCAGTTAGCAGTGGTAAAATGTGCAGACTCCTAAAGCCAACAAAAACGAGGTCAGAAAAATGGAGGGAGGCAGGTATAAAGCTGTGGAGAGGCCACTGTAAGGCTGTGAGGTTTAACAAAGATGAGTATATAGATTGCCAAAAGGCTCTTCCCACAGCTTATTGTAATATGTGAATCCTTGCAAAACGCAGTGTGACTTATTTGTTTTGTTACCATGTGTGAAAATAGTCTAAAGTCTTTGTTTTCCTGTACCTTCACCCTGGCTTCTTTCTTTTTATTTTTAAGAAAGATCTTATAGGTATTTAATTCAGATCGATATTATGCACTTGTCAATTCGGTCTTTATTCCTAAATGTTTTCTTATGTGGTGCCAAAGCTTATACAGATTATTAATATTAATAATACATCGTTTGCCATTACCAAAAGGTGCTTTACTGGTTTTCTTGAGTCTATAAGTAAATGCCATCAAAACATTTTAACTTGAACTCCTAGGATGTAACAATCATGATTCTTGCTGGTCACGTTTTTACTTCTATCCCAATTTGTAACCGGTTTAGTAATTGCCTGAGTGGAATGTAGTGCCAATGTAAACTTGCTAGAGAGGTGGTCACTCCCCTTTCAATGTAAAACATAAAACCATGAAATAAATGTTTTAGATACCGAGCATCAACGGATGTTTAGTGTTCTCGATGATGAACTTGCATTCAATGTCTTGTCAAGCAGTTAATCATCTCTGAAGTGCCCCATGTCTGCACGAATAAAGATTTCGACCAGAGAGGGTCATGAATATTCAGACCATAAGTTAATAATGATTGTGCACTGTTGTCAAGAAACATATTTGTATACCTAATATCTCCATATTTATGCTCCCTCCCAAAAAGAGTAATGCCTGGGACACATGTTTCTAAGATCCTCTACACATTCCTTTATAAGACATTTTAGGGTGCATCTAAATATCATAAAATACATTGACATATGGCAGGGATGCCCGTCACCCCCTCCCAACACAATCCCCAAGGATGGGAAGTCGGACGCAGGCTTGAATTTTTGGAAGGCGGGAGGGAGTCACCCTACCGGCCGTATTTATTAAAATATGAAACAAAATTTAAAACATTAAATAAATGTTTCATAATCATGTACAATTTTACATTTATTACATTTCGATGAAGACATGTTCTTTGGCTAACCTTAACAGATCTCTAATACAAAGGTTTCCTAGCCGAGTCTAACATCCTGCAAATGCATACATTCTAAATTAAAATTGTACATCCTAGCATTAAGGGCCAACTCAAGGTCTTAACCGGTGTCAGATCCCTACTACCAAAGCTCTCGCCCTCACGGTGTGAGTGGCGCATGCGCAGAGGACTGTACCCTCATTGCCAACTGTAATTTCCCTTGTCGTGGTGGGGGCCCCCTTTCCACTCGACGCCATCTTAAAGGTCGTCCGAGTTCCCGTGTGAGGTATCTGTAGGAAGGACAGCGTGGACTCCCCCCATCCCCACACTCTCTATCCGCCGTCGCGGATATCCGGCCCCCGGGAAATTCGTAGGAGGGGCATATAGCCGCCTCCTCCCCTGGGAGGGGCCTATGGCCGTCTCCCCTTAGGCGACCCATCCTTAGTGGGTGCCGCCTCCCCGTGGGAGGGGCCAATGGCCGCCTTCCCCCGTGCGCTCCCATCCATTCTGGGTGGCGCCCCCCTCTAGGGACCTTGAAATTACTGCTCACCGATCATGACCTTACCGCCCGACCAAAAAATAAATACGACAGTTGTTCACCTACTAAGGAAGGAAAAATTCAGCATGCCTAATTGTATCAAGACTGTTTACTCCTAAAAGGAAAAACTGTATCCTACAGACAGAAGTCACATCCTCAACCTAGACATTCCTTTACTTTCCTACAAAGGAAAAAAGGTGGGTGCAGCCTTCAGAGCACAGGAACAAGAGGACACCTCTTCGGATTTCGCTCTATTTATTCTTCTGCGGTAGGGCGTGTACCCTCCACCGGTATGCCTACTGGGCGTGGTCATCGGTGTAGGTGTCTAGGACAACCCCTCTTGGGCGGGAAAAGGCACGCCCCGGCTACGCCGCTTCGGGCATACCAGCCGAGACACGCCCCCCGCCCAATAGGATCGGGGCACCCAACCATACGTTCGGGGGGACCGAGTGGTCGCCCCTTTCCACAAGCAATGTTTTATTTTGGTGAAATATTAGAAAGATGTATTAAAACTACCAAAACACAGCCATCTTTAATAGGAATATTTGCACATTTGGATTCTAGATTCATATTGATCAACTTCACTGCAGGATTCGGGGACTTTTCAAATGAGAAAAGACACTTCGGCCCAGATTTCCAAAACTCTCATGCAAGGCAGTGCAGCACCCAATGTTATTGTGCTATGTTGCGTGAGAGGGAGAGAGAAGGACAGCGCCACATCCAAAGAGATGGCACCAATTACCACACCTAGCACTATCCTCCTACCTCCCTAGTGCCAGTGTAGAATTATACTGCAGAGCGCCACAGACACACCTCTGTACCATAGCGCAAAGGTGTCTGTGTGAGTCTTGCATATGTTTTGCAACTATGCCTAGACTGACTTGTCAAATGTTCCTACTTTGTATGTGTGCTGTACAGTGCAGGACACAAGCAAAGTTGGGAAAGAAAAGTAGAAATTAAAGCATTTCTCGTGTTAACGCCTGCTTTCAAGTGAGATTCACTTTTGGTGCAAACCCCTGTCTACTATTATTAGATATGGTTTTGCATGAAAAACCATGCGTGGTAGCATGCGTATACACATGTACCACCCAAGGAACACCCCCTTGATGCAGAGTAATGCATAGTAGCGCTTCATGATGGATTGTGTTACTTTTTCTTACAAATCAATGTTAGTACAATTTTGCATTTATTTTTAAGATTTTGCATCGGGTCTGTGTTAACAAAAAGTAAAGCAAACCCAACTCAAAACATTTTTGAATCTATGCCTTCATGTGTATTATAGTGACTAAAGTTTTCCAATATATGCTTTAGATTATGTCTTACCCCATACATTCACTTTCCTCGTCCTTTCTCGGTCAGCAAACGCCAGCAAATGACTACTGTTTTCATATATTACAATACGTAATGTCAGACATGGTTACATTTTCATTCATCTCTTTCAAAAACTTATCTCAACCCACAACTCAAAAAACAACCCCTCTAAATGTAAAGAGCATATTTACACTGCATGTCCCACCTTAATGCATCTTACCTTCTTTTGTGCTTGAGCTCTGTTTCTGAGCGGTTACAGTGCCTAAAGCAAAGTAGAGATTCTGCAGCACACATAGGAAGAGGAAAACGTCTATTAGGATTGTTTTGTGCAGGGAAAAGCCCCTTCGAGCACAAAAACAATTCTGCCTGCAACAGGGGCACCCTTGTGCCATGTTGCAAGGGGTCCATGTAGGTGCTAGGCGGCGCTAGCGTACTCAGAAACCACAGAAATGCACTGTATTCGTTAAATACGGTTAATTCCTGCCGTTTCACTTTGGCATAGAGCAGTGCAGCTAGTTGCCTTGCTCCGCTGCCCTACCCCAAAATGCCAAAAATTAGGCCCTAACTATATGAATACAGCAGGGTGCCTCTGGTGCAAAGAAAAGAATGTGCTGATCAAGTCCAGTGTCAAGGCTGACCCAACACCGGGATCTAAGGCAAAGAACTTGAATTGCTGGAATCTTTTCTGTCAGGCTGCCCTCAAATTGTCGCAGTACCACCCTCTTGGTCAAAGTCGAAAGTTCTAAGTTGTGGTATTTCTCAAGGAAAGATAATGTCACCCTTATTGTTAAACATCTACATGGTCCCAGTGGCAAAACTGTTGTCTGTCATAGGAACATCTCTTTAGATGTGTGCAGGTGACACAAAACTGACTGTAAAAGTTATCAACCCAGCCTCAGCCTTGGTGGGTGGCTCAGTCACAATTGCCGACCCCTTTCCATTATTCCCTGGTGAGTGCCAATGAATTATATGAAATGAAATCCTGACAAGAATGAAGTTCTCCCGACATCAGACGATGCACCAACCTCCACCTTGTCGCCCTGGACGGTTATCATTTTACCCAACAAATAAAGAGGGCTGCGCATTCTTCAAAAGAATTGTCCAATACTGTTAGAAAATTTACCACATCAAATATTTCCAAGATTATTTGCAGTCATCCGCTCTGTGCAATACACTTTAGGAATAAGATAAAACGCATGTTCGAAGTCTACGGTACCAGGGTGAATTCTGCCCAAGCCATTCAGACCCTGTGCCAATCCTGCCAGACTCTAAGCCTACTCCTCAGAGCCGCTCGCTCTGAGGAGTCCACTGCCTGAACTGTGCTCGTTGCTACAGGAGTAGCCTTCAAGTGTTCCTGCTCTTTCCCTGACCGGCGTGAGGAGGTGACCATCAGCGAGGCCGCAGAGGAGGCGAGAGGTGCGGCCCCGGGACTGCGAGGACCAGCATACAACATCAACAGCTGTGTCCTCTTCCCGGTGAGCCGCGCCCCCTCCCAGTGCCCGCCCCCACCAAAGCGCTCTTTTCTCCTCGCGGCCCCCGCTTCGCGGGGGCCGCTCGCTCTGAGGAGTCCACTGCCTGAACTGTGCTCGTTGCTACAGGAGTAGCCTTCAAGTGTTCCTGCTCTTTCCCTGACCGGCGTGAGGAGGTGACCATCAGCGAGGCCGCAGAGGAGGTGAGAGGTGCGGCCCCGGGACTGCGAGGACCAGCATACAACATCAACAGCTGTGTCCTCTTCCCGGGTGAGCCGCGCCCCCTCACAGTGCCCGCCCCCACCAAAGCGCTCTTTGCTCCTCGCGGCCCCCGCTTCGCGGGAGCCGCTCGCTCTGAGGAGTCCACTGCCTGAACTGTGCTCGTTGCTACAGGAGTAGCCTTCAAGTGTTCCTGCTCTTTCCCTGACCGGCGTGAGGAGGTGACCATCAGCGAGGCCGCAGAGGAGGCGAGAGGTGCGGCCCCGGGACTGCGAGGACCAGCATACAACATCAACAGCTGTGTCCTCTTCCCGGGTGAGCCGCGCCCCCTCCCAGAGCCACGCCCCCTCTCCACCCAAGAGAATATCAGCAAGCCCAGTGACGTGCACCGCGGGACGCGCGCGGGTCGCAGCCCGGGGTGAAGACCGGGCAAAGAGCGGGCCGTTTGAGGCCGTTCGAGAACGTGAGGAGACCGGGCCGGGCCCTCCCTCTAAGTTCCACAGCAAACGTACTTCTACATCAATTTCTGCCCACCAACGCAACAGACCTCCGCGAACCACTCCTTTGAAAATGAACACCAGGAGTAACAAGCTGAAGAAATCAAAAAAGGGAGGGATTGCAGAGCAGCTGTTAGGCCCAATGGAAGATTTCATCACCAAGGCAAACACCTTCATTGATCAAAGTATTAGTTTGATAGAGGGAAGAGTATCTACAGACCTCGCGATTGCGAGGCGATCCTCTATGGGACCATTGGCTACAGCAAGAACTCCAGAGGTAGAGGGTCCCCTAGCACAATCACTGCAAGGTAACAAAAGGCTTAGTCTCCCGAATATCGTAGACCTCTCAGCCTCCCAACTTTCCCTATCACTTACTAACTCTGATTTAGAAAAAACACCTGAAATCTTATGCAACCATACTCCAGAAGAAGTAAGACAAGCAAGAGGGAGGAGGGAGGGGGCCGTCAAGAAAAGGAAGGATAAGGGAAAAGTAGACAAAGTCAATGGTATTGAAACGGCTGAGACAACTGACCCAATTATGCCCCCAAACCTGGCTGGCCCCTCTCCAAAAACGGCTGATATCACCAATCATCAGGTTTTAGTACACCATTCTTCACCTAATAATAATCCAAATACCATTGTTACAGGTTCACCCGTTATCATTCCCCACAGCAACAAACCAGATCCCTGGAATCTGGTAAATAAAATCACCTCAGTACTAAAATCTTTTTTCCAACCTCTTGAAATCAGACTAACCAATATCGAGAGTCAATTGTTAAAAATAACCAAATCCTTGCAACCCAACCCAACCCAACCCGTGAACCCCAAAAAAAGGGGACAAACAACCAACCTGTACTCGTCCTACAAAATAAAAAAATCACCCAAACCTGCCCTGCAACAAACCTACAACCAGTAGCAAAAGATCCTGTAGCGGGAAAACCGCTCCCGGAAACAACAATATCAACTCCTAGCTCCAACACACTCCCAAAAGCCCCTGTCACAAAAACAACAACCATAACTACGCCAGCCCCTAAAACCCCAGCCATCACAAACACTGCCCAGAACAAACCAAACCCAACAGTGAATAAAGGAACCACGAGAGGAGCTTTTGAGGGCAGATCCTATATGAATCTGCCACCTGAAGCATCACCATTCGTGGTCGTAATGACGGGGGTACCAGAATTAACGGGGGAGACAACAGAGCCCAATTGGTCCTTAAAAAATATGGTTCAATATTGGCTAAACACAAATCGTCCTTCTCCCCCCAACTGGTCCAGTAGGATAGCAACAGTAAGTAGGACCCCATGGGTGGGACACACAAAAAAAGTAATACAGGGAGATTGTATCGTGATCACTTTCGAGGACCCCAGAGTTGTCGAGTATATATGTTCCTGGGAACAACATAACACAAGTGGGGGAATAGACACAAAGAGTCTTTCCTTTTTCTATCCTAAAAAGCATTATAACAAGCGCTTTAACGAACAGGACAACATGTGGCGTAAAGCAGTCCCACAGCCCTGGGATTTTACCACCGCTAGACCAAAAATCCCCCCACAACAGAATGGCCATGAGTCCCCCTGGTGGTCGGTTGACCCCAATTACCACCAACAGGATGGCCCATGGCAGATAATGGGACCCCGTAACAGAAGAAGAGACTGGGAACAATGGGGTGTACCACCGCAGCGGCCATTTAGACCCAGCTATAGAGAAGCACCATACTGGGAAAACTGGCCGGGCATACCAACTATGAACCGGTTTAGTAGCCTAGAAATGGTCGATTGACCATCACCGGATTCCACCAATGTTGAACAAATCACTTCATCTCCGGATCCGGAAAGGAAAATGATTATAGGCCAAGATAACAGGACACAATCTCTGTCCGTTATTTTTTGGAACATAGCGGGTCTTCGCCCCAAAATAGAGGATGGTTCAGCAGCTCAGTTTCTAGAAGATGGCAAAATAATATGCCTCCAGGAAACATGGGCCACAAAAGAGCTACACATTGCGGGCTATAAAACTCTTTTTTCCCCAGCTCTCCCTAGTACTGCGGGTAGGCCCAAGGGGGGTTTGATTACATATATAGCGACCACAATTCCTAGCCTGAAATTACTTAACACAGAAAATACACCAAACTTCCAACTACTCTCCCTTTCAGCCGGCAAAGAAACTATTGTCATCCTAGTAAATCTTTACAATAACTTAGAAGAGCACCATTTCATCAAAACTCTTCTGACAATTCAGGAAAAAATTGCCAAATACAGCAAATCATACAGAAAAAAGGCAACTGTCCATCTATTATGGGGAGGGGACTTTAACCTACACCCCTGCCCACGTTCTAACAATCATAACTGTGGGATAGTTGATGAGCACGATAATCCCCTTGCCCATTTCCTTCATGACGGAACAGGGGAAGCGATGAACAATCTCCTTACAGACCTGGTATTGTCAATAATAAATAAGAAAAATCCGGCTAATAATACTTTCTACCCCACATATTTAGGGAGGGGACATGAGACCACTGTCGACTATGTCCTTTCAACGGATGGGCTGAGACATCTAATCACGGACTTCACTTTACTGGCAAATAGCTTAAGCGATCACTCAGCGCTCAGAGTGGACATGGATCTTCTAAACCAACCAACGCAGACAACCATAATCGCACATACTCTATCCCAAAACCGGTTGGAAATGGGCAGAGTAAATGGATTTACGGTGAAATGGGGGAAGATAGATCCAATCCAACTAAGCAACAACATAATAAAGGCTTTATATTCCAACATAATAAAATGCCTAGACTTGGAGTCAGACGATAACACCATCCTCGAAAATTTCAAGATTATTCTGGACAAAATAAAAGTAATGCTGACCAGGAAAAATAAATCAAATAATGTAACAACTCCAGGTTGGTTCAACCATGACTGCACCATGTCATTAACTAAGTTAAAAGAGGCCCTAAGACAACCAAAAAGAGACCAACAACTGATCAAACACCTAAGACTCCAGTATAAAAAGGTCAGGAAACAAAGGAAACAGGAGTTGAAACAGACTTTATGGAACGATTTACACAAAAGCACACTCACAAGAAATAGCGAGTCCTTCTGGCGGATAGTAAAAACCCCTTTTCTTTCCGACTCTAACAGACCTCAGATCGACGTAGCAATAGAAGAGGAAACCTGGGTAAATCATTTCTCCCACATATTCAAACTAACATCACCAATCGAAGAAACAATCCACCCTCATCCTCCCGTCGACTTTCCAATTAATATACAGTTTGATATTCTCGAGGTACTGCAAGCTCTGAATTTAAGTAAAGGGGGCAAAGCGCCAGGACCAGACGGGGTCCCTGTGGATCTCTTCAAACAACATCCGGATCTCTGGGCCCCTATACTTACTAGAGTATGCACTGCAACAGCGAAACTGGGCTTAATGGAGTCCTGGTCCAACTCCATCATGGTACCTATTTTTAAAAAGGGGGACCGCCCAGATCTCAAATGCTATCGACCGATCTCTTTATTAGATTCCGTAGGAAAAGTAGTTGGCAGAGTAATCCTGGAACAACTCCAACAATGGGCAGATGACAGAAAGATTCTATCGGAATTACAATTCGGTTTCAGAGAAGGGTTCGGAACCGTAGAACAGGCCCTCAACTTAAGTCTAATCACGTCCAAGTACATCCACGCAAAGCAGGGGACAATGTACATGGTGTACGTGGACCTGTCCTCTGCTTTCGACTGCGTCTCCCACTCGAAGCTATGGACTCTTTTGCGAAATGTGGGGGAGGATCCCCCACTACTGGACTTCTTAAGGGAATTATACACGGACGCTTCTGCGAGAGTGCGCTATGGGACAAAGGGAGAGCTTACGCGTCATTCAAGGTAGAGCGAGGAGTCAGGCAGGGGTGTGTCCTAGCCCCCTTCCTCTTCTCCCTGTACACAAACGGGCTGGAAGAGAAGATGCTGAGGGGGGGGCAGGATCTGCCAAGACTAAAACAACGCATGATTCCGGCACTGCTTTACGCGGATGACGCAGTTAGTTTGGCTCGTACACCTATAGAACTTCAGAAATCCCTAAATAAATACGCCGAATTTATGGGCGCACTAGATTTGCATATAAATGTTAAAAACACTTTCCTAATGGTGGCTGGTGGAGGGAGAAAACGAACAAAGAACATCATCTTAAATAACCAAAAACTTGAGAGAACCCCACAGTATCCCTACCTGGGCATAATGATTGACGAGAGACTAAATTGGAAAGCAGCTATTGAGTCCAGAAGACATCTTTTTAGGAGAGCCATCACTGCCCTGATTAACTTCTCACAAAGACTCGGAAGGAGACCACCAGTCGAGATGTTACAAATCTATTCTGCAAAATGCCTAGCCATCGCCTTATACGGGGCCGGTGTCTGGGGACACGCTGACGTTGGATCTCTCCAAACAGCTGAGAACTCGTTCACGAGATTTCTTCTATCTGCCCCCAAGTGTTCATCTACATATGCATGTCATATGGAACTGGGAATCCCCTACATAGAGGACCTAATAAAAGTTCAGCCACTGCTGCTCTGGAGGCGTATTTGGTTATCTGACAAGAACATGTTGACCAAGGCCATTCTAGAGGATTCAATGGCACTGGATCACGCGCACAGAATAGCCTGGCTTACCTATGTCAAACGGTTCTTCACTGACATGGGCCTAGAAAGATTTTATCTCACTCCACTATCTCTGACTGAGATAAGCAAGAAAGAGCTGAAACAGAAAGCAATGAGCCACCTAGAGACACTCAGAATGACTCTGCTTTCAAATAAACAATCTGTACAACACGCAAATATGGTACAGTTAACGCAACAAATTCAGCCTTACCTTGCACTGGAAATCAGCTCATACGACAAAATGCTTCTGACCAGATTTAGACTCAACCTTTTTCATAGATTAGTGGCCTTCCCGCAAACGAACACTTGGGAATCAAAATTGACTTTACGCCCCTGTGATGAATTTCCACACAAACGTGCATGCACACGATACTGTTCTGCAAATATTTCCATCCTCACAGGAAAATCTGGTTATTTCCATTACTAAAACTTTGGGGTTTCAGACAATGCCGTCCGGCCATGATTTCCTTACAGATGCTAGACTCCGAGCGCACCTGTTACCATATATTGAACTTTTTTAAAATGTATTATTAGGTATCGGAGGAATCTTAAAAAAAAATGTGTGCACTTTATTCTTCCTTCAGATATCTTTTTAAAAATTGTACTATGCTGTAATTTCATATTGTTGCTTTTATGGTTTTATAATGATAAAAACCAAATAAAGAATTTATATATATATATACTTTCATTAATTTCACCCCTCTGTTTTTCTAATCAGGTATTGGACCTTATTGTTTCGGCTAGGTCAGGTTCTCCACTGGACCCTTGTCCAGTTTCATTTTCGAAATTGGTCCCTGAATTGATGGGCAATAACTTAATCACCTTGTTTAACATCATGTTCAAAACGGGGGGCCTCATTTATGAAAAGTGACGCATCGCTGCGTGAAAACAGCGATGCATCACTTTTCACTGCGCTCTTCTTGTGACGCCGATGATGCGTCATATTTACAGTATGACGCATCATGGCGCAAGGAGTTACAGATACGTCAGTATTTCTGAAGTATCTGTATGGCGCAAAAGTGACGCATTGCTGGAGTGTGTCACAAAAGTGACGCAACTCCAGCAATGTGTGCTGTGAGGCAGGTGTAAGAAATTGACGCATTTGTGTCCTAGAAGTGGCGCAGTGAAATCTTATAGATTTCACGGCGTCACTACTATGACCCTTTCTTGCGTCAGAACGCCCCCCTGCATACATTATACCTGGTGCAGGTATAATGTGGCGCAGGGGTTTACAAAGTGACGCATCTGCGTAATTTTGTAAATATGGTGCAACAAGGCACATTTTTTACGCTGCTGGTGCGTCACAAAAAGGACGCACCAGCGGCGTAAAAGTGGCGCACGGCCACATAAATGAGGCCCTGGATGTTTTCCTAAGGCCTGGAAACTGCCCTCAATACTTCCTCTTCTCAAGAAACCTAGGGGAATATGTACAAGAAGGGGGATATGCGGCAAACAAATGTTAGAGCGTGGTGTAACGCCAAATATGGCCTACCCCTGCATTTCCCCTAGCTCTGGTGCTAAGAAAGCTGCTTAGTGCCAGCACAGGAACCCTTGCGCCATGTTGCATCAGTGCCTATGCTGCAGGGGGGATTCTTGATGTGCAGGAATGGACACCCTCCTGCACATAACCAATCTTTACAGGCGATTTGCTGTTTCTATGTGTGCTGCAGAATGCAGCACACATATAATGAGCAAATTACGTGGAGAAATGGATAATTTCTCCTCATATCGCCACCCTAAGACCAGGTTTTACCTGCCATTAGTTTTTGCTACTGCCCCAGCCTTGCAAATATGGTGCAACGTAAATAGCAATGGGTGTTGCAGTGGAACACCGACTGCAAAACCCATTGCACGCTTCTTTGCCGCAGTGGGCATATTTATAAGGTGGCGTTAAGTGGCTTAATGCCACCTTGCAAATATTGGGTAGATAGCAACGCCTGTTGTATGGTTTTCAAAGTGACCACAAAAGGAGAAAAAATAACTAGCCTCACTTAGGTTAGTTAAGAAAGCCCTCACTCACCAACCTGGTGGTGACATGCTTCATCATCGGGCCCCACTAAAGAGGCAGAGTGCCTCTTTAGTGTGCTTCGACGCCAGATTTACTGCGGAGCGGGTTTTTGTGTGAGTTCAGACGTGCAGTGAAAATAAAATTACGTGGTAGTGAGGGTTTAAAAAATGTCTTCAGTGTATCCAAAAATATTTATTGATTGATCACTAGGACATCAGTAAAAATATTAGTGTAGGAAAATTAGTCCACAATTAATTGCGTGGTTATTTCCAAAGTTATCTATTGTCAGTCAACATGTTTCTGCCTTGAAACAGTGTCAATTTACCAGGCATTCGTCAGGACTATAGAAGTGTATTAAACCCTGGCGGTATGAGCGCGCTAACGCTCACCCTATGTAGGGATGTGAAATAGTGAAAAAGAAAGTGACAAAAAAGTGCAGGAAAGAGGACGTGTCTCCTCCTAGATACTCCTGATTTAGAAGGCTCCCAAATTTGGTTTCCGCACCTGTGAAAAGAAAAACAAAATAGACATACACAAAGGACAGGACATACAGTTAATGGTTGATCCTATGCATATAGGTAAGTCCATGGTGCTCCATTTACTGTGGGTGGACAGTGGGCGGCGTTTTTAGCAGTATCTTTAGCACCACCTCTGTCCCTGGGCACATAGATACCCATCGGGATCACATCATTCCCCGGACTGTCCCACTAATAGACACTTTCCAGTGATCCTTGTCATCATTATCACCGGGGACCATTATAACCATTGTGGATTCAATCGCTGAGTTCAATCATTAACTGTCTAACAGTAAATCTGGCATCGAAGCACACTAAAGATGCACTCTGCCTCTTTAGTGGGGCCCGATGATGAAGCATGTCACCACCAGGTTGGTGAGTGAGGGCTTTCTTAACTAACCTAAGTGAGGCTAGTTATTTTTGCTCCTTTTGTGGTCCCTTTGAAAACCATACAACACTCTTCTTTTGTTTAATAGATATAACCGGGTAATAAGAGTGTCCTGTAACTCTCCCTACCTCTCTCTTTGTTGTCATATAGATAGCAACGCCACCATCAGTAAAAGTGCTGCCCTGGTGGTAGGGGCTTGTAAATATATCCCTTAGTCCTAATCCTAATAATCAAGATCCTCTGGCCTTTAAGAAAAAATTAAAAACGTATCTCTTTGTCTAGTGGTTATGACTGACTCCTCTTGGTTCGCGCCAGGACACTCTTCAGAGTAGCTGCACGCATGATAAAATTAAATAACATAACTAAATAATTTTGGTCTATGTCTCAAACTTTCCTATTTGATTCAGGATAATTGAATGCTTGATGACACGCAATATGGCTTTAGAGGAGGCAGCAAATCTACTCTGATTTAATTCAAATGCAGAAATCAGAGAGGCTCTAGAATCAGGAGATTAGGTCGCCCTGAATTAATTGGATCTCTCTGCGGCCTTCTATATGGTCTACCCCAACATCCTGCTGGAATGCCTTGCATCCATAGCAGTTCAGGGAGTAGCTCTTGCTCTGTTGCATTCTTTCCTCGCAGACAGGAAACATCTTGTGGCACTAGACTCCTTCGTTTCTGAGCCTTTTTCTCTACCTTGTGGGGTCCCACAGAGCTTATCAATCAACCCAACCCTGTTTAATGTTTATGTGTCCGCTTGGGCACCTTTAATCAGATCCTTTGGGTTTGTTCTGACCTCCTATGTCCATGATGCACAAATTGCAGTGTCAGTTTCAAACCAGGACTTTGACAGCTATTTCTCTGACTCATGACTGTATGCTGGCCATCAGTTAATGGATGAGTAACAACTGTTTAAAATTAAATTCTGAGAAATCGGTTGTTATTCTTTTTGGCAACAATCCTGCCTTCTGGTCTCCATCCTGGTGGCAGAAGGAATTGAGTACATTGCCTAATCCTGTCAGCAAAGGCAAAATCATGAGCGTTATTATGGACAATAAACTTTCCTTTGGAGACCAGGTTAATACCTGGACGTCCATTAAATTGTCAATGCTCAGAATGATTAAAAAGATCTTGTAATTTATTAAATTAGAGTCTCAAAAACTGTGGTGACCTCTCATATCCTATCAAGCCCACAGACCTTGGTCCAAGGACATCACTCACCCCGGAACCTCAGCGGTGCTCTGCGTCGCCTTGCGTCCAGCCAGCCCTCCGTTGCAGGGTTTATCCTACCCTGATCTTTTGGACTCTTCCTGTGTGATTGCCTTTTTTTGCCTGGTATTGTTTTGTGCTATTGTTTTTAGTTAGACTGTGCCTGCCACTGTAAAATTGTCTTTTTGCCACTGTAGATTTGTCCCTTCACCCTCGGTGTGTTCTTGCTCCCCTTCGTTTCTCCTCCGTTACCTCTGCCAACCTCTGACCCCTCCCCTTACTTCGGCCCCGCTCCCGCCTCCCAGCTGCTTGTCCCCCCCTTCAAATGCCAACTGCTGCGGGGTCACGCAGCGGCGCGCGCGCAGTGAAAGCACCGCTGGTGTGCCGAAGGCGTGCCTAAGGCAAGCCCGTCTGCGCCCGTCCACGTCTGGACAGCGCCCAGTGCCAGACCCCTGGCTCCAGCGACCTCCACAGGACCTGACGCCGCTACAACGCATACACCCTCCACGCACTCAACGATGGCCGAAACCCCACCTGTTTCGGGCCACCCCGTGGACCACCCATGGATATTTCACCTGCCGAAGCTACAGCTACACCAGCCAGTGCACATCAGCACGCCGTGACCATCCCAACACTGCAGGCCACAACCATCTCAGCTGCACACTGCTCAACACCCGCTCAGTCCACAAGCACGCCGTCAAACTTGGGGAACTGCTCGACTCCTACACCCCGGACGTCACCTTTCTGACGGAAACCTGGATGAACACCTCCTTGGCACCAGACATATCCATAGCCGTCCCCCAAAGCTACAAGATCAAACGCAGAGACCAGAACAACAACAAACCAGAAGGAAGAATCACCATCATCCACAGGGACACCATCAGTCTCAACCAGCAGCGAAGATGCCCTCAATACAGCCGAGTACCTACACTTCCAGATACATGTCAACAACAACACCACCCACAGAGGAACCCTCATCTACAGACCCCAGGGCTACCAACCACAGTTCAGCGAATCCATTGCCGACCTCATTAGCACGCACGCCATCGCCTCCACAGACTATATCCTCGTCGGAGACCTGAACTTCCACCTTGAGAACACCAATAACAACAACTCCACAACACTGGTCGACAACCTCGCCAGCGTCGGACTCAAACAACTCATCACGACACCCACCCACTCTGCTGGACGCACGCTCGACCCCATCTTCTCTGCCAGAGATCATGTCACCTTCAGCCACACCCCCGAACTCCACTGGACCAACTACCACTGCATTCACTTTTCCTTCGAGAAACACACTGCACACACCCAACCGCAACGTATCCCACACCGCAGCTGGAAAAAAGTCACCAAAGACCAGCTCATCACCATACTCACCCGCGACCCTCCTCCCGAGCCCTCCGAGACTGACACAGCAGCCCACAACTTCAGACTATGGATTTACGACTGCGCCAACACCCTCGCCCCAATCAGGAAACCCTCCAACATACACACCAACACTAGAGCCATCTGGTTCAACTACGACCTCCAGAACTCCAAGTATACCTGCAGAAAACATCGAGAAGCAATGGCGCAAGGACCAGACACCAGACAACCACGCAGCCCTCATAAACGCCAGATGCAGACACCACCAGCTCATCAGATCCGCCAAAAAGAAGCTCCTTCAAGGAACGCATAGACAACAACGTACACAACAGCAAAGAGCTCTTCAACATCGTGAAAGAACTCGCCACCCCCAGCTCCAGCTCAAATGACATACCACCGTCATTCTGCGATTCTCTGGCTACCTTCTTACACCGCAAGATCGCAGACATCTAGAACAGCTCCAGATGCAAACGGCAGATGCCGACATCCCAGAATCAACACCCACCGAACGCACCCACCTTCTGATCTCCTGGAACAACGTCAATGACGAAGAAACGGCAAAAATCATGAACACCATCCATTCCGGCTCTCCTTCCGAACCCTGCCCCACCACATCTTCAACAAGGCAAGCTCCATCATCGCACCCCAACTTCGAAAGATCATCAACAGCTCCTGCAAGACCTCCACTTTCCCAGAGAGCTGGAAACACGCCGAAATCAACGCCCTCCTCAAGAAACCCCAAGGCGGACCCAAAGGACCTCAAGAATTTCCGACCCATCTCCCTGCTCCCGTTCCCGGCAAAAGTCAATGAGAAGACTGCCAACAGACAACTGACCCTCTTCCTGGAGGAGAACAACGTCCTGGACTCCTCCCAATCCGGCTTCTGCAGCAACCTCAGCACCGAGACAGCCCCATCCCCGCCACTGACGACATCAGGGCCACACTGGACAAGGGCGATACCGCGGACCTCATACTCCTGGACCTCTTGGCCGCTTTCGACACCGTCTGCCACCACACCCTTCGCACATGCCTCCACGACGCAGAGATCCAAGGCAAAACCCTGGACTTGATCACCTCCTTCCTCACAGGCAGTACCCATAGAGTCCACGTCTCCCTGTACTGATCCAAAACCACCATGATCACCTGCGGTGTCCCCCACGTATCATCCCTCAGCCCAACCCTTTTCTACATGGCACCACTCTCCAACATCGTCCGAGCACACCACCTCAACATTGTCTTGTATGCCGATGACACGCAGCTGATTCTCTCCCTAACCAAAGACCCGGCCATCGCTAAATCTAACCGCCACATGGGAATGAAGGCCGTCGCAGAATGGATGGAGACCAGCCACCTGAAACTGAACTCGGACAAGACTTAGGTCCTCATTCTCGGGCTCCACCCCCTCCACTTTGGATGATTCCTGGTGGCTGACCGCTCTGGGAGCTGTCCCAACACCCGCAAACCAAGCACGCAATCTGGGGCTCATCCTGAACTCAAAGCTCGCCATGACCCAGCAAGTCAACGCAGCTCTTCCTCCTGCTTCAACACCCTCTGAATGCTACGCAAGATCTACAGATGGATTCCCACCAAAACCAGGAGAAGGGTCACCCACACACTCGTCAGCAGCAGGCTGGACTACAGCAACACCCTCTACGCACGAACCACAGCTACACTCCAGAAGGGACTCCAGCGCATACAGAACGCCTCCGCACGCCTCAGCCTCGGACTCCCCCACCACAGCCACATCACCACCCACCTTGGAGACCTGCATTGGCTCCGGGTCAACAAGAGGATCACTTTCAAACTCCTAACCCACGTGCACAAAGCACTCCACAATGCCGGACCAGCATACCTCAATGAACTACTGTCCTTCTACACCCAGAACCGCCAGCTGCGCTCGGCTGACCTCACCATCGCTACCGTCCCACGCATCCGAGGAACAAGCACGCATGGCAGATCCTTCTCCCACCTCGCCTCAAAGACATGGAATACCCTCCCCGCCCATCTACGTAAGACCCAGGACCTGCTGACCTTCAGGAGATGCCTCAAGACATGGCTTTTCAACCAGTAGCTGCCTCCCCCATCCCCCTGCCTTTAGTGCCTTGAGACCCTCACGAGTTAGTAGAGCGCTCTACAAATGTTTTGATTGATTGATTGATTGATTGATCAAGGCTAGATTATTCTAATAGTTTGTACCTCAACATGTAGCAGCAACATCTTCATAAGCTGTAGGTGCCTCAAAATACCGCTGCCAAACTCCTTTCGGGCACTTTCAAATTTTGCTTTGTAAAATCAGTAATTCAGAAGCTTCACTGATTACCTGTCAGAGACAGGAACAAGTTCAAAGCCTTGTATATAGCCTTCTAAGGCTTTACACAATAATGGTACTGCCTATCTCAAACAAAGGTTCTTGTGGTACTTTCAAAAGTATAACTGAGGAGGAAAAAGCTTCATCGTGGGTACGCCCAAAGCCTGGAACGAGCTACCGCTCTTTATTCGTTCAATCCCCAAGTTGCTCACTTTCAAGAAAGAACTTAAAACATAACACCTAGGCCCTGGTATGTTCCATATTCTAGTTTCTCTCGTCATAGTTAGTTTCAGGCCACCTTTGGGTAACAGTGCGCTCTATAAAACTGATTAACATTAGCATCATTGGATGCTTCTCTAGATCACCTGAAATAGCCTGCGACCTGGAATCCTAACTGATGCAAACCTGTCATTGAAACTGCAAGAAAGTAATTGAGGAAAGGCCTGTTTCTGGCAGTTACGGATGTTAAGATCTGTACTTCCAGGTATTGAATTCAAGCATCAGGTCACAATATGAAATGTGTTCGCCTCGTTTAGGATGGATGACAGGAATGTCATATATTTGGCATCTTGGATTATCCTATTATAGCAGCAACAGGTTGCTTAAAATGGAGCAGAAAGACAAGTGATCTTGAATAAAAATAGAGTACATATCTCACCAATCTTGCGATATAGGCTTTGTTTGAGAGTAAAAAGCAGAACTAATTTTAAGGTATGACAATTATCTGAAATAGAGCAGTTTATCGTCACGCTCCAGACCTTTTGGCAACCTTTCACAACTGAAGAAGAGTATTACAATCAGCTCATTACAGCACTAAAATCCTACCTGCATTAAGTGTGTATTCTCTTGCTGGATCGTGGTTAGTTTTTAGGTCTCTCCTAGGCAGCGCATGCACTGTCTCGTCGAGAGATGCTGTATACAATTTAGCGGGGGAAGCTCTGCCCACTTTTTTGGCAACAATTTGATTTGCTTTAATTATAAAATCTGCATTCTGATTGGATTTGGGCTTCTTAGTCCTGCCTCCTGACTGCCATGGCGTCATTTGTGCTCTTCCGAGGCTATCAGCCCCTTTACTTGTAAAAACGTTTTGTTTCCCTGTCTCTACCCGTTCCCTCCCGCAGTCCCTAACGTATTGTACCATAACCACCCCCCGCCCACTCCTGTTCGTGCCTTTTTTCATGCCGGCACTTCCATTTAAAATGCTATAGGTCTCAGGTAAGTCTGAGTCTGTTAGAATTGGGGGTCTATGGTTGGCACAGGTAGGTACTTGTGACAAGCAGGGACCCTTTCCTCTAGTCAGAGCAAGGAAATTACTCTCTCAAAAATAACCCCTGCTCACCCTCTAGGCAGTGTGGCGCAAGCAGTCAAGGCTTATTTCAGAGGCGATATAAGTTAAACAGTTGTGAGAACATACAGTAACCCAGTGACAACACTACAAATGGACTCTACACAGGTTTTATATAAAAAATAAGTATACTTTATATAGAGTTATCACAAGACCGATAAACGACAAAAGGAATCCACAGTACTATTAAGTTTCAAGAGTTCAGGTTAAAAAGGCTTAATTCAAGGTTCTGTGCGAGTTGGTAGCCTTGTCCAGTTACAGCGTTGCTGAAAAGAACACAGAGTCTAACAAATCCAGCGGGCCCACTCAAATGTTGACAGACTCAGTCAGAGTACCTTTTCCTTGAGGCGGCCGGCACGGATATGCAAGCCGGTTCCGGGATTCGTCGCGGTGTAGAAAAATAAAGCATTGCAGGTCACGGTGTCCTTCCAATTGAGGTGCAGGCTACGGCTCGTGGACAGCGGCGAGACGGAGTCTGTGAGGTCAGAGCTTGCGTTGTTCGAGGCGGACGTTGCTCGTTGTGGTGCTTCCAGCTTTACGGTGCGGCGACGGAGCTGGAGTTCGGGAGCTGGCGTCGATCAGTCCGGATAGCGTGCGAGTCAGGGCGGTGCGTCGCGAAGCATGCGAGGCAGTGCCCGCGTCGGTCAGACCATTTGGATTCGGTGTAGCGAGGCGTTGCACGTCGCAGTGTCCGTCCAGTCACTGTGCAGGCTACAGCTCGTTGACGTGTCAGGACGGAGTCGGTGAGCACAGAGCTTGCGTTGTTTGAGGCAGACGTTGCTTGGTGCGGGTCCTACAGGACACCGGGCTGGTCGTGAGAGTCAGTCACAGCTCCCTGCCTCTGTAGCCACTTGATTCCAGCAGCAATTCACAAAGGCTGGTGAAGTCCACTGGTCCTGGGACTTCGGTCAGGGACAAGCTCTCTTCCAAGCCCTTGGCGATCTTTGCACAAGTTGAAAGAAAAATCCAAAGTTCTTTCTTCTCTATTTGGCAGTCAGGCAACCACTGCAGGCCAATCCCCCAAGCAACACTTCAGCTTGGGAATAGTCTCTCCTCAGTTTCTTCAGGTACCTTCTCCTCAGCAGAGGTTTCGTCTTGTAAGTCCAGAAGTGATCTAATCTCATGGGATCAGACTCCCAAAACTTATACCCCTAAATCCTTTGTTCTCTGAGGGGAGAGGGGCCTGTGCCCAGTTCAAGCCAGTTCTGAAGTGCTCTGTTTACCAGACTTCTCCTTTCCTTTCACCATGCAGGAAAGGGACATCGGATGCCCCACAGGAGGTGGAGCCAGCATTGTGGAAGGCAAGTACAGTCCTTCCTTCTCTTCTTTAAGTGTGCAGGGCAGAGACATCAGACACACAGCAGGGGGTGGAGCCAGCATTGTAGAGGGAAGGCCCAGCACTATTCAGGTCCCAGGTGCAACTCCTCCCTCCCATCTAGATGCAGATCTCGCTATTCACCACCGGGCGGCCCCAGCTGCTCCTGGAATTCCCCAGCCCTGTCACACACAAACCCAGGAAAGAAATACACAACCTCACAGCGGCAAATACCTACTTTCTAAAAGTGGTATTTGCAAACACAGAATATTAAAATAAACTTTACTAAAAGATGTATTTATTATGGAGTCCAGGCATACTAAACTTGAATCTCTACCATGTTTCTGAGTCTGCTAGGATTATAAAGTGTGATAATTCTAACAGCCCATTCTGGCCTATTGAGAACAGGTAGCCTTGCAATAGTGAAAAACGAAAATGGCTGTAATTCACTATTAGGACATGCCACACACATCATGGCTTGTCCTACCTTATACTTACAATGCACCCTGCCCTTGGGCCTACCATAGGGGGGACTAATATGAAAAAAAGGGAAGGTTCAGGGACGGGCTAGTGGGTGCACTTGCCCAGTCAGCATGACATTACCAGACTGCACGCAGGCTCTGCAATGGAAGACCTTAGCCACATTTTATAAGGCAGCTTCTGTGGGTGGCACAACCAGGGCTGCAAGCCCACTAGCAGCATTTGGATTCACACGCCCTGGGCACACTCAGTGCACTGTACTAGGGTCTGACAGTAAACCAAACATCCAATCATGGAAGCACTAATCAATACATCATTTTACAGTAGGGAGCACTAACACCAGCAAAAACACCTGATGCACAAGCAAAAATGGAAGGGAGACCCACGCCAATGGTGCCAGGTCTAACACTTGTCCCCTCCAGCTGAAAAGTGGGGAGAACTACCCTACCTCCTGGGAGTTCTCATCAATAAGGCGGAAAAATCTGGACAGACCATCAGCGTCGGCGTGTTCTGTACCAGGGCGGTGTTCCACCTGAAGTCCATACCCTGTATGGAAATGGACCACCTCAACAGCTTTGGATTCTCACCCCTCATCTGCATCAACCATCTGAGGGGCCTGTGGTCTGTCTGAACCCGGAAGTGAGTCCCAAAAAGGTATGGTCTCAGCTTCTTCAGTGCCCAGACCACAGCAAATGCCTCACGCTCAATAGCACTCCACCTCTGTTCCCGTGGAAGTAACCTCCTACTGATGAAGGCTACAGGTTGTTGTATGCCCTCTTCATTCATCTGTGACAAAACAGCCCCCACATCATGCTCTGAAGCGTCTGTTTGAACGATGAACTCTTTGGAGAAGTTGGGTGCCAGGAGTACGGGCGCCATGCACATGGCAGCTTTCAGGGCCTCAAAAGCTTTCTGACAGGTCTCAGTCCAACTCACTTTCTTGGGCTCTGTCAAGGGTGCAACCATGTTGCCATACCCCTTGACAAACCTCCTGTAGTACCCTGTGAGTCCTAAGAAGGGCCTCACCTCTGTCTAGGTTCTGGGGGAGTTCCCAAGCCAGGATGGTTTCAATCTTGGGTTGTAGGGGCGCCACCTGGCCGCTCACAGCTTGGTGTCCCAAGTACACCAAAGAACCCTGCCCGATATGGCACTTACTCGCCTTGATCCTGAGGCCTGCCTTCCGCAGTGCCACCAAAACTTCCCTGAGGTGGCGCATATCTTCCTCCCAAGTGACACTGAACACTGCGATGTCATTCAGGTAAGCGGCACTGGACTCGTCCAGTCCAACCAACACCTGGTTGACCAACCACTGAAAGGTGGCAGGGGAATTCTTCATCCCAGAGGGCATGACACGAAACTGGAAATGCCCATCTGGCGTGGAGAATGCTGACCTCACTTTTGCCCCATCAGTCAAGGCGATCTGCCAGTACCCAGACGTCAGGTCAAATGTGCTGAGGTACCGTGCAGCCCCTAGCCGATCAATGGGCTCACCAGCTCTGGGGATGGCGTGTGCATCAGTCTTTGTGACCGAATTGAGCCCTCGGTAGTCCACACAGAACCGGAGTTCGGGTGTGGCACCCGGCGCTGTAGTCTCTGAGACCAAGACCACTGGACTGGCCCAAGGACTGCTGGAGGACTCAATCACCCCTAGTGCAAGCACCTTTGAGACCTCCTCTTTGATGCAAGGCCTTACCCTGTCAGTTAACCTGTGAGATTTGTGCTTCACAGGTAAGCTGTCTCCTGTATCCACATCATGGATGCACCAATCTGTGATACAAGGAACCAGGGAGAACAGATCAGAAAACAGTCCCAGCAACTGGCGGCAGTCATTCTGTTGCTCAGGGGTCAGGGTGGAAGAGAGGTTAACACAATCCACTGACCCATCTTGCTCTGTGGCCGCCGGGAGGTCAGGAATTGGCTCAGTCTCCTCTTCCATCCCAGCATCTGTCGCCAAGAGCATGCCCACTTCAGACTTCTCTAAGTTCGGTTTAAGGCAGTTGACATGCAGGACCCTCAAGGGGTTCCTGGGAGACCGCAAGTCCACCAAGTAGGTAACTGGACTCTTGCGCTCCACAACCTCAAATGGTCCAGTCCACTTATCTTGGAGCGCACAGGGCTCCACTGGGGCCATGACCCACACTTTCTGACCAGGTTGAAGCTCTACCAGAGTGGCATTCTGGACGCACCACCGCTTCATCTCCTCCTGGCTGGCTTCCAGATTCACCTCAGCGAGTTGCCTGAAACGCCTAGTCTGGTTCCTGAAGGCCAGCATGTAGCTATATACATCCTGGGGAGGTTTCCTGGGAGATTGCTTCCAGCCTTCCTTGACCACACTCAGAGGTCCTCTGACCGGGTCCCCATAGAGAAGCTCAAAGGGACTGAACCCTAGAGATTTCTGTGGCACTTCCTGGTATGCAAACAACAGGCATGGTAAGAGGACGTCCCACTTACACCTCATGGGTTCCTTAGGACCCATAATCATGCCCATCAGGGTTCGGTTGAACCTTTCAACCAACCCATTTCCTTGGGGGTGGTAAGGAGTGGTGAACTTGTAAGTTACCCCACACTCCTGCAACAGGGACTTCATGTACTTAAAAATGAAGTTGGTGCCCCGGTCAGACACAACCCCTTGAGGGAATCCTACTCGTGAGAAAATTCCCATCAGTGCACGTCCCATCCCATGGGCCATCACTGTCCTCAGAGGTATGGCTTCCGGGTACCAGGTGACATGGTCCACTAAGACCAGGATATACCTGTTGCCCATGGCTGTCTTGGGGTCCAGTGGCCCCACAATGTCAATCCCCACCCACAAAAAGGGGGTACTGACCACAGGGTTTGGCTGGAAAGGAGCCTTCTGCTTCGTCCAACTCTTTCCACTTGCCTGGCAAGTCCGACAGGTCCTGCAATGAGTGTCTGAACTCTTGCGCATTTGGGGCCAATGAAAGTGGGCGACAAGCCTCTCAAAGGTCTTGCCCTGCCCCAAATGCCCTGCCAATGGCACATCATGAGCCAGCTCCGGGGTACCACCAGCACACAGGCTGACCCAGACTCAGCAACCTTAGGCTCACTATACTGGAGACCATTCTCCCAGTAGATCCAATGTGACCCAGACTGATCACCTGCTGCCTAGCTTTCAGCCTGCTGCCGCAAGTCCTCAAGAGAAGGGCATTCTCTCTGCAGAATTCCTTCCTGGAGGGGCCTCCTTATTGCTGCCAATGGGTCAGCTCAGATAGGTCCCCCAGTTCAGCTACTTGTTCCCTGGTAGGCTCCAGGGCATCCCCCTCAGGGTCTACCTCCTCCTGGACCGTGGGAACTTCAGGTGCCGGTTTCCCGTGCCCCCTACCACTTCTCTCTAAGGCAGGTTCTTGGGCCTCCCTCTCAGGCTCCAGGTCCTCTTGAGCACCCCTACTGGCTGCCATTGACCGGGTGGTCACGCATGCCCAGTCAGGCAGACCCACCATCCTCAGATGAGTACTCTTCTCCACCTTCTCTCAAGGTGAGCTCTCCAAATCGCTCCCCAACAAACAGTTAACAGGCATGGCGGGCCTCACAGCTACCTGAAGAGTACCAAAGACCCCCCACACTCCAAGCGAACCTGAGCCATTGGACAATTTATTTATTTATTTATTTATTTATTTATGCAATTTTATATAGCGGGGACTTTACCCGAAGGTGTCAGAGCGCTTCACAGAAGGACCAATAATGATATACAGGAACAAAATACAAAAGCAAACAATAAGTTACATGGATCAAAAGTGACACTAGTGAGCAACCAAAATACATGACTCTGTGTGTTGTCGGCGTTAACAACTCGGCAGAATGCATGTGGTACAACCTGCTCTTGAGACACCAGGTGACACCTGACAGCTGTCACACTGGCTCTTGTGTCTCTAAGAGCCTCCACCTTTTGGCCATTGATGGTCACCCACTGCCCATATGTTTTAGTGTTGTTGGGCATCTGGTTCTCTGGGACCACCTTACAGTCTCCTAAAGAGACAAGGGAAATCTCTGCGGGACCCCACCCACCTTGGACTTCCACCTCCTCCCCAAAGACTACACTAGCCATCTGCCAGGGCGGGGCACCAGTGGGTGTTGGTTTACCAAACAGGCGGCACCTGGTATCATTCGCCCTATGACCCAGGTCCCAACATCTGTAACAGGCTAGAGCAGGTAGTGGCAGCTCCTGCTCGAATCCCGCTTGGACTTTGGCTGTTGGGGCACTTAGTTAATTCTGTTCCACGCTTAATGTTACATTTGAGACTAAATTTGAGATTGTGTGTTTTTATCTGTTTTAACACCTATTCTTTGTAACTTCCTTCACATTGCTGCTACGTTTATCTGAGCTTTGGTTTACTGGCTGCTATCACGCATCTTTGCTTCCCCGATACTTGGCTCACACTTACCCTTGTGTTTGAGCCAAGGAGGTGCGTTGTCCCTGCCCCGGTCCACCGCGGCTTCTAGTGCCGATTGAGTGGAGGACAGGGCAGCATCTTGGGTGTCCCGGATCCAGTTTGGGACGCAGGTTAGTGCTCTAGCTGGGGGAGGGAAGTTACATAAATTGTCATGATCTATCGGACGCGCAGCGGGCGCGCCGCTGGCCCCCTAAGGCAGGCCCAACTGCGCCCGTCCGCGCCCCCGGAGTGCCCGTGGCCCGTGGCTATGCTGCCGGTGACCTGCATGGTAAACAGACTTATGGTCGCGAGGAATTGCTGGCACTGAACCCCTGTTCCTGTGCAGGTAATAGTCAGTGGGATGTGCTACTTAACCTCGCCATCAGGTGCCCCATATGTAACTTTTGTTTTGACACCATACTACTTGGTGGGGGCAGCTTAGTTGATAAGGGACACAAGACTTTTGCTGTCCTCATCAATGCTCGTTCAATGGTTAAACATGCTCTTAATATCTACAAGGTTATTTTAGATAATAAACACGACGCTCTGTTTATCAATGAATCTTGGTTAGGTGACTCATGTGCGCCGGTAATTGAATTGCCGTTCCCCGAGGGTTTTACATAGCTTGCGCAGACCATACAACGGGGAAAGGGGGAGGAACGGCACTGATATTCTGGGAGGCCTGGGCCTTCACCTGTTCTACCGTCAGAGAACTGACGGAGGGGGAGGCGCTGGACTTCACTTTCACCCTGTCACCCCACTTTACTCTGGGGGTTTATTGTTGTATCGGCCGCCTGGCCCTCCTGGAGCGTTCTTGGATACTCTAGGAGATATCGTTGCCCCGCGTGAGTTGCGTTTTTCTAAATTTATTTTCTTGGGTGATTTTAATATTCACACCCCAGATGCTTGTGACTTGGCTGCTCTGCTGGATCTACTTGACCTCATGCAACTGGCCCAGTGGGTGGAGGGACCAACTCATACGGGTGGCCATTTGATTGATTTGGTCTGCTCGAATTTTGATTTGCATATCTGGGACCCCCACCCAGTGACATGGTCTGATCATTGTTTTGTTAAGTTCTCCTGGGATATGGGGTCTTCCTCTCCCACCCTACCTTCGTCCCACGTCCCCGCTAGGCGGAGGATTAACTTTCCAGCCTTTTCCGAGGCCTTGCTTAACACCCCTCTGGTTCCTTCAGATGACCTTGGAGAGGCAGTGGACTGTTTTAACACCTGGATTGGTCAGGGGGTTGAATCCTCCTCCAAACCTTCAGCTATTTGTCATCATAGATTGTCCCCCTCGAATCCATGGTTCTCTACGTACCTAAAAGAGTTAAAATTGGGCTGTAAGAAACTGGAACGCCAGTGGCGTGCTGCCTACTGTCCGGCGGCTAAATTAGTGCTTTGTGCGGCTCAGAGGGTGTATTATGCTGCTGTCATGAAAGCTAAAAGTGATTTTTACGCAGAGCGAATTTTGAAAGCTAATAATAATAGTAAGGAGATCTTTTCATTCGTCAGAAGTTATATGTCTCCCAGCGCGGAACAAAAACCTCTTCCAGCCTCCCCTCAGTGGTGTGAGGAGCTCTCTTACTTTTTCATCAGAAAAATTCAATCTATTCAACAGCTTAGGGTCGGATGTAAGGGAACAGCCGACCTCATCACCTATTGCTTTCCAGTCTAATATCTCTACCCGCCCCCTCTTTTCCCAGTTCTTGCCAGCAGAAGACACCGACATTCTTGCTATCCTCAAATCTCGAAAGTCGGGATTCCCATCGGACCCATGTCCAGCTAGAGCTTTAGCGGGGGTAGCTGGGAGTGTTTATCTTTAAGTCACTTCTATTATAAACCGCTCACTTTACTCTGCAAAGGTTTCCACCCAATGGAAACAGGCTAAACTTCTCCCGCTTCTTCAAAAGCAACTGCGGATCCCCTGTTGCCTTGTAACTATCGGCCTATCTCCTTACTACCAGCACTGGCCAAAGTTTGTGAAAAGGTGGTATTCCGTCAACTTGAGGCTTTTGTTGAAACATCTGGGGCGCTCCACCCAGCCCAGTCTGGTTTTAGAACATCTTTCAGCACGGAGACGGCATTGGTTGAGGTAGCTGAAGCAATTAGGGAGTGCCTGGACCGGGGTGCAAGAGCGGCTCTGATTTTATTAGACCTCTCTGCCGCCTTCGACATGGTACCACACCAGCTTCTCCTTGATCGGCTCTCTTACATCGGCATCTCTGGGGTGGTGTGGGCTTGGCTGAGATCCTTTTTGGAGGAGCGCTCCCAACAGGTATGGATGCCTCCTTTCTCTTCCTCTGCCCGGAAGTTATCAACAGGAGTCCCGCAGGGCTCTACTTTAAGCCCGCTACTTTTTAATATCTATATGACCCCTTTGATTGCCCTGGCAGAGGGGCTGGGTGCCAACATTATGGCATATGCCGATGATACGCAGCTTCTATTTACATGGAAGGGATCTGAATTGTGCACCGGGGATGCACAGAGGTGCTTATCTGCTGTGTTTACCTGGCTGGCCAAGGCACATCTCAAGTGCAATGAAGAAAAATCGGAGATATTGCTGTACGGCAATTTCCCCCCGCTGTTTAGAGAGGCCCTGTGGCCACCGGACTTCCCATGCCCATGGTCAGTGGGTAAGCCGGCCAAGAACTTAGGGATATGGCTCGGGGAAGATCTTCGGTTCGCCGAGCATATTAAAAAGCTCACTGGTATCTGCTTCGGCACTCTTAAGATTTTTAGGAAGTTTTTCTCTCTGTTACCGCAGCAGGCAAAGGAAATGGTGGCTCGGGCACTTATCCTTTCCAGGCTTGATTACGCTAATGCCTTTTTTTTGGCATCCCTGGCTATCTCATGAATAAACTCCAACTGATTCAAAATGCGATGGCCAGACTCCTATTTAACATCACCAAACGATCCAGTGCAAGGCTACTTCTACGTGACCTTCATTGGTTACCTGTGGCCCAGCGGCTCCAATTTAAAATCCTTACCATGGCCCATAAAGCAGTGCCTGACTCTGGACCTTCGTACATTAGGAAGCTGGTGGCCTTTTACAGGCCTGGCCGCTCGATTCGCTCCTCCTCTCTTCGCCTACTGGCCATTCTTCGGTTTCACCGCTCGATGATGGGCGGCCAATCGTGGTCAGTAAAGGTGGCCATTCTATGGAACAGCCTTCCCGGACTTTTGCAACATACTCAGGACCTCCGCATCTTCAAGAAATGTCTCAAAAATCATCTTTTTAACCCGCCTATCTAATTTTATTTGTGCTCTCTTGACCTCAGTTTATCCGCGCCAGGATACTCCAGAGTAGTTGTGCGCGCTACAAATCACATATAACATAACATAACATTTCAAGGGTCCCTGTGGAACAGGATTACCTGTTGGGCCACTGGCTTTTTCTCAGGGGGAGGCTGGGAACCTTTCCCTGGGTTCCCTTGGGAATTACTTTGGGGCCCTCTGCAGAACACCCTCTGTTTACCCCTGTCCCCCCACTCTTCTGCTGGGGACCCTGCCCACCTTTGGCTGAGTCTCCCACGTGACCCTTTGGGACCCTGGTACTGACCCAGCGGTCGGCCTCCTCAGCAAACTTTCTAGGGTTAGTCATCTTGCTATCAATCAGGTGCTGGTGCAGCTCTGGAAAACAATTTTCAGACAAGTGCTCCCATGCACTCAAATCCAAGAGACCTTGTAAATCATTAACTTTGCAGCCCTTCACCCAACCATCCAATGTTCTGCAAAAGAAAGTGACATACTCTACCCAGGTACTACTTTCTAACTTCTTGCACTTCCTGAACCTCTGCCTATAGAGTTCAGGGGTCAAACCACACCTAGTCATGATTGCCTCTTTCATGTGGCTATAGGAATTATGGACTTCAGAAGGCAAGTCCAACAGTGTGTCCCGCCCCTCACTAAGGAACCTTCCCGACAACCCTGCTCCCCAATCTTTCTCAGGGACCCGGTGGGAAGACATGGCTACTTCATAGGCTCTGTACCACTGCCCAATATCATCATTCTTATAAAACTCCTTTACCACATCTTTGGGGATGTACACTCTACCTTCCCCAGGTGCTGACGGCTTGCTGGTTCCAGAGGGAGAAATCTCTAGGCTCCTGGCTTCTAGATACAACTCCCTCAAAACGTTGTCATGCTCCAATTGCAATCTCTTTTCCTCTAGAGCCATCTTCTTGCTTTCTAGCTCCAGTTGCCCATTCAATTTGAGCTTGGCCATCTCCGTTTCATGCATCCTGTTTCCTTTCCTATCTGCCAACTCTTCTGGGGACAGACCTTGGGCGGAAACATTGCTACCCTCTCCGGACCCAGTGGCCCACCAAGCTGCTGCTCTGCATCCTCATAATTCACTAAATCACCATGAGCATTCCTTGCTTCCACCCAGGCCCTCAGCGCCTTGTGGTATTGCTCCTTTTTGGTGATTCCGGCCGTGGAAATTTTAAGCTTCCTGCAGAAGCTCTTGAGCTGCTTGTTGGTGTAGCTTTCTATTCTCTCTTCCTCCCAATCACAAACAACAGATGTGGCTGAGGCTGTCTCCTCAATGATGACTGAATCAGACATGATTTTTTTTTTTAATGGAGATCTCTGGCTAAGAAGTACAGCGCTGCGTTATGGTCTGCACTCACTAAGTAGTGTTCACCTGTCACTGTACATGAGTCACAAACGCAAATTCGGAATCCTTTCCAGTTGACTTCCAATGTTAGAATTGGGGGTCTCTGGTTGGCACAGGTAGGTACATGTGACAAGCAGGGACCCTCTCCTCTAGACAGGGCAAGTGAATTACTCTCTAAAAAATAACCCCTTCTCACCCTCTCGGCGGCGTGGTGTGAGCAATCAAGGCATATTTCAGAGCCGATGTAAGTTAAGCAGTTGTGACCATATGCAGTAACCCAGTGATAACACTACAAATGGACACCACACAGGTTTTATATAAAAAATAAGTATACTTTATACAGAGTTATCACAAGACCGATAAACGACAAAAAGAATCCACAGTACTTTTAAGTTTCAAGAGTTCAGGTGCGAGTTGGTAGCCTTGTCCGGTTACAGTGTAGCTGAAAAGAACACATAGTCTAACAAATTTTGCGGACCGTGGTGGTCCGGGCCCACTCAAATGTCGACAGACTCAGTCACAGTACCTTTTCCATGAGGCGGCTGGCACGGATGTGCGAGATGGTTCCGGGGTTCTGTGCGGTATAGAAAAAGAAAGCGTTGCAGGTCATGGTGTCCTTAAAGTCGCGGTGCAGGCTACGGCTCATTGAAGGCGTCGAGACGGAGTCAGTGATCTCTGAGCTTGCATTGTTCGAGGCGGACGTTGCTCGTTGCGGTGCTTCCAGCTTTACGATGCGGCGACAGACCCAGAGTTCGGGGGCTGGCATCGGTCAGTCCGGATGGTGGTGCGAGTCGGGCTGTGCTTCGCGAAGCGTGTGAGGCAGTGTCCAACTCCGGTGTGATCACAGGACTCGAAGTCAGCAGCAGTGACCGCGTCGGTCAGACCAAATCGATTCGGTGTAGTGAGGCGTTTCACGTCGCATTGTCCTTCCAGTCACGGTGCAGGCTACGACTCGTTGACGGCGTGAGGACGGAGTTGGTGAGCGCAGAGCTTGCGTTGTTCGAGGCGGACGTTGCTTGGTGCGGGGCCTACAAGACACCGGGCCAGTCGTGAAAGGCGGTCTCAGCTTCCTGCCTCTGTAGCTACTTGTTTCCAGCAGTAATTCACAAAGGCTGGTGAAGTTCACTGGTCCTGGGACTTCGGTCAGGGGGCAAGCTCTCTTCCAAGCCCTTGTAGATCTTTGCACAAGTTGAACGAAAAGTCCAAAGTTCTTTCTTCTCTCTTTGGCAGCCAGGCAACCACTGCAGGCCAATCCCCCAAGCAGCACTTCAGCTTGGGAATAGTCTCTCCTCACATTCATCAGGTTCCTTCTCCTCAGCAGAGGTTTTGTCTTATAAGTCTAGAAATGATCTAATCTGATGGGATTAGGGTCCCAATACTTATACCCCTAAGTCCTTTGTTCTCTGAGGGGAGAGGGGCCTGTTCCCAGTTCAAGCCAGTTCTGAAGTACTCTTTTTACCAGACTTCTCCTTTCTTTTCACCACGCAGGGCAGGCACATCAGACACCCCGCAGGAGGTGGAGCCCGCATTGTGGAAGGCAAGTACAGTCCAGGAGCACTTTGTTGACAGTCTTCTTTCAGTGTGCAGGGCAGAGACATCAGACTCACCACAGGGGGTGGAGCCAGCATTGTAGAGGGAAGGCCCAGCCCTATTCAGGTCCCAGGTGCAACTCCTCCCTCCCATCTAGATGCAGATCTACCTATTCACCACCGGGCTGCCCCGGCCTTTCTCCTGGAATTCCCCAGCCCTGCCCTGGCAAGCAAATACCTACTTTCTAAAAGTGGTATTTGCGAACACAGAATATTAAAATAAACTTTACTAAAATATGTATTTTATTATTTTGAGTCCAGGAATACTAAACTCAAATCTCTACCATGTTCTCTGAGTCTGCTAGGATTATAAAGTGTAATAATTCTAACAGCGCATTCTGGCCTATGGAGAACAGGTAGCCTTGCATTAGTGAAAAACGAAAATGGCTGTAATTCACTATTAGGACATGCAACACACCCCAGGGCTTGTCCTACCTTATACTTACAATGCACCCTGCCTACAGTACCATAGGGTTGACTAATATGAAGAAAAGGGAAGGTTTAGGGACTGGCAAGTGGGTGCACTTGCCCAGTCAACATGACAGTACCAGACTGCACGCAGGCTCTGCAATGGCAGACCTTAGACACATTTTACAAGGCCGCTTCTGTGGGTGGCACAACCAGTGCTGCAAGCCCACTAGAAGCATTTGGATTCACATGCCCTGGGCAAACTAAGTGCACTGCACTAGGGTCTGACAGTATACCAAACATCCAATCACGGAACCACTAATCAATACATCATTTTACAGTAGGGAGCACTCACACTGTGGCACTGGACAGCAGTGGCACAGTGCCCAAAGCATCTAACACCAGCAAAAACACATGAGGCAACAGCAAAAATGGAAGGGAGACCCACGCCAATGGTGCCAGGTCTAACAGAGTCCTATTGCATTTTGAGTACTTGCTTACATTGTGATTGGTGGGTTAATTTGCACTCTTTGCGTCGCATGCACGTGATGCCTTGCATCGTATGCATGTGCAACAAAACAGTGGTGTCCCTAATTCACTGAGGAAGGCAGCAACAGCAAAAGTAGCACCCGCCTGACTACACAATGCTTGTTTTATATTATGAGTGCCTGAAGCAACAGTTCAGAATCATATATTCATTCAAATGCAGGCAGGAGCTAAACTTACCAAAGGTATTTCTAACATTGGTTTTCAATTTCGCTTGCCACAAATTCCAGACTCTGCTCTGTGAGAAGTTAGCCTGGTATATGATGTCCACTATTCTAGTGGGCACCTTGCAACAGTCTAAACGCCCTTATGGTGGTGGTTGTAAAGTCAACCTTATAGACAAGCTATCCTCTTCAGAGAGCATGTGAAGCCAGTTTTTTTACCATATATAATCCCTTGAATACCAAATGAAAGGACACCACACAAGGTATATATCAAATATATATGTATTTATTTCTAACACAACCCCTCTGCACTCTTTATGAGGTCAGAGATCGAAATACATTACAAGTTACTCAATTAGCATACTTTAAGTTGCACAAATACAATTCTGTCTTAGGGGCCTCACGAACCATATACTAAGTAAGTGTTATAAAAACGACAGCATGAACAGTGAATAGGCCTAGGGCCTAGGGAATCGCTGGGGCTGCACTACAGGACCAAAGGTTAGGAAGTAGAAGACCCATGGGCGGCGCCTGAAGTGTCTAAACACAGGCGTGGGTCCTCATTGACTTACAATGGAGAACGAAGAAGTCACACAGTTAAAGATTAAGGGCACTTCCGAGTGGGCTACGATAAAACCCCTTTAAGCTAGGACACTTGGATAGTCAACACCCACGGGAGCACTGGAGAACTCGAGTTACCTCACCCAGGAAAGCCGGGTGCATAGGTGTCTTTTCGTGTCGGGTTTCGTTGATGCTTTCAATGGAGACCTGCAAAAGAAGTGCTGCAGGCGGCCGAAGGAAGAGTGTCCGAGTGGATCCAAGAGTGGATCAAAGCTGTGAAGAACCTGAAAGCAGAGGGCACATGGCCATCCTGGTCACGTTCCAGTGACCAGGATGGAACCAGGATGGAACCAGGTGATGTCAAGATGCAAACAGGTGAAGAGGTGAAGCTTGTCTCTGCAGCCACGAGGACCAGGAGGCGTTGACGACAACCAGGCGCTGGATTCGAGCTGTCCCACAAAGGATCTAGTTGACTGCGGTGTCAGTATCCAGATTGGACCCAACAAGCCTTGGTAACCGCAACCCACGCAGGAAGTGAAGATTGGCTTCAGGTCAGACCAGCAAGGTCTGAGGCACTTCTCTTTAGGAAGGAATCTGGAGCAGGCCCAGAGCAATCAGGCAAGCATTGAAAATGTAAAGGTTCGTCTTCAGGGGGAATACTAGCCAACAGGCTATCTACCGGGAAGATGCGTCAAGCTGAAATGCAGGGGCGGGCCCCACGCGGTACTCGGGGAGTGGGAAGGGCTGAGCTCTGGTGCAAATGATGCCCTAGGTCTGGGCTTCTTTTACCCCAATGCACAACTGCGAGGGTACCTCGGTCGCACAGTTAGCAAAGTGCAGGTAGTCCAGGATAACCGGTCCCACGTCTCTCGTGTCCGCCACGGGTTTCAGCTGTGCTGTGGATGTGCATCGAAGTCGGAGAAGTCTGGAAGTCCAGTTTATGAGTCGCTGAGTTGTCGGGTTCCCGCTGGAGCATCGACAAAGCAAACCAGCAAGTTACTGGTGGTGGCTGTTTGAACAGGGTGGTCACTCCTTGTCCACAAGGGAGATCTTCTTCAGTCTACTAGTCAGCATAGAATGTCGAAGTCCAAGATTTCTGTATCGTAGTTTCTTTCCAGGGTAATCTAATGTCTCTAGACACAGCTCCTAACTTTATACCAAACTAAGGGGTTGGATTACCTGCTAGGTCCTTCCTATGGGTGGAACCTGGGAAGGTTACATCCCTTTCCCTTTGTCCAGTTTCGCGCCAGAGCTGGGGCTGGAGTGCCCCAGCAACTGGTTTGAACCGGGCTATGCATAGAGCACCTTGTGTGCCCCAGGCAGTGTCTGGAAAAACATCTTTCCATTAAACCCACCCTGCCCCAATACACTACTGGCTGTCTGGGGAGGTGCTGGTACCTCCCTCGACAGGAAACCTATATTCTAGGCCTCCCTTGCTGGAGTTTCCCCCAGCTGCAGGAGGTCAGACTTGTGTCTGTGGCAGCAGTATCCATTTTGTGATGCTGAGGCTCTGTTTAACTTTAACCAGGTAAAGCAGTACCCAACATGTCTTCTCCCTCTAGAAGGGTGGCATGCTACCCCCGCCGCCAGGACTGGCAGGGGGGTGTAGTATTCCAAAGCGTTTGACACCTTACACGACATGTTTTGATAAAGCCAAACCAAGTTACCATTTAACCGCGAGGATTATAATGCACTTAAGAGTATACGTATGGCTATATGATAGAACAGCTATAAGGACATGGTTCCGAAAGCTGCAGAGGGGCTCAGCTCATGCCAGAGCACCCTCTTACATAAAACCAAGCACTCTGCCTCCAGGACTGTCGAGGCCTGCCATAGGAGTGACTTATAGGTGCATATGTGTCTATATATAAGGTTAGCTATAGGAATACTATATCTAAGTAAGGTGTGATTACACCACCTTACCCAAGCTGAGTGATCAGCCTGTGGTGTCAGTTTGGATGGACAGCCAGGGGTGGCATAATACATGCTGCAGCCCCTGGTAGGCCTTGGATGCACTTATGCCCTGGGTACCTATGGTACACTATACAGGGGCTCACAGAGGTGACCCAATACCCAATCAGGTATGTACCTAAATTACATGGAGTCCATTTTACAGGGAGAGCAGATAACCTGGGGCCCTGAATAGCAGGATCCCAGGGCAACTAAGTCAAAAACCAGCTAAACACTAGTCAAAAAGTTGGGGGTAACCATAGTCAGATATCCACCTTCCTACATGCTCTACTTTCCCAAACAGTCGGGCCAAATTCAGAAAACATGAGGGTTACACACTGGACGGGGCCCGGCGCACAGCAGTGGGTGACCAGACCTCACACCATGCTGGGCTCTGTTTTCACACAGGAGGAACGCGTGTTGTAGGAGGCCTTGGGTTCATGAGGCCAATAGTTATTCCTGGATTCGCCACATTCAGGCGGACGAAGTGCCGTATTCACAGAGCTGACGTCATCATGCCCACACCTCTCTAGTTGTGTGTGTGCTAGGGCCAATTTCTCAGGACATTCCTTAAAGAGTTCTCCTTCTGGAATCCTGTGTTTGCATTTCCAACCCATTAAAAGTGTAGTAATAGCAACACTTCTACACAACTGTTGACAAACGTGCCTGAAATAAATCTGACAAACGTCACAATGTACCTCTTTTCTGTTGTATCAGGTTTCACTCGATATACCAAAGGTCAAGGCTCGAGTGTGCACATCTGTAAATGCATCCCTCTGTGAGTACTGGATGTGCATACGTTTGCAATGGCCCTGCCAATGACGTCGACTTTGAAAGCAGAAGTTGTGCATGCTTCACACGTGGGGCACAGTGCACTCTCTGCACATGCAGAATCGTTTACCCAAGCACTTCCAAGGGCATGAGTAGTGCAGCTTTTCAACTTGTGTGGGAGAAAAATAGCTAACCAGGAAGTAAAATGACTGTCAGGCACTGCCGGTACTTCCATGGCAAAAGCATGGAACAAACTGAAGGCAGACCAATAACTATCCCAAGAGTCTGTGGGGATCTGCGGGTCCGTGGAGACACAGGTGTTCATTGAGCCTCGAGCGACCGGGCCGGGAAACCTCAGGGCTCGTGCATAGGGTCTCGCGAGGAGGTCCTTAGACCTGCGGCACACCGCTGTGTGCTGTGGACAGCCAAGGACCTGTTCTCTTTCTGGCCTACTGTGCATTGGTCCTGGCCATCAGGAATCCCTGGCGGTGACACAGGAGGGGCCAAGGCTTCATCAGGGGCTACAGTTCTTCCTCACACATGGCTCGGGCAGATGAGCAGTCCCAATGTCCTTCTATGGACTACAGACGGCTGATGCAGACCACACATGATGCAGCAAGCCCTAGTGGGACTCGAGGAATGTCTGGGGGCACCTTTGATGGTCATACAGTGGGGGGTGGCACTGGAACCAGTGAAGTGTATTATGCGTCATGCCCACGAGGCGCTTACGCAGTACAGTTAACTAAATCAAACCTATCTTACAAAGCTCATCGGTCCTAGTTGGGCGAGTGTGATGGAACCTTGCCGATGCCTCTGGGGAGGCAAACAACAGCACATAAATATCCCTGGGGAGGCAGTAATGGTTCATACCCTACACAAGGTTTCCTCTACCTAGCACCCCTGGTTAGGGGTGCGCAAACTGCACTGTGTTCTGCAGCACCTGTGAGAGCAAGGCCCATCCCGCTCTCGAGATGCGGCCACACACCATAGACCCCCACCCTGCCGCTTGCTCCTCGCTGCCATGACCGGGAAGCTGGGCAGGAGAGCTAGGCCCATTTGGGCCCACTGGCTGGGACCCTCTGGCTGTAACACCATTAAACAAGACACAGCGCTGGAAGAACAGGTCCATTCCCTCGCCCTACAGGCATCTACAAGCTGAACAAGCATTGAAAATGCAATAGGTCTCGCCTTTGATTAAAGTTAATGCCATTTGCTTTGCTAATGGTATTGTATAGCAAAGCAAATCGCTTTAATTTAATAAAAGGCGAGGCCTAATGCATTTTCAATGCTTGTTTGGTTTACACTCTAGAATGTTTGGTAAACCTGCACATTATACGTAATCCACTATAGACCATGAACTGTACATTCTAAGATGCATAATAACCACACCACAATTCTTTCACTCTGAAACTTTCTTAAAGAAGTAGAAAGCAAGGATACCTTTGATCAACCCTAAAGGCGACTGTCCCTGCACCTCAGGAGTGGCATTACAACCTTATCAGCTGCCCTGGATATTGCATCACTTACACGCCATGTGGCCAGGATGTGATGTAAACCAAGTAGACAGACCCCAGAATGCCATGTGACCAGAATATGACAACATTGATGCAATCTGACCCTCAGAAAGCCATATGACAAGGAGGTGATGTAACCTATAGACCCATGAAGGCTATATGACCAAGGTGCGAAGTAAGTCTCAAAGCCAGACCCTGGAAGGTCATGTCACTAGGATGTTAAACTAGGCAGTAAGCAGCCTCAACACCACTTATCACCACAGCCATATCCTGTTACAGGATACACTTAGTGATTCTTAATCCCAGCCCTGCATTGCAAAGCGCAGTAAGCTTTGTGGAAGGAATTGGAGTCTCACAGATTTTTTAATGTGTTTTTGTGTAAACATGCCTTAAGTTGTTCTTACGAACAGTATTCATTTTTAGGTTGAGCCTGTGCAGCGCAAGCAGAGCATGAGCTGTCTCAGCGAGACCTGTTGTAATAATGTTGGCTGAAACTTCCTCTAATTTGTTCTTCTGCTTGTGATTGGTTTACTTGGGCCACTGTTGTTGTTTCTGTGCTTTCTGTTGACTGTTGATGTTACTTCCTTGTAGTCCCGAAGCAGCCGAGCCTAAGTGCAGTTTCTATCCGCTCTGTGTGCACTTCCTTTAATTTAACTGCAATGTCAGGGGCGTAGGGGATACTACATTTCTGGGGGGGACAGGGACAACCTTTTGGACTTTCCAGGGTCATGATACAAATTGACCACTGTCTGGAACCGTACACTTTGTTAAAAGAATACAATTGCATAGTTTTGCAGTGAAACATTGATAAAGGCAGGCATGTAGTCACAGTTTGCAAGAATGCTTCAATTCACAAAGTAATTAGACCAAATGTGAAAAAACATGTTTTTGAATCTTACATTTTCATGCACAAAACAAACACAGATGGGATTAAAAAGGAAGCATAAACTGAATGCTCTTTGCGACATGTGCATGATTGTGAGGGACTGTACAATTTACTTGTGAGGAAGCACATCTTTAACAACTGTCAAAATCAGCAACTGCACCAGTACATAGTGGACTTGGATCTGACCTCTCCCCAAGTATTGGGAAAGAAGGCAGACTAGTGGGTCCGTACCAGAGTGCAACAAAGGTCTCAGAAGAAGAAGCAAGATTATTCTAAGGCCCAAGAGAAAGTTGGGGAGAAATCTAAAGAAAAGAGTCTTCTGAAGGTCCTCTAAAATCTTTCTCTGGGGGTAGTTCTCATACCTTTTCCCACTCTAACAAGAAACCTTGGCCCCCAAGAGTTTAGCTGGGTTAACCTTGTGTACTAACGTGGGTTCTGGCCTAGTCAGGTCACCCACTCAGGCTGTTTTAGTATGTGATGGTGGCACGGAATTCGCCACCCTTATTGTAAGTCCCACTAACTTGGGCAAATACAAACAACAGCCTCTCATCAATGGTCAGGAAGCTGTGGCATACATGGACACTTGTGCCAGTGTCACTATGGTGACAGAAAACTTGTGTGCACTGAGCAGATTCTACTTGGACAGAATTCCCAAGTGACCAATGCTAACAATACCATGACAGATCATTCCATGGCAGATGTCAATCTCAGCCTCGGAGGGGTAACTGACCCAAAGCGAGTTGTGGCATCCCCCGACCTACCTGTGGACAGTCTACCGGTCAATCATTTGGATACTTCAGACTGGTCTGAAGTGGAGTTCAGGACTCATGTAGAAATGATGGGAATTTAAGCCAGTGTCTTTGCTGTCACTAGGGCGGAAGCCAAGAAGTTAGGCACTGAAGGAGCCCTGGATCCTGAAGATATGGATCAAGCAGCTCCCAAGAGAGGGAGCAAGAAGGATAAAGATGTATTCTCCTCTCAGACTTACAATGAGAATCAGCCTCCTTAGGGAGATGATCTCAGTACTTGTGAAGGAGTTGTACTAGAGGAGCTTGGGCCTGACAGGACAGAGCAACTGGGGTCAGGGGTCTTTCAAGGGAAGACTTCAGTCTGGAGCAGAAGGCCTGCCCCTCTCTTGAACAACTCAGACATCAAGCTGCTGCTGAGGAAGCAGGACATTTAAGTAGGTCCCACAGAACTTATCAGGAAGAAGGGTGCCTGTTTTCTGAAAGTAGAGACCCCAAGCCTGGTGCTACCAGGAGGTTGATCATACCTATGAAGTTCAGGAGGTTCTTATTGACCCTGGCACATAACATTCCCCTTGCAGACATAATAATAATATTAATAATAATATTAATAGTGAAGTTTATAAAGCGCAGACGGCTACCTCACAAGGAGGTGCCCCAGCGCTATTGTAAGCAACAGGCTAAACTGAGTAGTAAAAAACAAACGGGAAAAGCAAGACTTGGTGCAGGCTTGTCCCTTACTTTCATTGGCCCCAAAGTCTGAGGACACCAGGGAGTTTTGTCAGTCCTGTGTCACCTGTCAAGCCAGTGGTTAGTCAGGTGGCACCACAAAGGTCCCCTTAATCCCTTTGCCAGTGGTTAGGTTACCCTTTGAGATGGTAGGGATATACGTTGCAGGTTACTTAAACCCTCCAACAGCATCTAGACATAGTTTTATCTTAGTGGTGGTAGACCATGCCACTAGATATCCAGAGGCTATTCCCCTTAGGCCCACTATAGCTCCTGTAGTGGCCAGAGCTCTCCTGGGAATCTTTTTCAGAGTTGGGTTCCCTAAGGAGGTCTTGTCAGACAGAAGTAGTAACTTCATGTCTAGCTACATCAGTGCTGTGTTGAAAGAGTGCGGTGTAAACTATAAGTTTTTCACACCCTACCCTCCACAGGGCAATGGGGTTGTTGAAAGGTTCAACAAGACCCTCAAAGGTATGATCATGGGACTCCTAGAAAAGTTGAAGGGAAAATGGGATGTCTTGCTACCCTGCCTTCTCTTTCCCTACAGAGAGGTTCCTCAGAAGAAGTGGGCTACAACCCATTTGAACTTCAGTTTGGACATACAGTTAGGAGTCCATTATGTATGGTCAAAGAAGGATGGGAGCAACCTCTCAAGCCTCCTAAACAGAACCTAGTAGACTATGTTCTGGGCCTGCAGTTTCACATGGCTGAGCATATGAAGGAGGAAAGAAAAATTGAGGCCAGCCAGGAGCTTCAGAAAGCTTGACATGACTAAAAGGCTGTACCTACTGTTTACCGGCCAGGGCAGAAAGTGTGTGTGTTGGGACCTGTGGCCCCAGCAGCTCTCTAAGACAAGTGGAGTGGCCCCGAGTTGACCTAGGTACTCCAAGAAGTCCCCATAGGGTACCTCATGGGATTCGCCCGAAACCTTTTGTTAATAGAGCTAACATGAGCTTGCTCATGGCCACTGATAAGGGACAGGAAGAAGAGAGTGATCTTCTCCCTAATCTCCTCTCTCAGGACCCTGACAACGGATCAGTTGAAGGAGTAGCCTTGGCAGACGGCCTCACTGATCTACAGCAAGCTAATTGTAGACAGGTTCTTAGTTTTCTGGTCTCTTTTCTCTGACACCCAGTCAAACCACCTGGTGTACCCATGAAGTGGACACAGGTGACAGCATGCCTGTGAAGAGTAAAATTTACAGACAGCCTGACCATGTCAGAGACTGCAAGAGGACAGAGGTTCAAAAGATGCCAGAGTTGGGAGTCATTGAGGCTTCAGATAGCCCTTAGGCTAGTCTTGTAGTCCTTGTACCCAAATCTCACAGCTTGGATGGTAAGAAAGGTATGAGTTTTGTATGACTATAGATGCCTCAATGCAGTCACTAGGGCTAATGCCCATCCAATTCCAAGGGCAAATGAAGTGATTGATACTTTGGCCCCTGCCAAATATCTCAGTACATTTGACCTGACTGCTGTTTATTTTCAAATCAGACTCAATGAGGATGTCAAACCTAAAACAGCATTTTCAACCTCCAATGGACATTATCAATTTATTGTGATGACTTTTTGTTTCAAAAATGCACCTACCACATTTCAGAGGCTGGTGAATAAAGTCTTAACAGGTCTGGAAGCTTATAGTGCAGCATATCTAGCATTTAGCTGTCAGAAGGCATTTGATACCCTGAAGCAAGCATTGTGCTCTGCTACAATTCTGCAAAGTCTAGACTACTCCAAACCATTCATTGTCCATACTGATGCTTCTGCGATAGGGATAGGTGCAGTATTGTCACCGTTTACTGAAGAGGGCCAGGGTCAACCAGTAGCTTATAAGCAGAAAGTTGACCCCCAGGGAGAAGCGTTGATCAGCTTCTGAGAGAGAGGCCTTTGCTGTGGTTTGGACCTTGAAGAAGTTGAGGCCATACCTGTTTGGCACTCATTTAATTGTTCAGACAGACCATAAGCCCCTCTTATGGCTTAAAGAGATGACAGATGAAAATCTCAAACTTTTGAGGTGGTCCATTTCCCTACAGGGGACGGACTTTTCAGTGCAACATAGACTTGGGAGTAACCATGCCAACAAAGATGGACTTTCCAGATATTTCAACTAAGACTATGAAGCCTCAAATGGGCAAGGTTAGTCTCATCCTTACGTTTGGGGTGGTGGGTGTAGGAAAGTAGGATCTGCTTTCATTGTTACCCCCACTTTTTTCCTGGGGTCAGTGTGTTTTGACTGTAGTGTGCTGGGATCCTACTAATCAGAACGCCAGAAACTGTGCTCTATGCCCTAAATTGGCTCTGGTAAGTACTTTGGTACATCCACAATTGGCTACTGGTGTAACATTATACATCACTAGTTAATGCCACAAAGGTATGCAGCATGTATTTTGCCACCCGTGGGAGTCCACTTAAACTTGACTACAGGACTGCCATTACAGCCTGTGTGAGATGGTGCTTGCAAATCTCACAACAGCTTTAAGTTCCTTATATCTGAGGTCACTGCACTTAAAAACGATGTCACTCCTATGATAGGCAGGATGCTTGGTTACAAATGTGAGGGTGCGCCTGCATGAGCAGGACACCCCTACAGGCCCCGGAGTTCATTCTTCAGGCTATGTAAGAGCAATCAGCCATTTTAAGGTATATAGTGGACATCAGTTATAATGAGATGTCTAACTAAATAATGGCTGCACTGAACCTGGTCATGTTTTCTATCAAACTTGTTGGAATCATACTACAACACTGACTCTGGTGCTAGAAGAATAATCCCAAGTACTGGGGGCTCCTTAGATGACCCCCCCCCCGTACTCCGAGTACCAGCCTTTCAAGGTCTGTCAGCAACCTAGTGCTGCCGACCACAGACACGATTCTGCCCTCCTGCTGCTGAGCTCAACTTGAGCAAGGGAAGGTAGAACAATAGGTTTCCTGTCACAGGGAGGTGTGATCACCTCCCAGTCAGGACTTATTGTATTGGGCTGGGTTGGGGCGCTTGCCAGTGGCACCAGACTACTTTGAAGGGCCACATTTGTGCCTGCCTTGCATACTTCTATTTGAGACAGTTCAGGGACCCCTGGTTTCCTCTCTGGCACAAAACTGGACAAAAAAAAGGGGGGTATCCTCCCCTCCATCCAGCCCCTCCTCTGGGAGGGACTCCAGAGTCATTCCAACCCTTTCCCCAGGGTACTTAAGGGCTCCCCCGTGTGTCGGTCCTAAGATTCTTCATGGAACAAGACTCATCTTTGAAACCAAGACACTCTTCTACCGTTTAGGCACTTGGACTTCGTTGGACTTTGACTGGGCCTGAGACAGCATCAAGGAAGGCTCCTGCTGTTCCTGGTCTTGCTGTTCTTCAAGTCTTCTGCATTGTCAATCAATCAATCAATCAATCATGGCATTTATATCGCGCACTGCTCACCCAGAAGGGTCTCAAGGCGCGTGGGGAGGGGGGTCTGCTACTGCTCGAACAGCCAGGTCTTGAGATGTTTCCTGAAGGCGAGGTGGTCCTGGGTCAGCCGCAGGTGGACGGGCAGGGAGTTCCATGTCTTAGCCGCTAGGTAGGAGAAGGATCTTCCTCCGGCGGTGGCTCTCTGGATGCGAGGCGCAAGGGCGAGGTTCGCCGATCGCAGCTGGCGGGTGGGCGTGTAGAAGGTCAGGCGGTCGTTGAGGTACCTAGGGCCCAGGTCGTGGAGGGATTTGTGTGCGTGGGTGAGGAGTCTGAACGTGATCCTCTTGTTGACAGGGAGCCAGTGGAGGTCTCTCAGGTGGCTCGAGATGTGGCTGCGTCGGGGGACGTCCAGGATGAGTCGGGCGGAGGCGCTCTCGATGCGCTGGAGTCTCTTCTGAAGCTTGGCTGTTGTTCTGGCATAGAGGGTGTTTCCATAGTCCAGTCTGCTGGTGATGAGGGCCTGGGTGACCGTCTTCCTTGTCTCAGTGGGAATCCATTGGAAGATCTTGTGGAGCATGCGGAGTGTGTGGAAGCAAGATGAGGAGACGGCGTTGACTTGCCTGGTCATCGATAGGGAGGAGTCCAGGATGATGCCCAAGTTGCGTGCGCGGTCTGTTGGCTTGGGTGAGGCGCCTAGGGCTGGGGGCCACCAGGAGTCATCCCATGCGGAGGGCGATGTTCCCAGGATGAGGACTTCTGTCTTGTCCGTGTTCAACTTTAGGCGGCTTCTGTTCATCCATTCGGCGACGTCTTTCATCCCTTCGTGAAGGCTCGCTTTGGCGGTGTCAGGGTCTTTGGTGAGGGAGAGGATCAGCTGGGTGTCATCGGCGTAGGAAATGATGTTCAGGTTGTGATTGCGAGCGATGGCAGCTAGTGGTTTCATGTAGATGTTGAAGAGAGTGGGGCTGAGCGATGATCCTTGCGGGACGCCGCAGATGACTTCGGTGGCCTCCGAGCGGAACGGCGGGAGGCGTACTCTCTGTGTTCTTCCGGAGAGGTATGAGGTGATCCAGTCCAGGGCCTTCCCCTGGATGCCGGTGTCGTTGAGTCGTTGGACTAGGGTGCGGTGGCAAACAGTATCGAATGCAGCGGAGAGGTCAAGGAGGATGAGTGCCGCTGTTTCACCGTTGTCGAGCAGGGCTCGGATGTCGTCAGTGGCTGCGATGAGGGCGGTCTCGGTGCTGTGATTGGCTCTGAATCCGGACTGCGATGGGTCGAGGGATCCGTTCGTCTCGAGGAAGGCGGCCAGTTGCTTGTTGACGACCTTTTCGATGACTTTGGCCGAGAAGGGAAGGAGCGAGATGGGGCGGAAGTTCTTGAGGTCGGTCGGGTCTGTTGGTTTCTTCAGTAGTGCGCTGAGCTCGGCGTGCTTCCAGCTCTCAGGGAAGATGGCTGTGTTGAAGGAGGTGTTGATGATGTCTCGGAGATGGGGTGCGATGGTGGGGGCCGCTTTGTTGAAGATGTGGTGGGGGCACGGGTGGGTCGGTGATCCGGAGTGGATGGTGTTCATCATGCTTGTCGTGTCTTCGGGGGTCACCTCGGTCCATGTCTGGAGGATGGCGGCTGGGTGCGTACGTTCGACCGGTGGGTGCGGGCGTTGAGCGCTTAAACTGTTGTGGATGTCGGAGATCTTGCGGTGGAAGTACGAGGCGAGGGAGTCGCAGATGTCCTGTGAGGGGGTGATGTCGTTGTTGCCGGTGCTGGGGTTGGAGAATTCCTTGACGATGTTGAAGAGCTCCTTGCTGTCATGGGCGTTCTTGTCCAGTCGTTCCTTCAGAGATTTCTTCTTTGTGGTGCGGATGAGCTGGTGATGTCTGCGGGTGGCGAGTTTGAGGGCGGTCATGTTGTCGGTGGTCTTGTTGAGGAGCCAGGTCTTCTAGAGGGTGCGGCAGGCCTTCTTGGAGTCCTTGAGTTCATCGGTGAACCAGGGAGCCTCCTTGCTTCTGGGTCTGGTGAGTGGGTCCTTCAGTGGGGCGAGGTCGTCAGCACTTGTGGTCAGCCACTGCGTGACGTTGCAGGCTGCTGTGTTAGGGTCCGTTGTCCTGATGGGTGGGTTCTGGCTGAGGGAGGTGGCGAGCTGGTCGGCGGTGATCTTGCTCCAGTTCCTGTGGGGAGCCTGCTTCGGGTGGTGGTGGACCGTGTTCTTCGCGAAGCTGAAATGGACGCAGCTGTGGTCGGTCCAGTTGAGTCCGGTGGAGTGACTGAAGGAGACGTGCTTGCTGGAGGAGAAGATAGGATCGAGCGTGTGGCCGGCGTAGTGGGTGGGGGTGTTGACCAGCTGCTTGAGTCCGAGGTCTGTGTCTGTGCATCACTAAAGTTCTACAGAAGGCCTGTGGGCATCAAGGACATCCGAGGTAATCTCCCTAGGCGTGAAGGAGTCATTCTCCTGCATCTACAGGCACCGCAACAAAGCTGACCAGTCTGCTGCTCCTGTCATCCAATGGACTTCACATGGCCCAGCAACACAGGTTCTGGTTCTACAGCCCCTAGAGGCCTGACCTGTCTTCTCTGCAAATTTGAGGACAGTATAGCACATTGAAGCCACTGGGACCAAACTAATGTGCACTGCAAAGAATTGCTGTTGCCAAGGCTTGTTGGCTCTGCACTCCAGAGATAGTTGGGCTACAAGACCCTTCAGAACCTCATCCCTCAATGATCAGCCTCCTCACTGCATCCTCTGCCCCGTGGGCCTCCATCTTTTGTGAACTGCCTGGAGTCCTCTGGTGACTCCTGTGCCTTTGGCATGTAGGTCCTCTTGAGGGCCTTCCTTTGCTGCAGTGGGCTCCCCTGCTTGCTCAGGTCCTGCTCTGACTCTCCTGCACTTGGCGAGTCGCTAGGATCTTACTGTCCCAATGTTTGCATCTGTTTGCTTTCCACACCATGTGCGGCTACCAAGGCTTGTTGGTCCTCCCACTAGACACTGACCACCTGAACACCGACACCCAATATGGTACAGTCATGCATGGCTCCTGGTCTTCCTCAGCATCTCCAGGTCCTCGCAGCTGCAGCAACATGGTCACCATCTTCACTCTTGAACCTCCCAACAATGGGGAATGTGCTTCTGTGCCTCCTGGTCACTTCCGAGTGGCATAGACTCTATCCCCACTGCTTGCAGGCTTCTACTTCAAGAATCTATTCTTGGATTGCACTGGACACCTTCACATGCTTCTTCAGAGGCATCTTCTTTGAAGTCTTCTTTTGTCGTCTATGGCAGGTTCCAATGTCAATTCACCCCTATGCCCTTGTCTTCCCTGGTGCAGGTAACCTGGTTCCTGGGGCATCCATGAGTAGGATGACTCTCCAACCTCCCAAACTTCCAAAGGGTTTCTTCCGGGTCCCCTGGGAAGGCTCCTTCTTTTGTAAAACTGCAACAGCAACTTCTCCATTGACTTCTATCGGACATACAGCTGTGTTTCTACTCTGCACACAGCCCCATGGGGTTCCTGGGTACTTACCTTGGATAGTTCCTTGTGTTTCCATCTCCTATGAGTTTTCTGGTCCCAGTACCGTTCTCCTTGAAGTTTGCATTGCACTTTCTTCGCATATGGTTTTGTGTTCCCCTGGACACCAGTATATATTTGTGCTACTTACCTAATTATTTTGAAGTATTCTTGTGTGTATTGTTGATATCTCTGGGTAGGAGATATACCAATGTGTTAGTGATTGTGTTGCATAATAAAAAGCCTTATTTTTATAAACATTGTGTGGTTCTTTTTCATCTAATCTACACTGTTGATTAAATGTGGTAAAACAAGCTGGTTTACACTCCTTCAGGATAAGCCTGAAGGCTGCTCTCCACAGCTACCACTTTGAGAGCTTTATAGGGTTATCAAAGACCACTATAAACACCATACGGGTTGCCTGTATTAGTGCAAGGTGAATCCCTCCTGAGAATGTGCACCATATCCTAAATCAGCCTCCCACAACCGCCAACACCACATCTGTAAGGCAGTATGTAAGTGACATCACAGTGCATGACATCGCACGGGACATCACAACACATGACCTCATTGGAAATTATATCATAAAAAAATTACATCAGATTCTAAGACCTCGCATATGTTAAGAAGGTCTCTCAGGAGTACATTTGAGCGCATTACAATATTTAACAAATTACAGTTTGCGTCTAGGTTGTGCCAAAAAGAGATGCAACCCCGGTGCAGGGACTAGGCCTCCACTTATACTTTTTTTATTAAAACTCTGCCCGAAAGAAATTGGCAACAAGGAGAAACATGACTCTATATCTGTTCTGCTTAATTGGTTAGAAATTCTGCATTTAAAAATATCTTTTGGGGTTAAGGCACCTGGTTCATTGCTCTTTATGTACCCAGTAAATCTCAGGAAATAATGATAATAATGGTAATATAACTCTGGAGGTGAATGCTCTTGCTGGAGAGACAGTTGTTTTATCTAGTCCCAGTTTTGAATCAATGTAGCATAGAGGGTTAATATGTCTCACGTAAAGCAGATCGTGTGATATACAGATGATGAATATTTCTTTTATGGGTTATTATTTTTAACACAGAGATCCTTTATTTGCTTGCAGTTCATGAATTATAATCCATATAATATAGCACAATGAATTATAACGGAAAGGACATGTGACTCCTACACCTTGTACCCTCACTATCTTATGTAACACCTCCTGTAAATTGATTTACACAGATATGGTTTATAGTGAATGTATAATGTATATGTGTGATTTAAAGCACTCCAACATCCTGGATTGGGTTGAGTAGCGCTATAAATGAAATATGACAAAATAGTGGTATTTAAATAGTTATTTGTGTAAATATTAGGACAGACCAACACATCTAACACAACATAATGCAAGATAGCTTAGACTATGTTTGATGCTAATTGTTCTCATTCTCCAGGGCAAGGTTCAACTGCTCAAAATAAACATTCCATTCCAACAAAACATTAGGCTTTGAGTGGCTGAAATACGCAGTGTGAAACAGTCAAATGAGGTGGGGTCTGGGCTGACGAGGGGCAGTATGCAGTCAGCCAGGGCCGACTTTAGGGTGGTGCGACCAGTGCCACTGTACCAGGCACCAGGCTCAGGTGGCGTCATTTGCCTCTGACCAAAATGCATGCACTGTCCTCTTCCATTTCCACAACATCGTGAAAAAAGAAGATGGACAAATGTGCTCACGTGGTTGCGAATAGATGTACACGGACAATAAGTATGACCCTCTGAGGATGCCTTCTCTGCGGCTGCACATGCTGCAAGCGCTGCTGCTGGGCCCAGAGTCCACCACTGTACCAGTGCTTGTGCTCTGCAACAACAACTAGTCTAAGCAGCCGTGCACCCTTGGGCTTCCGACAACAAGCCTGAGGGCCCTCGTAGGAGCAACCCTCAGATACAGGAGAGGAACATCACAGGAAATTGAAGCAAAGCACTGTGCCTGAAAACACAGCTCTTGTCTTTTGGTATGTACAAGCCTTCCTTGTCTCGCCATTTTTTATGCCTTTACGTTTTATTGTGAACAGTCTGCTTTTCAATGTTTTTACTTTACAGCCTGCCCCCTTTACACTGCTGTTATGATCCATACTGTCTTACTTTACAGCAGTGGACAGTCTGCCTGTGCCTATTTACACTGCTCTCCTGCTACCAGAGGCCTATTGGTGTGTCATGGACCACAGTGCAAGAATGAAAATGGGCCTTTCAGACCAGTGGGTCCCAGCAACCCTGTGTGCTGTGTATAGTATGCCTTCATCTCTCTTTACGCTACTCTTCTGGTGTACAGCCTACTTGTGTGTCTAAACTGCTATCCCTTATATGCAGTCAATGTTTTGACCATCTTTACACTGCTGTGGCTTGTCTTCATTTAGACGGCTGCTCTGGTGTGTACAGTCTGCCCCGTACCAGTTTTCTGATTCTGTCAAAGTGTGTACAGTCTGGTATGGACTTTTTTTTACACCGCTTTCCATGCATATACAGTCTGCCATCCGACGAATTCAAGTGGCTAGGATAAAAGATGTGGCCTAACGCATAGAGCTTCTGATTTTGCAACTGGGCACTTAGGCTAAAGTCCCGGCGTTGGCTCACTATGCTATGACTCTGGGCAAAGCATTTCATTTCCCCATATCTGAAAAAAACATGAATATGCTTCGTGTACTATAATCTGGTATTCACATGAAGCACTGTGATCCCCTTCTGCCACGTTTGCACAATATGAAAACTACAAAAGTGGAAAAACTGGTGGGTGGACACCCTGGGACATGCCTGAGTGCCCAGACTTCCCCTCGCAAGCCAGGACCTCTGTCTTACAATCTAGGCTTTCTAGCCACCAGTACCAGGCCTGCAACCCAGGCCTGGTACTGGTGGCTAAGCAGGCAGACTTTTAGGCTATTAGGCAAAATATTACTGCTAAGTAATCATAGCAACCGTACATATCCTCCCACTCATGACGCCACTCATATCACCTCTGGGCATCTGTGCTCCTTTTCTTCGTGAAGGTCTGATACACAAGGGCCTGACCTGCTAATACTTTGTCTTGTGTCTTATAGATCATCAGATGTCATTTTTTAAAATATTTCCTTCTAGAAGTCTCATTGATTTAAGCACCGTACTGTAGCTGTTCTTCACGTAGTCTTGCACCTGTCACTGTGTGTACCTCACAATGCCTTTCAGCAGTGTGCGCCTATTGCATTCTGGGCACCTCTTTCTATTCCTTTACTTTGTGTGCCTGTAGTCCAAATACCTTTCTTGGTTTCAGGAATGCAATAAATAGTAAATTTTACATATCATGTGCTCAGAGCGCCGTACATCTGAGTCCCTTAACAAGCATTACACCAGCATTGTTTTTGCGCATAACTCAAAATTAAAAAGTTTGCTGGGGCGCCCACAGAGATCGTCGCACTGGGTGCCACTATCTCTAAAGCTGGCCCTGCAGAGTCAGCAATCAACAAATTACTTCTCTTCCTTGAACTGGAAATGCAGACTGCAGGCAGTGGTTGCGGCGGTGAGGGAGAGGTGTGAAAACATTCCTTAGCTTTTGCAGCAGAACAAAAGGGAAGGTCACAGGTCAAGTACAGGGCCATTAGCACGTCAAAGCACTCGCACTTTGACATACCAATTGCCCTGCCACAGACATAAGAGGGGAAATTCTGTCGTCCCCTCGTCCCTCCCACCCTTGTCCCCCGCGTCCCCCCCACTACAAAATCTGGGGGGATATGTCCTCCGCGTACCCCACACACTTTCTACACCCATGTGCAATGTGCCATCTGTAGCCTGCCTGTCACTGGAGACTCTCCTGTTGTCGCTCTTGCTGCAGTCATAAATCACTGTAGCTCCTTTCTTGTGCAGTCTTCCCTGTCGTTCATTCTCCTGCGTGTGCCCAGCCATGGTGATAATTAATATCGAGGCGCGCCCTGTTGTTTTCACCTTCTCTGCCCCGTCCCCCTCCCTGTTGTCCGCGCCTTCTCATTGGCAACTCCTCTTCGCCTATCTCATGCGCGTTTATAGTTATTTTTTTACTATAGCGATTGCGGCCCCCAAGGGAAGTGAAGTCGGCAGACCAATCTTCCCCTGGGGTGTTCGCGCGATAGAAGGGACAGGGTGTGAGGTAGAGTAGAGGGAGGGTTTTAGGGGGTGGGCGTTAGGCGAGGTTTTAAAAGGGAACAGGAGAGGAAGTCCTTCCTCTTCCTGTTACCAGCGCCTTCGGGGTTTAGGTCAGGAGAGTTCTTGAGGAGTTTTTGGGGATATTTAGTCAGGTTAGGAGTTTTGCTGGGTCGGGTATAGTGTAGTTACTGGGGAGACGGCGTTTCGCTTACCGGTTTGGAGCTGTGGAGCAGGAGCATTTCCTTCGGTGCCCTGGGAACGTTAGGTTGGTGCAAAGGGTGTGTTGGTTGGCCGGGCCTCATCAGGCTGGTAAGTGGCACTGGGGGCTCTGTGGGCAGGTCATGAAGGAACCTGACGTGGCAGCAGTCCGTGCTGCTCTGCAGGTTCTGGACCGCGCTGGGAGGGCTGACCTCCTTCAGCCCGGCGTGCTGGAGCAGGCGTGGGTCGGATTGGCCCGGACGCCAGGCTCTGCCTCCGCGGGAGTGGCCGTGGCGGCATGTTTAGATGAGCTGCCACCGCTGAGGACGAGTGCGCCTGGCCAGGGGCGGGGCGCGAGATCACTGGAGGCTGGCAAGCGCGGCGGAAAGCGGCAGAGTCTCCCCGCGCGACCTCCTGGTGGGTTGGCTGCGTCTGAGCAGCCAGGGAAGATTGAGAAAGGGGGCGGGGCGGGCGGCCCGGGTGCCTAATGCTGCAGCTGTGGGCCAGGGAGCAGGCGCAGTTCCCCAGGACCTACAGGTCCCGATGTTGTTGGGGGACAATTTGGGTGACTTTTCAGGGACATACAGTGAGGCCAGTGGGGGGGAGGGGGAGAGTGCGACTGAGGAGCCTGCAGGGGATGAGTTTATACTCCTCCTGTTGGATGAGGGCTGAGACGGGGATGAGGAGGGGGTCAGCAGGGATTAGCCAGTGGACTTGTCTTCTGGGGGCAAGGGGGTGGTCAGGTCCCGGGGTTCTAAGGGCAAGGGGCCTTTGAAGGCCCATGGGGCAGCACAGGCCAGGGTGCCCATGGCGGGGGGTCCCCCAGTCCCCCCCCCCGGGTTGTTGAGGTTTTTGCTGAGTGGACAGGTCAGGACCCCTGGGCAGTGCGGTGGGGGCGCATGTCCCAGGAGGAGAGGGCCCGCTGTTGTAAATCAGCAGCGGTTAGATTAAGCATTAGGAGAAGACATGCTTCGGTTTAACCATTATTGTAATAAATGTGCTGACTCCATCTTGTATTTGTAGCGGCCATTTTGTATGCCATACATTTCCATGTGCTCGTCATGTGCTTGGTCCTACCTTCTTGTTCATCGCGCCTGGAGTCTGACGGGCAACAGGCTATTTTTAGTAGTCTCCGCTTTCAGCATGCCCAGACATGCGCAGTAGGATCAGTGACCGTTAATAATTGGTTCCAGATAGGAATGTGCCTACCAGTTATCGGAGACTGTTAACTCCGCCTATTCATCGATTGTGCCTTCCAAAATGTCCTTATATGGTCATAAATCTGCTCTTGTCTTTTGTACCGCCTTTTCTTGAGCCCCCTCATTGTGTATAAAAGGGGCCATGTGCTTTAGTCTGGTGTGCTACTCGATTCAATACCGAAGGGTGTTGTGTGGGCTATAGTACCACCTTTAAAGGTTTAATAAACTTTGCTTTTGTATTTTCCAGTTTCATTGCCAACTTCTTTCTAAGGTCTGAGGACTCTGTGCAGAGAAGGGCGAACCCTTGCACTAAGTAGGCCTAGCTGAGGTTTGCTTACAACAAATTGGCGCCTGACACGTGGGGCTCATCGGCGACTCGGATGCCCGAAGGAGCGGTCGTGACGAAGGATTGGAATCTCGCTGCGGACCCGTACGCATGCCAGAGGAGACCCGAGTGTTGGCATCCAAGGCGTTTTTTCCTTTCTTTCCGATCTGACCATTCAGGTGGTGCCAGTCCTCGACTGAGATCTCTTCTGTTGGCTTGCCGTGCAACGGCCGTTTGGTCGAATTTAGAACTTGGCAGTTGGAGACTGGACACCCTGTGAGTGGTAAGAACCGTTGTATGGTACTTGCTGTGGGTTTTGGAAGCCTGTGAGTGGCAAGGCAGTTGTAGGATACGCTTGCTGTGGCAATTTTGGAAGGACTAGTCACTGATGTGTATGTGTATGTGAAATATACGTATAGCAATACATATAGGCAGGTAATGAGGAGACTTTTCTCCATAATACGATTTTGATTTGAACCGTACAACGTATTACAGATACTTTAAGTGCCACTTTGATTATAATACTGCATATTCTGCACTATTTTTGGCATGCCTGTTTTTAGCGCACTTCATAGGATGTGCTGCTTTTGTGGAACTAACCGGTTAAAACTTGAGAATCGCAGCCGGCTCCCTCAGAGGGGACGCCTCATAGAGAGATGTACGTGAAATATGGTCTTTATTCCATAATGTACAGCACGTTGTGGAGGAAATACACGCGAAAGGATCCTGAGTTATGTTGGCTGAAGTATGGGTCATTTGATATGCAGAAATTGAGTATGTGGAACAGTGTATGTTTAAGCGAAAATCTAGACAAGATATGTTTGAAAGTGTGCGAATGTGGGTGAAAGAAGTACGTGAGCGTGAGAAACATGAGCAAGCGCTGATTGAGAAAGAGCAACGGAAGAATGTGTATGAAAAAGCGCAAGAATTGAGGAAAAAGGAGGCAAAAGAGTTGGAAGAGAGACAGGAAAAGGAGCGTAGATTACAAATATCTGGCCAATATGCTGTTCCACAACCTCTTTATCCTGTTCTTAATAAACCTCAAGATGATTTTTCTTTGTTAGATTGTCCTCTGCCTCCATATATCGTTTTGTCCACCCCATCCGGCGACGATGAGGATTCCGGTACTGATCGAATGAAACCAGATACCTCCTCCTCGACCAAGCGGCTGAACTTAGGAACCTGGCTCGGAAGTCACTTCAGGATACTATTACTGTTTCAGATATTTTAGAGACTCTTAAGGGATGGCAAGATAGAGAGCAGAGGTATTTTACTGAACATTTTGCAGATGAAGTTGTTGAGATGTTTCGAAAAGTATCTGATGTTCTTGAACCTGATGATGTGGCAATTGATTGTAAGCAATTACGTAAAGGTTCTTTCCCTCTTTCCCAGGTGACTGATATCATCAGGCGACTGGTTAAACCTCGAAACGATGCGCTTCGGCTACGGGAGGAGAAACGAAAAGCTAAAACAGATGACCGAGCGGGATTGGTCGACGGGAAACAATCATCTATTTTCAAAACAGATAAGACCGCGATAGTGCATGCAAAGCCTATGCGAGAGGCCGCGCCTTTATATGTTCCTCCTAAAGGAGCGGGAACTAGTGACGATAAATTTCTGTAGATGCAAAAGGGTATTTTATTTAGAATTGGGCGTATAATCCCTGGACTAGAGCAGATGTTATGGCGCTTAAAGCTGCATTGCCTGACCCGCGTAAAAACCCTGCCGCCTTTTATGAGGAAGTTGAGGGAGCCTTAAATTCTTGTACCATGATGCTGGCTGATATCGATTTATTTTTCGGGCTCATATTACCGCCCGATATGTGGCATTCCGTGTGTAAAGTAGATGATAGAACCGCGTATGGGCCACTATGGAAGGAGATAGAGAGGGAAGATACAGACAGGGAACCAGCGCAAAAGCCATGTCAATGGATTTTAAATCTCCCTGGTGCAATATTAGCTAAATTAAAAATGATTATTCCCCCTAAAAACATTGATTGGACTGTTTTAGCATCCTGTAAACAAAAGACAGATGAATCGGTTTCAGATTTCTTTACACGTTTTGAGGAAGCTTTTCGTGATTTTAGTGGCCTGTCGCTAACGGATGATATGGGCTGCCACTTATTTGTAGACAAGTATGTTACGAATCTATTACCAGGAGTGGCTGGCCGCTTGAAAGCCAGCGAAAACTCTCGGACAACCTCTTCTCTGGCATCCGTCCTGACAATGGCTCAATATTACGAGCGTCAGGAACTTGAAGCGAAGGGCAATCAGGATAAGAAATCTAAAGAATTAAAAACAAAAGTCATGTTATCTCAGGTCTATGGCGCACCTCTTCGAGGTAACGATAGAGGCGGACGAGGATTTTCTAATTCCTCCTCTACTCGTTACTCTTTGGCTATTGATCAATGCGCGTATTGTAAGAAATTTGGTCACTGGGCAGATGAGTGTCCATTGTTGCGCTCACAATGCTATGTCCGTGGCCGAGGATCCATGAGGAACCGCTCGGGGAACTCAGGCCCTAGAGGTGCCATGAATGATCGTTCTAGGTTTGATTCTAATGTGCGGGTACAAAATGGGTTCAATACTTTTGATAGGCGCAACCAATACCAAATGTCTGATTATGCGCAGCCTGAGTTGCATGATTCTGCTTATGCATAGGATTGCGTAGGATGGGGTAAGGATTCAGTTGAAGTTCCAGTAGATCAGAGGGGTCCTTATGTTACAACACATGTTTCGGGTTCTACTGATCAGTTTCTGGTTGATACAGGAGCTACTCGTAGCGCTTTGTCTAAACAATTGGTTCCGAGGGCTCCCCTGTCTGGCTTAACGATTACATCGATAGGATTCGATGGAACACCTTCCCTTAGCCCATTGTCAAAACCACTAGCATTTCATGTTGCTAAGTTTGCTGCTCCATGCCCGTTTTTGCTTTCCCCGAACATGCCAGATAATATTGTGGGTCTTGATATGCTCAAGTATTTCAGAGCCACAATACAATGTTCCCCTGAAGGAGTGTGTGTGATTTTGAATGACAATTACCCAGTAACAGACAGAGTTTGTATTGTTCAAGAAGATATTGCATTAGCTTCCCTACCTAACACTCTGTGGGCCACTTCAGATACAGATGTGAGTCAGATGGTTATTCCACCAGTGCATATTAGTGTCAAGGAGGGAGCTGTATTGCCGCGCCTGCTTTAATATGTAATTTCACAGGAGGGTGAGGAAGCACTCACACGAATTACAAGATCTTATTGAAGTTGGAGTTGTTGAGGAAGTTCCATTTAACATTTGTAACAGTCCGGTCCTCCCAATTTTGAAGAAAGATACTGATACTAGGATCTACAGATTCATCATTGATTTGCGGGAGGTCAACTAGATAGTGGTGCCACAATATCCAGTGGTTTCTGATATCACAATGTTTCTTACCCTAGTTCCACCTACTGCAACTGCGTTCTCTGTTATAGACTTGAAGAACGCTTTCTTTTGAATCCCTATTCATCTTGATAGCCGATATTTGTTTGGTTTCACTTTGAATAATCGATCGTATGGATTTTGCAGAGTTCCTCAAGGCTATACTAAGAGTTCTAGTATTTACAGCCAAGCATTGAAAAGACAACTTGATTCCTTTGTTCTACCCGAGGGTGTGGCGCTCATTCAGTGTGTTGATGATATTCTGTTAGCAGCTGATACCCCCGAACAATGCGAGAAATGCACGCTGTCTTTACTTTCTTTCCTTGCTTCACACCATCATAAAGTTGCAAGAAAGAAATTGCAGTATTGTAGACCAAAGGTAACCTACTTAGGTCACCTTTTGTCTAAGGAGGGGCGTGCACTCACATCAGATCGCATTCAAGCAATTCTAGATACACCAGTACCTTCCACACAGAAAGAGGTTTGAGCATTTTTCGGTCTTACTTCTTTTTGTAGGCAATGGATATTAGGATTTTCACATATCGCTGAACCCTTGTTAGCACTATTGACAAAAGATACTCCTGTACCCCTCCCCTGTACAGATGAATGTGAGAATGCTTTCCGACAGTTACGACAAGCCCTTTTTTCAGCGCCAGTGTTAGTTACTCCAGATTACACGAAGCTCTTTACACTGCATGTACATGAGAGGGATGGATGTGCATTGTCAGTTTTAGTACAGACACACGGAGATAAGCAACGCCCCTGTGCATATTTTTCAGCAGTACTTCATCCTTTTGCCTGGATGTTTTTGCTCAGTTTCGGCAACAGCTGTGTCAATACGCCAGAGTGAAGGGATAGTCTTATCACATAAACTGTTGGTGTTGGTACCTCATGCTATTGATGCTCTTTTGAATCAAACAAAGACGCAGCATTTAACTAGTGCTCGTCTGACAGGATATGAGCTGACTCTGCTGGCTCCTCATATTACATTGAAGATATGTGCAACGCCAAACCCAGCCACGTTGTTGCCAATTCCAGTGACTCACCCTGAGGCGCAGGAAACACACAATTGTATTTTTCTGACTGAGGAACAGACAAAGGGTCGTATTGATTTGCAAGATATGCCCCTTCCAGATGAAGATGAGAACTGTGGGTTGATGGATCTTTTCTGAAGTTACCGGATGGTACAACTTCAGCCGCATATGCAATTACTATGCTTCACACGATAGTAGAGACAGCTCGTATACCACAGAAGTCAGCTCAAGCAGCAGAACTGATAGCTTTGACATGAGCGTGTGAGCTTAGTACAGGATTGTGTGTGAATATTTATACAGATAGCCGCTATGCTTTTGGAGTGGCCCATGATTTTGGCCTGCTCTGGAAGGAAAGAGGCTTTTTGACATCACACGGGATGCAGATAATGCACGGAGAACTAGTGCATAATCTTTTGACTGCATTAACATATCCAAAGAAAATAGCTATAGTAAAATGTAGTACACACAAGAAAGTGACTGATAAGGTGGGACAAGGAAATGCCTTTGTAGACCGAGTGGCACGTGAAACTGCGATGCAGCCTGATACTACTTCTATGTATGTAGTGAAATCGCAAGCTGAGTGGTGGCACGATGCCAGGAAAGAAGTATTAGAGATACAAAGGACCGCTTCTGACAAAGAACGAGAGCAATGGTCCATAGATGGAGAGTTGGATGATGAAGGTTGATGGCGAAACAAACAGATGGATAAATGGAAGTTGCCTATAGCTTTTGTACAACCTATGGTTCAGATGGCGCATGGGCTAGCACATGTTGGAGCTTCAGCAATAGTGAAATTGCTTACACAAGTTTGGGAGCATCCAGAAATTGCTTGCACAGCTAAGAGAGTAGTACAGTCCTGTATGATTTGCTTACGATTTAATCCTGGAAAAGGGACACGAACTCCAGCAGGAGGATTTAATACACCAACTGCACCTTTTGAGGTTTTACAGATGGATTATATCCAGCTTGAACGCTGTAATAATTTGAAGTACGTCTTGATGGTGGTATGTGCCTTCAGTAAATGGATTGAGGCGTACCCCACCAAGGACAATACTGCAATTACTATGGCAAAGGTGCTTTTGAAGGAATTCTTTCCTCGCTATGGTGTTGCAGATTTTTGTGGAGCGACAACGGACCTCATTTTGTAGGGGACGTTATAAAGTATGTCCTGAAAGGATTAGGGATCAAACAGAAGTTTCATGCAGTATTCCACCCACAATCAGCAGGTTTGGTGGAGAGATACAATGCAACTCTGAAAGTGAAATTAGCTAAAATACAGGCTTCTACTTCTCTGACTTGGCCAGATGCGTTGCCACTGGCATTGTTGTCAATCAGATCAGTGCCTCATTCTCGAACGGGTCTCACACCTCATGAGATCCTTTTCGGCAGATCCATGAATATCTGGGGAATTCCTAAACCAAGTTCTGTGTATGATGTACCTTGTGTCTTAATGAATGACTATTTGGCACAATTAACTGATAACTTGGTTTCTATTCATCAACAGGTTCGAGAAGCACTTCCCGACAGATCCGCAGGAGATGGCCATAACCTCCGACCTGGCGACTTCGTCCTTCTGAAATCTTTCGAGAGGTCGAGCAGTTTGGAACCGAGGTGGCGTAGGCCAGAGCAGGTGCTACTTGCTACAAGAACAGCAGTTCGATCACAAATCGGAAGAACTGGGTCCACGGAACCCATTGTCGCCGAGTACTCCCGACTTTGGTGGAGCCTGCTGTATTGATCGACCACCGAGAGGTTCTGACTGCAGAGAGAGGTCGTGCTGTGACGCCTGACGGATCTGAGGAGTTCTTCCCGGACCAAAGAGTCCCTGGAGCAACAAGATATAATTTGAGGCTCAGAGAGAAATCTGCAGCATTATGAAAGTTGTTTGAGCATTCCCTGGGTCAGTGAAACGGAGAGCCAATGTGGCAAGGGAGGGGGGGGAGGGTCAGCCCTGCATTAGAGTAGTGACACCCGTCTTGGCCCGTGGTGAAGAAATCAACGGCTACCCAGGGGTAAGAGCTCTGACAACTACTTTAGTTTCAGGAAGATTTGTTTTGTGTTGTGACTGAGAATGGAGAAGAAGAAGAAGATTTTTTGTGTTATAGGGTTTGTTGTTGCCTTGATAATTGTGGCAACAATAACATGGTCTGTTGAGGAAACATCTCCTGCTCATGAGTTGTTTATTGTTACTACGCCTACACCAGAGGAGCATTATTTCTTCACGCTCCCATATCAAGAATTGAAACATCGACAATCTTATCTAAATAACACATTCATTCAAATGTTGCATCATACCCACATCGCTACTAATGCGACAAACTGTTGGATTTGTGGGATGATTACTGCACACCAAAAGAAAGGAGGTACACCGTTTATACCTCTCCCTTCTTCGCATAATGGCTCTTGTCGAGCCTGGCATACTTTGCTCTTTGCGACTAGGAAGCCTACAGTGGGCAGACTGCTTTTCCGGTTAAATAAAGAGTGCCATCAGGACAAAGATGGGTACCCCCAAGCGAATGGAACTAAATGGGAGTTGGATGAATATCGACCGGACAATATTTCAACACCATATATCTTCACCAACACGAAAGACTCATCTAATGCTGAACATTTTGTTATTTCTGTTACTCAAACGCATGCAGAACTATGTGTACAGAGCATTGGACATATCCCTGTGGGAGTTAGCGATTGTATCACTGTATTGAACATAGATGGTCTAAATAGTAGTACTTTTTTAGCTTCACATAACACCTATTTTGTGTGTGGAAATCGTGGATATTATCGATTGCCAGCCGGATGGACTGGTATCTGTTATGTTTCTTTTCTGTTGCCCCCAGTGTTTTTAGCCCCTCCACTGTATCACCGAAATTTTAAATTGTTCAATAATATTACTGTGAACAAGTATAAAAGAACGTTGACTACTGATAATGTTGATCAGACTGACACTAGCCTACAACAATATATAGATTTCAATTTAGGATTCTTCTTTTTTGTAGGTGATGCATTAAATAGCAGGAAAGTGCGACGATTGACTAGAGTAGTGGAAGCTGTTACCATTCAAACAGCTGCAGCTTTAGGAAATATTACTGAAGACTTGCAGATTGTAAGAATTGTGGCTTTGCAGAACCGAATGGTTATGGACGTGATGTTAGCAGATAGGGGTGGTGCATGCCGTGTTATAGGTAGTAGCTGCTGTATGTTTATCCCTGATCATACTCCATCAGTGTATAAAGCGATTAATAAACTTCCTAAAATCGCTGCAGACATTCACACAGAAAATGGTACATGGACTTTTACAGGGTGGCTTTGGACTTTGATTTCTGCTTGGGGCTGGAAAGTATTAACAGTCCTATGTATAATAATGGCAATAATTTTTACATGTTGTGTCTGTATTCAATGCAGCCCGATGATTTGTTCTATGTGTGTCAATGCTTGTATACCAACAAAAAATAATATTACAGAAGTCAAAATGCGAAATGATCTGAAAAAGGAAATAGCTAGTATGATGGCCATTGATATAAGAGATGAATATCTGGCTTTACCTAGGAAGTCGAATGTCTTAAGCTAATGCTGAAAGGGTTGTCTGTTGTAAATCAGCAGCGGTTAGATTAAGCATTAGCAGAAGACATGCTTCGGTTTAACCATTATTGTAATAAATGTGCAGACTCCATCTTGTATTTGTAGTAGCCATTTTGTATGCCATACATAGCCATGTGCTCGTCATGTGCTTGGTCCTACCTTCTTGTTCATCTCACCTGGAGTCTGCCCGGCAACAGGCTATTTTTAGTAGTCTCCGCTTTCAGCATGCCCGACACATGCGCAGTAGGATCAGTGACCGTTATTAATTGGTTCCAGATAGGAATGTGCCTACCAGTTATCGGAGACTGTTAACTCGCCCACTCATTGATTGTGCCTTCCAAAATGTCCTTGTATGGCCATAAATCTGCTCTTGTCTTTTGTACCGCCTTTTCTTGAGCCCCCTCATCGTGTATAAAAGGGGCCATGTGCTTTAGTCTGGTGTGCTACTCGATTCAATACCGAAGGGTGTTGCTTGTGTGGGCTGTAGTACCACCTTTAAAGGTTTAATAAACTTTGCTTTTGTATTTTCTAGTTTCATTGCCAACTTCTTCCTAAGGTCTGAGGACTCTGTGCAGAGAAGGGTGAACCCTTGCACTAAGTAGGCCTAGCTGAGGTTTGCTTACAACACCGCGACCAACATTGTGTCAGACTGAGCAGAGATGGCAGGCACTCTGCGCTGCCAGGGAGGCTGGATGGGGGTGATGCACGGGGACTTGGTGCCCCCGGCGCCCAGGGCTGTGGCAGGCGTAGGTAGGGGTCAGAGTAAGGGGGCCACTGGGTCCAAGGGGGAGTGGGTCTGGGTAGAGGGGCCAGGGACTGCTTTGGCGGCAACAAGACCTAGAGGCGCTGGGGCCCCCTCAGACACAGATGGCCGGGGGGGGGGGTTCCAAGCCAGTGGTGGAGGCTGGCAGAGGCAAGGGTTGGCCATCCCGGCTCAAGATGGCCTCACAACGCCGGGTCGAAGCAGCAGGGGGTCCGCGGCGGCCTGCCTTCCACCGAGGGATTGCGCAGCAGCTGTTTTGGAGTGCGTGTTTGTGCCTGGAGTGAAAGGGAAGGGTGCGAAGAGAGTGGTCAGTGAGGTTCAGAGAGCAGCTGTGTAAGTGGTGGATGATGAGTTGTTGGACTATGATGCGGAAGAGGATGACTTGGAGGAGGGTGAGTTGCGTGACGAGGGATGGATGGGGAAGAGTGCGGCAACGGAGAAGTTTGGTGTGTTACAGAGTCCACAGGCAAATACCAGTCGGGCCTTACAGACGGGTCTGAAGACGGCTGATTCCAGACGGAAGGATCGGGAGGTGCCCGCGAAACTTTCAGGTGAGGGCGCCTGGTGGGATGAGTGGGATGAGTGGGACGAGGGTCCGACGGGGGGACGCAAAAAGGCCTGCCCGTCGGTGGGTGTTAGGGAGGGGTCAGTAAGGGACGCCGTGGCTGTTGGAGGTTCGGGGGGCATCAGGGGATGGAAAGGTGGTGGCTGTGGTGGCCAGCGTGCAGACGGACAAGACTGAGGACCTGGGCGGGAAAGATGACGGGGGGATTAGCATCGGAAGAAGTTGCCTTAAATGGGTTTGGCGATGCCACTCGGTTCTCATTTGTCAGAGAAAACGAAGGCACGGATTTGGAAGCATGAATACGTGAATGTCTTCAAATTGTTACAGAAGGGTCTAAGAAGGAGGAATGGGAGTTTACCAGGCGGCCAAGGGTGCCTATTAGGATGGAGAATTGGACGTCGGCGTTCTTGATTTACGGCAGCATCTATTGTGAGAAACATGGGGACAGGGCGATTGCTCTTTTCATGTATATGGATGTTATTAGAAAGGTACAGATGCATTTTGGGGGTTTTGCCTGGCTCAGTTATGATGAGGAGTTTAGGGCAAGAATTAGTGTGAACCCGGATAAGGCTTGGGGAGACATTGTTCAGGAACTTTGGGTTCAATGGATGTCATCGACGCAGGCGGCGGCGTCTACACACACGGCCAGTGGCCTTCCTGTGTCCTACCAGTCTTTTCAGTTGTGTCCCACCCAAGCCGGGGCGGGGGGACAAGGAGCTGCTGCAGGATCAGGGAGTAAGGGACCTTACGCAGGAACGGCGGGTCAGCAAGCCAAGCCTGGGGGAGCTACCACTGGAGCATGCTGGAACTTTAATAAAGGTTTCTGCACGTGACACCCTTGTAAGTTTAAACACGACTGCTCGAAATGCGGGGGTAAACACCACGTTACGCAGTGCTTTACGCTAGCTACACCCTCAGAGCAGTGGAGAATTACTAAAGGCCATGGACAGGCTGGGCCTAAGGGCCCCTACACCGGTTGATGTGGCGACCATGGGTCCATGGCTCGCTCGGTACCCGGATCGTGAGGCAGCGTTGAAGTTGCATTGGGGGGTCACAGAGGGGTTTCGAGTGGGTTATCAGGGTCCTCGGGAGAGACGGTGGGCAGAGAATTTGGAGACTGCGAAGGAGTTGCCGGATGTGGTGGAAGCCAAATTGCGAAAGGAAGTTTTGGAAGGCAGGATTGTTGCCCGTTTGGCGAATGGCCGATGTCGGACTTAATTGTGTCACCTCTGGGGGTGGTCCCTAGGAAGGAGCAAGGGGAGTTCAGGCTGATACATCACCTGTCGTGGCCGGAGGGGAGTTCGGTGAATGATTTCATTGCGGAGGAGGACTCCAAGGTGTTGTATGCGTCGGTTGATGATGCCATTGGTCTCGTGCGGATGTGTGGTCGGGGGTGGAATTGGCTAAGTGTGACGTCAAGTCGGCTTTTCCCTTGTTTCCGTCACCCGGCTAATTTCTCCTTGCTGGGAATGCAGTTTGGGGGGGGCCATTTTCGTGGACCGGGTCTTGCCGATGGGTTGTGCAATTTCTTGCGCGCTGTTTGAGACTTTCAGTTCCTTTCTGCAGTGGGCCTTTGTGGACCGGAGTGGGCACCGGCTGGTGTCCCACTATTTAGATGATTTTCTGTTTGTAGGGAGAGGACAGACTGGGGAGTGTGGTGAGGCATTGCAGCAGTTTCAGAGTTTGGCTCGAGTTTTCGGAGTCCCTTTGGCGCCAGAGAAGATGGCAGGGCCTAGTTGTTTGACCTTTTTGGGTATTGAACTTTATTCGTTGGCTTGGCAGGCACGTTTGCCGGCGCAGAAGGTGGTTGAGGTTCGGGCTGTGCTGTTGCAGGTGGTGGAGGTGCGTAAGATTGATTTGAGGTCCGTGCAGCGTCTTTTGGGTCTGTTGAATTTTGCCTGCAGGGTGGTGGGGGCCGGGCGGACATTTTGTAGACGCCTTGGCATGGCCATGTCAGGGGCGGTACTCCCTCACCACAGAGTCCGTGTCACGGTGGGGTCCAGTCGGACCTCCGAGTGTGGCTGACATTCTTTGAGGATTTCAACGGAGTGTCCATGGATTTTGGCCATGACAAAATGGTTTGGCTGGTGCAGCTCTATTCCGACGAGGCGGGTGCAGCCGGGTTTGGGATTTTCTGGGATGGACGTTGGTGCGTGGAGCAGTGGCCAGATCATTGGTTGGGGCAGGGGCGGAGCATTGCATTTCTGGAGTTCTTCCCCTTGTTGGTGGCATTGCAGGTATGGGGGCCCGAATTTCAGAACAGGTTGGTGCTCTTTCAGGTGGACAACAGGACGGTGGTGGATTTGGTCAAGAATCAGAAGGCGAGAGATCTGAGGGTGTTGCGCTTGCTGCAAAGTTTTATGCTGCTGTGTCTGCGTTTTAATGTGCTGTTTCACGCGCAACATATCCCAGGTGCAAGCAATGTCATTGCGGATGCATTGTCTCGTTCACAGTGGCAGCAATTCAGGAGGCTGGTGCCGGGAACGGAAGCTTGCAAGACCAAGGTGCCGGAGGGTATCTAGGCCTGGGGGAGTGAGAGTAGTGGGGTTGGTGGAAAGGTCTATAGCTGAATCAATGAAGCGCTCCTACAGGTTGGCATGGTCGGAATTTGGTGCTTTTCTAGGTTGGACTGCAAGTGCGTGGCGCATGCCCGAGAGTGACTGTGAGCGGGGTGTGTTTTGTTTTGTGCTGCATTGCATGGATAAGGGGTTGTCTCAGACGACTATTTTGGGCAAACTGGCTGGGATCTATTTTTACAGTCTGTTGTACATGGGTTTTGATCCAGCTAGATCTGCTTTACTGAGCCCGATGTTAAAAGGTTGGGGACGTTTGAGGGGAGGGGAGAGGTTGGGGGGCACCACGGGAGGCCATTACGTTTGAGCTGTTGCAGGGCCTGGTGGCGGTGTTGCCTCATTGCTGTTAAGATGGCTACGAGTTGGGGTTGTTTCGGTTGTGTATGATTTGGATGTTCTTTGGGGCTTTTCGAGTGTCTGAATTGATTGGATCACGGGGTATGCCTGGGCGGCTGTTTGAGGATGTACGCTTGGATGGGTCCTGTTTGGGGATTTGGTTGGGTCAGTCTAAAACTGACCAGGGCGGACGAGTCAAATGGGTTTAGTTGCGGGAGAGTGGGTGCGTAGACGTTTGCCCGGTGCGAGAGTGGAGAGTATTTTGCGGCAGGGTGCTGAGGCCAACGGGGGAGATATTTTGGCATGCTTCACAGAAGCTGGTGACTTCTTATCAGTTGTTGGCAGTGTTACGAATGGCGCTGCAACGTATGGGCAGGTATCCATCTAAGTACGGGACGCATTCCTTTCGGATAGGTGCAGCTATGGCGGCGGCTAGGTTGGGGTGGTCCTCGGATGCCATTAGGAGGATAAGGCACTGGAGGTCTTGCTGCTGTGAGCGCTATGTGCGGAAATGAGGCGAAGGGGGGCTGTGGTTGCAGGTTCGTCAGGGTTGCTGGCTTTGAGGGGTGTATGGTTTTTTTGTGGATGTTAATCTCTTTTTCTTTGTAGGTTGCATCAGAGGGCTGGGGGCCAAGATGGTTACCTGGATTGTCGGGCACTCTTTTGTTAATTGGGCCTCCAAATATGCAGACAGACAGGTCTACGGCTGTAGCCTGGGACTGAGGAGCAGCCATCATGAGGTCCAGTGGTGGGGTAAGAGCAGGATGCGTTGGGGCGAATTGCTGCCTTGGCTGATGAAGAAGGTGGCTCAACTGGGCTGCCCGGACATGATTGTGCTTCACTTGGAGGAAAATTACTTGGTCAAGCAGTCCGGGGTGACATTGCTCCATTTGATGCAGCAGGATCTGGAAGCTATGAGGAGCAATGTGGCTGGCGCCTGTATTGTGTGGACAGAGTTTGTACCATGACGCATTTGGAGAGGGGCAGTGAAGCCGGCAGCCATTGAAAGGGCGCGGCGCAAGTTAAATAGGCCTATGAGACTTTTTTGTGCTTCGCATGGGATCAAAGTGACAGCTCACGCGGGCCTCCGGCTGGAGGAGCACCTTCTTTTACACGACGATGAAGTGCACCTTTCATACATGGGAAATGCTTACTATCTGATGGAAATGCGGGACACTATAAGTTTGTTGTGGAATGAGTCTATCTGGTGCAGGCGTGATTGAGAACGAAAGGTGCACGTGTGGGTGGGGCAGGTAACCGCCCTCCGGGGGTTCCCTGGTTGGCAGTACTTGGGAGGGGTGGGGAGTCCATGACGGGCATAATCACCCTTCCGGGGAGGGGTAGACAGGTGCAGGAGGGGGAAGTGGCAGACAGGAGTGCCTTGGCGGGTGATGCTGGAGGTGGTTGAATGAGAAGTGTAGGAGTGAATGATATAAGTGAAGAGGTCGTGGTGTGATTTGGGAATGGTGTAATTGGAGTACGAGAGTGGTTGATGGTTGGAAGAGATGATTTTGGGGTTTGTTATCTGTTTAATTGTGTTAAGTTGAATTGGTTGTCAACCCTGTCCAAATAAATGGCCTTTTACGCTAAAAATAACAGCGTGGAGTGGTTATTGCGCGATGTGGCCCCCAGGGGAAGTGAGGTCGGCAGACCAGTCTTCCCCTGGGGTGTTCATGCGATAGAAGGGACAGGGTGTGAGGTAGAGTAGGGGGAGGGTTTTAGGGGGTGGGCGTTAGGCGAGGTTTTAAAAGGGAACAGGAGAGGAAGTCCTTCCAATTCCTGTTCCCAGCACCTTCGGGGTTTAGGTCAGGAGAATTCTTGACCATCCTCCCACCCTACAGTTCTGGAGTGACGAGGGCGTGTTTAATTCAAGTTCGAGCGTGCCAGTTTAGGACGGGTTGCGAGGGGAGTGTTGGCAGTACTTGGGAGCGGTGGGGACTCCATGACAGGCATAATCACCCTCCCGGGGAGGGGGACACAGGTGCAGGAGGGGGACGTGGCAGACAGGAGTGCGTTGGCGGGTGATGCTGGAGGTGGTTGAATGAAAAGTGTGGGTGTGAATGATATAAGTGAAGAGGTCATGGTGTGATTTGGGAATGGTGTAATTGAAGTACGAGAGTGGTTGATGGTTGGAAGAGATGATGTTGGGGGTTGTTATCTGTTTAATTGTGTTAAGTTGAATTGTTTGTCAACATTGTCCTAATAAATGGCCTTTTACGCTAATAAAAACAGCGTGGAGTGGTTATTGCGCGACGCGAAAGCGATCGCTTTTAGTGCTCTTTGTATGTTTTTGGATCCATTTCACAGCAAAACAACTTAGTGTGCGCTGAGCCGCGATCTCATAACCCAAGCTCGGCTTCTTTTTTTGCTTTTGTCAACGGCCTGGCTGTCAGATTTGCTATCGTCCCCCTCCCTTTTCTTTTTGCTGTTATGTATTTCCTGTGCCTGCCTCTGTGTTTCTCGAGCGTCAGGCCCCGGGATTGAAGCCGTCACTGCCCGGAGGAAAAGCAAACCGGAAGAGGTGAGGCCTGTTGTGCAGGGCTATACTGGTGACTGAAAAAACAGCTGAACAGGCAGATTGCCCCTTTCTAACAACCATACAGGAATAACTAAACTGCTTGGTTGCCAATGTGTCTGTCGATCATACCGCATTGGGGTAGGATCCACATGTCAAATTTCATTCTACTTCTTATGATGTAACCAGCGTGATCCTCCATTCCTGGCCCTGGTCGGAATTTGCATCCCCATAATTTAGCCATATCCTTAACACACATCACGCTGACATATACGTTACACTTTGTGAACTCTGACTTTCGAAATTCAGGCAGTACGGTTTTTTACCTACAGATGTCTGTTTTTAACGTGAAAAAAAATTAAAGCATATGACGAAGAATGAAACAACATGGGCTTATAAAAAGCCAAGCAAAATACCCCAATACAAGCAAGGTGTTAAAATTGGGGGAAAAACAATAATTTCTTACGGTTCTACTCGGAATTCCTGTTCATTCTGCACCCCAAAGTTTAACATGATCCCCTATATTTCCTGATACCAACTGTGTTAACCCTGATCAAAGTGTTCCTACTTTGCATTTGGCCCAGCGCCTCTCCATACTAAATGCAAAGGGAAATTAGCAAAGACATTCAACTACAAATGGCTCTCTGGTGATCTCCATCTCCTGAACCTTCAAGGAAAAGCGCTAGAAATATGTTCAAAGGATTCAAAACATGGCAGTCATGTACTGCTCCCCTTCATGATTTCCAAGATTTAAGCGGGTACATTCATGACTTAAAAAATTCTATTTGTGTAAGCCTGGCCTTAGCATTCTGACAATCACATCATACAAAGGTATATAAAGAACCTTTCTGGGAATGCAAAGAACTGACAGGCTCCCATCAGTACTTCTAAGTAGTTTTTTAAGTTACCTGCCAGATGTGTCTATGTTAAAAATAGATACTCTCCAGCCAACACCTTCGTCTTTGGCTTTCTGCACCCAGCAAGTGCCAAAAGAACAACTCTGTGCATAATCACATTCTCGACTGACAAGAAATGTGAAATGACCAGAATTATAAATTCACCAAGATGCCAATGCTGACTGAGATATTTGCCAGTCACAAGCTGGTAGTCAGACTCTCCTCTCTAGCCAAGTTCCTAAAATCTGTTGTAAATATCCACTTCTGTTCACCTTTCCACCTCTAGCCAGGCGGCTGAGACCTTTCTAATGAACATCAGCAATAATATGCTCGCAGCACTTGACCAGGAGAAGTATTAGCATCAATCCCTGTTTAGCCTGCTATGTTTAACGTTGTTGGCCAAAGAATACTGTTAAATTGACTTATAACTGACTGTTGCATTGGTCCAATGCTATTGGAGCCCTGGCACTTCAAGGGTTCAGTTCCTTCCTGCCTAACAGGTCTTTACACGAAAACGTGCCCACCTGTCTTTACATTTCCAACAACATCGTCTCTAGGGTCCCAAAAGGGTTGGTGATCTCAACAACCCACTTTAATATGAAAACAGTGCTCCTTGCATATACGTTCCACAGCTTTAACATAAGGTACTACAGCCCATGACTCCCAAATAAACACCACAGTTCCCAATAAAGTTGGAGGTCTTTGACAAGACATGAATTGCCTATTAAGTGTTCAAAACAAGATGGACAAGAGCTTGCACTATCCAGGTGCCTCTGTGTTTCCACTTGATTCATTTGGTGGACTTCATCGAATGCCCCAGTGCTCTTTGCCTTCTCAAAAATTCTTTCGTTTTGGAGTCAGTCAACACAATCCTGCCAGAGATAGAGAGGTGAACAATGTCACTAACATGTATTCTACTACTAAAGAACAGAGGTGGAATTCAATCTTTGTTCTTGATGCTGCAAGAGATCACTCTTGTGATAGATAAAAAGGTCCCTACAATAGACTACTACAATGGCATCTGAAAAAGAAAAAAGGTTGAAATGTGGCCTGGGTGATTGCCATGAACTGAGACATTTCAAGCATTCTGCAGATCGCCTTTTATTAGGTCGAGCCTGGCGTACGCAGCGCGAATCGCTGTCGCCAGCGAGCTCTATTGTTAGGGACTTGCCTCGGAAGATGGGCACGTGCAGAGCTTTTGGCGATTTGCGCAGGTGTACGCGCACGTACAGCCACACACCGTGCACATCTCCTGTCCCACTTCCGAGGCAAGTTAGCCTCCTGCATTAGCATTAATGTAATGCTCTCTCTCTCACGTGCGCACACACACACACACATACACACCCCCCACCCCACTAGCAGCCTAGACAAGCAAGTTGTGAATGTGTACACACACACACACGCATTATCTGGCACACGCAGGGCTTCCCTCACTCATGGGAGCCCCGCACTTGCATCGACGGCCTCAGCCACCACTTCTGACCCAGGGCTTCTTACTTCTTCAGCCACCGCGGGGCTCTCCCTCAGGCATGGGAGCCCCGCGTCACCACTGCTCCTCTGGGCCAGCCAATCCGTGGGTGCGGGATTCCCACAGAAGGTAGAAGTCCCGCCCCACGACAGGCGTGACGCTTCTGAAATTCCGGTTTTCGCGCAGAATCGGGCCGGCGGCGGTGATACCTTCACTCCGGGCATAATGAGGGATAGGCTCCCTCATTGATTACAGGATCACTTTCCCTTGTTTTTGTACTCGTTAACACTATTTGGGAAAAGATTTCCCTTCAGTGGGGCCAGCTTGACACCCACGTACAGCAATCCCGAACCGAGAGAAGAGCCGTTCATATTTGCAGAGGGTCATCGGTGTATGGCAACTCCAGTGGCAGCTTCTGTAGTAACTTCTGATCTATTATACATACAACTGAATGTTTGTTTTTGCTAAAATCTACAAATTGTAGAGGAAGTGATGAACTATGTAGCAAGTGATGAATTATGTGGCAAGTGAATTATGTTGCAAGTGATGAATTATATGGAAGGGGGAGGGGCTATAACCATGCAGAAGACGCCGCAGCTTCAGGGTTGTATAATTTCCGTAGCTGTGCCTAGAATTAACATCACTTCAATCCCCTATACAGGCAGACGTTTCTGTACGCATCTTCAACTCCCTCACAAGCAGGCACACATATACCTAACCTAGACAAGCAGCAACCCCTCGTACAGACAGGCATACATAACTTCAGACAAACAGACATCCATCTCCCGTATTGGCAGGCGTACATAACTCTAGGCATGCCTTAACTTAAAAGATCTTCCGCTGGATCCCCACCGAAACCAGGAAGACAGTCACCCAGGCCCTCGTCGCCAGCCGACTGGACTACGGGAACACCCTCTACACCGGGACCACAACCAAACTTCAGAAAAGACTCCAACGAATCCAGAACGCCTCCGCACGACTCATCCTGGACATCCCCCGTCACAGCCACATCTCCGGACACCTGAGAGACCTCCACTGGCTCCCCGTCATCAAGAGAATCACGTTCCGACTCCTCACCCACGCACACAAGGCCCTCCATGACCTGGGCCCCAGGTACCTCAACAACTGCCTAACCTTCTACACTCCCACCCGTCAGCTACGATCGACCAGCCACGCCCTCGCCGTCATTCCACACATCCGGAAAGCCATCATGGGAGGAAGATCCTTCTCCTACCTGGCAGCCAAGACGTGGAGCTCCCTCCCCATCCACCTTTGTCTGACCCAAGACCACCTCTCCTTCAGGAAGCAACTCAAGACCTGGCTGTTCGAGCAGTAGCAGACCTCCCCCTCCCCCAAGCGCCTTGAGACCCTCCGGGTGAGTAGCGCGCTATACAAATTTCTTGATTGATTGATTGATTGAACACCCCCCACCCCCACATAGACATACTTAGACTTCAGACAGACAGACATTCACTCCCAGACTGACATAAATTGACCTCTCCCCCATATTAATAAATGAATCCAGAGTACAGCTCGGTTTTGCATCTCTCTGTGCTGTAAATGAGAGGCATTGTCAGCATCCAATGGGATTGTTGATTTCATTTAGTGACTATAAAGATCACCGCAGCTGTCAGCAGTGACTGCCTGAGCTGTCCTTCAGACATTCTGAGGTCCATCTGTAGACATCCGGTTAGACAGACGTCCAGCCTCAGTCAGGCAGAGCATTAACCCATAGATAAACACACGACTAACAGGGGAAGGGGCTTAAAGCTCCAGACAGCCATTGAAGCACTAGACAGGGAGACAGACCACCACTGCCAACAGAGAGATTCACCTCCTTAAAGGCGCATACGCGCGAGTTTCACAGAGACAGATATTCATCCCTCGCACCTAGTTGCCTCCTTACAGACAGACCATGATGCTGGTTCACCTGCACCACTTTGTTTCTTATATTGCTTTGACTTTTTTTTAACCATTAGCGCCGATTAGTGAAAATTTGCGAATTAGCTGTTTTTGCCAGTTCGCGAGGGTTTTGTACAAGTTCACGAACGCGAACTTACTTGTGTGGTCGCAACGGTCACAACCATGTTGTTTCTACGTGTCCAGCCTGTTTGCGACCCTGTGGTTCATCGCGGCCACCCTCCAGTTCATCACTGCCACCCTCTGATTCACCAATGCCACCCTCTGGTTCACCACTGCCACCCTCTGGATCATCACTGCCACCCTCTGGTTCATCACTGCCACCCTCTGGTTTGCCACTGCCACCCTCTGGATCATCACTGTCCCCCTCTGGTTTATCACAGCACCCTCTGGTTCATCACTACCACCCTCTGGTTGATCACTGCCATCCTCTGGTTCATCCCTGCCACCCTCTGGTTGATCACTGCCATCCTCTGGTTCATCACAGTGTAGGAAGGTGGATAACTGACTATGGTGACCCCAGATTTTTTTGCCTAGTGTTTAGCTGTTTTTTTTACTTAGTTGGCCTTGCTTACTGTTAATGAGGGCCCCAGGCCATCTGCTCTGTCTGTAAAATTCATATCCATGTACTTTAGGTACATTACCAATTGGGATTGGATCACCTTATCAGCCCCTGTACAGAGTACTATAGGTACCCAGGGCATAGGTGCATCCAAGGCCTACCAGGGGCTGCAGCATATCTATTGCCACCCCTGGCTGGCTATCCAAACTGACACAACTGGCTGATCACTCAGCTGGGGCAACATGGTGTAATCACCCCTTGCTTAGATATAGTATACCTATATCTAAAGCTATATCTGGACACATATGCACCTATAAGTCACTACTATGGCAGGCCTTAACAATCCTGGAGGCAGAGTGCTTGGTTTTATGTAAGATGGTGCTCTAGCATGAGCTGAGCCTGTCTGCAGCTTTCGGAACCATGTCCTTTAGCTGTTCTGGGATATTGCCATACCATATACTCATAAGTGCATTATAATCCTTGCGGTTACTTGCTAACTTTGGTTTGGCTTTATCGAAACATGTCGTGTAAGGTGTCATATGCTTTAGAAACTACCCCCTCGCCAGTTCTGGTGACGGGGGTAGCATTCCACCCTTCTAGAGGGAGAAGACATGTTGGTTTGCTTTAAACGCGGGTAAATCTAACCTGAGCCTCAGCGTCACAAATGGATGGTGCTGACACAAGTCTGGCCTCCTGCTGCTGACCGAAACTCTGGCAGGGGGGGCCTGGACAATAGGTTTCCTGTCACAGGGAGGAGTTACACCTCCCCAGACAGGAGATAGTGGATTGGGGCAGGGAGGGCTGAATGAAACTAGACACTGCCTGGGGCACACAAGGTGTCCCATGCAAAGTCCAGTTCAAACCCATGCTGGGGCTCTCCAGCCCCAGCTCTGGCGTGAAACTGGACAATGGGAAAGGGGTGTATGTAGGAAGGCGGATATCTGACTATGGTTACCCCCAAACTTTTTGCCTGGTGTTTAGCTGGTTTTTGACTTAGTTGGCCTGGGATCCTGCTATTCAGGGCCCCAGGCTGATTGCTCTCTCCTTAAAATGGACTCCATATACCTTAGGTGCATAACACAATTGGAATTGGTTCACCTTGTTGGCCCCTGTAACAGTGTACCCTAGGTACCCAGGGCATAGGTGCATCCAAGCCTACCAGGGGCTGCAGCATGTATTGTGCCACCCCTGGCCTGGCCTCCATATTTGACACAACTGGCTGATCACTCAGCTGGGGTAAGTTGGTGTAATCACCTCTTACTTAGGTAAAGTATCTGATAGAATTCACTTTTCGATGCCCCATCCATCCCTATTTACATATGTGAGTTAGCATCATGTGTCTAACTGATGAAGTATACATACACGTTTTTGCATTATTCTTACTCCTTACATGATTATTCATTTATATGTGTGATGATATTTGGTTTCCTTAGCTTAGCTTGTGTGCCTCCATTTTGTGTATTACTCTGCCTGTGAGTCGCACTCGCTCATCCACCCCTCCCGTAGGAATAGGAAAATTCACTAATGCAGCAGTTTTCGTTTCTCGGCTAACTGTGGCCGAAACTAACAAGTCTCTTATCAGTAATGTTCTCATGCACTAGAGACGCTGAGGCTCAGCTCCGCGGCCTTGGGCAAAGATAGCAAATGTATCCCTTGCAGGTGCAGATGCCTTTTGCATGAGGACATTGTTCCTCTGCCTGGGTTTCAGTAATTTTCCAGAAGGGGCGTACCCTAATGTACTGTACCACATTATAATGTATTGCTGTGATGATATGAGTCAGTCCTCTCGGCGCACTCTTAGGGGTGAGGTCGGACAGGGCTCTCTCATATGGGAGTTTGAGGCCTAATAAAATTACTCTGTTTATTCTTCTCCACTGTCCGGCTGACTTCTTACTGAGTTACTATAGGTGAGTGTGGTAAGTCACTCGGGTGGATTTGAGCCACGCTTATCAGATGGCGCCCGAAAAGAGACCCCACGATAAAGATCTTTCTCACCCGTAGGGGGGTAGCAGAAGACCGGGGACCTGCTGGTCGGCACGGTGGGTCCGGGTACCCATCTGATACCGAGCTTGGTTCTCGCAGCGCTGCCCCACCCTGCTGATCGGGAGAGGTCCCGGTTCGGATCTTATGCCGGGGTCCAGAAGGCAGAACCTGGAGCTGACCGTGTTGGTCCTGGCAGCCGGAGGTGGAGAACGGTAGAGGTCGGTACCGCATACGGAAGGTGAGTGGTCCACCTGTGGTTGTTTGAGGAGCTGGAGTGCTCCGGGAGACTAGGGTGTCTCCAACGGTTTGAGGAGCCGGTGAGCTCCTGGTGCTAGTGTGCTCCGGGGAACTCAGAGTGCGAGTAGGGGCTCTGACAGACTTAACGGGGTTGGGAGAATATTTGTGTATATTGTTTTGTAGTCATCCGACCGGGTGGTACTGTGGTGAAGGCGTGGCTCATTACGGGTAGACTCCGGAACTTACCCTGAACACCTAGAGTGGTGGTTCAGTGGAGGTGAGTCCTGGGTCTCCTGTGGTAAAGTGCGCAGTGATCCGTAGTGCCACTCGGGTGGCGGATGCGTTCTCCATCCTCAGAACAGTTAGTGTACTGTTCGGTCTGCGGTAGGGTCCAGGTTCCCCAGGACTTGGTCGACGGGCCTTGTCCCATTTGGTAACACGTGTTTGGAAGGATTTTTATATGTGTAGGATGTGTATGTGTGTGTGTTGTTCCCCAATGTATATTGTATGTGTGTGAACGAGCTCGGGCTAGTGATTAAAAAGTTGACGAATTTTGTGAGGAAGTGTTTTATTTTACACCAAAGTAGAGATGCAGTGTTTCAGTAAGTTACGATGCTTTGGGTGTTGTTGTCGTGTATCAGACTCTAGACTGGCTGAGAGCCAACCCGCACCTCCAGAGGGCACTCCAAACTTTGACATGTACGTCAAACACGGATTGCCCCCGATCCTGTTTGGCACTCTATGGCACCGATATACCGCTGATAATGTGGATTTGCAATGGCCATTGACAGGTTCCTTCGAGGTAGCTAAATTGGATTATTTGCAAGATAAATTATTTGCTAGGCGCAGTCATCAAAGTATGTTAGATTCCTTAAGAATGTGGCAGAAGGAAGTTAGGGAACGTAAGTTGAGAGAGGAGAAGGCGGCGCTAAAAAAGGCAGCACAGACAATGGCGCAGAAAGCGAGAGAACACACAAAGAATGAGAATGAGCAACGTTTGGAGCGCGCAGATAGGCTTTGCAGGTTGAAAGAAAATAAAAGTTACGTAGTACGTGAGGATGAACAGGATGAGATGGAAGACATTTTGAATACTCGACCCCCTCCTCCCTATGCCCCGCAGTCACTGTATCCTACCCTACCAGCTCCTGCCTCTCCTGATGGGGTTTCGGGTTCACAAGCGAGTGCCCCACACCAGCCCGGTGCAGCGATTTCTGCCTCCCCATCATCATTGGCACCCCTCGTTTCCTTACTTCAGGCCAGTTCACCCGCTCCCTCCCAATTTTCTCTAGCACTCCCTACCGTCTCTGCCAGCACTACCCCTAGTCAGGAGTTATTAACACCGAGTAAAGGCGCAGGCAGCGGATTGCTTTCGCAGGTACGAAAATTGCTCACGCGTTCTACGGTTGGTTTGGATGAGAAAACAGTAGTGGCCAATCAGGCTTGTCAGTGGGCTAGGAATAACATTTATTCGTTTGAAGACATTTGGTCCACAATGAAAGATTTTGAGCCTTTGATGCAGCAACATGTTTTGTGGCACGTGTCAAATATATTAATAACGTTATGGGAGCAGGGGTATGGAGGTGTGGCTCCAGCGACTTTACGAGATATAAAAAATGGAGCCTACAGAGCTAACACTGGGGTAAAGGAGGTGATGCGCAGTTTGCGAGCCATATTGCAGTATAGAAATGAATTACCCTCTGCAGGTACACCCAATTTTCCAGGTATACATCCAATGCGTGAGGTGCACCCTATCTTTCACCCCGAGATACCCGAGGTGGTAGATCCGGTCACGAATGCTGTCACCAAAGCCCGCGTAGACGCCCATTTTCAGGAGCAGTGGATATATACACCATGGAAGAGAAGTGAGGTATTGGCCTTGAAGGCTCAGTTACCAGACTCTAGAAAGAATCCGACCGCTTATTATAAACAGCTGACGGAAGCCGCGTCTTCCACAGTAATGACTTTGGCCGATATTGAACTGTTTTTCGGACTTCTCGTCCCAGTCGATGTGTGGCGGCAGGTGAAGGGTACAGATCATGTGGAGGAGTTGGATGGTACGTGGTCGGAGTTGCAAGACTTGGACAAAGAACGTAAGCCAGGGGAGAAGCCAAAAGCTGAGATTTTGGCGTTACCGGGGCGAAATATTAAGTATATGCACACCCTTATTCCCCCGAAAAAGGTGGACTGGGACAAGTTGACTGCATGTAGGCAGAAAAAGGATGAGGCAGTCTCTGATTTCTTTACGAGGTTTGAGGAGACGTTTATGGATTTCAGTGGAAAGGATGTGTCACAGGACGGAGGGTTGCGACTCTTTGTTAATAGGTTTGTAATGAACTTATTACCAGAGATTTCGGCAAGGTTACAAGCGTCGGAGAGCACGTGGACGACATCCACTCCCTCCAGCATTCTTAGCATGGCTCAGTATTACGAACATAGGGAAAATGAAAGTAAGGACAAGCAGGAGAAGAAAGCCAAAGATTTGAAGACGAGGGTTTTGTTGCAACAAGTGTCTAAGGGTCGAGGAAGAGGTGCTTCGCCTGGGGCTGCGGGACGAGGAGGTGGCGGCTTTGGGAGAGGTGACAATAGGGAGAGACTGGGACCGAATCCGTGTGCGAAATGTAAACAAGAGGGGCATTGGTGGAGAGATTGTCCTCTGTTTCAGTCGAACGCTGGTCATGGCCGGGGACGAGGAAGAGGTGATTCCAGGAGACAGACTGTACAGTCAGATGGGGGCGGGAGACCAGGAGGAAATTATTTTGACAGTAGTGCTGACAGACAACACTTACAAAGGGGTGGCGGTCAGTATTACAATGATGACTATGCTATGGATGATTTGACAGGATTTTCTCATAATTAGGACAGCGTAGGACAGAGCGAGGGGCCAGTGTCTGTGGAAGTTGATCAAAGGGGACCCTATGTAAAGGCGGACTTATTGGGGTCTCAACAGAAATTTCTAGTAGACACGGGTGCAATGAAAAGTTTAGTGGCTCGTTCTCGGGTCCCAGGGGCGGCTCTGTCTGGCAAGAACAATATCTCTGTGGGTTTTTCAGGTACCCCGGTGATTAGCCCCATTTCCAAACCTCTTACCCTTACGATTGGCCCTTTTACTGTTGATTCACCTTTTTTGCTGACTTCGAATTGTGGAGAAAATTTACTGGGTTTAGACTTGTTGAAGAGATTGCATGCTACCATTTATTGTTCTCCGGACGGCGTGTATCTCACGCTGGGCCCAACTGTTGCGCGCCCACTGCAATGTTTCTCTAAAGATGACCCACTGCCACCCGAATTCAGAGGAATACCCGAAAGTTTATGGGCTACCAATGATACAGATGTGGGTAAGATGGACATTGCCCCAGTGACGATAAAGGTTAAGGTGGGACGAAATTACCCAGGATACCATAGTATAGGATACCTAGGGAGGGAGAGAAAGCCCTGTTACAAATAATACAGGATTTGATCCAGTCAGGAGTGGTGGAGGAGACAGACTCTAACATATGTAACAGCCCCATACTACCGATCCTTAAAAGACGGTCGCCTGATGCTGCAGATGATACACCTGATGTCTATAGGTTCGTTATTGACTTGCGCCATGTAAACAAAGTAGTGGAGCCCCAATATCCGGTGGTGTCTGACATCACTACAATATTGACAATGATTCCCCCATCTGCTAAATATTTTTCTGTTTTGGATTTGAAGAATGCTTTCTTCAGTATTCCAGTACATGAAGACAGCCGTTATCTCTTCGGATTCTCATTGGCTGGCCGAAGTTTTAGGTTTAAAAGAATTCCCCAAGGTTATACAGAGAGCCCGAGCATATATAGTCAAGCACTGAAGGCACAATTGGATGAATTGGAACTTCCACCCGGCAATGTTATGTTGCAGTACGTGGATGATATCCTGATAGCATCGGACAATGAGGAAGGTTGTCGGGATGCTACGATTAAATTGTTGCATCATTTGGCCAAGAAGGGGCATAAGGTGTCCCTTCCAAAATTTCAATATTGTCGAACGGAGGTCACCTACTTAGGTCACCTCCTTTCAAAAGTGGGGAGGAGATTGACGCCAGAGCGCATAAAAGCGATAACTAATATGAATGTACCTAACACGCAGCGAGAGGTGCGCGCAATCTTGGGCATAACATCGTATTGTCGCCAGTGGATACCTAACTATGCATTACTAACAAAACCCCTATTGTATCTGACTACTAAAGAGGTGCGCGAATCCCTACCCTGGACCCCTGCATGTCAGGAAGCGTTCGAGTCACTAAAAACTGCTTTATGTTCTGCACCCGTTCTGGGAACACCTGATTACCAGAAGCCTTTTGTGCTTTATGTACACGAGGCGGAAGGTTGCGCGTTGTCTGTCCTAACACTGTGTTTCGGAGGGAAGCAGAGACCCTGTGCTTACTTCTCTGCGATGCTCGACAACGTGGCAAGAGCGCTGCCGAGCTGTCTCAGGGCCACAGCGGCTGGTGCGGTCTCCATAAGACAATCGGCGGGGCTCGTATTGGGTTCAGATCTCACAGTGATGGTACCGCATGCTGTGGACATTTTGCTAAATAGAACACAGACGCAGCATTTAACTAGTGCTCGTCTCACTGGTTATGAGATGACCCTTTTCGCACCTCACGTCACGATAAAGAAGTGTGCCACTCTGAACCCTGCCACGTTGTTACCTATTCCAACAGACGCAAAAGACGATGACATACATGATTGATTGTTTCAGACAGAGGAAGAGACGAAAGCGAGAATTGACCTGACGGACAAGCCGTTAGACGATCTGGATGGGGAGTTGTATGTAGATGGGTCTTGTTTTAAGCTTGCAGATGGTACATCAACGGCAGCATATGCAATTACGACATTACAGACAGTAGTGGAGACTTCAAGAATACCTTATCATTCGGCCCAGGCTGCAGAAATAATAGCCTTACTGAGAGCATGTGAACTGAGTGAAGGACTGGACGTGAACATTTATACCCACAGTCAATACGCCTTTGGCGTGGCTCATAATTATGGGCGACTGTGGGCAGAACGGGGATTTTTGACTTCACATGGACAACGTATATAGCATGGTCCATTGATATTACGATTGCTGACAGCATTGACGTTACCCAGACGACTGGCTGTGATAAAGTGCAGTGCACATAAGACAATAGTGGACGATGTGGTACGAGGTAATGCCTTCGCAGACCAAACAGCAAAAGAGACTGCGTGGACAAAACTACCACGAATGTTTGTGGCAGGACCAGCTAGATGGGTACCAGACGTTAACATGTTTGCAGATATGGTACAAAGTTTGAAGAATATACAGGAAAAGGCAACTGAGGAAGAGTTAAGGGCTCGGAAAGATGGTGGGGGAAGGTTGGATTCTGATGAATGTTGGACAGATCTGACTGACAAAAGACGATGGTTACTTCCAAATGCATATGTTCTTCCGGTAGTGACAATGGCACATGGTTCGGCACATATCAGTGCCAAGGGTATATGCAAGCTGCTGGACCCGGTATGGAGTAATAAGAATATCTCTAAGGTAGCGACACATTTGGTCCAGCAGTGCATGGTTTGCTTGAGACACAATCCAGGGAAGGGAACACCTGTACCAGTAGGAAATTTTGCGCCTCCTTCTTTTCCTTTTGAGGTGATACAGATGGATTATATAGAAATGGAGCGGGTTAATAACTTGAAATACGTCCTGGTGGTTGTATGCTCTTTTAGTAGGAGGGTGGAAGCATATGCTACTAAGGACTGCACAGCCATTTCTACAGCTAAAATGTTGATTAAGGAGTACTTTTCGCGCTTCGGATTGCCTAGGGTGATCTGGAGTGGTAACGGTACATCCTTTAATGCTGAACTCATTAAAAATATATGTAAAGGCTTGAATATCACTCAAAAGTTCCACGCGGCCCTACATCCCCAGGCTGTGGGTTTAGTAGAGCAATTCAATGGCACGCTCAAATTGAAAATGGCCAAAATACAGGAGAGTACAGGACTCCGTTGACCAGACGCCCTTCCCTTAGCCTTGCTTTCTACCAGAGTCACTGTACATTCCAAAATGGGTGTCTCCCCTTATGAAGTGATCTTTGGCCGTCCGGCCAACGTGTGGGGGGTACCAGGACCAAAGTGCTTCTCCGATATTGAACATCCACTGTTGATAGATTACTTGTATGCTTTGACTAAAGATCTTCGTTCTATTCATCAACAGGTAGCAGACACCCTGAAGCCATTGCCGGAGGGGCCTGGACATTCCATCCAACCTGGAGACTTCGTCGTCGTGAAGAAATTTCAACGGAAATCCTGCCTGGAGCCCCGCTGGTCCGAGCCTCACCAAGTCCTGTTAACAACGCGTACCGCACTTCGAGTCAGGGGCAGAAAGGCATGGACGCATGCATCTCATGTGAAGAAAGTCCCTCTGCCGTTACCCTATGACCAATGGGTAAAAGAGGGTGTTGCTGATGAAGAACACGAGCAATTACCCAGCTACATTCCTTTTTCTGATGCCTCACTGAGGGGAGGGGAGCCAAGTGAAAAGTCAAGTGAAAAGTCACGTGCAGAGCCAAGTGCACCGAGAAGAAGAAAATAAAAAATTGCAAGCTCCGATACTCCCGTTGATACTAGTGATCAGGCATTAACGGGTGCAACTCTTGCTACAGATATACCCGTTTTGTTTACAGACCCTGAAGTGCGAGGGAGCACTCGCTATAATCTGCGGCCCTGAAAAGGGAAAGGCGTAAGGGACTGAACACTGGAAGAAGGGCTTAGTGGACATTCTGTTGAAAAAGAAGATTTAGTGATAGGGATGGACTTGTAAGAGCCCTGGTGTTTAGCCGAAGATTCTGTTCTATGAGACTCTAGAGTGGTGTGTGGGCCCAGATTAAGTGCTCCTCTGTTACAACTGCTGTGTGTCAAGCGACGTGGGACTAAGGTATGTACGGTACAAGCCTACCTGTGAGGCTTTAACGGACACAGGGAGAAGATCCCTTTTTAGGGTTGAAGAACCCCTCTGGCCGGTTTTAGGACTGTCTGGGACAATTTTCTAGTTTACCTTTTTTCCCTCCTTTTCCATTTTTTTAATCTTTTAGCATTTTTGGTCACGTTACAATGTATCCCTTTGGTCGTCCCATTCCCGATGAGGAGCAGCCTTTTGCGGCTCCTCGTAGACCTGAGCCCGCTTCCCCCTGGTTGGCCCTCTCCCGAAAAGGGAAAATAGTGCTTATCATGATAGTGCTTATTGCCTTTCTTGTGACTCTTGGTATACTGTTTTTTTCTGGATAAGGCTTATCCTGTACATGTGTTTGCACCCACACCTTCTGCTATTCCTGAACACAACATGATCACCGTGGACTATGGTGAAAGAAGCTTACGTAAAGGTTACAAAGATAATGTTTTCATTAAGACTCTACACCACGCCCATGCTACCTTCAACATGACCGATTAATGGGTATGTGGGTTGTTGCCTTCTGCTGCTTATAAGAAGGATAGATTTTTAGCACTTCCCCTGACACCAGTGAATAGTTGCGTGGGATGGTATACACTAATAGGTCTTGTCAAATATTTCCAACAGCCAGATTTCCTGACTCCTCGACTGCAAGAGAGAGGATCAACTATGACAATGCGAGTTCGCCCTATGCCCCCTCTTCTCTTGGACGGTTATATACTGACTGACGTTTTGATCAAAAGTTTATAGAGACATGTGAAAAGAAAGTGGGACGGTTTTTGACTCCAAATGACACTGACAAAGTTAGAGAAAGTTTCTTACAGTTAAATTCCTCCCTGTCCTATAGACACCCACCAAAAGGGAATGGTAGTGTTCAGTCTTTAGTACCCTTGGCTGTAGTGGGTCCGTCACCATTTTTTTGTATAGAGGGTAGGGGCCCTATTAAGGTTGGCAATAGTTCTTGTAGTGTAACAGCATCAATACGTCTACCCCTTAGTCCCTCCTTGGTTACTCCCCCTAGCATCTATTTTGTGTGCGGGGACAATGGATACTTATGGTTGCCTGAAGGTTGGGGTGGGATATGCTACCTAGCTTATATGATTCGACCTGTGTATGTGGCACCTTCTGACTATCACAAGACTCATCGTAGGTTTCCCAGTTCACCAGAGCAGCGTAAAAGGAGGGAACTCCAGGTCGATGACGTAGACCAGACTGACACTTCCCTGCAACAATGGACGGACTTTTCTAAGGGTCTCTTGCCCTTTTGGGGTCCGATATTTAATAGCAGGGCCATTCGACAACTGTCCAGGGTAATAGAGAATGTAGTACTTACTGAAGCAGACATTGCAACTAATATGTCTGTTGAGATTCAGGCTATGAGATTATTTACGATACAGAATAGGATGATGCTTGACGTCATCCTTGCAGATAGGGGTGGGGCCTGTCGCGTCATCGGGACGTCTTGCTGCGTGTACATTCCTGACTCCGCCCCGACAGTTAACTTGGCAGTGCAGAAACTTCATAAATTAGCGACTGAACTTCATCAGGATAACGGGACATGGTCACTACAAGGGTGGTTTTGGGGTGTTTTCTCCTCTTGGGGTTGGAAAATATTAATGGGTTTAGTCGGTGTGGTGAGTGTATTTCTGACTTGTTGCCTTTGTGTTTACTGCCTTCCTCCATGTTGCTCAATGTGTGCTACGAACTTGCGACCTTCTAAAAAGATGTCTGGTCAATATCCTGCCTCCACTGCTATTGAACTCCCTGATGTTCGTTGGATGATGCTCATTGAAGATGATATTTTTGAATAGAATGATGCCCTGCCCCTAGACTGGCTGTAAAGGCGCTACCTTTTGGCAATTAAATGCTACGCTCCAGTTAGCCAATGATGCTAAAAGGAGGGTCTGATAGAATTCACTTTTCAATGCCCATCCATCCCTATTTACATATGTGAGTTAGCATCATGTGTCTAACTGATGAAGTATACATACACGTTTTTGCATTATTCTTACTCCTTACATGATTATTCATTTATATGTGTGATGATATTTGGTTTCCTTAGCTTAGCTCGTGTGCCTCCATTTTGTGTATTACTCTGTGCCTGCGAGTCGCACTCGCTCATCCACCCCTCCCGTAGGAATAGGAAAATTCACTAATGCAGCAGTTTTCGTTTCTCGGCTAACTGTGGCCGAAACTAACAAGTCTCTTATCAGTAATGTTCTCATGCACTAGAGATGCTGAGGCTCAGCTCCGCGGCCTTGGGCAAAGATAGCAAATGTATCCCTTGCAGGTGCAGATGCCTTTCGCATGAGGACATTGTTCCTCTGCCTGGGTTTCAGTAATTTTCCAGAAGGGGCATACCCTAATGTACTGTACCACATTATAATGTATTGCTGTGATGATATGAGTCAGTCCTCTCGGCGCACTCTGAGGGGTGAGGTCGGACAGGGCCCTCTCATATGGGAGTTTGAGGCCTAATAAAATTACTCTGTTTATTCTTCTCCACTGTCCGGTTGACTTCTTACTGAGTTACTATAGGTGAGTGTGGTAAGTCACTCGGGTGGATTTGAGCCACGCTTATCAGTATCCCTATTCCTGACCTTAAACTGGACAGATATGTTCCTATCAGCCACTCCTATGGAAGGCCTCATCAATCCTGGAGGCAGAGTGCTTGGAAATATGTGAGATGGTGCTCTAGCATGAGCTGAGCCTGTCTGCAGCTGTCGGGAACCACTCCCTAAGCTGTTCCGGGATCTGCCATACCATATACTCTTAAGTGCATTATAATCCTCGCGGTTATATGCTATCTTTGGTTTGGCTTTATCAAAACATGTTGTGTACGGTGTCATACGAATTGGAATACTATCCCCTCGACAGTTCTGTCGACGGGGATAGCATTCCACCCTTCTAGAGGGACACGACATGTGTGTAGCCTTAACCCCGGTTAAAGTTAACCAGAGCCTCTGCATCACAAAATGGATGCTGCCACCACAGACACAAGTCTGACCTCCTGCTGCTGGGAGTCCTTCCAGCGAGGGAGGCTTGGACAAAGGGTTTCCTGCCTTGGGAGGTGCGAGCACCACCCCAGACAGGGTTTTGTGTATTGGGTAGGACAGGGCTGAATAGATTGAGACATGCCCGGGGCACACAAGGTATCCCCGTGCATAAGCCAGTCCAAACAGGTCCTGGGACTTTCCAGACCCAGGCCTGGAGAGGAGCTGGACAAAGGAAAGGGGGTGTAACCGCCCCCCTTCCTGGTCCCACCCAGAGGAGGGACCTAGCAGGTGATCCACCCCTCAGATTGGGAATAAGAGTGGGAGCAGTGCTTTGCACAGGAGATCATCCTGAATCAACTTTACACGAAGAAGAAGACTGGACTTCGACATTCTGCTGCACAGAAGACTGAAGAGAATCTCCCTTGTGGCCTAGGAGTGGCCACCCTGTGAACACAGGTACCAACCAGCGAATCGACATCTGCTTTGCCACCGCCTCCCGCCGGAGCCCGAGCACAGAGCCTGACAAGACTCAGACTCCCAGACTTCTCACAGCCCGATCCACAGTCCCTGCAAAGAAGGGACCCGTGGAGGCACCGAGAGACGTGGGACCGGACTTCTTGGAAGACACCCGAAGAGCTGACAGCGCAGCACCAGAGGCATCCTCGACGTTGTGCTTTGGGGACTAAGAACCCCCATTACCGAGCAGCTCTTGCTCCGAAGATCGGCCCCCCAGCATCTCCACGATCTGCGTGGGGCCCTTTTGCATTGTGCCACTCGACGCGCCATCCCGGCCACTAGCCACGTGGTCAGCGGCCATCTTGGCGACTACAACTACGAACTACACTGCGGCTCTGGTTGCTCCAGACTTGCCCTAGCTCCTGTAGAGAGGAGCCCCTGCTCAGACCTTGCTGGTCCGAATAACAAGCCTTTTTTGATTCCTGCATGGCTTGCATTAACCAAGGCCTGTTTGCTAAAATCAAGTTGCCGACACAGCCAACAGCAAGAAGCCTGCGTGGGACAGCTCATGACCGACTCCTGGACGTCCTTGACCCCCGGTGTCCACGTGGCTGCAGAGAGAATCTACACCTCGATGCCTGTTTGCACCCGACATCGCCTGGTTCCAATCTGGTTCCATGGTAGTCACTGGCTAGTGACTTTGAACATTGTTCCCTCTGCTTTCAGGTCTTCACATCTTCAGATCCACCCTTGGATCCACCGGAACTCTTCACATCGAGCCGCCTGCAGCATCTTCAGCTCCAAGCACCATCGACCAGCGTGACGAAACCCGACACTACTTCGACCCTGTGCACCCGCTTCCTGTGGGTGAGGTAACTCAGCTCCGCCGGTGTTCCTACGCTGGTACACACCTCTAGGTCCTGTGTCTCAAGTTTCAGCTTTCTAGGTCACTCGGAAGGTTCCGAACTAACTAACTTTGTACTTTTTACGCACCATAGACTTTGCATTGGTGAGTGTGCGCACTTTAAACACTGCACCGAGTCCCGTGGGCCTTTCCGGACTTAGTCACTGCTAGTCTCAAATAGCTCCAGCGATTCCTAAGCCCCTAGGCCTGTTTCCTTTCCGATTGGTATCTCTTATACCACTTTCTTAGTATATGGTTTAGGTGGCCCCTATGGCTCATCCATATTGTGCAACTTTTGTGTATTTTAAACTGTCTTGTGTTTAACGCTTGTGCTTCTGTGCTCATAAAGAGTCCAGGGGATACTTTTAGTTAATAAACCAATATATATTTTCAATATATATCTGTGTGGTGTCCTTTCATTTGGTATTCAAGGGGGTTGTGTATGGTAATACAGCTGGCTTCACATGCCTTTCAGAGTTTAGCCTAAGACTGCTTTGTCCACGTTACCACTAGGATAACTGGTCCATAAGGTTGACTTACAACCAATCATCATAAGGGTTGCTTGGCATGGTACAAAGTGATCACTAGAATTAGTGAGCATTATATACCAGGCCAACTTCTCACAGTGTAACCACCCCCTTCCTGGGTCCCAACCATAGGAGGGACCTAGCAGGAGATCCAGCCCCTAGATTTGGAATAAAGGTAGGAGCTGTGCCAATGCAAACCAGATCATCCTGACTGAAACTTTGAAACAAAACTCTGGACCCTTCGACATCCCACTCGATGTGGAAGACTGAAGAATCTCCTTTGGGATCAAGGAGTGGCCACCCTGTGCAAGCAGGCACCATCAGTGCATCAAGACTTTCTTTGCCGTTGCTCCCGCCGGAGATCAAACGACAGAGATCAACAAGACCCAGACTCCCAGACATCTAACAGCCCGATCCACAGTCCTGGCAGAGCTGAGAACCGTGGAGGCGACGAGAGACGTGGGACCGGCCATCGTGAAAAGTCGACAAAGTGCTTCTTGTGCAGCTCCCGAGGCACCCTCGATGCTGTGCTTTGGGGTTTGAGAAGCCCCAGCCCCGCGCAGCCTGTGCTCCAAAGATCAACCCTCCACATTCACCGAGTGCTTCGTGGGGCCCTTTTGCACTTTTCCTGCTTGATGTGATTCTGGTCGCTTGCCCGTTGGCTAGTGGCCTCTGCGACGACGATCCATCAAAACTACACTGCTGATCTGGTTGCTCCAGCATGGCCCTAGCTTCCCTGAAAAGGAGCCATCGATCTGACTTTCCCGGTCCAATCCAGAAGACATCTTTGAGTCCTTCTTGGGTTGCATTTGCCAAGGTTTGGTGACTCCAATTCGAGAACCGACACCGCCGACAGCAAGAGCCTTTATGGGACAGCTTGTGTCCACCAACTGGTCATCTTCGATCCTTCCTGGTCCACGTGGCAGCGGAGACAAACTACTCGACAGCACCTGATTGCAACCCGACACTGCCTGGTTCCATCCTGGTTCCATCCTGGTCACTGGCTAGTGACCTAGAATCTGTCCCCTCGGCTTTCAGGTACTCTACATCTTCGATCCACCCTTGGATCCAACCGAACTCTTCTCTCCTGGCCGCCTGCAGCATCTTTACCTCCAGGCTCCATAGAACTCCACAAAGAAACCCGACGCACTTTGGCACCTATGCACCCGCTTCCTGTGGGTGAGGTAACGAAATTACACCGGTGCTTCTATAGTGGTTTACACCTCTAGTGTCCTAGTTTTTAGTGGCTAAGTTCTAGTCCAGTTGGAAGACTCCTTAACCTATAACTTTCTGATTTTTACGCACCATTGACTTGTATGTCACCTATACACACTTCACCCGCATCCTGTGGGCCTCCTATGTCCTAACCTTCGTTAGTCCAGTGTAGGCTCAGCGATTCTCTAGGCCCTAGGCCTGTTCATTGTGCGTGACGTGGTACTCATACCACTTTTTTAATATATGGTTTGAGTGGCCACCGGGCCTATCCATAATTGTGCATCTTATTGTATGTTATACTGTGTTCTTTGTTTAACGCTTGTGCTCCTGTGCTCATAAAGAGTCAAGGGGATTATTCTAGAAATAAATACATATATTTTATAATATATAACTTGTGTGGTGTCCTTTAATTTGGTATTTAAAGGATTGCATATGGTAAAACAGCTGGCTTCACATGCCCTCTTGAGTTTAGCCTGAGACTGCTTTTGTCCATGCTACCACTAGGATAGCTGGTCTATAAGGTTGACTTACAACCAATCACCATAAGGGTCGTTTGGACTGGTGCAAGGTGCTCACTAGAATAGTGATCATCATATACCAGGCCAACTTCTCACACACAGCACCCTCTGGTTCGCCACTGCCACCCACTGGATCATCACTGCCACCCTCTGGTTCATCACTGCCACTCTCTGGTTTGCCACTGCCACCCTCTGGATCATCACTGTTCCCCTTTGGTTTATCACAGCACCCTCTGGTTCATCACTGCCACCCTCTGGTTGATCACTGCCATCCTCTGGTTCATCCCTGCCACCCTCTGGTTCATCACTGCCACCCTCTGGTTTGCCACTGCCACCCTCGGGATCCTCACTGTCCCCCTCTGGTTTATCACAGCACCCTCTGGTTCACCACTACCACCCTCTTGTTCACCACAGTAGATTATGGGGGGAAGCAAAGCACACCTTCCCAGCCTCAACTGAGATGAATTCATTTGGGGCTGGTTAATGTGTCACTGAATTTGAGATTCAAGTCTGGCACCTGCCTCCTTAGCTGTACGTGCTTAATGTTGCAGTTTAATGTTTTTTACAGGAGCATTGTGCCATACTTGTAACTATTCTCTGACCCTGCTTTGAGGGTCAGAGCAGGGTCAGAGAATAGTTGCAAGTAGGCAACTGAACTTTGGAGGGGCACCTCAGGAAGCACTACAGGGAATGGTTACAAATTAGCTTGAACTTTTGCACCTGCTAAGTGCTTTCAGTTTTGCAAAATTATTTTTTCTGCAATTGCAATCCGCGAATTCGTGCAAATTTGCGGATTTCTTTTTTTTGCGTGTTCGCCCGTTTTTTTGCTTATTCGTGGACTGCTTGCAGCGCACCGACCGCGAGGTTGCCCATGCGGTCGTACCTGGGCGCAGCCAACTTGTGCGCGTTGCGTATTTCTGGTTCCAGGCGCGAGGTGCATGGTCGCGTTGTGCGCATTCCGCGATTACGTGTTCACTTGCGATGTGCGTGCTCGCGGGGGAAATATCGCGCGAACCTACCCATGCGGTCCTCTACGGGCGCGGCCATCTTGTTTTTCAGTCATTGCTATGGTTTTGGGCATACTATACTTTCAATCTGTCTTGAATCTTTGCAATCCTTTGTTTTTCTGAACTTTTTTTGCTCTTTTTTGCTTTTTAGCTATCTTTCTATTTTCCTGCATCTATATTTTGTGTTTTTTTAAACTTTTTGTTACTTTTTTACCTACTTTATTTGTTTAACTCTCTCTTACTTTTTTTTCCTCCATTTTTTCACACCTATTTCTTTTCTTCTTCTCTTGTGCCCAGGACCATGGCAAAGGGAGTCAGCATGGACAAAGGGAAGGGGCCAGCACCCCGTAGCCGGCTACCTTGCGGCCGTTTGAGGGGGGAGGATGTGATGCCCAGGGAGATCTTCTCTGCGCTGAAGGTGGCCGCATTGATATTCTTTGTTCTGCGCCACCTCCCTAAGACCGTGGCAGCAGGGGGCAGGCCCGGTCAAGGGTATTGCCTCCGGGAGTGTCGCCAGCGTTGGGATAAGGTGTGCCGGGCCATGCACAGGGAGTCGAGGGTCCGGCGCACCTACGACCAAGCGACTCACCGGTGGTCTGACATCCTCGACCGGGAGCCGGACCTGCTCCACGTGCTCGGCGTGGATATTCCTGGCCTAGGTGAGTACTAGTAGCTATTTATGAACTCCTTTGTTTTCTCCTGGCCTGTGTTATATTGCTAATATGTCTTTTTCACGAGGATGAAGAATGCTGCCGCTTTGCAGTTGCTTGCCTGGTCAGTGGCGTTGCTCCTATGCTTACTTGTTTGCAACTTTGTGCAAATTTTTTCTGAATATGTATGAGTGTAGTGCTTTACAGAACTGCGTAATGCTAGTGAGACTAGAGACTCAATTCTAACCGTTCCTTTGTACTCCTGCTGCCATTAAGAAGAAGAGATAGGGGTGGATTCATAGGTTTAGTATAGTATGACTTGTTATTAGTACGTAGTAGGACATTTTTTAGTGGTCTGCACTCTGCAATCATTATGACGGAGTGTGTCTGTCACGTGCGCCGCCTGCTGCTGAGTGCTGGCAGTCATACTAGAACCGTTTTGTTGTTGGTTTAGCTAGTGATGTACCTAACTTTCAAAGTAGACTGTCTGCGAATCAAGCAATACTGTACTACTATCCTCCTAGTTGACCAGATCAGATAGGTCAAATGATGTAGGGCAATTCTTGCTAATTTGTTTCCCAGAGATAATTTAAGACTGTGTTCAAAGAAATCAAATATTTCACGGGACTTCATCCATGTTTGTTTTTTTTGTATCATGATCATCAGCACCTCCCAGGGGCACGAAGACCACCCAGACTCCGGCGGAACAGAGTGGGCAGGAAGTCCAGGAACGGTCCTCTGCTGGCCCCAGTAAGTTCTTGTGTGTTTAATTTACTTATACTTCCCTTTTATAGCTTCTACTCATTCCAAACTGTTTCCCAATAATATATTTTACAAAATACTATGTGGCATATTTAGAATGACTTGAGCATCCCTGCGTATCACCAGGGATGCGCCAACAGTAAGTGTGCGCCATGCCTCCGCCACGCATGATGCGATGCACCATGGTTCAAAAACGGCACAGATGGGTGATGAATTCTGTACCCTAAAGGCATCACATTGCTGGAGTTGCAGCGCAAGCGCGAGGCAACACCAGCAATGCTCTAGGTGGGGCCCATTTTGCTAATGCTGCATCAATCCTTACAGCTTCTTCAAGCAGGAGCAGGGGTTTGACGTACCATTGGCCTAAAAGTGACTGATTAAAATCTTGAAGATTTCACTCAGCCACTTTTAGCATGCGTTCCAGCGCAGGAACGGCCACCCCTGCGGCGGCACGCCTCCTTTAGGCGCAGGGCTTCACAATGTCACGTATCTCCCAGATGACTCACGTTGTAAATACCCCACACCATGGTGCATCTTATGCGCCGCCGCTGGGTCACAAAAGTGATTTGGCGGCGCAAAAGAGGCGCAAGGGCCTTGTAAATCTGCCCCTTAGCCTTTTATCTTCTTGGACACTGTGTTTCTACATTCTTATCCTGCCTTTCTACCATCACTGTACGTGCTACTACTATTTATTATTATTAATTTCGGAGTGGTTCAGTGTAGGTAGCTAAGCTTGCCCATTCGGCAAACGGTGTTAAACAAACCTCTGATCATGCAATAGCTGTAGAGTCATCCAGTGCAGTCCTCTGTGTTGCCCTTGTTGTATATGCTAGTGTTATTAATGTTAGTGCTTTGACAATTTATAACAACAAAATGTCAATGTTCACCAAGAAGAAGCTATTAATTGTTGATATGATAGTTGATAGTAGTGCATACCACGTATTCCATACCGCTAGTGTTTCATGGACTATTCTGTACATACAGAAGTATGGAGAAGAGAAATAGGACATTGTTTATGATAGATGGGTGCAGTTCGATCTTTTCCACATACCTCTTTCCTAACTGTGCTTGACTCGGAAGCCATCACCTTGTTGGAACTTCAAGTCCTCGTGGTGGTGTGACTTTGAGGAATAGTTGGTTCTGTCTGCAAAGAATCATGCTGCACGTTCACGATGAAGCATTCATCAGTTGTGCCAAAAATAGTTGCATGGTATCATACGGCTAATGAAGCGTCAACCTCCTCCCCAAACTGTGGCTTCTTGTTTCACTATTTCTCTTCCATTATGAATCTGAATATGTGGTGGTGTATGGCACCTAAAAATGTGACTTGTATTTCATAAATAACAAAAGAGAGAGTTAGGGAATTCACACAAATCTATGTGAGTTGGGAACTCCTGGTCCCCGGGATAAATTACAAAAACAATGGAGGAGTTACCCCTCAAAAAATGGAGAAAAAAGAAGGAGAAAAAAGATTTTCTCACAGTGGGTTAAAGTGCTCAATTTAGCACAGTCTGTCCCAACCTGTCAGTGGATAATGCATATCCTTGTAGAAGACCCCTCACTCACCAACCTAGTTGGTGACATGCTTCATCATCGGGGTCCCACCCCATAGGCCGAGTGCCTATAGGGTGTGCTGCGACACCTGATTACAGTGGAGCGGGTTGTTTTCTTTTATGTGTTCAAGGCGATCAAATAAATTAATTTAAAAAGGGCCAACACTACTCACTGCAAGTTTTTATTCTTGAGTGCTTGAACCCTAATAAAAAATGTGTAACACCTATGCCTAATTAGGTAGACTTCGGTGTAAAATAAGAAGTGTCATTAAAAATAGCTAAGTGTGCTATGTGAAGTGTGATTAATGCTATTGATTAAAAAGGTCTACATGTTTCAACCATTGTATTTATTCATTGGTTTTCGTCAGGACCGTGATATTGAACTGGGTGGTCCGCACACGCTAAGGTGCGTCCTGCCCTAGTCCAAGTTGGAGTACACAAATTGTGAACTCGTGTAAAAGTGGTGCATTTTCTTTTATTCAAAGAAAAAAACCTGTAAGGGAACAGGGAAAAACAAAAAGACAGGAAGGGATCACATACAGGGGTTGACTACACACGTGTAATACATTTAACATATATAGCCAGTATTTTCCATGAGTCAATACATGGGATAATGCCCATATTTCAGTCAGACAGTAGAAACCATCTGCTACGCGACAGTACTTCAGTGCTTTTACCGGACTGTGACTAATGAGCCATGAATCAGTGCCAAAGGAGTGGTGACGATCTGAGTTTGGCATCTGGGAATGACTAGTGAAAAAAGGGGGCGACGTACTATGGGCCAGTGATCATACTGGTGCTACGGGGTGAACGGATGCACAGAATTGTGAGCACTCGTGAAGGCGCTTCAAGTTGCGACTGGTATATGGCTGATTGCTTACACTTCCTTGCGGAATTACCGCTTCATGGGCACCAGCGCTTCCAAGACGGCAAGAGTCCGTCTCCTGAAAATGAGTAAAGAGCAAAACAAAAGCAAATGCCCGGTTTTAGTTTGCTGGCTTTTTTTAAAAAAAGGGTTGTCTGTGTTGCCAGCGGATCGAGCGGCGAGCGCATGAGGAGAAACAGGTGTCCTCACTCAGACTTGGCCGCGCATTACTTACTTGCAGCTTCTGATCTTCAGACCGTAAACCTACTTGGTTCTACCGGCAGCGCCCCGAGGAATGACCGGCTTGTTCACAATGCCGGTAAAGTAAACCCGGAATACTTCCTGGTTGGGCGTGGCTACGTCACGTGGTGTGATCACGTGGGTCGTAATAGGCCAATCCGGTTAGAGTAGGGGGTGGGGCCCTCGGATGATTTCATTTCTGCCGGGAAACTGAGTCAAAGACTGTTTACGTTTCCATGGGAACTTGGAAGGTCCCTTTTATTAAAAAAGGGGGGAAGAGAAGCGATACAAATGCGTGTGGTTACACGGGCTACAGAACTTATTGGGAATTTTTAGATGGCACAGAGGACAGAATCAGGATTCATAACCAACGGGGTTAGATGCTGATGAACAAGTTCCTTTATTTAGCATATAAAGGTGAGGCTTTTAAGTCATTACACTGTTCCACGGAATATTATCGTTTAAGCCCGACTTGTGGGTGGATAATCTATACACCCACCTCTGTTCTTTTTCAAAGAGTCGTTGTATCAGATTGGCTCCTGGCTTTATTTGTTCGATAATCGTCCAGTGAAGGTCATCTGGTGTATGGCCTGCGGACAAAAAATGTTCCGTGAGTCTGGTATTGGTTTTCTTACACCTGATGGTGCTTCTATGTTCACCAATCCGCAATTTGATCTTGCGGCTTGTCATTCCTATATAATGCAAGTCGCATGGGCATGTAAGCATGTAGATAACATTTTCACTGTTGCAATTTGTCTGCCCTCTAATTGTCCAGATTTTATTGGGTTCCAACTGTAGTGTTTTGGTATTTACAGTAAAAGGGCAGACGCTGCAATTACCACATTTATAGTGGCCAGTTACTTTTGGTAAACCCCATAAATTTGTTTGTGTTTCTTTTTCTGGGGTTGTCTTTATTGGTCTTGTGTTGACTACTTTGTCTCTTATGCTCTGTGCTTTTTTGAAGGAGAACAATGGTTTTTCCCACCTCAGATTGCCTGTATTCAAAATGCTCCAGTGTTTTTTTATTATTCTAGAGACGTCATTGGATATGGTGTTATAGGTGGTAACACATGTCAAGGGGATTCCTTCTATTGTATTCTTAGTCTGTTCCAATAAAGCTGAGCGGGGTTGGTTTCGTGCACGCTTTTGACTTTTTTGGAGAATTTTGTTTGGATATCCCCGATTCTGCAGTTTTTCGGTGAGATCTTGGGCTTGGTCCTTATAATCTCCCAGCTCACTGCAGTTTCTACGAATCCTCAGGTATTGTCCATAAGGTAAATTCTCGCGTAGAGGTCTGGGGTGGAAGCTTTCAAATCGTAGTAAATTGTTTTTGGAGGTAGGTTTATAGTGAGTGACAGTTGTCAATCTTCCTTCTTTTTTTTTTTTTTGTGATTGTTACATCCAAGAATACTAGTGTTTCTTTGTTCTTTTCATAGGTAAACCATAGATGTTCATCACAGGTGTTAATCCAATTAAAGAAGGAAGTTAGAGCCTCCTCTGTACCTTTCCATATTGCCAGCACATCATCGATGTATCTGCGCCATATTAGGATGTTTGAGCTATAGGGGTTTGTTTGACTGAGGATGTATTTTTCTTCAAAGTCATAGACATACAGTCCCGCTATGCTCGGCGCAAAGGAACTCCCCATGGATGTTCCCCCTGTCTGTAAAAAGATTTTGTCTTCAAATTCAAAGTAATTCCTTTTGAGTGCTAGTCTGGCACATTCCAAGATGAATTGCCTGGGGGTTCTCGATGTCCACTCTTCCTTATCTAGTGCTCGTCCTAATACATCCAGTGTAGCATCCTGTGGGATACTGGTGTACAGGCTCTCAATGTCAAAACTCACCAGTATGGTGTCATTCTCCACTGTGAGTTGATCCACAAGTCGGGCTTAAACGATAATATTCCGTGGAACAGTGTAATGACTTAAAAGCCTCACCTTTATATGCTAAATAAAGGAACTTGTTCATCAGCATCTAACCCCGTTGGTTATGAATCCTGATTCTGTCCTCTGTGCCATCTAAAAATTCCCAATAAGTTCTGTAGCCCGTGTAACCACACGCATTTGTATCGCTTCTCTTCCCCCCTTTTTTAATAAAAGGGACCTTCCAAGTTCCCATGGAAACGTAAACAGTCTTTGACTCAGTTTCCCGGCAGAAATGAAATCATCCGAGGGCCCCACCCCCTACTCTAACCGGATTGGCCTATTACGACCCACGTGATCACACCACGTGACGTAGCCACGCCCAACCAGGAAGTATTCCGGGTTTACTTTACCGGCATTGTGAACAAGCCGGTCATTCCTCGGGGCACTGCCGGTAGAACCAAGTAGGTTTACGGTCTGAAGATCAGAAGCTGCAAGTAAGTAATGCGCGGCCAAGTCTGAGTGAGGACACCTGTTTCTCCTCATGCGCTCGCCGCTCGATCCGCTGGCAACACAGACAACCCTTTTTTTAAAAAAAGCCAGCAAACTAAAACCGGGCATTTGCTTTTGTTTTGCTCTTTACTCATTTTCAGGAGACGGACTCTTGCCGTCTTGGATGCGCTGGTGCCCATGAAGCGGTAATTCCGCAAGGAAGTGTAAGCAATCAGCCATATACCAGTCGCAACTTGAAGCGCCTTCACGAGTGCTCACAATTCTGTGCATCCGTTCACCCCGTAGCACCAGTATGATCACTGGCCCATAGTACGTCGCCCCCTTTTTTCACTAGTCATTCCCAGATGCCAAACTCAGATCGTCACCACTCCTTTGGCACTGATTCATGGCTCATTAGTCACAGTCCGGTAAAAGCACTGAAGTACTGTCGCGTAGCAGATGGTTTCTACTGTCTGACTGAAATATGGGCATTATCCCATGTATTGACTCATGGAAAATACTGGCTATATATGTTAAATGTATTACACGTGTGTAGTCAACCCCTGTATGTGATCCCTTCCTGTCTTTTTGTTTTTCCCTGTTCCCTTACAGGTTTTTTTCTTTGAATAAAAGAAAATGCACCACTTTTACACGAGTTCACAATTTGTGTACTCCAACTTGGACTAGGGCAGGACGCACCTTAGCGTGTGCGGACCACCCAGTTCAATATCACGGTCCTGACGAAAACCAATGAATAAATACAATGGTTGAAACATGTAGACCTTTTTAATCAATAGCATTAATCACACTTCACATAGCACACTTAGCTATTTTTAATGACACTTCTTATTTTACACCGAAGTCTACCTAATTAGGCATAGGTGTTACACATTTTTTATTAGGGTTCAAGCACTCAAGAATAAAAACTTGCAGTGAGTAGTGTTGGCCCTTTTTAAATTCATTTATTTGATCGCCTTGAACACATAAAAGAAAACAACCCGCTCCACTGTAATCAGGTGTCGCAGCACACCCTATAGGCACTCGGCCTATGGGGTGGGACCCCGATGATGAAGCATGTCACCAACTAGGTTGGTGAGTGAGGGGTCTTCTACAAGGATATGCATTATCCACTGACAGGTTGGGACAGACTGTGCTAAATTGAGCACTTTAACCCACTGTGAGAAAATCTTTTTTCTCCTTCTTTTTTCTCCATTTTTTTGAGGGGTAACTCCTCCATTGTTTTTGTAATTTATCCCGGGGACCAGGAGTTCCCAACTCACATAGATTTGTGTAAATTCCCTAACTCTCTCTTTTGTTATTTAAGATTTAGGCAGCGCACAACTGCGAGAGTAATAACACAATAGATACCACCTCACAACACCGGTAATATCCATTGTAAACATGAGCGAAAATCAGGGCCTCTCCTATACCTCGGCCGAGGTTGACGAGATAATGAGTGATCTATCGGTGTTTGCAGATGTGAACATAGCACAGAGCATTTCCTCAACAAAAGACTGGGAAAACCTGACAGAACTAAAGAGGAACAGAATCAGAACCATCTTACACGGGACAATACTTAAGCAGTATTTGAATAACAACATGGCACCAAAAGGGCTATTAGTTTCTAATGCACCTCGTATCTTCCTTGAAGACGAAGCATTTCGAAAAGACTGGGCAGCCATAGCGTGGCATTGCACGCATGACTGGATAGTCTTAATCCTGAAAACAGCCATAAGACTCTCAGAGAAAATCCAGGTAGAGATCCAGATAGCGGAAGGAAATATGAAATCAACCATCACAGGCTTCAAGAAGAAGCTTGATGAATTAAACAAGGAGATGACAGATTATAAGGATAATCTGTCACAACAGAAAGTGCAGAAATTCCAAAAAGATTTGAAGAGGTTCTCGATGACAAAAGCATACCCGTACTCAGACCCAGAGTTTGTACCACCATCAAAAGGAGAAGATAACTCAGATGCCTCCAGTAATGCATCCAGCAATACATCAAACTCCAGTGTTAACTCAAGTGGAGGGAACACGAAACAAAAGGGACGAGGACGTGGAAGAGGACAGGGAAACTGGCCATCTTTTAACCCAGTACCAATGCAAGGGTTTGCTGACCCCTATTATCATCCACAGAACATGGGGATGTATGGTTGGCAACCACCATTCCAACCACCTTTCTTTCAACCAAATGCCTATAGGCCGCCTTTTTTATACCGGGCGGCAAGGGACGGGGAAGAAGAAAAACCCAGAACCAAGGGGGCCAAGTGCACTGGGCACCGGAGGATCAGAGTGCGAACATGAACAGGCAAAACCCCCAGCAAGCAGGACCAAGCAACCGGAGAACTAAGTTACTAATCTCTCAAGCAGACCCCTAAGCACAACTGAAGATTCAGTGTTGAATAAGGGTCTGGGCTTTGTACCCACTGCCAATTTGGACAAATTCAAATTGCATTGTGAGCTCTCATCTTTCTTTCGCAAGTTACGACTGAAAGCCTTCTTTGAAAAAAGAACCAGCACAGAAGAAAATCTGGATCCAAATGAAACAGGGCTTAGGAGTAAGTCCACGTTCACGCCACCGCCACATCTGATTCCGGTGGAAATTTCTACTTTTGAGCAAGCTGTGTTCAATGAAATTGAGAATACGACCCCCAAAAAACCTTTCATGAACCTGACAAAACAGGAGAGGATTGCCCTGGATAACCTGCGAAATTGTGAAACCATTGTGATCAAGCCTGCGGATAAAGGCGGAGGCATTGTTGTGCAAGATCGCACAGCTTATCAAACCGAGTGTCTACGACTTTTAGCAGATCAGGACAGCTATCGCAGATTACCAGAGGATCCAACAGAAGATCTGAAAAGTGAGATAAAGTCACTAGTGGAACATGGTGAATCTGAAGGCTTTATATCAAAACAAGAAGCTGAGTAGAAGTGAAGGGAAGATTCCCTACTTCTATACCCTGCCTAAGATGCATAAGAACAAATTACCACCACCTGGCAGACCGATTGTCTCCGGAATAGGATCAGTCCTAGAACCACTCTCGCAATTTTGCGATGTATTTTTCAAAAAAATGGTACAAAAGACCAGCACGTATCTTCAAGATACCAAGAGTCTACTGCAGATCCTGGATCAACTCACAGTGGAGAATGACACCATACTGGTGAGTTTTGACATTGAGAGCCTGTACACCAGTATCCCACAGGATGCTACACTGGATGTATTAGGACGAGCACTAGATAAGGAAGAGTGGACATCGAGAACCCCCAGGCAATTCATCTTGGAATGTGCCAGACTAGCACTCAAAAGGAATTACTTTGAATTTGAAGACAAAATCTTTTTACAGACAGGGGGAACATCCATGGGGAGTTCCTTTGCGCTGAGCATAGCGGGACTGTATGTCTATGACTTTGAAGAAAAATACATCCTCAGTCAAACAAACCCCTATAGCTCAAACATCCTAATATGGCGCAGATACATCGATGATGTGCTGGCAATATGGAAAGGTACAGAGGAGGCTCTAACTTCCTTCTTTAATTGGATTAACACCTGTGATGAACATCTACGGTTTACCTATGAAAAGAACAAAGAAACACTAGTATTCTTGGATGTAACAATCACAAAAAAAGAAGGAAGATTGACAACTGTCACTCACTATAAACCTACCTCCAAAAACAATTTACTACGATTTGAAAGCTTCCACCCCAGACCTCTACGCGAGAATTTACCTTATGGACAATACCTGAGGATTCGTAGAAACTGCAGTGAGCTGGGAGATTATAAGAACCAAGCCCAAGATCTCACCGAAAAACTGCAGAATCGGGGATATCCAAACAAAATTCTCCAAAAAAGTCAAAAGCGTGCACGAAACCAACCCCGCTCAGCTTTATTGGAACAGACTAAGAATACAATAGAAGGAATCCCCTTGACATGTGTTACCACCTATAACACCATATCCAATGACGTCTCTAGAATAATAAAAAAACACTGGAGCATTTTGAATACAGGCAATCTGAGGTGGGAAAAACCATTGTTCTCCTTCAAAAAAGCACAGAGCATAAGAGACAAAGTAGTCAACACAAGACCAATAAAGACAACCCCAGAAAAAGAAACACAAACAAATTTATGGGGTTTACCAAAAGTAACTGGCCACTATAAATGTGGTAATTGCAGCGTCTGCCCTTTTACTGTAAATACCAAAACACTACAGTTGGAACCCAATAAAATCTGGACAATTAGAGGGCAGACAAATTGCAACAGTGAAAATGTTATCTACATGCTTACATGCCCATGCGACTTGCATTATATAGGAATGACAAGCCGCAAGATCAAATTGCGGATTGGTGAACATAGAAGCACCATCAGGTGTAAGAAAACCAATACCAGACTCACGGAACATTTTTTGTCCGCAGGCCATACACCAGATGACCTTCACTGGACGATTATCGAACAAATAAAGCCAGGAGCCAATCTGATACAACGACTCTTTGAAAAAGAACAGAGGTGGGTGTATAGATTATCCACCCACAAGTCGGGCTTAAACGATAATATTCCGTGGAACAGTGTAATGACTTAAAAGCCTCACCTTTATATGCTAAATAAAGGAACTTGTTCATCAGCATCTAACCCCGTTGGTTATGAATCCTGATTCTGTCCTCTGTGCCATCTAAAAATTCCCAATAAGTTCTGTAGCCCGTGTAACCACACGCATTTGTATCGCTTCTCTTCCCCCCTTTTTTAATAAAAGGGACCTTCCAAGTTCCCATGGAAACGTAAACAGTCTTTGACTCAGTTTCCCGGCAGAAATGAAATCATCCGAGGGCCCCACCCCCTACTCTAACCGGATTGGCCTATTACGACCCACGTGATCACACCACGTGACGTAGCCACGCCCAACCAGGAAGTATTCCGGGTTTACTTTACCGGCATTGTGAACAAGCCGGTCATTCCTCGGGGCGCTGCCGGTAGAACCAAGTAGGTTTACGGTCTGAAGATCAGAAGCTGCAAGTAAGTAATGCGCGGCCAAGTCTGAGTGAGGACACCTGTTTCTCCTCATGCGCTCGCCGCTCGATCCGCTGGCAACACAGACAACCCTTTTTTTTTAAAAAAGCCAGCAAACTAAAACCGGGCATTTGCTTTTGTTTTGCTCTTTACTCATTTTCAGGAGACGGACTCTTGCCGTCTTGGAAGCGCTGGTGCCCATGAAGCGGTAATTCCGCAAGGAAGTGTAAGCAATCAGCCATATACCAGTCGCAACTTGAAGCGCCTTCACGAGTGCTCACAATTCTGTGCATCCGTTCACCCCGTAGCACCAGTATGATCACTGGCCCATAGTACGTCGCCCCCTTTTTTCACTAGTCATTCCCAGATGCCAAACTCAGATCGTCACCACTCCTTTGGCACTGATTCATGGCTCATTAGTCACAGTCCGGTAAAAGCACTGAAGTACTGTCGCGTAGCAGATGGTTTCTACTGTCTGACTGAAATATGGGCATTATCCCATGTATTGACTCATGGAAAATACTGGCTATATATGTTAAATGTATTACACGTGTGTAGTCAACCCCTGTATGTGATCCCTTCCTGTCTTTTTGTTTTTCCCTGTTCCCTTACAGGTTTTTTTCTTTGAATAAAAGAAAATGCACCACTTTTACACGAGTTCACAATTTGTGTACTCCAACTTGGACTAGGGCAGGACGCACCTTAGCGTGTGCGGACCACCCAGTTCAATATCACGGTCCTGACGAAAACCAATGAATAAATACAATGGTTGAAACATGTAGACCTTTTTAATCAATAGCATTAATCACACTTCACATAGCACACTTAGCTATTTTTAATGACACTTCTTATTTTACACCGAAGTCTACCTAATTAGGCATAGGTGTTACACATTTTTTATTAGGGTTCAAGCACTCAAGAATAAAAACTTGCAGTGAGTAGTGTTGGCCCTTTTTAAATTCATTTATTTGATCGCCTTGAACACATAAAAGAAAACAACCCGCTCCACTAATCAGGTGTCGCAGCACACCCTATAGGCACTCGGCCTATGGGGTGGGACCCCGATGATGAAGCATGTCACCAACTAGGTTGGTGAGTGAGGGGTCTTCTACAAGGATATGCATTATCCACTGACAGGTTGGGACAGACTGTGCTAAATTGAGCACTTTAACCCACTGTGAGAAAATCTTTTTTCTCCTTCTTTTTTCTCCATTTTTTGAGGGGTAACTCCTCCATTGTTTTTGTAATTTATCCCGGGGACCAGGAGTTCCCAACTCACATAGATTTGTGTACATTCCCTAACTCTCTCTTTTGTTATTTAAGATTTAGGCAGCGCACAGCTGCGAGAGTAATAACACAATAGATACCACCTCACAACACCGGTAATATCCATTGTAAACATGAGCGAAAATCAGGGCCTCTCCTATACCTCGGCCGAGGTTGACGAGATAATGAGTGATCTATCGGTGTTTGCGGATGTGAACATAGCACAGAGCATTTCCTCAACAAAAGACTGGGAAAACCTGACAGAACTAAAGAGGAACAGAATCAGAACCATCTTACACGGGACAAAACTTAAGCAGTATTTGAATAACAACATGGCACCAAAAGGGCTATTAGTTTCTAATGCACCTCGTATCTTCCTTGAAGACGAAGCATTTCGAAAAGACTGGGCAGCCATAGCGTGGCATTGCACGCATGACTGGATAGTCTTAATCCTGAAAACAGCCATAAGACTCTCAGAGAAAATCCAGGTAGAGATCCAGATAGCGGAAGGAAATATGAAATCAACCATCACAGGCTTCAAGAAGAAGCTTGATGAATGAAACAAGGAGATGACAGATTATAAGGATAATCTGTCACAACAGAAAGTGCAGAAATTCCAAAAAGATTTGAAGAGGTTCTCGATGACAAAAGCATACCCGTACTCAGACCCAGAGTTTGTACCACCATCAAAAGGAGAAGATAACTCAGATGCCTCCAGTAATGCATCCAGCAATACATCAAACTCCAGTGTTAACTCAAGTGGAGGGAACACGAAACAAAAGGGACGAGGACGTGGAAGAGGACAGGGAAACTGGCCATCTTTTAACCCAGTACCAATGCAAGGGTTTGCTGACCCCTATTATCATCCACAGAACATGGGGATGTATGGTTGGCAACCACCATTCCAACCACCTTTCTTTCAACCAAATGCCTATAGGCCGCCTTTTTTATACCGGGGCGGCAAGGGACGGGGAAGAAGAAAAACCCAGAACCAAGGGGGCCAAGTGCACTGGGCACCGGAGGATCAGAGTGCGGACATGAACAGGCAAAACCCCCAGCAAGCAGGACCAAGCAACCGGAGAACTTAGTTACTAATCTCTCAAGCAGACCCCTAAGCACAACTGAAGATTCAGTGTTGAATAAGGGTCTGGGCTTTGTACCCACTGCCAATTTGGACAAATTCAAATTGCATTGTGAGCTCTCATCTTTCTTTCGCAAGTTACGACTGAAAGCCTTCTTTGAAAAAAGAACCAGCACAGAAGAAAATCTGGATCCAAATGAAACAGGGCTTAGGAGTAAGTCCACGTTCACGCCACCGCCACATCTGATTCCGGTGGAAATTTCTACTTTTGAGCAAGCTGTGTTCAATGAAATTGAGAATACGACCCCCAAAAAACCTTTCATGAACCTGACAAAACAGGAGAGGATTGCCCTGGATAACCTGCGAAATTGTGAAACCATTGTGATCAAGCCTGCGGATAAAGGCGGAGGCATTGTTGTGCAAGATCGCACAGCTTATCAAACCGAGTGTCTACGACTTTTAGCAGTTCTTTGAATAAAAGAAAATGCACCACTTTTACACGAGTTCACAATTTGTGTACTCCAACTTGGACTAGAGCAGGACGCACCTTAGCGTGTGCGGACCACCCAGTTCAATATCACGGTCCTGACGAAAACCAATGAATAAATACAATGGTTGAAACATGTAGACCTTTTTAATCAATAGCATTAATCACACTTCACATAGCACACTTAGCTATTTTTAATGACACTTCTTATTTTACACCGAAGTCTACCTAATTAGGCATAGGTGTTACACATTTTTTATTAGGGTTCAAGCACTCAAGAATAAAAACTTGCAGTGAGTAGTGTTGGCCCTTTTTAAATTCATTTATTTGATCGCCTTGAACACATAAAAGAAAACAACCCGCTCCACTGTAATCAGGTGTCGCAGCACACCCTATAGGCACTCGGCCTATGGGGTGGGACCCCGATGATGAAGCATGTCACCAACTAGGTTGGTGAGTGAGGGGTCTTCTACAAGGATATGCATTATCCACTGACAGGTTGGGACAGACTGTGCTAAATTGAGCACTTTAACCCACTGTGAGAAAATCTTTTTTCTCCTTCTTTTTTCTCCATTTTTTGAGGGGTAACTCCTCCATTGTTTTTGTAATTTATCCCGGGGACCAGGAGTTCCCAACTCACATAGATTTGTGTAAATTCCCTAACTCTCTCTTTTGTTATTTAAGATTTAGGCAGCGCACAGCTGCGAGAGTAATAACACAATAGATACCACCTCACAACACCGGTAATATCCATTGTAAACATGAGCGAAAATAAGGGCCTCTCCTATACCTCGGCCGAGGTTGACGAGATAATGAGTGATCTATCGGTGTTTGCGGATGTGACCATAGCACAGAGCATTTCCTCAACAAAAGACTGGGAAAACCTGACAGAACTAAAGAGGAACAGAATCAGAACCATCTTACACGGGACAATACTTAAGCAGTATTTGAATAACAACATGGCACCAAAAGGGCTATTAGTTTCTAATGCACCTCGTATCTTCCTTGAAGACGAAGCATTTCGAAAAGACTGGGCAGCCATAGCGTGGCATTGCACGCATGACTGGATAGTCTTAATCCTGAAAACAGCCATAAGACTCTCAGAGAAAATCCAGGTAGAGATCCAGATAGCGGAAGGAAATATGAAATCAACCATCACAGGCTTCAAGAAGAAGCTTGATGAATTAAACAAGGAGATGACAGATTATAAGGATAATCTGTCACAACAGAAAGTGCAGAAATTCCAAAAAGATTTGAAGAGGTTCTCGATGACAAAAGCATACCCGTACTCAGACCCAGAGTTTGTACCACCATCAAAAGGAGAAGATAACTCAGATGCCTCCAGTAATGCATCCAGCAATACATCAAACTCCAGTGTTAACTCAAGTGGAGGGAACACGAAACAAAAGGGACGAGGACGTGGAAGAGGACAGGGAAACTGGCCATCTTTTAACCCAGTACCAATGCAAGGGTTTGCTGACCCCTATTATCATCCACAGAACATGGGGATGTATGGTTGGCAACCACCATTCCAACCACCTTTCTTTCAACCAAATGCCTATAGGCCGCCTTTTTTATACCGGGGCGGCAAGGGACGGGGAAGAAGAAAAACCCAGAACCAAGGGGGCCAAGTGCACTGGGCACCGGAGGATCAGAGTGCGAACATGAACAGGCAAAACCCCCAGCAAGCAGGACCAAGCAACCGGAGAACTTAGTTACTAATCTCTCAAGCAGACCCCTAAGCACAACTGAAGATTCAGTGTTGAATAAGGGTCTGGGCTTTGTACCCACTGCCAATTTGGACAAATTCAAATTGCATTGTGAGCTCTCATCTTTCTTTCGCAAGTTACGACTGAAAGCCTTCTTTGAAAAAAGAACCAGCACAGAAGAAAATCTGGATCCAAATGAAACAGGGCTTAGGAGTAAGTCCACGTTCACGCCACCGCCACATCTGATTCCGGTGGAAATTTCTACTTTTGAGCAAGCTGTGTTCAATGAAATTGAGAATACGACCCCCAAAAAACCTTTCATGAACCTGACAAAACAGGAGAGGATTGCCCTGGATAACCTGCGAAATTGTGAAACCATTGTGATCAAGCCTGCGGATAAAGGCGGAGGCATTGTTGTGCAAGATCGCACAGCTTATCAAACCGAGTGTCTACGACTTTTAGCAGATCAGGACAGCTATCGCAGATTACCAGAGGATCCAACAGAAGATCTGAAAAGTGAGATAAAGTCACTAGTGGAACATGGTGAATCTGAAGGCTTTATATCAAAACAAGAAGCTGAGTTCCTGAGTAGAAGTGAAGGGAAGATTCCCTACTTCTATACCCTGCCTAAGATGCATAAGAACAAATTACCACCACCTGGCAGACCGATTGTCTCCGGAATAGGATCAGTCCTAGAACCACTCTCGCAATTTTGCGATGTATTTTTCAAAAAAATGGTACAAAAGACCAGCACGTATCTTCAAGATACCAAGAGTCTACTGCAGATCCTGTATCAACTCACAGTGGAGAATGACACCATACTGGTGAGTTTTGACATTGAGAGCCTGTACACCAGTATCCCACAGGATGCTACACTGGATGTATTAGGACGAGCACTAGATAAGGAAGAGTGGACATCGAGAACCCCCAGGCAATTCATCTTGGAATGTGCCAGACTAGCACTCAAAAGGAATTACTTTGAATTTGAAGACAAAATCTTTTTACAGACAGGGGGAACATCCATGGGGAGTTCCTTTGCGCCGAGCATAGCGGGACTGTATGTCTATGACTTTGAAGAAAAATACATCCTCAGTCAAACAAACCCCTATAGCTCAAACATCCTAATATGGCGCAGATACATCGATGATGTGCTGGCAATATGGAAAGGTACAGAGGAGGCTCTAACTTCCTTCTTTAATTGGATTAACACCTGTGATGAACATCTACGGTTTACCTATGAAAAGAACAAAGAAACACTAGTATTCTTGGATGTAACAATCACAAAAAAAGAAGGAAGATTGACAACTGTCACTCACTATAAACCTACCTCCAAAAACAATTTACTACGATTTGAAAGCTTCCACCCCAGACCTCTACGCGAGAATTTACCTTATGGACAATACCTGAGGATTCGTAGAAACTGCAGTGAGCTGGGAGATTATAAGAACCAAGCCCAAGATCTCACCGAAAAACTGCAGAATCGGGGATATCCAAACAAAATTCTCCAAAAAAGTCAAAAGCGTGCACGAAACCAACCCCGCTCAGCTTTATTGGAACAGACTAAGAATACAATAGAAGGAATCCCCTTGACATGTGTTACCACCTATAACACCATATCCAATGACGTCTCTAGAATAATAAAAAAACACTGGAGCATTTTGAATACAGGCAATCTGAGGTGGGAAAAACCATTGTTCTCCTTCAAAAAAGCACAGAGCATAAGAGACAAAGTAGTCAACACAAGACCAATAAAGACAACCCCAGAAAAAGAAACACAAACAAATTTATGGGGTTTACTAAAAGTAACTGGCCACTATAAATGTGGTAATTGCAGCGTCTGCCCTTTTACTGTAAATACCAAAACACTACAGTTGGAACCCAATACAATCTGGACAATTAGAGGGCAGACAAATTGCAACAGTGAAAATGTTATCTACATGCTTACATGCCCATGCGACTTGCATTATATAGGAATGACAAGCCGCAAGATCAAATTGCGGATTGGCGAACATAGAAGCACCATCAGGTGTAAGAAAACCAATACCAGACTCACGGAACATTTTTTGTCCGCAGGCCATACACCAGATGACCTTCACTGGATGATTATCGAACAAATAAAGCCAGGAGCCAATCTGATACAACGACTCTTTGAAAAAGAACAGAGGTGGGTGTATAGATTATCCACCCACAAGTCGGGCTTAAACGATAATATTCCGTGGAACAGTGTAATGACTTAAAAGCCTCACCTTTATATGCTAAATAAAGGAACTTGTTCATCAGCATCTAACCCCGTTGGTTATGAATCCTGATTCTGTCCTCTGTGCCATCTAAAAATTCCCAATAAGTTCTGTAGCCCTTGTAACCACACTCATTTGTATCGCTTCTCTTCCCCCCTTTTTTAATAAAAGGGACCTTCCAAGTTCCCATGGAAACGTAAACAGTCTTTGACTCAGTTTCCCGGCAGAAATGAAATCATCCGAGGGCCCCACCCCCTACTCTAACCGGATTGGCCTATTACGACCCACGTGATCACACCACGTGACGTAGCCACGCCCAACCAGGAAGTATTCCGGGTTTACTTTACCGGCATTGTGAAGAAGCCGGTCATTCCTCGGGGCGCTGCCGGTAGAACCAAGTAGGTTTACGGTCTGAAGATCAGAAGCTGCAAGTAAGTAATGCGCGGCCAAGTCTGAGTGAGGACACCTGTTTCTCCTCATGCGCTCGCCGCTCGATCCGCTGGCAACACAGACAACCCTTTTTTTAAAAAAAGCCAGCAAACTAAAACCGGGCATTTGCTTTTGTTTTGCTCTTTACTCATTTTCAGGAGACGGACTCTTGCCGTCTTGGAAGCGCTGGTGCCCATGAAGCGGTAATTCCGCAAGGAAGTGTAAGCAATCAGCCATATACCAGTCGCAACTTGAAGCGCCTTCACGAGTGCTCACAATTCTGTGCATCCGTTCACCCCGTAGCACCAGTATGATCACTGGCCCATAGTACGTCGCCCCCTTTTTTCACTAGTCATTCCCAGATGCCAAACTCAGATCGTCACCACTCCTTTGGCACTGATTCATGGCTCATTAGTCACAGTCCGGTAAAAGCACTGAAGTACTGTCGCGTAGCAGATGGTTTCTACTGTCTGACTGAAATATGGGCATTATCCCATGTATTGACTCATGGAAAATACTGGCTATATATGTTAAATGTATTACACGTGTGTAGTCAACCCCTGTATGTGATCCCTTCCTGTCTTTTTGTTTTTCCCTGTTCCCTTACAGGTTTTTTTCTTTGAATAAAAGAAAATGCACCACTTTTACACGAGTTCACAATTTGTGTACTCCAACTTGGACTAGGGCAGGACGCACCTTAGCGTGTGCGGACCACCCAGTTCAATATCACGGTCCTGACGAAAACCAATGAATAAATACAATGGTTGAAACATGTAGACCTTTTTAATCAATAGCATTAATCACACTTCACATAGCACACTTAGCTATTTTTAATGACACTTCTTATTTTACACCGAAGTCTACCTAATTAGGCATAGGTGTTACACATTTTTTATTAGGGTTCAAGCACTCAAGAATAAAAACTTGCAGTGAGTAGTGTTGGCCCTTTTTAAATTCATTTATTTGATCGCCTTGAACACATAAAAGAAAACAACCCGCTCCACTGTAATCAGGTGTCGCAGCACACCCTATAGGCACTCGGCCTATGGGGTGGGACCCCGATGATGAAGCATGTCACCAACTAGGTTGGTGAGTGAGGGGTCTTCTACAAGGATATGCATTATCCACTGACAGGTTGGGACAGACTGTGCTAAATTGAGCACTTTAACCCACTGTGAGAAAATCTTTTTTCTCCTTCTTTTTTCTCCATTTTTTGAGGGGTAACTCCTCCATTGTTTTTGTAATTTATCCCGGGGACCAGGAGTTCCCAACTCACATAGATTTGTGTAAATTCCCTAACTCTCTCTTTTGTTATTTAAGATTTAGGCAGCGCACAGCTGCGAGAGTAATAACACAATAGATACCACCTCACAACACCGGTAATATCCATTGTAAACATGAGCGAAAATCAGGGCCTCTCCTATACCTCGGCCGAGGTTGACGAGATAATGAGTGATCTATCGGTGTTTGCAGATGTGAACATAGCACAGAGCATTTCCTCAACAAAAGACTGGGAAAACCTGACAGAACTAAAGAGGAACAGAATCAGAACCATCTTACACAGGACAATACTTAAGCAGTATTTGAATAACAACATGGCACCAAAAGGGCTATTAGTTTCTAATGCACCTCGTATCTTCCTTGAAGACGAAGCATTTCGGAAAGACTGGGCAGCCATAGCGTGGCATTGCACGCATGACTGGATAGTCTTAATCCTGAAAACAGCCATAAGACTCTCAGAGAAAATCCAGGTAGAGATCCAGATAGCGGAAGGAAATATGAAATCAACCATCACAGGCTTCAAGAAGAAGCTTGATGAATTAAACAAGGAGATGACAGATTATAAGGATAATCTGTCACAACAGAAAGTGCAGAAATTCCAAAAAGATTTGAAGAGGTTCTCGATGACAAAAGCATACCCGTACTCAGACCCAGAGTTTGTACCACCATCAAAAGGAGAAGATAACTCAGATGCCTCCAGTAATGCATCCAGCAATACATCAAACTCCAGTGTTAACTCAAGTGGAGGGAACACGAAACAAAAGGGACGAGGACGTGGAAGAGGACAGGGAAACTGGCCATCTTTTAACCCAGTACCAATGCAAGGGTTTGCTGACCCCTATTATCATCCACAGAACATGGGGATGTATGGTTGGCAACCACCATTCCAACCACCTTTCTTTCAACCAAATGCCTATAGGCCGCCTTTTTTATACCGGGGCGGCAAGGGACGGGGAAGAAGAAAAACCCAGAACCAAGGGGGCCAAGTGCACTGGGCACCGGAGGATCAGAGTGCGAACATGAACAGGCAAAACCCCCAGCAAGCAGGACCAAGCAACCGGAGAACTAAGTTACTAATCTCTCAAGCAGACCCCTAAGCACAACTGAAGATTCAGTGTTGAATAAGGGTCTGGGCTTTGTACCCACTGCCAATTTGGACAAATTCAAATTGCATTGTGAGGTCTCATCTTTCTTTCGCAAGTTACGACTGAAAGCCTTCTTTGAAAAAAGAACCAGCACAGAAGAAAATCTGGATCCAAATGAAACAGGGCTTAGGAGTAAGTCCACGTTCACGCCACCGCCACATCTGATTCCGGTGGAAATTTCTACTTTTGAGCAAGCTGTGTTCAATGAAATTGAGAATACGACCCCCAAAAAACCTTTCATGAACCTGACAAAACAGGAGAGGATTGCCCTGGATAACCTGCGAAATTGTGAAACCATTGTGATCAAGCCTGCGGATAAAGGCGGAGGCATTGTTGTGCAAGATCGCACAGCTTATCAAACCGAGTGTCTACGACTTTTAGCAGATCAGGACAGCTATCGCAGATTACCAGAGGATCCAACAGAAGATCTGAAAAGTGAGATAAAGTCACTAGTGGAACATGGTGAATCTGAAGGCTTTATATCAAAACAAGAAGCTGAGTTCCTGAGTAGAAGTGAAGGGAAGATTCCCTACTTCTATACCCTGCCTAAGATGCATAAGAACAAATTACCACCACCTGGCAGACCGATTGTCTCCGGAATAGGATCAGTCCTAGAACCACTCTCGCAATTTTGCGATGTATTTTTCAAAAAAATGGTACAAAAGACCAGCACGTATCTTCAAGATACCAAGAGTCTACTGCAGATCCTGTATCAACTCACAGTGGAGAATGACACCATACTGGTGAGTTTTGACATTGAGAGCCTGTACACCAGTATCCCACAGGATGCTACACTGGATGTATTAGGACGAGCACTAGATAAGGAAGAGTGGACATCGAGAACCCCCAGGCAATTCATCTTGGAATGTGCCAGACTAGCACTCAAAAGGAATTACTTTGAATTTGAAGACAAAATCTTTTTACAGACAGGGGGAACATCCATGGGGAGTTCCTTTGCGCCGAGCATAGCGGGACTGTATGTCTATGACTTTGAAGAAAAATACATCCTCAGTCAAACAAACCCCTATAGCTCAAACATCCTAATATGGCGCAGATACATCGATGATGTGCTGGCAATATGGAAAGGTACAGAGGAGGCTCTAACTTCCTTCTTTAATTGGATTAACACCTGTGATGAACATCTACGGTTTACCTATGAAAAGAACAAAGAAACACTAGTATTCTTGGATGTAACAATCACAAAAAAAGAAGGAAGATTGACAACTGTCACTCACTATAAACCTACCTCCAAAAACAATTTACTACGATTTGAAAGCTTCCACCCCAGACCTCTACGCGAGAATTTACCTTATGGACAATACCTGAGGATTCGTAGAAACTGCAGTGAGCTGGGAGATTATAAGAACCAAGCCCAAGATCTCACCGAAAAACTGCAGAATCGGGGATATCCAAACAAAATTCTCCAAAAAAGTCAAAAGCGTGCACGAAACCAACCCCGCTCAGCTTTATTGGAACAGACTAAGAATACAATAGAAGGAATCCCCTTGACATGTGTTACCACCTATAACACCATATCCAATGACGTCTCTAGAATAATAAAAAAACACTGGAGCATTTTGAATACAGGCAATCTGAGGTGGGAAAAACCATTGTTCTCCTTCAAAAAAGCACAGAGCATAAGAGACAAAGTAGTCAACACAAGACCAATAAAGACAACCCCAGAAAAAGAAACACAAACAAATTTATGGGGTTTACCAAAAGTAACTGGCCACTATAAATGTGGTAATTGCAGCGTCTGCCCTTTTACTGTAAATACCAAAACACTACAGTTGGAACCCAATACAATCTGGACAATTAGAGGGCAGACAAATTGCAACAGTGAAAATGTTATCTACATGCTTACATGCCCATGCGACTTGCATTATATAGGAATGACAAGCCGCAAGATCAAATTGCGGATTGGTGAACATAGAAGCACCATCAGGTGTAAGAAAACCAATACCAGACTCACGGAACATTTTTTGTCCGCAGGCCATACACCAGATGACCTTCACTGGACGATTATCGAACAAATAAAGCCAGGAGCCAATCTGATACAACGACTCTTTGAAAAAGAACAGAGGTGGGTGTATAGATTATCCACCCACAAGTCGGGCTTAAACGATAATATTCTGTGGAACAGTGTAATGACTTAAAAGCCTCACCTTAATATGCTAAATAAAGGAACTTGTTCATCAGCATCTAACCCCGTTGGTTATGAATCCTGATTCTGTCCTCTGTGCCATCTAAAAATTCCCAATAAGTTCTGTAGCCCTTGTAACCACACGCATTTGTATCGCTTCTCTTCCCCCCTTTTTTAATAAAAGGGACCTTCCAAGTTCCCATGGAAACGTAAACAGTCTTTGACTCAGTTTCCCGGCAGAAATGAAATCATCCGAGGGCCCCACCCCCTACTCTAACCGGATTGGCCAATTACGACCCACGTGATCACACCACGTGACGTAGCCACGCCCAACCAGGAAGTATTCCGGGTTTACTTTACCGGCATTGTGAACAAGCCGGTCATTCCTCGGGGCGCTGCCGGTAGAACCAAGTAGGTTTACGGTCTGAAGATCAGAAGCTGCAAGTAAGTAATGCGCGGCCAAGTCTGAGTGAGGACACCTGTTTCTCCTCATGCGCTCGCCGCTCGATCCACTGGCAACACAGACAACCCTTTTTTTAAAAAAAGCCAGCAAACTAAAACCGGGCATTTGCTTTTGTTTTGCTCTTTACTCATTTTCAGGAGACGGACTCTTGCCGTCTTGGAAGCGCTGGTGCCCATGAAGCGGTAATTCCGCAAGGAAGTGTAAGCAATCAGCCATATACCAGTCGCAACTTGAAGCGCCTTCACGAGTGCTCACAATTCTGTGCATCCGTTCACCCCGTAGCACCAGTATGATCACTGGCCCATAGTACGTCGCCCCCTTTTTTCACTAGTCATTCCCAGATGCCAAACTCAGATCGTCACCACTCCTTTGGCACTGATTCATGGCTCATTAGTCACAGTCCGGTAAAAGCACTGAAGTACTGTCGCGTAGCAGATGGTTTCTACTGTCTGACTGAAATATGGGCATTATCCCATGTATTGACTCATGGAAAATACTGGCTATATATGTTAAATGTATTACACGTGTGTAGTCAACCCCTGTATGTGATCCCTTCCTGTCTTTTTGTTTTTCCCTGTTCCCTTACAGGTTTTTTTCTTTGAATAAAAGAAAATGCACCACTTTTACACGAGTTCACAATTTGTGTACTCCAACTTGGACTAGGCCAGGACGCACCTTAGCGTGTGCGGACCACCCAGTTCAATATCACGGTCCTGACGAAAACCAATGAATAAATACAATGGTTGAAACATGTAGACCTTTTTAATCAATAGCATTAATCACACTTCACATAGCACACTTAGCTATTTTTAATGACACTTCTTATTTTACACCGAAGTCTACCTAATTAGGCATAGGTGTTACACATTTTTTATTAGGGTTCAAGCACTCAAGAATAAAAACTTGCAGTGAGTAGTGTTGGCCCTTTTTAAATTCATTTATTTGATCGCCTTGAACACATAAAAGAAAACAACCCGCTCCACTGTAATCAGGTGTCGCAGCACACCCTATAGGCACTCGGCCTATGGGGTGGGACCCCGATGATGAAGCATGTCACCAACTAGGTTGGTGAGTGAGGGGTCTTCTACAAGGATATGCATTATCCACTGACAGGTTGGGACAGACTGTGCTAAATTGAGCACTTTAACCCACTGTGAGAAAATCTTTTTTCTCCTTCTTTTTTCTCCATTTTTTGAGGGGTAACTCCTCCATTGTTTTTGTAATTTATCCCGGGGACCAGGAGTTCCCAACTCACATAGATTTGTGTAAATTCCCTAACTCTCTCTTTTGTTATTTAAGATTTAGGCAGCGCACAGCTGCGAGAGTAATAACACAATAGATACCACCTCACAACACCGGTAATATCCATTGTAAACATGAGCGAAAATCAGGGCCTCTCCTATACCTCGGCCGAGGTTGACGAGATAATGAGTGATCTATCGGTGTTTGCAGATGTGAACATAGCACAGAGCATTTCCTCAACAAAAGACTGGGAAAACCTGACAGAACTAAAGAGGAACAGAATCAGAACCATCTTACACGGGACAATACTTAAGCAGTATTTGAATAACAACATGGCACCAAAAGGGCTATTAGTTTCTAATGCACCTCGTATCTTCCTTGAAGACGAAGCATTTCGGAAAGACTGGGCAGCCATAGCGTGGCATTGCACGCATGACTGGATAGTCTTAATCCTGAAAACAGCCATAAGACTCTCAGAGAAAATCCAGGTAGAGATCCAGATAGCGGAAGGAAATATGAAATCAACCATCACAGGCTTCAAGAAGAAGCTTGATGAATTAAACAAGGAGATGACAGATTATAAGGATAATCTGTCACAACAGAAAGTGCAGAAATTCCAAAAAGATTTGAAGAGGTTCTCGATGACAAAAGCATACCCGTACTCAGACCCAGAGTTTGTACCACCATCAAAAGGAGAAGATAACTCAGATGCCTCCAGTAATGCATCCAGCAATACATCAAACTCCAGTGTTAACTCAAGTGGAGGGAACACGAAACAAAAGGGACGAGGACGTGGAAGAGGACAGGGAAACTGGCCATCTTTTAACCCAGTACCAATGCAAGGGTTTGCTGACCCCTATTATCATCCACAGAACATGGGGATGTATGGTTGGCAACCACCATTCCAACCACCTTTCTTTCAACCAAATGCCTATAGGCCGCCTTTTTTATACCGGGGCGGCAAGGGACGGGGAAGAAGAAAAACCCAGAACCAAGGGGGCCAAGTGCACTGGGCACCGGAGGATCAGAGTGCGAACATGAACAGGCAAAACCCCCAGCAAGCAGGACCAAGCAACCGGAGAACTAAGTTACTAATCTCTCAAGCAGACCCCTAAGCACAACTGAAGATTCAGTGTTGAATAAGGGTCTGGGCTTTGTACCCACTGCCAATTTGGACAAATTCAAATTGCATTGTGAGGTCTCATCTTTCTTTCGCAAGTTACGACTGAAAGCCTTCTTTGAAAAAAGAACCAGCACAGAAGAAAATCTGGATCCAAATGAAACAGGGCTTAGGAGTAAGTCCACGTTCACGCCACCGCCACATCTGATTCCGGTGGAAATTTCTACTTTTGAGCAAGCTGTGTTCAATGAAATTGAGAATACGACCCCCAAAAAACCTTTCATGAACCTGACAAAACAGGAGAGGATTGCCCTGGATAACCTGCGAAATTGTGAAACCATTGTGATCAAGCCTGCGGATAAAGGCGGAGGCATTGTTGTGCAAGATCGCACAGCTTATCAAACCGAGTGTCTACGACTTTTAGCAGATCAGGACAGCTATCGCAGATTACCAGAGGATCCAACAGAAGATCTGAAAAGTGAGATAAAGTCACTAGTGGAACATGGTGAATCTGAAGGCTTTATATCAAAACAAGAAGCTGAGTTCCTGAGTAGAAGTGAAGGGAAGATTCCCTACTTCTATACCCTGCCTAAGATGCATAAGAACAAATTACCACCACCTGGCAGACCGATTGTCTCCGGAATAGGATCAGTCCTAGAACCACTCTCGCAATTTTGCGATGTATTTTTCAAAAAAATGGTACAAAAGACCAGCACGTATCTTCAAGATACCAAGAGTCTACTGCAGATCCTGTATCAACTCACAGTGGAGAATGACACCATACTGGTGAGTTTTGACATTGAGAGCCTGTACACCAGTATCCCACAGGATGCTACACTGGATGTATTAGGACGAGCACTAGATAAGGAAGAGTGGACATCGAGAACCCCCAGGCAATTCATCTTGGAATGTGCCAGACTAGCACTCAAAAGGAATTACTTTGAATTTGAAGACAAAATCTTTTTACAGACAGGGGGAACATCCATGGGGAGTTCCTTTGCGCCGAGCATAGCGGGACTGTATGTCTATGACTTTGAAGAAAAATACATCCTCAGTCAAACAAACCCCTATAGCTCAAACATCCTAATATGGCGCAGATACATCGATGATGTGCTGGCAATATGGAAAGGTACAGAGGAGGCTCTAACTTCCTTCTTTAATTGGATTAACACCTGTGATGAACATCTACGGTTTACCTATGAAAAGAACAAAGAAACACTAGTATTCTTGGATGTAACAATCACAAAAAAAGAAGGAAGATTGACAACTGTCACTCACTATAAACCTACCTCCAAAAACAATTTACTACGATTTGAAAGCTTCCACCCCAGACCTCTACGCGAGAATTTACCTTATGGACAATACCTGAGGATTCGTAGAAACTGCAGTGAGCTGGGAGATTATAAGAACCAAGCCCAAGATCTCACCGAAAAACTGCAGAATCGGGGATATCCAAACAAAATTCTCCAAAAAAGTCAAAAGCGTGCACGAAACCAACCCCGCTCAGCTTTATTGGAACAGACTAAGAATACAATAGAAGGAATCCCCTTGACATGTGTTACCACCTATAACACCATATCCAATGACGTCTCTAGAATAATAAAAAAACACTGGAGCATTTTGAATACAGGCAATCTGAGGTGGGAAAAACCATTGTTCTCCTTCAAAAAAGCACAGAGCATAAGAGACAAAGTAGTCAACACAAGACCAATAAAGACAACCCCAGAAAAAGAAACACAAACAAATTTATGGGGTTTACCAAAAGTAACTGGCCACTATAAATGTGGTAATTGCAGCGTCTGCCCTTTTACTGTAAATACCAAAACACTACAGTTGGAACCCAATACAATCTGGACAATTAGAGGGCAGACAAATTGCAACAGTGAAAATGTTATCTACATGCTTACATGCCCATGCGACTTGCATTATATAGGAATGACAAGCCGCAAGATCAAATTGCGGATTGGTGAACATAGAAGCACCATCAGGTGTAAGAAAACCAATACCAGACTCACGGAACATTTTTTGTCCGCAGGCCATACACCAGATGACCTTCACTGGACGATTATCGAACAAATAAAGCCAGGAGCCAATCTGATACAACGACTCTTTGAAAAAGAACAGAGGTGGGTGTATAGATTATCCACCCACAAGTCGGGCTTAAACGATAATATTCTGTGGAACAGTGTAATGACTTAAAAGCCTCACCTTAATATGCTAAATAAAGGAACTTGTTCATCAGCATCTAACCCCGTTGGTTATGAATCCTGATTCTGTCCTCTGTGCCATCTAAAAATTCCCAATAAGTTCTGTAGCCCTTGTAACCACACGCATTTGTATCGCTTCTCTTCCCCCCTTTTTTAATAAAAGGGACCTTCCAAGTTCCCATGGAAACGTAAACAGTCTTTGACTCAGTTTCCCGGCAGAAATGAAATCATCCGAGGGCCCCACCCCCTACTCTAACCGGATTGGCCTATTACGACCCACGTGATCACACCACGTGACGTAGCCACGCCCAACCAGGAAGTATTCCGGGTTTACTTTACCGGCATTGTGAACAAGCCGGTCATTCCTCGGGGCGCTGCCGGTAGAACCAAGTAGGTTTACGGTCTGAAGATCAGAAGCTGCAAGTAAGTAATGCGCGGCCAAGTCTGAGTGAGGACACCTGTTTCTCCTCATGCGCTCGCCGCTCGATCCGCTGGCAACACAGACAACCCTTTTTTTAAAAAAAGCCAGCAAACTAAAACCGGGCATTTGCTTTTGTTTTGCTCTTTACTCATTTTCAGGAGACGGACTCTTGCCGTCTTGGAAGCGCTGGTGCCCATGAAGCGGTAATTCCGCAAGGAAGTGTAAGCAATCAGCCATATACCAGTCGCAACTTGAAGCGCCTTCACGAGTGCTCACAATTCTGTGCATCCGTTCACCCCGTAGCACCAGTATGATCACTGGCCCATAGTACGTCGCCCCCTTTTTTCACTAGTCATTCCCAGATGCCAAACTCAGATCGTCACCACTCCTTTGGCACTGATTCATGGCTCATTAGTCACAGTCCGGTAAAAGCACTGAAGTACTGTCGCGTAGCAGATGGTTTCTACTGTCTGACTGAAATATGGGCATTATCCCATGTATTGACTCATGGAAAATACTGGCTATATATGTTAAATGTATTACACGTGTGTAGTCAACCCCTGTATGTGATCCCTTCCTGTCTTTTTGTTTTTCCCTGTTCCCTTACAGGTTTTTTTCTTTGAATAAAAGAAAATGCACCACTTTTACACGAGTTCACAATTTGTGTACTCCAACTTGGACTAGGCCAGGACGCACCTTAGCGTGTGCGGACCACCCAGTTCAATATCACGGTCCTGACGAAAACCAATGAATAAATACAATGGTTGAAACATGTAGACCTTTTTAATCAATAGCATTAATCACACTTCACATAGCACACTTAGCTATTTTTAATGACACTTCTTATTTTACACCGAAGTCTACCTAATTAGGCATAGGTGTTACACATTTTTTATTAGGGTTCAAGCACTCAAGAATAAAAACTTGCAGTGAGTAGTGTTGGCCCTTTTTAAATTCATTTATTTGATCGCCTTGAACACATAAAAGAAAACAACCCGCTCCACTGTAATCAGGTGTCGCAGCACACCCTATAGGCACTCGGCCTATGGGGTGGGACCCCGATGATGAAGCATGTCACCAACTAGGTTGGTGAGTGAGGGGTCTTCTACAAGGATATGCATTATCCACTGACAGGTTGGGACAGACTGTGCTAAATTGAGCACTTTAACCCACTGTGAGAAAATCTTTTTTCTCCTTCTTTTTTCTCCATTTTTTGAGGGGTAACTCCTCCATTGTTTTTGTAATTTATCCCGGGGACCAGGAGTTCCCAACTCACATAGATTTGTGTAAATTCCCTAACTCTCTCTTTTGTTATTTAAGATTTAGGCAGCGCACAGCTGCGAGAGTAATAACACAATAGATACCACCTCACAACACCGGTAATATCCATTGTAAACATGAGCGAAAATCAGGGCCTCTCCTATACCTCGGCCGAGGTTGACGAGATAATGAGTGATCTATCGGTGTTTGCAGATGTGAACATAGCACAGAGCATTTCCTCAACAAAAGACTGGGAAAACCTGACAGAACTAAAGAGGAACAGAATCAGAACCATCTTACACGGGACAATACTTAAGCAGTATTTGAATAACAACATGGCACCAAAAGGGCTATTAGTTTCTAATGCACCTCGTATCTTCCTTGAAGACGAAGCATTTCGGAAAGACTGGGCAGCCATAGCGTGGCATTGCACGCATGACTGGATAGTCTTAATCCTGAAAACAGCCATAAGACTCTCAGAGAAAATCCAGGTAGAGATCCAGATAGCGGAAGGAAATATGAAATCAACCATCACAGGCTTCAAGAAGAAGCTTGATGAATTAAACAAGGAGATGACAGATTATAAGGATAATCTGTCACAACAGAAAGTGCAGAAATTCCAAAAAGATTTGAAGAGGTTCTCGATGACAAAAGCATACCCGTACTCAGACCCAGAGTTTGTACCACCATCAAAAGGAGAAGATAACTCAGATGCCTCCAGTAATGCATCCAGCAATACATCAAACTCCAGTGTTAACTCAAGTGGAGGGAACACGAAACAAATGGGACGAGGACGTGGAAGAGGACAGGGAAACTGGCCATCTTTTAACCCAGTACCAATGCAAGGGTTTGCTGACCCCTATTATCATCCACAGAACATGGGGATGTATGGTTGGCAACCACCATTCCAACCACCTTTCTTTCAACCAAATGCCTATAGGCCGCCTTTTTTATACCGGGGCGGCAAGGGACGGGGAAGAAGAAAAACCCAGAACCAAGGGGGCCAAGTGCACTGGGCACCGGAGGATCAGAGTGCGAACATGAACAGGCAAAACCCCCAGCAAGCAGGACCAAGCAACCGGAGAACTAAGTTACTAATCTCTCAAGCAGACCCCTAAGCACAACTGAAGATTCAGTGTTGAATAAGGGTCTGGGCTTTGTACCCACTGCCAATTTGGACAAATTCAAATTGCATTGTGAGCTCTCATCTTTCTTTCGCAAGTTACGACTGAAAGCCTTCTTTGAAAAAAGAACCAGCACAGAAGAAAATCTGGATCCAAATGAAACAGGGCTTAGGAGTAAGTCCACGTTCACGCCACCGCCACATCTGATTCCGGTGGAAATTTCTACTTTTGAGCAAGCTGTGTTCAATGAAATTGAGAATACGACCCCCAAAAAACCTTTCATGAACCTGACAAAACAGGAGAGGATTGCCCTGGATAACCTGCGAAATTGTGAAACCATTGTGATCAAGCCTGCGGATAAAGGCGGAGGCATTGTTGTGCAAGATCGCACAGCTTATCAAACCGAGTGTCTACGACTTTTAGCAGATCAGGACAGCTATCGCAGATTACCAGAGGATCCAACAGAAGATCTGAATAGTGAGATAAAGTCCCTAGTGGAACATGGTGAATCTGAAGGCTTTATATCAAAACAAGAAGCTGAGTTCCTGAGTAGAAGTGAAGGGAAGATTCCCTACTTCTATACCCTGCCTAAGATGCATAAGAACAAATTACCACCACCTGGCAGACCGATTGTCTCCGGAATAGGATCAGTCCTAGAACCACTCTCGCAATTTTGCGATATATTTTTCAAAAAAATGGTACAAAAGACCAGCACGTATCTTCAAGATACCAAGAGTCTACTGCAGATCCTGTATCAACTCACAGTGGAGAATGACACCATACTGGTGAGTTTTGACATTGAGAGCCTGTACACCAGTATCCCACAGGATGCTACACTGGATGTATTAGGACGAGCACTAGATAAGGAAGAGTGGACATCGAGAACCCCCAGGCAATTCATCTTGGAATGTGCCAGACTAGCACTCAAAAGGAATTACTTTGAATTTGAAGACAAAATCTTTTTACAGACAGGGGGAACATCCATGGGGAGTTCCTTTGCGCCGAGCATAGCGGGACTGTATGTCTATGACTTTGAAGAAAAATACATCCTCAGTCAAACAAACCCCTATAGCTCAAACATCCTAATATGGCGCAGATACATTGATGATGTGCTGGCAATATGGAAAGGTACAGAGGAGCCTCTAACTTCCTTCTTTAATTGGATTAACACCTGTGATGAACATCTACGGTTTACCTATGAAAAGAACAAAGAAACACTAGTATTCTTGGATGTAACAATCACAAAAAAAGAAGGAAGATTGACAACTGTCACTCACTATAAACCTACCTCCAAAAACAATTTACTACGATTTGAAAGCTTCCACCCCAGACCTCTACGCGAGAATTTACCTTATGGACAATACCTGAGGATTCGTAGAAACTGCAGTGAGCTGGGAGATTATAAGAACCAAGCCCAAGATCTCACCGAAAAACTGCAGAATCGGGGATATCCAAACAAAATTCTCCAAAAAAGTCAAAAGCGTGCACGAAACCAACCCCGCTCAGCTTTATTGGAACAGACTAAGAATACAATAGAAGGAATCCCCTTGACATGTGTTACCACCTATAACACCATATCCAATGACGTCTCTAGAATAATAAAAAAACACTGGAGCATTTTGAATACAGGCAATCTGAGGTGGGAAAAACCATTGTTCTCCTTCAAAAAAGCACAGAGCATAAGAGACAAAGTAGTCAACACAAGACCAATAAAGACAACCCCAGAAAAAGAAACACAAACAAATTTATGGGGTTTACCAAAAGTAACTGGCCACTATAAATGTGGTAATTGCAGCGTCTGCCCTTTTACTGTAAATACCAAAACACTACAGTTGGAACCCAATACAATCTGGACAATTAGAGGGCAGACAAATTGCAACAGTGAAAATGTTATCTACATGCTTACATGCCCATGCGACTTGCATTATATAGGAATGACAAGCCGCAAGATCAAATTGCGGATTGGTGAACATAGAAGCACCATCAGGTGTAAGAAAACCAATACCAGACTCACGGAACATTTTTTGTCCGCAGGCCATACACCAGATGACCTTCACTGGACGATTATCGAACAAATAAAGCCAGGAGCCAATCTGATACAACGACTCTTTGAAAAAGAACAGAGGTGGGTGTATAGATTATCCACCCACAAGTCGGGCTTAAACGATAATATTCCGTGGAACAGTGTAATGACTTAAAAGCCTCACCTTAATATGCTAAATAAAGGAACTTGTTCATCAGCATCTAACCCCGTTGGTTATGAATCCTGATTCTGTCCTCTGTGCCATCTAAAAATTCCCAATAAGTTCTGTAGCCCTTGTAACCACACGCATTTGTATCGCTTCTCTTCCCCCCTTTTTTAATAAAAGGGACCTTCCAAGTTCCCATGGAAACGTAAACAGTCTTTGACTCAGTTTCCCGGCAGAAATGAAATCATCCGAGGGCCCCACCCCCTACTCTAACCGGATTGGCCTATTACGACCCACGTGATCACACCACGTGACGTAGCCACGCCCAACCAGGAAGTATTCCGGGTTTACTTTACCGGCATTGTGAACAAGCCGGTCATTCCTCGGGGCGCTGCCGGTAGAACCAAGTAGGTTTACGGTCTGAAGATCAGAAGCTGCAAGTAAGTAATGCGCGGCCAAGTCTGAGTGAGGACACCTGTTTCTCCTCATGCGCTCGCCGCACCCAACCAGGAAGTATTCCGGGTTTACTTTACCGGCATTGTGAACAAGCCGGTCATTCCTCGGGGCGCTGCCGGTAGAACCAAGTAGGTTTACGGTCTGAAGATCAGAAGCTGCAAGTAAGTAATGCGCGGCCAAGTCTGAGTGAGGACACCTGTTTCTCCTCATGCGCTCGCCGCTCGATCCGCTGGCAACACAGACAACCCTTTTTTTAAAAAAAGCCAGCAAACTAAAATCGGGCATTTGCTTTTGTTTTGCTCTTTACTCATTTTCAGGAGACGGACTCTTGCCGTCTTGGAAGCGCTGGTGCCCATGAAGCGGTAATTCCGCAAGGAAGTGTAAGCAATCAGCCATATACCAGTCGCAACTTGAAGCGCCTTCACGAGTGCTCACAATTCTGTGCATCCGTTCACCCCGTAGCACCAGTATGATCACTGGCCCATAGTACGTCGCCCCCTTTTTTCACTAGTCATTCCCAGATGCCAAACTCAGATCGTCACCACTCCTTTGGCACTGATTCATGGCTCATTAGTCACAGTCCGGTAAAAGCACTGAAGTACTGTCGCGTAGCAGATGGTTTCTACTGTCTGACTGAAATATGGGCATTATCCCATGTATTGACTCATGGAAAATACTGGCTATATATGTTAAATGTATTACACGTGTGTAGTCAACCCCTGTATGTGATCCCTTCCTGTCTTTTTGTTTTTCCCTGTTCCCTTACAGGTTTTTTTCTTTGAATAAAAGAAAATGCACCACTTTTACACGAGTTCACAATTTGTGTACTCCAACTTGGACTAGGGCAGGACGCACCTTAGCGTGTGCGGACCACCCAGTTCAATATCACGGTCCTGACGAAAACCAATGAATAAATACAATGGTTGAAACATGTAGACCTTTTTAATCAATAGCATTAATCACACTTCACATAGCACACTTAGCTATTTTTAATGACACTTCTTATTTTACACCGAAGTCTACCTAATTAGGCATAGGTGTTACACATTTTTTATTAGGGTTCAAGCACTCAAGAATAAAAACTTGCAGTGAGTAGTGTTGGCCCTTTTTAAATTCATTTATTTGATCGCCTTGAACACATAAAAGAAAACAACCCGCTCCACTGTAATCAGGTGTCGCAGCACACCCTATAGGCACTCGGCCTATGGGGTGGGACCCCGATGATGAAGCATGTCACCAACTAGGTTGGTGAGTGAGGGGTCTTCTACAAGGATATGCATTATCCACTGACAGGTTGGGACAGACTGTGCTAAATTGAGCACTTTAACCCACTGTGAGAAAATCTTTTTTCTCCTTCTTTTTTCTCCATTTTTTGAGGGGTAACTCCTCCATTGTTTTTGTAATTTATCCCGGGGACCAGGAGTTCCCAACTCACATAGATTTGTGTAAATTCCCTAACTCTCTCTTTTGTTATTTAAGATTTAGGCAGCGCACAGCTGCGAGAGTAATAACACAATAGATACCACCTCACAACACCGGTAATATCCATTGTAAACATGAGCGAAAATCAGGGCCTCTCCTATACCTCGGCCGAGGTTGACGAGATAATGAGTGATCTATCGGTGTTTGCAGATGTGAACATAGCACAGAGCATTTCCTCAACAAAAGACTGGGAAAACCTGACAGAACTAAAGAGGAACAGAATCAGAACCATCTTACACGGGACAATACTTAAGCAGTATTTGAATAACAACATGGCACCAAAAGGGCTATTAGTTTCTAATGCACCTCGTATCTTCCTTGAAGACGAAGCATTTCGGAAAGACTGGGCAGCCATAGCGTGGCATTGCACGCATGACTGGATAGTCTTAATCCTGAAAACAGCCATAAGACTCTCAGAGAAAATCCAGGTAGAGATCCAGATAGCGGAAGGAAATATGAAATCAACCATCACAGGCTTCAAGAAGAAGCTTGATGAATTAAACAAGGAGATGACAGATTATAAGGATAATCTGTCACAACAGAAAGTGCAGAAATTCCAAAAAGATTTGAAGAGGTTCTCGATGACAAAAGCATACCCGTACTCAGACCCAGAGTTTGTATCACCATCAAAAGGAGAAGATAACTCAGATGCCTCCAGTAATGCATCCAGCAATACATCAAACTCCAGTGTTAACTCAAGTGGAGGGAACACGAAACAAATGGGACGAGGACGTGGAAGAGGACAGGGAAACTGGCCATCTTTTAACCCAGTACCAATGCAAGGGTTTGCTGACCCCTATTATCATCCACAGAACATGGGGATGTATGGTTGGCAACCACCATTTCAACCACCTTTCTTTCAACCAAATGCCTATAGGCCGCCTTTTTTATACTGGGGCGGCAAGGGACGGGGAAGAAGAAAAACCCAGAACCAAGGGGGCCAAGTGCACTGGGCACCGGAGGATCAGAGTGCGAACATGAACAGGCAAAACCCCCAGCAAGCAGGACCAAGCAACCGGAGAACTAAGTTACTAATCTCTCAAGCAGACCCCTAAGCACAACTGAAGATTCAGTGTTGAATAAGGGTCTGGGCTTTGTACCCACTGCCAATTTGGACAAATTCAAATTGCATTGTGAGCTCTCATCTTTCTTTCGCAAGTTACGACTGAAAGCCTTCTTTGAAAAAAGAACCAGCACAGAAGAAAATCTGGATCCAAATGAAACAGGGCTTAGGAGTAAGTCCACGTTCACGCCACCGCCACATCTGATTCCGGTGGAAATTTCTACTTTTGAGCAAGCTGTGTTCAATGAAATTGAGAATACGACCCCCAAAAAACCTTTCATGAACCTGACAAAACAGGAGAGGATTGCCCTGGATAACCTGCGAAATTGTGAAACCATTGTGATCAAGCCTGCGGATAAAGGCGGAGGCATTGTTGTGCAAGATCGCACAGCTTATCAAACCGAGTGTCTACGACTTTTAGCAGATCAGGACAGCTATCGCAGATTACCAGAGGATCCAACAGAAGATCTGAAAAGTGAGATAAAGTCACTAGTGGAACATGGTGAATCTGAAGGCTTTATATCAAAACAAGAAGCTGAGTTCCTGAGTAGAAGTGAAGGGAAGATTCCCTACTTCTATACCCTGCCTAAGATGCATAAGAACAAATTACCACCACCTGGCAGACCGATTGTCTCCGGAATAGGATCAGTCCTAGAACCACTCTCGCAATTTTGCGATGTATTTTTCAAAAAAATGGTACAAAAGACCAGCACGTATCTTCAAGATACCAAGAGTCTACTGCAGATCCTGGATCAACTCACAGTGGAGAATGACACCATACTGGTGAGTTTTGACATTGAGAGCCTGTACACCAGTATCCCACAGGATGCTACACTGGATGTATTAGGACGAGCAGTAGATAAGGAAGAGTGGACATCGAGAACCCCCAGGCAATTCATCTTGGAATGTGCCAGACTAGCACTCAAAAGGAATTACTTTGAATTTGAAGACAAAATCTTTTTACAGACAGGGGGAACATCCATGGGGAGTTCCTTTGCGCCGAGCATAGCGGGACTGTATGTCTATGACTTTGAAGAAAAATACATCCTCAGTCAAACAAACCCCTATAGCTCAAACATCCTAATATGGCGCAGATACATCGATGATGTGCTGGCAATATGGAAAGGTACAGAGGAGGCTCTAACTTCCTTCTTTAATTGGATTAACACCTGTGATGAACATCTACGGTTTACCTATGAAAAGAACAAAGAAACACTAGTATTCTTGGATGTAACAATCACAAAAAAAGAAGGAAGATTGACAACTGTCACTCACTATAAACCTACCTCCAAAAACAATTTACTACGATTTGAAAGCTTCCACCCCAGACCTCTACGCGAGAATTTACCTTATGGACAATACCTGAGGATTCGTAGAAACTGCAGTGAGCTGGGAGATTATAAGAACCAAGCCCAAGATCTCACCGAAAAACTGCAGAATCGGGGATATCCAAACAAAATTCTCCAAAAAAGTCAAAAGCGTGCACGAAACCAACCCCGCTCAGCTTTATTGGAACAGACTAAGAATACAATAGAAGGAATCCCCTTGACATGTGTTACCACCTATAACACCATATCCAATGACGTCTCTAGAATAATAAAAAAACACTGGAGCATTTTGAATACAGGCAATCTGAGGTGGGAAAAACCATTGTTCTCCTTCAAAAAAGCACAGAGCATAAGAGACAAAGTAGTCAACACAAGACCAATAAAGACAACCCCAGAAAAAGAAACACAACAAATTTATGGGGTTTACCAAAAGTAACTGGCCACTATAAATGTGGTAATTGCAGCGTCTGCCCTTTTACTGTAAATACCAAAACACTACAGTTGGAACCCAATAAAATCTGGACAATTAGAGGGCAGACAAATTGCAACAGTGAAAATGTTATCTACATGCTTACATGCCCATGCGACTTGCATTATATAGGAATGACAAGCCGCAAGATCAAATTGCGGATTGGTGAACATAGAAGCACCATCAGGTGTAAGAAAACCAATACCAGACTCACTGAACATTTTTTGTCCGCAGGCCATACACCAGATGACCTTCACTGGACGATTATCGAACAAATAAAGCCAGGAGCCAATCTGATACAACGACTCTTTGAAAAAGAACAGAGGTGGGTGTATAGATTATCCACCCACAAGTCGGGCTTAAACGATAATATTCCGTGGAACAGTGTAATGACTTAAAAGCCTCACCTTTATATGCTAAATAAAGGAACTTGTTCATCAGCATCTAACCCCGTTGGTTATGAATCCTGATTCTGTCCTCTGTGCCATCTAAAAATTCCCAATAAGTTCTGTAGCCCGTGTAACCACACGCATTTGTATCGCTTCTCTTCCCCCCTTTTTTAATAAAAGGGACCTTCCAAGTTCCCATGGAAACGTAAACAGTCTTTGACTCAGTTTCCCGGCAGAAATGAAATCATCCGAGGGCCCCACCCCCTACTCTAACCGGATTGGCCTATTACGACCCACGTGATCACACCACGTGACGTAGCCACGCCCAACCAGGAAGTATTCCGGGTTTACTTTACCGGCATTGTGAACAAGCCGGTCATTCCTCGGGGCGCTGCCGGTAGAACCAAGTAGGTTTACGGTCTGAAGATCAGAAGCTGCAAGTAAGTAATGCGCGGCCAAGTCTGAGTGAGGACACCTGTTTCTCCTCATGCGCTCGCCTCTCGATCCGCTGGCAACACAGACAACCCTTTTTTTAAAAAAAAGCCAGCAAACTAAAACCGGGCATTTGCTTTTGTTTTGCTCTTTACTCATTTTCAGGAGACGGACTCTTGCCATCTTGGAAGCGCTGGTGCCCATGAAGCGGTAATTCCGCAAGGAAGTGTAAGCAATCAGCCATATACCAGTCGCAACTTGAAGCGCCTTCACGAGTGCTCACAATTCTGTGCATCCGTTCACCCCGTAGCACCAGTATAATCACTTGGCCATAGTACGTCGCCCCCTTTTTTCACTAGTCATTCCCAGATGCCAAACTCAGATCGTCACCACTCCTTTGGCACTGATTCATGGCTCATTAGTCACAGTCCGGTAAAAGCACTGAAGTACTGTCGCGTAGCAGATGGTTTCTACTGTCTGACTGAAATATGGGCATTATCCCATGTATTGACTCATGGAAAATACTGGCTATATATGTTAAATGTATTACACGTGTGTAGTCAACCCCTGTATGTGATCCCTTCCTGACTTTTTGTTTTTCCCTGTTCCCTTACAGGTTTTTTTCTTTGAATAAAAGAAAATGCACCACTTTTACACGAGTTCACAATTTGTGTACTCCAACTTGGACTAGGGCAGGACGCACCTTAGCGTGTGCGGACCACCCAGTTCAATATCACGGTCCTGACGAAAACCAATGAATAAATACAATGGTTGAAACATGTAGACCTTTTTAATCAATAGCATTAATCACACTTCACATAGCACACTTAGCTATTTTTAATGACACTTCTTATTTTACACCGAAGTCTACCTAATTAGGCATAGGTGTTACACATTTTTTATTAGGGTTCATGCACTCAAGAATAAAAACTTGCAGTGAGTAGTGTTGGCCCTTTTTAAATTCATTTATTTGATCGCCTTGAACACATAAAAGAAAACAACCCGCTCCACTGTAATCAGGTGTCGCAGCACACCCTATAGGCACTCGGCCTATGGGGTGGGACCCCGATGATGAAGCATGTCACCAACTAGGTTGGTGAGTGAGGGGTCTTCTACAAGGATATGCATTATCCACTGACAGGTTGGGACAGACTGTGCTAAATTGAGCACTTTAACCCACTGTGAGAAAATCTTTTTTCTCCTTCTTTTTTCTCCATTTTTTGAGGGGTAACTCCTCCATTGTTTTTGTAACTTGTATTTCATAGGCATCACAACATCAGATGCAGCACCTACCACCACCAGTGCCGGGGCCAGCAGCAGCGCGGAGGGGTCTGCTCAAGGGGCGGATGCGGCGGTGTCACAAGTGCCACCTGGAGGAGCTGAGGGGGATGGCGCAGCAGTGGCGGGCGGTGGTAAGTTATTATACTCCTTAGATCTTGAAATTTTAGAGTATGATCGCAAAGGAATGTATGATGTACTGCACAATAGACATTTCAGTACAACAACAAGACTGTACTGTTAAGAACAGTTACTGATTTGGAACTACATTTTAGGCAATCACGGATAAGACAGTCACCGTAGAATTATCAATTGCATTAGTTGTGGAAGTTCTTGAGTAAGCAATGGCACACTCAATTTGACTTCAAATCAGCTGTGAAACTTTCATCTTGAAGCCAAGTAATCCCAGGTGAAATTGCAGGGATGTGATGATCAAAAAGGGAAAGAACTTAGGGTCAATGAAAGGAAGTACTGTTGGAGGAGAAATGGTAAAGTGACTGCCTGTGTGGCTGAATCAGAAAATCCATGTGTGGTGAGCATTACAATATGTATCATTGTGGTCAACCTCAAATGCATTTCAAGAGGGTGCTTTACCAAAGAAATTGAAAAGGTGCTTACTTTCTTCTTAAGAAAAAATAAAGTTGTTATAGTAGAGACATTAAGTAGAATGATAGACGTTTAATTTTCGAGCCTGTATGTTATCTTGTACTTCCACAGACATAGCTGAGGTGTAAGTAAGTAGAGCAGATGCTCAGTGCATGAATAGTGTTACTTTTTTCGAACAGCATGTCTGTGCCAGAATTGCAAACCAGAGGAAATCAAAAAAGTTCAAGTTATGATTGTTCTGAAACTCGCCCTTGCCTAAAGTAACAATACAGTACTTTACAAGCACAGCATATATTGTGTATGGTTTGTGTAGTTGACAATTATATCAAGTCAAGTCCCTTCCAGTGTCAATTATGGTTACCACACTCACTCCCTATGTTAATTTTTTTCTTTCTGCTTTGTTAATCATGGGTGGACTATCGCTGTTGTTCACTCAATCTATCACAACTATCCACCTAAACTCATCCTCATCCATCATATAAGCACTGAAGACATCATGTGCTTGGCTGGATACAATCAGAAACCATTAATCTTCATGTTCCTTGTAGTACAGAAGGGCCAGTGGGGCCAGTGTTAAATATAAATTTAATTGAGCAGTAGCCCTTCAAGTAACCGAGTATGGCCACTGCGACCCCTAATACAAAAGTAAGAGCTTCCCTATCCCCAACTGTATGTACTGCTTAAAGTGGTACACAGACAAAATATCGAGTTTTAAATTTCGATATACAATTATATCGAAGTTTAAATATTGATGGGACATAATATAGAAGGTAAGTAATATCGATAGTCTTAATATCGATATTAGTATGATATTAGTAATATCGAAGTTTTAAATATTGATGTCAATAATATCGAAATAAATAATTTCGATGTTACTAATATCAATTTTTAAAGACATTTTGTGTATATTATATTGTATTTATTATGTTTTATTATTTATTTTTAATGTAATTTAATTAAATATTGTCTTTTAGTACTGTAGCGGGTTGTGGGTTTATAGGGGAATAGGGTGGGAAGTAATTTAATTATGTTAAATTAATTATTAATTAGTAGGAATTATTAATTAATTAATTGAAAATTAATTTTTAATTAATTTTAATTAATTGATTAATTGATAAATATGTTCTGTAGCGGGTTATGGGTTTATAGGGGAATAGGGTGGGAAGTAATTTAATAATAATAAATTAATTAATATATGTTTGTAAATATTTTTAATTAATAATTAATTGGTAATTAATTAATATTAATTAGTTAATTAATTAATATAATTTTGTACATATTATTCATTATTAATTACTTGGTAATTATTTAATATTAATTAGTTAATTACATTAATTAGAGTAATTTTTATATATATATAATTTTTTGTTATTCTTAATTAATTAATTGGGAAAAATAATATTAATTATTAAATCAATTACAGCTAATGTGCTAATATATTTACTTTATTGTTATTGTTAATTAATAATTAATTGGTAATTAAATAATATTAATTAATTTGGGGTAAAGGAGTATTTTTAGGGTTCAGGGTCAGTTTTGGGTTTTTGGGTAAAGGGGTATTTTTAGGGTTCAGGGTCAGTTTTGGGTTTTTGGGTAAAGGGGTATTTTTAGGGTTCAGGGTCAGTTTTCAGTTCTTGGGTAAAGGGTTATTTTTAGGGTTCAGGGTCAGTTTTCAGTTTTTGGGTAAAGGGGTATTTTTAGGGTTCAGGGTCAGTTTTCAGTTTTTGGGTAAAGGGGTATTTTTAGGGTTCAGGGTCAGTTTTCAGTTCTTGGGTAAAGGGGTATTTTTTGGGTTCAGGGTCAGTTTTCAGTTCTTGGGTAAAGGGGTATTTTTGGGGTTCAGGGTCAGTTTTCAGTTTTTGGGTAAAGGGGTATTTCTAGGGCTCAGGGTCAGTTTTGGGTTTTTGGGTAAAGGGGTATTTTTAGGGTTCAGGGTCAGTTTTGGGTTTTTGGGGTACAGGGATATTTTTAGGGTTCAGGGTCAGTTTTGGTTTTTTGGGGTACAGGCGTACAGGGTAAAAATAAAATAAATGTAAATTAAATCAATTAAATGAAATAAAAAAAAATACATTAAATTATTAAGTGTTTAATTTATTTTAAATGTATATGTATTAGTTTTAATTTTTTAATTATGTTTTAATATTTTTATTTAATATTTGTAAAATTATATGTATTTTACAATTATTTTTACATTATTATTAATACATTTAAAAAAACGATATTTTTAATTTCGATATTTTTGTACTACAATATTAATTTTTCGATATTTTTGTACTTACCTTTATGAAGATATGACTCCGATACTTTTGATTTCGATATTTTTGTGCCGATATTTTTGTATGTAGATATTCTGTCTGTCGATATTATGTCAGACATTCGCTTAAAGTAATGCAAGTCTGCGTCATCATGGGTTGTGTTTCTTTTTCATGGGTGCAAGCTGACTGAGCTGCCGCTACCACAACTTCAGCTATAAGTAATTTTTTTGCTCAAAGTATTGAAAAAAACAATCATGCTGCTGTACTCTCTGACTCTCTGACTATGTATTGAGTCCATAGTGCCAAATGTTGTAGTGTGCTTGCAAATTGCTAGTATTAATGTGAGACAACTTTCAGTTGAATTTTCTTTTGTGTTATTGTTACAGAGTCTTGGTTACATTATTTTTATTTACTTCTTCATATAGATGCTCCACCAAAGCTCACAAGAAAGAAGATGGCTGTCCGGGCCAGGGCCCGCAAGGTGAAGGCCATAGTTGCGGAATATCGCCGGCTGTGTGCTCGGGAACTGGAGGAGGGGGCCTCTACCTCCACAATCTCTTCCAGTGCCCCCGTGCCCACCAGCCAGCAGCCTCCAGCATGGGGCCGGGGTTCTTCAGCCTCCCGCCGCCACCGCTCAGCTGCAAGACCAACAGCAGCTGCCCCCCTCAGAGCCTATTTAAGACGCATGCCCCGCCTTCGCCTCCAAGTGGACCACCTGGAGCGTACGGTCCAAAAGCTCAGGAAAGGTGTCCGGGACCTCCGCAAGGACCGATGGGACCGCCCACACCGCCGGAAGTGACTCTGTCTCTGTGTCTCTTGCCCCTTTCTTTAAGATTGTTGGGAGGCTGGGATCCGGAAGTTGGGTTTCTTTTATTTGAAAAAGGACTCATGGACAATTGTTTGGGTTAGGGAGGGGTGGGACTAGTTTTGTTGTTAGGGAAATATATAATTATTTATTTTACTTACAACAGCGTACTTGTTGATGTCATTTGTTTAGGGTAGTGTTGGGCGGGGGTTACGGCACGTTTGGTACTTTCCTCCAACTTACCCGTTCCGTTCCAGAGAACAGCAAGAATTATCTAAACCGTCCAACATTTTTCAAAAGTGACAGTAACAGACTTAGTGAATTCAATTGGCCTACTAGTACTTTATTAGTACTACTGTCATTCTCGCCTCCGAGTCCTCGTCCATTATTCTACCTCCCCAAAATGCTTATCTTACCCGTGTTTCATTTTTGCGAATACAGCTTGGCACAGCGGTGGCTGCATGTCAAATGGGGATTGCGTCATCCAGGACAGAATTTCCTTTGTTGTGGTGTTAGTTTATGAGTGTTATCACACTAGCAGCAGTAGCAGCATATGTAAAAAAAAGCAAAGAAATGAGACATATAATGGCCTGAGCGGATTATTAGAAGAACTTAATGAACAGTAGACTAATACGTTTTGGGAAAAAAGATTTGCATGGATGATTATGGCTACAGTAAGAAGAGTAAGACATCAGCGTAACAGTGTGTAAGACATATTTTAGGATGATGTTGATTATTGACGATGGTGGTGCTGCATGACAGTCACAATGTATTGAAAAATATTATTTTTCACCATAATTGAAAGATCCTATTCTTCATGTAGCTGACTGAAAAATTGATTTGAGGAGGTTGCTTGCACCTTATCCTCCCCAGCAAGTGTGTGGGATAATTGTTGTGATGTAGTATAACACCTCAATGAATACCACACAGCCCGGGGGAAGAGGCTTAGGGTTTGAAAATTGGATGGGAACGGGGTTTGTGGGGAAAGGTTTGTTGAGAGAGAAAAAAAAATGCAGCATGGACAAACAAGTCAATGGAGATAAACACATCTTTGGAAACTAACCTATCTAGAAATCTTTTAAGGGACATAAAGTTTTTGCATGCTCTACTGCATGCATAAAGTTGTTTGGTAATACTGTACAGAAAAGTAAGTGTTACTTTATAATAGTAACTATGAAGAAATAATGTCAAAGGTATAGGGCATGCAACAATTACGCAATTTCACTAGTCTATCTGCCCCTCAGATGGAAGAACAACTCAGTACATTACTATAAAATGGCTGGAGGGATGAATTGAAGAAGAGAGCAAACAAATTGATATAGTTACTTACACTCATAGAAGTTCACAGCAATAACATAACTTAAAAGAAAAGTATAAGAGCATGCATATAGTTACTGATACTGTGTTTTGGTGAAGTTGTCCTGTTGAATTTGGGAAGTTGCATGCATGCAGCCATTCCTCTTCTTTGTGGTACTCCTTCATTCCATCTGACGCTCCGTCAATCAACGTTGGTGACCACAAGACACCTTGTCCACTGCCTGCCTGTTGGATGCTTAATTGCGGGTCGCTAATGTGAAGCCTCTAGTCGAGCCTGAGTTCATCCTTTTTCCCATCGCACAATTTGAAAGGCGGCCTGTAATTGTTGATTGAAAAACAGAAAGTGTTAACACCATGGAGAAAAAAAAAGGTACGTCCGCTGTGTAGTGCAAAAAGTCACACAATCCATTTTAGAATCGACAGTACAATACTCTTGAAAGTGCGTACTCTGAGTTTCCTTTTGAAGGATAATTAAGTATGGATCTTTCTACTCCAGCTAGGTGTAGTGTTAACTGCGATTTTACAACAAAAGTAGACCTTCGCAGAAGTGCTTCCAATCCAAACCCTTTAAACCCAGTTTCAAAAATATTAAAGACCCACAATCCCATCCTATAAAACGTGCGATACTGCTCCCTGTCTGAGGCCTAGTGAAAAATGGTTCTAAACGTACTTCGTAATTAAAGTAGGCCCAAATGAATCCCACCTTTTCCTCCATGGATTCCCTTCAAATCACTTGCAACCAAATTTTTACATTTCCAAGAGTGCTCCACACGACCCCAGAAATCAGTTGAAAAAAGGTGAAAAAATGTTGAACACCCCCAAACACATGCAATACTGTAGTGCTGCTAAGTGCTAACCCTAACGAGCCCTAAGTGAAAAATACTTCAAAAGACACTTTCTGCAAGTAGGCCGAATCCACCCTTCCCCGCCATGGATTTTCTTCAAACCACTTGCAATCCAAAGTATCAATAGCCAGCATTGCTCCAGACTCGCAAACTCCCCCACAAACACCAGGAACCCCCCAAACAGCACCCCGAAAAGGCTAGAGTGAGCGAAATGTCAGAAAATGCAAAAACTTTTTTCCGGTATTAGAACTTCCCAGCAATGGCCCCAGACCCAGCAATCTGGGCGAAAACAAGTTGAAGACCCCCAAACAGGCAAAAAGCAAAAGTACAAAAACGGGGACTTAGAAATATTTTGCCCTACTTCCAAAATCACTCCGTGCGCACTCTGCAGCTAGGTCCTAACTCCCCTTTGCCACCATGGATTTCCGTCAAACCTCTTGCAATCAAATGTATCCATACCCAGCGTTGCTCCAAGACCCCAAAACCCACCCACAAACCGCAGGAACCCCCCAAAGCAGGCGCCCGAAAACGCTAAAGTGAGCGAAATTCCTGAAAATGGAAAAACTTTTTCACCTCCGATTTTATCCAAACCACTTTTATCCGGTATTAGACCTTGACAGCAATGCCCCCAGACCCGTCAACCCATGCAGAAACAAGTTTAACCCCCCCCAAACAGCCAAAAAGCAAAAACGGAAAAATGATAGACAAATTTCTGCATATTTCCCAAATCACTCCGTGCGCGCTCTGCAGCTAGACCCTAACTCCCCTTTGCCACCATGGATTTCCGTCAAACCTCTTGCAATCCAAAGTATCAATACCCAGCATTGCTCCAAGACTTGCAAACCCCCCCACAAACACCAGGAACCCCCCCAAACAGCACCCCGAAAACGCTAGAGTGAGCGAAATGTCAGAAAATGCAAAACCTTTTTCCTCATGGATTTTCTCCAAAACACTTTTTTCCGGTATTAGACTTTCCCAGCAATGGCTCCAGACCTGGCAACCCGGGTGAACACAAAATTAAGACCCCCCCAAACAGCCAAAAAGCAAAACCGAAAAGAGCCACTTAGAAATATTTTGGGCCTACTTTTGATACAACACCATGCAAGCTCTGCAGCTAGGCCTTGAGTCCCTTTCCCCGCCATGGATTTTCTTCAAACCACTTGGAATCCAAAGTATCAATAGCCAGCATTTCTCCAAGACTCGCAAACCCCCCCACAAACACCAGGAACCCCACCCAAACAGCACCCCGAAAACGCTAGAGTGAGATAAATGTCAGAAAATGCAAAAACTTTTTCCTCATGGATTTTCTCCAAAACACTTTTTTCCGGTATTAGACCTTCCCAGAAATGGCCCCAGACCCGGCAACCCGGGCGAAAACAAGTTTAACACCCCCAAACAGGCAAAAAGCAAAAGTACAAAAATGGGGACTTAGAAATATTTTGCCCTACTTCCAAAATCACTCCGTGCGCACTCTGCAGCTAGGTCCTAACTCCCCTTTGCCACCATGGATTTTCGTCAAACCTCTTGCAATCAAAAGTATCCATACCCAGCGTTGCTCCAAGACCCCAAAACCCACCCACAAACCGCAGGAACCCCCCCAAGCAGGCCCCGAAAACGCTAAAGTGAGCGAAATTCCTGAAAATGGAAAAACTTTTTCACCTCCGATTTTATCCAAACCACTTTTATCCGGTATTAGACCTTGACAGCAAAGCCCCCAGACCCGTCAACCCAGGCGGAAACAAGTTATACCCCCCCAAGCAGCCAAAAAGCAAAAACGGAAAAATGGTCACAGACACATTTCTGCATATTTTCCACATCACTCCGTGCGCGCTTTGCAGCTAGGCCCTAACTCCCCTTTGCCACCATGGATTTCCATCAAACCTCTTGCAATCCAAAGTATCAATAGCCAGCATTGCTCCAAGACTCGCAAACCCCCCAAAAACACCAGGAACCCCCCCAAACAGCACCCCGAAAACGCTAGAGTGAGCGAAATGTCAGAAAATGCAAAAAACTTTTTCCTCATGGATTTTCTCCAAAACACTTTTTTCCTGTATTAGACATTCCCAGCAATGGCCCCAGACCCGGCAACCCAGGTCAAAACAAGTTTAACACCCCCAAACAGGCAAAAACCAAAAGTACAAAAACGTGCACGCTCTGCATCTAGGTCCTAACTCCTCTTTGCCACCATGGATTTCCTTCAAACCTCTTGCAATCAAAAGTATCCATACCCAGCGTTGCTCCAAGACCCCAAAACCCACCCATAAACACCAGGAACCCCCCCAAGCAGGCCCCCGAAAACGCTAAAGTGAGCGAAATTCCTGAAAATGGAAAAACGTTTTCACCATGGAATTTTATCCGAAACACTTTTATCCAATATTAGACCTTCCGAGCTATGCCCCCAGACCCCTGAAGCCACCCGCCCAAAAGCAGAAAACCCCCAAACAGGCAAAAAGCAAAAATGGGCTTACCTTCCATTCAGTCCAAATACGCTCTGCAGCTAGGCCCTAACTCCCCTTTTCCACCATGGATTTCCTGAAAAACAAATGCAATCAACATTAGACTGTGCCAGCAGTGCTCCCAGACCCCAAAACCCACCCACAGAAACCTAGAAGCCCCCCAATCAGCCCCCCAAAAACATGCAATACTGGTATATTCAAAAGATGGCAAATTGCGCTGTTCACAAAATATTTCTGTTTTCAGCACTTCCGCTACTTTGATCCTCTTGAAACTCACCTGGACAGTCACTTGTTCCAGCGATTCACAAGAATCTCAGCAAGGCAGAACAAAATTGAACCACTGCGCTCTTTGAAGAAGAAGAAGAAGGAAGGTCTACGACTAGTTTTCACTTAGTTTTCACCCAAACACACACACCCGCAAAACATCCAAAAAGTCCAAAATTCTGCCAATTCTGGACCAAAGAACACCAAACCCCCCTAAAACATTGCCAACATCATTATGAATGAGCCAATGTTAGAAATAGGATCCCTGGACAGCCAGGGTTTGCGCCAAAGTCAGTCAGAGACCACCACTTCTACGTCAGGTCAAGGGAGTTACGCGCCAAGATAACCCCTGCTCACTCCCTTGGTAACGTAGCACGAGCAGTAAGGCTAAACTCGGAGGCAATGTGAGTTAAGTGTTTGCGCATGCACCCCCAGCAACAACACCCAAGGCCCACCACAAAGGAAACTCCACACAAGGTTATGTATAAAAATAGCCTTTGTATTACACCAAAACACATTAGATAAAAACACACACTTCACAATGTGCCAACAGGCATGGGCAGAATTTACAGGTGATATGTACAAGACAGGGCCACCTGTACCACTGTCAGGAATCAGCACTTTTATAAATTGAAATACTGTTAGAATTAGCACTTAGAACATAGAGTATAAATCACTTTAGCACACAACCAGTAACTTCTGGTAACCAGTAAGTACCACCGACGCAACCCTAACCACCTTAGGAGAATATTACGCAGGGAACCAGGACCTCACAGGGAACACCTGTACTAGGAGAAAACAACCAACTAAATATCACCGTACATTTAGGGGTATAGGCCTGGGAACAAAACACATGATGCATAAACATACATTCAGCGGTGTAAGAACAAGGCACATGATGCATAAAACACATTCAGAGGTGCAGCACAGGAGAACACATGATGCATAAACAACACATTCAGAGGTGTAAGAACAAGGCGCATGATGCATCAAAACACGTTCAGAGGTGCAGCACAGGACATTTCGCAGAAATTACACTTACATCAAAGTACAGGTTGCGCCACTGTACCAAAACCTAAACGTAGCAGCTCCCCACTACTTGCTGGGCAGCTGAGGACAGGGACAGAACAGGGCCTAAACGCTGAGGGAAATGAATAGGGGGAGTCTGGAGGAGGAGTATAAAGGAGCATGATTGAGTTGTGAACTTGTAAACCTCAGGAATGCAGACTGAGGCACCTTCAAATCAATAAGGAATATAAGATGAAGACAGTGCTGCTGATGGACTTGTTGTGATTAGGCGATTAGAGTTTTGTTGTGGTAAAAGTTGCAAAACAAAGAAAGACACACATGAATAAAAGTGAATAAGGACGAAAAAAAGGAAGTCGTTTTCAGGGCTCGGTGACAGGGAAGTAGAACTCGTCCTCCAACTCCATGATTTGAGACGGGAGTGGGTCAGGTAACAGAGAAGAACTTCTGTCACCTAAGTCGGTGTCCTCTTCTTCCTGCGTGCATTCACGTACTTTGTAATCTGGTGGTATCAAGTGCTGATTCATCTTGATCAGTGTTAACCTCTCCACATTTTTGGCCGAGAGGTGGGACCTTTTTGAAGTTACAATGTCACCAGCAACACTGTAAACACGTTCAGAAGACACGCTTGTGAGTGGGCAAGACAAATCATTTAGAGCCAGGTTGGCGATCAGTTGCCATAGAGCCATTTTCCTGTACCAATACAGCAATGGGTTCGTATGAACAAAGACCTGTGTTGGCTCATCCAGATAGGCCTGCACCATCAACTCAAGGTTCTCCACGGTTGCTCCACTTTGCGTACCATCTGTGGCCTTCACAGCACTGGAACGAACAAACCCTTGATGAGTTAGCCAATCCGCATCCAACAATATTATGGCTGGGCCTGGTGCAGGTGAGGATGATGATAGGGTTGCTGCTGGTGTCGTTAACGGCTGTGAGGGAAAGTGACTCCCTTCGGCCACAGATTCAGAAGTGGAACTTGACGCTGGATCGCCTGCTGATTCAGTTGGACTTCTGACGGCTCCTTGAATTCTCTGCCGATGTTTTTCAAGCCGTCTGGCTGACAAAGCTATCCAATGTTTGTACTTTGAAACATCTGCCTCATCAAAAGGAATGAATGCTTTGCTGGCCACTGCCTTTTTGTACCGTGGATCCAGAATAGTGGCACAAATGTAATGTTGATCTGTATGTATCTTTTGAAGCCTTTCATTGGCAACTAGGCAGCTTAATAAGTTCTCCGCCAACAGATATGCAGCTTGCTTTCCACCATCATCTCTCAACGTTGAAGGCACCGCCTTCAGTTGGTGCTGTAGCATGCGCAACAATGGGATAGCTTTGCTAAAAGAACAGTCCTCCCTGCTGACCTCACGCGTGAAGACCTCAAAAGGACGAAGCATGTCTGTCAGGCTTTTAACTAGCTGCCATTCCTCCGATTCTAGCCTCAAGTCATTAATAGTAGAACCTACTGTAAAGATATAGTCATTGATTACCATGCACTGCTCAAACAGACGCTCAAGCATGTAAAAGGTTGAGTTCCAAAGTGTTGCCACCTCCTGGATGAGTCCTTTGACTGGCACTTTACGTACATGTTGAATGCTCCTCAGCTCCTTCCGGGCCTCAAAAGAATGGCTGAAATGTGTGCAGATTCTTCGGCAGGTGGTCAGTAACTTCTTGACCTGGATTTCATTTTTCAAGAAATCTTGAACAACCAGGTTTATACAGTGCGCCAAACACAGCACTCTGAAATAGTCACCGTCCTGCATGGCCCTATCTATATTACTGCCATTATCCGTGGAAACATAACCAACTATGCGATTTCTTGATTGCAGCCATTCAGAGACCTTACTTTTAAACTCATCCAAAATATTTTTTGCAGTATGACTTTTCTCCATGGCAAACATGGCTAATGTTGCATGTTTCCGAGAAGCTTGAAAAACTGTGTCCAGGTCAGCAACTGCACTTGACTTGTCTCTAACCCCTGCAAAAAACCCTGCAAAAGAGACCCAGTGTGCAGTGATGCACATGTAATCAATGCCTTGGCAACTTGTCCACATGTCTGTTGTCAAGTGGATAGTGTGAACAGCACTCTTCTGCAAAGCTGCCCCAATCACCTCCAGCACATCTTGATGTAGTGCTGGAACCGCAACTCTGGAAAAATAGGACCGGCTAGGAACCTTCCATTTAGGGCAGACTGTTGACACTAATTGTAGAAACCCCACCCCTTCCACGAAAGAAAAAGGGAGAAGGTCCAGCGCTAGCATTTTAGCCAGCTTTGCGTTATACAGGCGTAACGTTGGGTGGTTGCTTTCAAATGGCGCCTTCGACCAGAACATTCCGCTAATGGTGGGCTGGATCATTTTACGTGATGATGATGATGATGATGACCTCTTCAAACCAGTTAGGCCCATTGATGTAGTTTTTCGCATTGGTGTCCAACACTCTTAGTGTGCCTCATAGATGTTGCAGGGGTAGAGGGTGTGGGCGATACCACTGTAGTGCTGCTGCCAGGGGTACTGGGTGTACCAGATAAAATGTATGTCGCTTCTTCCCTTTCCCCCCTGCTTAATCAGATTCTCGTCATCATCGGATTCAATATCAAGGGATACATTTGGATTTTTTTTTCTTTTGACTTTCTCGATCTTCCTCATGTGTGCTTCCCACTGGATAGGGTGTTGTTGTTTGAGATGACCTCTCTGGCCTCCAGTACCATAGTTGGTACCAAGCTTACCCCGACCAACTAATACTTTACAAATCGAACAAACAACCATGTTTTCCGCCTTTGCGCTAACAGTAAAGAAGTCCCAAACTGAGGACAGGTGATGTCTGCTGGTGGTGGAGGTGCTACTTTGACTTTCAATGCCAGATGAAGGGGAGGATGGGTGTGGCTGAATTTGTTTCATTTGTTCACTTACAGCACCACTACTTGAGGTCGAGCTGGATGGAGGTCCATGCCGGCCTTTTCTGACTAAAAAAGATGGAAGCTGTAGGTCGTATTGGTGTTGTAGTCAACGCTGGTGGGACCAGTGCCACGCCGCCCATATCCCGCTCAGCAGCCATTCGGGCTAGGGTAAGAATGTCTGTCTGCTGCATGCCTGCTGGGGCTGGAGTGACGACTGTGATGACTGGGTCATTGTCAGACTGTTCATCAGCAGCAGAAGATACCACTTCTTGTTTGTCGTCATCACCCATAACCATAAGTGGAAGCTTTGCGGGAGCCTTCCTTTTAGGCTTAGCTACCTTTGTCGGCTCATCATGGAGTGACTCACTCTCAGACTGCATTGGTGGGTTCCAATCAACATCAGCATCATCAGAAGGAAGGGGGCTTGAAGAAGAACTTCTAGTATCCCTCCTTGACTTTTTCTTGCTGGGGATCTGGAAGACAATGGATAATCATCATCAGGAGAAGTTGGAGTTCTGGACTTTTTGGTTCCGTCCAGAGGTGTCAGGGAACAACACCCAAAGACCCCGGAGTTCCACCTGCCTTGGTGCACAAATGAACAGAAACACGGGCTTCTCGATGGTGGCGTCAAAGACCAAAGGTTTATTACTGCAGGGACACAGAAGTCACAGAAACTACGCATGGGCAGTAACTAGGAGCCTGTTCAAATTGTACAAAGAGGGTTGCTCCTTATATACTAAATTTTGGCCTTCAGGCGAATTCTTCACATGTTGGTACATTCCCAAAACCTTTGTGTCATAAACAATAAATATTTGGCGTACACAGGAACCGTCGACAATATCTGATGTCAAAACATTACGAACGAGGGGTTCCCACTTTTCCATCATAATCTCATGTCAACTTTTCATTCAAGACCCGGACCGCCTCATCGTAAATTTCGTTACCTCCCCCTAATAAAGGCCCAGAAGGAAAGGAGCAGAGCCAGGTGCAGAAGATAGAAAAGCAGGATAAGGGATGTTTGTGGGTTGTAAATGGGCAAGGCTACCGGCTTCGGCCGCCTAATCGTGATCAGGACAATGGACACGAAGACCAGTTTAACAGGACTGGCCTCGGGCAGAGGAGGCAGCCTTTGTCGAGTCATGCAGCTACAGCGTGATCTGGTTTAAGGTGCACGTGTCATGAAAGAGGTGAATCTCCGGCTAAGGCTACGTGTCCTTAATCGAAATGAAGTGATCAGAGGTTATTGCGTATGTGAGGGCAAGAAACACAAAATGGCGGCCATGATCTAAGATGGATGCCGTGGGTAGATCAGTAATGTGTTTATAAAAGGAGTGCTCTTGCTCGTAGCGTAGCGAAAACACCAGGATATGCTAAATGGATCATTTGCGGTTCGCTGATACCAATATTATGTATTTCCAACAATATTGAAAACACGGGTTCAAATCGTCATGGAACCTCAGACCCTCCTTTTGCCCTTACATAGGCAATTACTTAATCTATGTCAGAATCTAATTCTATGCTCATCAGGTCAGTGACATGCTGTTGTATCATCATTCTTACTCGTGCCTTTTCTCCAAACGCAGGTGGTTTTCTAAGACAAGTTGCAGCACAAAGACTACACAGAGCAGGACCACACTGGATAATCAGGCAGCATGAGAACAGGAATACTAAGATGACACCAATGACCATTAGAACCTTCCATCCCCACGCTGAGATCAGAGTCCAAAACCACTCCATGAAGGACCAGTTTCCCTTGTCTACGTGAATAGAGTCGGAAATCTTGTGTAGCTTAGAGATCGCCTCATAGACTGTTGGAGCATTATTAGGAATAAAGACACAGCAGCTCGATTGGATCATTCTGCATACCCCACCTCGATCTGCAAGGATAACGTCTAGAACCATACGGTTCTGCAACGTCATGAGTCTATCCGCCTGAAGCTCAGCTGTCAAATTGCTAAGGGCACCAGCAGTTTCGGTAATAGTAGATTCAACTACCCGTGTTAGCTGACGTATGTTTCTACTATTGGCCATAGGCCCCCAGAACGGAAGGAAGCCTTTGAAGAAGTCTCCAGCTTCTTGACCAGCAGTATCTTCCTTGCTGAAGACACCTCTCGCTACTCTGGTCTTGTGGTAGCCAGATGAAGCACTGTATGTTGGAGGCAACAATCGAGCAATATAACATGAACCTGAAAAGTCGGCAGGCAACCATGTATAAGCTCTATCTCGACAGATGAAGTAGGTACCCCTAGCAGTAAGAAAGGCAGGGGAAAAGTTAGCCGGAAACACATAAGTCTCTACGCACTCACTCTTCCCTAGCTGAGCTCTCGGATTTCTCCCATTCCCTTGCAAACAGACCTGACCTCGGTGAGGTACGACCCAGATTGGAGTTGAGCTTTTACGCTTGCTTTCTCCTAAACTAAGGCGATACTCTGAAGTATTCCAACTTAAATATACTCGCAGTTCGTCTCTAGGGTATGATGGAGTATTATTGACGTCCTTGATCATGTCAATAATTCCCTGGACTAAAGCTTTGTTGGCAGAGTTATATTTAGTGGAACGTGGTGGACGTGGAGGATAGGTTTCAAGGGCATAAGCAAAGATGGTTTGAAGGGCCTGAAATGATCCATTGTAGCTGAAAGGCAAAACCAGATAGGGAATACCTTTATCCATAGTGTGGGGTATCAAGCCACACACCCAGCAGTCTGTAGTGTTAACTACCAGTTGGTGTTGGTGCAAGAGCTGTACAAAAGTGTTGTTAATGAACTCTGAGCGTCGGGCTTGCTCATGTTCGGGAAACGAATGAAAAGAGTGTATAGAAGAAACAGTAGAAGTAACAGGATCAAGGGGAGGTACTGTAGTAACTGGCACAAAAATCAAATTTATACTGAAAACGATTCCACCCACCAACGTTATCAAAACAATCAAGAATGTAATGGCACATTGCATCAAAAAGCATTTGCTGTGAAGGATTCTGTAAAGTCTGTTTCTGCGAACACAAATCACATTTTCTCGTTGCAGCGCAGGAAGCTCCATCTTCTACAATCTGCTCGCGACCACTGATGATGTGTACGTAGATGAAAATGCCTCTATCAGCCCTGGGAGTTCCCAGAACCAACAGAAAGATCGACCTTGTGTCAGACCCCCGCAGATTCAACTAGGCACACAGCCACGACCCTACGGCTACCCAGACGGCAAGGCAATTTTAAAACAACAAATAAATAGCAAACTTCCTGGCTGAAGGCAAAAGTTCAAAATTTCAAAATATCACAATGGGCAGTTGCCTGCTTTATTTGTCCATTTTACGGTTTCGTAAATTATATCTTTGCTTCGCAGGTACTGTCTGATCGGCAAATAGCGTTTCACTGGTAGCTGTTGCAGTGTTCAAGTTCGCAGATGACAGAGATTTTTCTGATGCAGGGGACAAATGTTCAGAGTTCAAAGGAGTCTTTTCTGAAGGAGAGTCAGAGCTTGGAGTGTCAGTGATTAATTCGGCATCGCTGAAAGGGATGAATTTTGGCGTGCTTTCAAATTCGGAGGAACCAATTCCCTTCTTCACCCAGTCGTCGTAAGGAAGTGGCAAAGGTACACGCTTTACGTGGGATGCGTGCACCCAATGCTTGCGACCAGCCACACGAACTGCTGTTCTTGTTACAAGCAGGATCTGGAAGGGGCCGACGAATCTCGGCTGAAGGTTCTTCGTCCTCGCGAAATTCCTGATAACCACAAGATCTCCTGGTTTCAGCTGATGCCCTGGACTCTCCGGAGGCTTTGGTAAAGCATCGAAAACCTGTTGGTTAATAAGACTCAATTTAGCAGTCAAGTCGTAAAGGTAGTCTATCAACATAGGATATTCTAGAGAACAAAACTCCTTAGGCCTCGGCACACCCCAAATATTTGCCGGACGGCCAAACACTATCTCATAAGGGCTAAGCCCCACTCTAGAATGTACAGTTGCTCTCGTTGATAACAAAGCCAAAGGAAGTGCGTCTGGCCAGGCTAAACCTGTGGATGCTTGTATTTTAGCTAGTTTCAGCTTAAGGGTGCCATTGTAACCCTCCACTAAACCAGCAGACTGGGGATGGTTCGCACTGTGGAACTTTTGTTTCAGACCTAGGCCAGCACACACACTCTGCATAACTTTCCCTATAAACTCACTTCCGTTATCTGACCATACAATCCGTGGCATACCGAATCTAGGGAAATATTCTTTGAGAAGAATCTTGGCAGTTGATAGGGCAGTATTGTCCTTTAGTGGGTATGCTTCAATCCACCTGGAAAAAGCACAGACTACCACCAGGACATATTTCAAATTATTACAGCGATCCATGTGAATGAAGTCTAACTGAATCACTTCAAAGGGGCAGGAAGGAGGAGCAAAGTGACCAGCTGGAGTTGGAGTTCCCTTGCCAGGATTATGCATCAGGCATACCATACAATTTTTCACCACTCTCTCTGCACACTTACTGATTCCATCATTCTTCCAGACTGGAGCCAACATCTTACAGATTCCTTTAGAACTTATATGTGCTACTCCATGTGCCATCGTCACCACTGCAAGCACATACGCATCAGGCAACATCCAACGCTGCTGTTCTGTCAAATCAATTAAACACCCATTCGAATCCAACTTGCCCATACTTTCTTTCCATACACGTTTTTCCTCCTCAGTTGCTTCTTTCTGAATCTCTTTCACACTTTCCATAGTATCCTCACACATTCCAGACTCAGCAATCCATCTTGCAGATGTAGCAACATACATTCTGCTCATCGTGTCTCTAGCTGTCTGTTTAGCAGTTTCATCAGCAAAAGCATTTCCGCGACCAACATCATCCGTGATTGCTTTATGAGCACTGCACTTTACAATCGCAACTTCAGTCGGCAAGGTTAGAGATTCCAACAAGTCGTTAACTAGCTGACCATGTTGAATCTTAGTCCCATGGGACGTAATGAAACCTCTTTCTCTCCACAAACGGCCAAAACTATGGGCCACGCCAAATGCGTACTGACTATCTGTAAAGACATTCACTCTCTTTCCCTTAGCTAAAACACACGCTCTTGTTAGAGCTATTAATTCTGCAGCTTGGGCAGAATTCTGACTCACTCTTGCAGTCTCCACAATCGTCTTCAAAGTCGATACTGCGTAAGCAGCAGTCACATCACCATTCTCCAATTTAAAACATGACCCGTCCACATACAGCGTGCCATCTGGATCTGATAATGGAGTATCCTTTAAGTCAATTCGTCCTTTTGTCTCTTCCTCCGTTTTAAAACAACAATCATGTGGTTCGGAATCACTCGACTCTTGATCAGTCGGCAACAGCGTTGCTGGATTCAATACATTACATCTTTTGATCTGAATATGACTCGCTAGTAATGTTAGCTCATAACCAGATAGTCTTGCACTGGTAAGGTGTTGTGTCTTCGTTCGATTCATGAGTGTATCCACCGCATGAGGAACCATGACCACTAGCATGTTGTTCATCACCAAACCAGCAGATTGTCGAATGGAAGCCGCAGATGCCGCTGTAGCTCTCAAACAACTAGGTAACGCTCTAGCTACCGGGTCTAATGTTGATGAAAAATACGCACTAGGGCGTTGTTTATCACCAAACTTCTGTGTCAGAACACTCAACGCGCAACCTTCTCTCTCATGAACATAGAGCGTGAATGGCTTACTGTAATCAGGTGTACCCAATACAGGAGCTGAACACAATGCTTTTCATAATTCAGTAAAACTTTCTTGACATTCATCAGACCATGGCACCGGACTCGGAACATTTTTCCCAGTCAAAGCTACCAACGGTTTTGCTAAAAGAGAAAAATTTGGGATCCACTGCCTACAGTAAGAGGTAATACCTAGGAAGGCACGTACCTCTCTCTGTGTGCGTGGAACACTCATCTGCATAATTGCTTTTATTCTCTCTGGGGTCAACTTCCTTCCCTCCTTTGACAAGAGATGACCTAGGTAGGTCACTTCTTGGCAGCAGTATTGCATTTTCGAAGGTGACACCTTATGATTTAAATTAGACAAATGATGCAATAACGAGATCGTAGCTGCTTTGCAAGTTTCTTTGTCATCGGCAGCCACTAAAAGATCGTCTACATACTGTACTAGAGCAGAATTTGGAGGAAGGACAAAGGAATCTAACTGGCTTTTTAATGCTTGACTGTAAATAGATGGGCTCTCACAATAGCCTTGTGGAGCGCGTTTGAATCTGAAACTTCGACCTCCTAGGCAGAAGCCGAAAATATCTCTGCTTTCCTCGGCTATCGGAATGCTGAAAAAGGCATTCTTCAAGTCGATGACTGAGAACCAAGTGGCTGTAGCAGGAATTAATGTTAACAAGGCAGTAATGTCTGGGACCACAGGAAACTGCGGAACTACAATCTTATTAACTTCTCTGAGGTCGATAACAAACCTATACACTGGAGGCTTTGTGGGATCAGTTCGTTTCAGAATCGGTAGTACAGGACTGTTACAGACATTTCCTCTAGTTTCTTCAACCACACCTTTCTTAATCAAATCTTGCACAATCAATAAAAGTGCACGCTCACCTTCACTAGATATTTTGTATTGCTGAATTATTGGAAATTTTACATTTGCTTTCAAAGTTACTACATATGGTGGTATTTCTAAAAGGCCTACATCATTAGGACCAGTCGCCCAAAGAGAATCAGGGAGTGAACGCAGCTCTGGCGGGAGTGCATCCATTGACAAGTACATCGGAGAAGTGATATTTTTACCCAGTGTAAGCTGTACTCCTTCCGGAGAACAGTACAATGTCGCATATAGTCGTTTTAACAAGTCTAAACCAAGCAGATTTTCATTACAACCCGTCGTCAAAATCAGAGGTGCTTTCAATTGACACGGTCCCACAGAAATAGACAAAGGACCAGATATCGGGTTGTAAACAGGGGCGCCTGAAAAACCTACAGAAACATTTGTTGAGCCGGACAAAGGTGCGCCAGGGAGTTTCGCATGAATGATAGAACTTTTTGCGGCACCAGTATCCAACAGAAACGGTTCGACTACACCTGATGTTGCTACTGCGACATAAGGCCCACTCTGATCCACTGGAACTGATACTACTCCCTCTCTCTGTCCATGGCTGTCCTAGTACCCATTTTGCTGAAATCCCTCATCCACTTCACAATAGTCTTCAACAAGATATTGTTGAGATCTATTTTGCTGAGTAGACTGTCCATTTCGTTGATCAAAGTGATTGGAAGGACGATCATTCGTTTGTGGAGGCATAGTACCTCGCCCTCGACCTCTAGAATTCTGCACAAAACCACCACGACCTCTCTGAGCTGCTGCTGCATTATTTTGCGCTAAGATCGGACATTCATTTTTATAGTGACCCTCTTTCTTACAGTACGCACATTGGTTCCACTGATATTGAGGTCTCGATGTACTATAATCTGTCCTTTGATACGAACCCTGTTGCGTATTAGTCTGATTCATGCGAGGCGGATACGCCTGTTGCAAAAGAACTTTAGTTTTTAAGTCTTTCGTTTTCTTGTCTGATTTCTCCTTTTCCTCTTTATCCCTATTTTCGTAATACTGTGCAGTTGCAAGTATTTGCGCAGTTGTGGAAACAGCCCACGCACTCTCTGAATCCTTTAATTTATTGCATAATTCAGGTAACAAATTATGCACAAATTTATCGACAAACAGTCTTTGTCCTCCTTCTGTGCTCATGTCCTGACCACTATGATCTACAAAAGTCTCTTCGAACCTCGTGAAAAAGTCGGAGACACTTTCGTCTTTCTTCTGCCTGCATGCGGATAACTTGTCCCAATTAACACGCAATGCGGGCATCAGAGTCTTCATTAGATCGATTATCCTACCTGGAAGATTAGCAATTAAGGGTTCAGGTTTTGCACCACCTGTTTGCTGACCATCCGCTGCAGTGATAGCTGCCCAATCACCACCTAAGGCAACTTGATGATCCTCTCTACGAATTTTAGCCCATACTGGTTGCGGAACTACATTGCCAAATAACATATCGATGTCTGCTAAGTTCATTATACAAGCCTCAACTGTCTGTGTTAATTCCTTATAGTATCCAGCAGGATTCTTACGCGGATCTGGCAAGGCCTGCTTCACTGCTAGCACTTCAGCTCGTTTCCACGGAATGTGTATCCACACCCTTTGGAATTGCGCTGGAGCAGCTACAATACCATTATTTTGATCAGCTTGCACAGCTTCGCGCCAAATTGGAGGAACCTCCCTCATTGGATATTGGCGACTTAATTTCATTTTGCCTTTCTCTAGATCTCTCGGTGAACGAAGTGATGGGTCATTCCTATAACTTAAAATCAATTCCATCGCTTCTCCTATATTATCACCCACTATCATTCCAGCAGCAAACTCTTTCTGAACCTTAATTAAGTCTTCTAAATTTGATTCAACATCGTCTTCTTCTATCTCCTCACGTAACAACGAGCACATCTCATCAAAGACATACCGTTGCGTTGGTTCTTTCCACTGCATAAATGTTTCTAGCACATCTCTCGTACTATATCTCCTACTCTTCGAAATCCATCTGAGAGCCGTGGAATCTAAAATTCCCCGTTCCTCAGTACTTGGAAGCTGACTACGTCTCTGAACAGAGTCGGAAGTAGGAGTCTTGATTAAGGTTTTATAGAAAGGAGACAGCATACTAGACACAGAATCAGTGATTCTCCGACGAACAGAAAGTGGAGTCAACACACTCGCAGATGTAGAAAACACAGTAGAGGTAGGAACAGATAACGGAACAGTAGGAGTATCGAGAAAAATAGTTTGTGGAACAGTAGATGCGAGCGAGACAGATACTGGTATAGAAGTCGGCAACCCAGGAAGAGGAGGAGCCGTAGGAACATTTACATTGACCACAGGAGGTACGGGAACCTGATTCTGAGGGACAGGAGCAGGAACACCAGGTTGTCCAGCAACCGGCAATTGAACATTTGGCACAAATTGGGCTGTAGCACCTTGTGCATACGGTGGAGGTGACCGTAACAAATAAGATAGCAGAGGATCGTTTTCAGAATCCTCCAGTATCTTAGCTGTTTTCGATGGCAAAGCAGGATAGCACTTGTCAATCGCTAAATTGTGCTCTCTAATGGCCACCTCTATGGCTTTCTCACACTCGTTATCCTGCAGCTGCTTAGTTGCTTGTTCTAGAGTCAACTCTTCTTTCTCTTTCTGTTCTTTCTTTAACCTTTTCATTTCTCTCTGTTTGGATTCTTTTCGCCAGTAACGGAAAGAATCAAACATTGCCGGCCGGGCTTTCTTCCTAAACAATTTCGCTTCTAAATTGTCAAGAATTTCGGGTTCAAAACTACCATGCAGTGGCCAACTAAGAACACCATCTTTCTCAGTGTATCGGACCCATACCTCATTATAAGATATAGGACCCACACCATGTTTACAATACAAGTCATATAGGGGAGTCCCAATCGGAGGAACCAGACATGAGTGTTCCAATCGTGAGTCACTGTTGCAACTAAAACACGACAACATACAGTTTCTCCGACTTACCATTTTTCAGTCCGGAACACAAAACAAACAAAACACGAAACAGATATGTGCACTTGAACCAAGAACTTAGGCCTACCAAAATGAACTGATGTATCGATACCCAAACTAAACCAAATAGATTATCGTATCCAGAACAACCAGTGATAATCTTACGAGACCAAACCAAACCAAGAACCAAAAAGGATTTTAACAATCCTCACAAAGTAACTAGCTAGCAACCACTAAATACTTAACTGAGGCACTGAAGACGTCACCAAGGAGAAACCCGTCACGTTTCGCCGTACTAAGGACTGCACCTCGGGTCCAAGACAAGGCGACGGTCAAGGCAACGGCCCACTGCAGCTGCCCTGAACGGGAACCCTCGTGGAAGAGAACTTCGGGCCACTTTTGCGATATGCCGGGATCGATGAAGTGGGGCGCCTCCATCAGGAATCTTCACACGAAGCTTCTCGAACTCTTCAGGCTTTTGGACCGGTACCGAATTGGAGTTCTGGACTTTTTGGTTCCGTCCAGAGGTGTCAGGGAACAACACCCAAAGACCCCGGAGTTCCACCTGCCTTGGTGCACAAATGAACAGAAACACGGGCTTCTCGATGGTGGCGTCAAAGACCAAAGGTTTATTACTGCAGGGACACAGAAGTCACAGAAACTACGCATGGGCAGTAACTAGGAGCCTGTTCAAATTGTACAAAGAGGGTTGCTCCTTATATACTAAATTTTGGCCTTCAGGCGAATTCTTCACATGTTGGTACATTCCCAAAACCTTTGTGTCATAAACAATAAATATTTGGCGTACACAGGAACCGTCGACAATATCTGATGTCAAAACATTACGAACGAGGGGTTCCCACTTTTCCATCATAATCTCATGTCAACTTTTCATTCAAGACCCGGACCGCCTCATCGTAAATTTCGTTACCTCCCTCTAATAAAGGCCCAGAAGGAAAGGAGCAGAGCCAGGTGCAGAAGATAGAAAAGCAGGATAAGGGATGTTTGTGGGTTGTAAATGGGCAAGGCTACCGGCTTCGGCCGCCTAATCGTGATCAGGACAATGGACACGAAGACCAGTTTAGCAGGACTGGCCTCGGGCAGAGGAGGCAGCCTTTGTCGAGTCATGCAGCTACAGCGTGATCTGGTTTAAGGTGCACGTGTCATGAAAGAGGTGAATCTCCGGCTAAGGCTACGTGTCCTTAATCGAAATGAAGTGATCAGAGGTTATTGCGTATGTGAGGGCAAGAAACACAAAATGGCGGCCATGATCTAAGATGGATGCCGTGGGTAGATCAGTAATGTGTTTATAAAAGGAGTGCTCTTGCTCGTAGCGTAGCGAAAACACCAGGATATGCTAAATGGATCATTTGCGGTTCGCTGATACCAATATTATGTATTTCCGACAATATTGAAAACACGGGTTCAAATCGTCACGGAACCTCAAAGTGGCTTCCTCAGATACCTCCTCTTGAATAGCAATTTCCTGATGTGCCCCTACTTCTGGAGGAACAAGCGTTGTAGGCAGTTGTGCCGCTCCATGAACCTCTAGTTGCACCTCTCCATGCACCTGTCCATGCGCCTCTCCTTACGGCTCTCCTTGCGGCTGTACTTGCGCCTCTACTTGCGCCTCTACTTGCGGCTGTACTTGCGCCTCTCCTTGCCCATGTACTTGCGCTTGTACTACTTGCACCTGTGTTTGTGGATGTGGTGGTTGGACACTCGTCAGCTGAGTTACACCCGGCGTTGATTGGATGGTACTTTCTTGTGATGAGCCAAGATCACTGGTCGATGGTGATTCAACAACCAAAGTGGCTGCCGCAGCAGCACTCATGGTGGTCTTGGACCTAACTTGGCGTGGTGGCACTGAGCCCAATGAAGCGGAGGTGCTGCTTCCAGCTTGGTCCCCGGCGGACACCGCTACTGCTGCAGGCGTAGTTTTTTTTCCCAAAAAAGGTGTCGGTGGGCACACCAGTCTGCTTGGTAGGTGGTGCAACTTGCTTCTTCTGCTCCTTCTTACTGGCAGTGGCGCTACGGCCTCCCTTCTTTGGGGCCATCTTCTTGAGATGTCAGAACAGCAGGCCGCAGATGCACGAGTTGCAGAGTTGTCTTGTCTGTGGCCACACATGACGTCACGTGATTGTGTGCTGCACACACCACTGCAGGACTTCCTCCTTGCACTGGTGGTTCTCTTGTGCACCTAAAAGCAATGGAAGCCAGAGGAACATCAGTTATACACCCCAAAAAGTAAAAAAACACTCAAAAATCCCCACAATCCCATGCCACCCATGCCCTCAATGATGTGTAAATTCAAGACACCCCAGAGAAAGACTAGGCCCAAGCACCACTGAGTACCCCTGGGCATAATGGTTGAAAGCAAGGCAAACTGGGTGCAGGCCTCAGCACACTGTCTGGCTTACAAATGGCCCCTTGACCCCCACCACATGGCCAGGCCCTGCCTGTACCAGGCCTCAAAATGGCCCCCACCCACATGGCCAGGCCCCAACACCACCCCAAAAAGTCGAAAAACACTCAAACATGACCACAATCCCATGCCATCCATGCCCTCAATGAGGTTTAAATTCAAGATACCCCAGAGAAAGACTAGGCCCATGCACCACTGAGTACCCCTGGGCATAATGGTTGAAAGCAAGGCAAACTGGGTGCAGGCCTGAGCACACTGCCTGGCTTAAAAATGGCCCCTTGACCCCCACCACATGGCCAGGCCCTGCCTGTCCCAGGCCTCAAAATAGCCCCCACCCACATGGCCAGGCCCCAACACCACCCCAAAAACTCGAAAAACACTACAAAATCACCACAATCTCATGCCATCCATGCCCTCAATGATGTTTAAATTCAAGACACCCCAGAGAAAGACTAGGCCCATGCACCACTGAGTACCCTTGGGCATAATGGTTGAAAGCAAGGCAAACTGGGTGCAGGCCTGATCACATTGCCTGGCTTAAAAATGGCCCCTTGAACCCCACCACATGGCCAGGCCCAGCCTGTACCAGGCCTCAAAATGGCCACCACCCACATGGCCAGGCCCCAACACCACCCCAAAAAGTCAAAAAACGCTCAAAAATCACCACAATCCCATGCCATCCATGCCCTCAATGATGTTTAAATTCAAGACACCCCAGAGAAAGATTAGGCCCATGCACCACTGAGTACCCCTGGGCATAATGGTTGAAAGCAAGGCAAACTGGGTGCAGGCCTGAGCACGCTGCCTGGCTTAAAAATGGCCCCTTGACCCCCACCACATGGCCAGGCCCTGCCTGTACCAGGCCTCAAAATGGCCCCCACCCACATGGCCAGGTCCCAAAACCAACCCAAAAAGTCGAAAAACACACAAAAATCACCATAATCCCATGCCATCCATGCCCTCAATGATGTTTAAATTCAAGACACCCCAGAGAAAGACTAGGCCCATGCACCACTGAGTACCCCTGGGCATAATGGTTGAAAGCAAGGCAAACTGGGTGCAGGCTTGAGCACACTGCCTGGCTTAAAAATGGCCCATTGACCCCCACCACATGGCCAGGCCCTGCCTGTACCAGGCCTCAAAATGGCCCTCACCCACATGGCCAGGCCCCAACACCACCCCAAAAAGTAAAAAAACACTCAAAAACACTACAATCCCATGCCATCCATGCCCTCAATGATGTTTAAATTCAAGACACCCCACAGAAAGACTAGGCCCATGCACCACTCACTACACCTGGGCCTACTGGCTAGTGAGGCTTTACAGGCACCCCACAATTTTTAAAAAAATCAACATATAACAGTGAGCTAAAATTCCATGACATAAATGAGAATTAAGTTAAAAAACAAATCACAGAAACAGTTGTATCATGCACCATGACTAACACTCAGCCTACTGGATACTGTGGCTACCTACCACAATATATATTTTCTTAAAGTTGTGAAAAAAGTTTTAGAACTGTAGTTGCCTCAACTGCAATGCCCCAAACAAACAACACCAACTTACTTGTAAAATCTCAAGTCCAAAAGTGATCTAAACTCCAAAGTCCAAAAGGTCCTCAAATACACATCCAGCAGCAGTCACAGTAAGTAATCCTTCCAGCTCAACAGCCAAATGAAAATTGACCAGTACATGCACAAAGCACTGGGAGAAGCCTGCTGGACAGGAAAAGGAAGTTGGAGACTCTGAGGCACTTCCTTCCTCCCACCCCACCCCAAAAAATGGACTCATGCACCAAAAAGTGCTGTCAAATGTCAATCTGAGGAGTTATTCCGATCAAAATCATCATTTTCTCAAGATTCATGCTTCCTGCGGTGAATTTCTTGTGCAGAATTGCAATTTTTGCAATTTCGGGAATGCCAGCTGTTCGAATCTCCTGCCGGAAGTCAGCTGTGCGCCGTCGCGGGCTTTTATGACGTACTCACGTTGTCAAACTCTCGTCGTGCAAGATGGGAAGCCGCGATAATGTAATTGCGTTCGAAAAACGCGATCACGCAGCAAGATCGAAAATGGCGCCGCACACGCAAAACCTGAAGAAAAACAACTCGGCGGACTCAGAATCACGGTAAGACAACGCCGCGCGCGCGATATTGTATTTTTCAAGCGCGACCAAGCAAAATAATCTGAGCTTGCGAATTTGCGTTTATTGGGTAAAAACTAAATTCGCGCAATTCGTGAATCGCGAAATCGTCAAAAATCCGCAAATTCGCTCACGAAACGGATTTTACTCCCACGCTTCGAAAAAACACAATTTTCAGTGCGCTATGTGCTTCCAATGTGGATAATTGTACGTGGGGCCGAAAGCGCGTAGGAGTGACTGAGAACAGAATCCAGCGGGTGTGAGTAAAGGGGGCCTGGTCCAGGTTTACACCCCTGCGCGGGCCTCGTGTGCGTGTGCACGGCTGATTCGCGGCCATCTTTCCCAAGGCGGTTGATGTGACAAGTTTCTGACATAGTGTGCGAGAAGTTGAGCGACGCCTCTTCCTGTGATCAAGCCTAGCGAAATTTTGTGTTATTGGGGTAATAGGGTATGTCCCAGCCATAGCTAAATTATGCGGCACAACAAAAGCAAGATATGTGGCATGTTACCCGATTACAAGTAAATGATATGGCACGTTACACTGGGACTTGTGAAGTTTGAAGCTACGATTGCTCCATATTCAGCTGCTTCACGGCCACGCCTCCTCGGTTGGAAAGCAATTTTTAGGTCTGGCTTAGAGACAGCTTTTAGTGTTTCACAAGCCTCATGTAATCAAAAACATTAAGGGCAAACACACACATAGGCAGACATGGGTAACTTTGGGGGTCACCTTTGATCCTTTTGTCTGTTCTACTGCTGTAATTAACCCTCTGCAGCCTGGGTCGTCGGGTCAGCACACTTCAGCCATGGCTCTCTGCACTGACATCGGCCTAATCAGAAGTTACTTCAGTCCCAGGGCTGTAGCCCTGGGCAAAACTCACACACAACCCCTCCACACACACAACCCCTCCACACACACAACCCTCTACACACACACACATCCCCCCACACACACAACCCCCCACACACACAACCCCCCCCACACACAACCCCCCACACAGACACTACCCCCCCACACAAACAACCCCTCCACACACACAACCCCTCCACATGCACAACCCCCCACACACAACCACCCCCACACACAACCATGCGACACACACACAGCTCCCCCACACACACAACCCCCCCCACACACACACAACCCCTCCTCACACACAACCCCCCACACACGCAACCCCCACACACATAACCCCCCCACACAACCCCTCCACACACACACAGCCCTCCACCCCCCCACACACACACAACCCCTCCACACACAAACAGTCCTCCGCACACACACACCCCACAAACACAACCCCTCCACACACCCCACACACACACACACAATCCCCTCACACACAACCCCTCTCGCAACACACAACCCCTCTACACACACGCAACCCCTCCACACACACACCTCCCCACACACACAACCCCACACACACAACCCCACACACAGACCCTACCCCAAACACACACACAACCCCATACACACACAACCCCACACACACAAACCCCCACACACAAACCCACACACACACAACCCCACACACACAACCCAACACACACACAACCCCCCCACACAACCCCACACACATCCCCACACACACAACCACACACACACATACCCACACACAACCACTAGCAAACACACAAGCACACACAACCACACTCAACCACACAACCCTACAACCACACACACAACCCCAAACACAACACACACCCAAAAAGACGCACACAACCCCAAACACAACACACACACACAACTCCACACACACACAACCCCTCCACACACACAACCACTCCACACACAACCCTGCCCACACACACACACACATGCCCCCCACACACAACCCCCCACACACACAACCCCCCACACACAACACCCCACACACACAACCCCCCCACACACACAACCCCCCCACACAACCCCCAAACACACACACAATCCCTCCACACACACAACCCGTCCACACACACACCCCACACACACACAACCCCTCCACACACACACCATACACACACAAACCCCACACACACAACCCCCCACACACAACCCCTCCACACACACACAACCCCTCCACACACACAACCCCTCCACACACACAACCCCTCCACACACAACCCCACACACACACACAACCTTCTTCACACACACAACCCCAAACACACACACAATACCACACACACAACCCCACACACTCAACCCACCACACACACATCCCCCACACACACCCCCACACACATCCCCACACACACACAACCACACACACACCCACACAACCACACACACACAACCACAAGCACACACACAACCACACACAACCACACTCAACAACACACAGCCCCACAACCACACACACAACCACAAACACAACACACACCCACATCTATCTATCTATCTATCTATCTATCTATCTATCTATCTATCTATCTATCTATCTATCTATCTATCTATCTATCTATCTATCTATCTATCTATCTATATATCTATCTATCTATCTATCTATCTATCTATCTATCTATCTATCTATCTATCTATCTATCTATCTATCTATCTATCTATCTATCTATCTGTCTATCTATCTATCTATCTATCTCTCTATCTATCTATCTATCTATCTATCTATCTATCTATCTATCTATCTATATATCTATCTATCTATCTGTCTGTCTGTCTATCTATCTATCTATCTATCTATCTATCTATCTATCTATCTATCTATCTATCTATCCATCTATCTATCTATCTATCTATCTATCTATCTATCTATCTATCTATCTATCTATCTATCTATCTATCTATCTATCTCTCTCTCTCTCTCTATCTATCTAATTGTCTGTCTGTCTGTCTGTCTGTCTGTCTGTCTGTCTGTCTGTCTGTCTGTCTGTCTGTCTGTCTATCTATCTATCTATCTATCTATCTATCTATCTATCTATCTATCTATCTATCTATCTATCTATCTATCTATCGCCCTCACTCTATCTATCTATCTATCTATCTATCTATCTATCTATCTATCTATCTATCTATCTATCTATCTATCTATCTATCTATCTATCTATCTATCTATCTATCTATCTATCTATCTATCTATCTATCTATCTATCTATCTATCTATCTATCTATCTATCTATCTATCTATCTATCTATCTATCTCCCTCACTCTATCTATCTATCGCCCTCACTCTATCTATCTATCGCCCTCCCTCTATCTATCGCCCTTACTCTATCTATCTATTGCACTCACTCTATCCATCGCATCACCACAGCATCACTCTGCACCACCACAGCATCACTCAGGGGCACCACAACATCACTGTGCACTACCACAGCATCACTGAATGACACAGCATTACTCGTCGCCACCACAACATCACTCAGCGCCAGCTCAGCATCAATCTGTGCGCCCATTCAACAACAACTGGTTCAAATATGTTCTCTCAATATTTCAAGCTTTATTACAAATGTCACAATTTTTTAAAAATATTTCACTTCTGTTCTTGGATTTTCATCACAATAAAATACACTGAACATAATCTTCACAAAAGTTATTTACAAAAGTTTAAGCTATTGCCATTATAAATTACAAAAACTTTTATTTAGGTATTAATTATTTAAAAAAAAATAAAACCCATTGATATTTGTAATATCAATACATCTAAGTCACGTAAATACAACACATATTGCATTACAAATGCAATAGGTGTCACATTTGCGAAAGTTATAACTATTGGCATTGTAAATGACAAAGCTATTAATTTCGCTATTTTCAACACCAACACATAAATAAAAAAGGTGTCATTTACAATACTAACAGCTCAAACTTTCCTAATGCGAGACCTATTGCATTGCAAATGCTTGTCTTTTTTGGATTGTGGTTTGGTGAGGCTTACCAAATATAAACAAAATGCTGTGTGCGATGAATATAGTATATGTACATTTATTCTATTTGATCATTTTGTCACTTTTGACACGCCTCCCCAGAGTATGAACTTTTGTTTTCAAATGAGTTTTTGTGGTTGGGATTAAGTTGCGAGATATGTGTTTTTATGGCATTTGTCGAGCTGGGCGCATTAAGTAATCAATTCAATTAAATTTAAAAAACTTTATTCGGTCTTAAAAGCAATAGATCATAACAGTACATAAAAGAATAATGCGCAAAACTGTAAACACACGTGAGAATCAAAAATAGTCATAAAATAAGAGACAAAAGGAATTTTGAGATACAAAACAAACACGTCAGATGATACATCTGATATCCATGCTTAAATGAGGAACATGACCATAAAAATACTTTGAAATATTGCACACAGCTGTTTGGCGAGAAATGTCTGGTAATACATCACAATTAAATGGGGAACCTAAGATGCAAAATGGGATCGATTTGTAGTACGCTGTGACCAAATGGGAGTTAAAAGATACAATTGATAAGCAGGAACGGGGATAGCAGGAGAACAAAAACCTGTGCGCGTGATATTCTATGGGACTAGCCCGATATAGTGCGTCTACCTCTAAGTGCTGCTTCAGGAAGGCACAGACAAAAAAGACCATTTCAGGGTAGCACAATGATTGTGTAAATGGAGGAAAGCAGAACTGCAGCGATGATGGCCTAGCCTCCTTCATAAAGGTATCAGAAAGTGCTGTTGTGCTAAACTGTGCAAATTGCAAAAGAACGTAAAATACAGTAATGTTTGAGCAGAATGATTATCACATGGGCAACAGGAGACCATTTTCCCATCTAAGTCTAAAAAAAATTTAAAAAGGGATAGCGGGTGTATTAGTCTAGCTCTGAAGCAAAAAAGTAGGGACCACTCCAATGTGGTCAATTGCACGGCTAGATACAGAGGAGAATCATCAGTGTAAAGAAGGCTATAATACTGCAACACCGCGGGTTTCAATTTCTCAGATTTCAACCTAATGTTGGTTGTTGGGCCTTAAATAATGTTTTTACCTCCGATTTGGCACTGTAGGGGATGAGGCTCAGTTCAGAGTACCACCAGGGTATGACGAGGGAGCCAAAATTATCTCGTAAATAACTTGTTATCTCGTAGAGAACATCATGCAGTCGGATATGATGTCCCTACAGAGCTTGGAGGCTGGGTTCGACCAGTTGCTAACCCATAGTAAAAGCGGCACCATCTGGATCGTATCCTCTATAAAACCCAGGTTTAACTCAAGGTGGGTAATGACGGTAGGGGTGGATGGGGGTGCACTTAAAATCCTTAGCAGGAATCTGTTTTCCTCTGCCTGAGTGGAGCAGCGCTTACTAAAGCCCCAAACTCCTGCTCTGTATGTAGCCAGGGTAAAACAGTGAGAGTTAAACACTTTAGTCCTCATTTATGAGGCCCCTTGCACCATCGGAATGTCATCTTTTGGGACACTCCGTGGCGCAGAAGCCTGCATGATATTTATCAGCCAGCACTAAGCCACTTTTTTTGGCTTAATGCTGCCTGATAAATATCAGTCCCTTTAATGTAGTGTTTTGCGTTAAAGGGGCATGCAGTGGGTGTTGCTGGGGGCATTCCCAGCAACATCCATGGCCTTTTGACACTGCCCCAGATTTACGGGAAATCGTTAATCTGAGGCAGTGTCAAAAGCTTACGCCTCTCAAGGGGAGGCGTAAGGGAGGCGCAATGGGGAGAAATATCTTTATTTCTCCTCGTTTTTCCTTTCTCTAAGTGTGATGCATTCTGCAGCACACATAGAAAGAGGAAAAGCCTCTTGTGATTGTTTTTGTACAGAAAGGTTTCCCTTCCTGTACAAAAATAATCATTTTATTAGGTCTAGCTTGAGTAGGGGTGTGAGTGTGCCTTTAGGATAATTCATATGAGAGACTAAACCAAGGCCATCCGCAAAAAGTTGCATAATGGAGGGTAAGTTACTGTTACATGCCAAGCTCCTAAGCGGTAAAACATAGAGGTGCTTAAGGTGTTATGGTCTCCTCACTCTGTGGTCACGATCTTGCTTTTGGAGCACCAAGAGGTAAAGTCTGAGCTAACAAACATATAGTCTATGAGGGAAGTTCTCCTGACCCCTCTAAATGAAGTCTCTATAATGCATGCACCCCTAAGGATTTCATATAACTCGACCATACCATGGGCAGGAAGATATCTAGAAAGTTCAGTGCCTCTTGGAGAACCTGACCTTATGGGCCAGGCGGCGCAGGGCACGCCTAAGATCTCCGGGTTCACCTGCTTTGGCAGACAGAGACACGTGACACTCTGTTAGGCGTAGAAAAGCAGATTTATTAGCTGCAGCTAAGCACAGTGGTCCTGTAAGAACACCAACTGGTAGGTTATCAGGAGACTGCCACTTCATTTCGTGGCGCACAGTCTATTATACTACACAAGTTTACAATGCCAACTCCCAAAACATACAAAACTGACAAATAGGAATAGTTTGAAAACAAGCTATTGAATGTCTAAAACACACCCTCGTTTCAGGTCCTGTGTGCTCTCCTCCCCTCAGGTTAATCAACACTAGTGCCCGTAATTCAATTTGCAGGTGGTATAACATATTTGAATGCTTCAAAGGACAGTGTATGTAACAAGAGAACACACGAAGAGAATAGCGAAGGTCAGTTAAACAAGATAGAGATGAGAAGAATGGTGGGACCCAAACAGTGGAGTAAGACATGGATTAATCAGTCTAGACATGGATTTACGAAACTCGGGAGACCCTGACATCGGTTTCATAAACATGGGCAAGAGTTACTCTTTAACGGGAAAGACACGTAGCAGCTGAAAAAGGCAAAAACATCGCGTTCACCATGTCCGCCGTGCTGCCTGAGTGAGGCAACACAAAATGGCGGTTAAATACAAAATGGAAGCTAGATACGAAGCGAAGTCGAAAAACCACGTAAGCTCACTTTAACATCTTGCCAATATATGGTGTCTCTATTTGTGTACAAATTTTGTGGCCTAAGACTCCCATTGATTTTAGCATTACAATCACCTCAAAGGAAAAAGTCAACAAGTGTAGTGCAGTTGACAGCCTTATATCGTAATAAAGATACAAAATGAAATAAGCTAAAAAAGTGTGACCAGCTAGGGTTGGAAAAATCTTTGTTATAATAATACAGCAGGTAAAAACCATGCTTGACTTTGGTACTCAAATTAAGGATGCCAAAAAGGCAGAGGGATTAGAATTAATCTGTGTAACCTCTACCTGTAGGCTCAGGCTAATCCATGTGGCTAATCTGCTGGCCATTCGGCCAGTGGTAGAAGGGGTGGGTTGAATAGCAAGCATGACCCTCAAAGTACAGTGGCCCAATAAGCCAGGTCTCCTGCAAAACAATTAAATCAAACTTGGATACAAATGCCCTCCAATCATCGTTGATAATCATTCATTTGAGGCCTGACGCATTCCATCTAAGGACGAAAAGGGTTCTGTAGTGCAAGTGTGAAGCACTAGAGTGGGAAGCTACTGCTAATTCTAACATAGGGGTAACAATAATGAACTCTGGGGGTGCCTCAAGGGATAGGTGTTGAGGCTACCTTTGGGGCTGAGAGTCAATCTAAATCGGAAAGTGTCTCAATTCTGTTGAATGTGGCTATGGGGCAAGAGACAGGGGGAGTATGCAAAGAGACTAGGGATGATGTTAGGAAATTAAAAAGGGGTTGACTGCTAATAACTTTGTGTGTGGAGATTAAGTGGGGATGTAACAAGAGCACGGGTCGTTGGAACTGGATTGGGTGGGCACAGCTGAGGATCAAGGGGGGTCTATAGAAGAAATCTAAAGGGACCAGAGAGATAGTAGAAAAGGCCCCATTACTGGTTTTGGCATTAAATAACAAATTAAGTAATCATTCTTGATGACTGTTAGAAATGGGGTCTCTAGTTGGCAGTGGTTTGCACTCTGTCAAGGTAGGGGCCCTCAATGTGATCAGGGTAAGGGAGTCACACAGCTAAGATTACCCCTGCTCACTCCTTTGGTAGATTGGTATGAGCGGTCATACAGTGTTGGCAGAGAAGTGTTGATTTCTTGCAACAGTGTGGTGTTGATGAGTTTGAGGGGCCACCCATATCGGATATCAACTCAGCAATAATCTGGTTGAATCACTGATGTTGACAGCCATCAGGGCTGCAGTTTAAGTCGGGGTGTTAAGCTGTGCTCCTCATGAATAGTACCTTCATCTCCAGTTCAGGCAGCGGTGTGACATTGGTGCAAAGCTATATTTTCGGAGAGGTCAGGGCTGTGATGTAAGTCAGGGCTTCGGCTCAGGCAGCAACCTCAGCGATGACGCTGGGGTCGATAAGTTCCAGTTGTTTGCAACACCCGGGCTGCGGTGTAAGTCAGGGAGGTGCCTCATTCTCTCATGAGTGGTGCCCTCAACTTCATTGCAGACAGCGGCATTGCTGGTAGTGTTGATGTTGCTTTTTTGGGGTTGCAGCACCAACCACATCATTCCAAAGACCTAGGAACTGGATTTGGCACCACTTGGAAATCAAGACCACTAACAGAGAGATCGAGGTGCTATTTAGCAAGATGCGAGTGAAGTCTTTGAGGGCCCTGAGACTTCGTAACAGGAGTCAGGCATACATAAGCTCTTGGAGAACCTTGGAAGCCAGATGTAGAAAGCCAAGTCCAGACCTTTCACTCCGAGGACAGAAGCAACAGCAGGCCAGCACAGTGAAGCACTCAGCAAAGTGGCCGTATCACCTGACTGCAATCCAGCTATTCTACTTGGCCGAATGTCTTCTGTTCAGAAACGGTTTAATTTTGGGGTGTCAGAGGTCTGATACTTCACCCCCTTCTGCCTTCAAAGTAGGCAAACTTCAAAAGAAATTCTTTGTAGTGCACAAGGTTCTGCTTTTCTCTGACCTGACTCCAGACAAACTGCAGGGGGGTGAAGAAAGCTTTGTGTGAGGACAGGCACAGTCCTATTCAGGTGTCAGTGATAACTCCTCCCATCACTCTAGCTCATTAAGGCCCGTACGTCTGGAGATGGCCCATCAGGCTATGTAAGGCACACCTTAGCTCCCTTTGTGGGACTGTCTAAAGTGAATGCACAAGAGCATGGTTAAGCAAGAAAGAGCCCACTTTCTAAAAGTGGTATTTTCAAACACATAATTTGAAAGACAAATTCACCAAAATATGTATTTTTAAATTGTGAGTTAAGAGACCGCAAACTCAGCCTCTGTCTGTTGACAACAGGAAATGACACTTAAAAGATATTTCAATTGGAGAGATAGTCCTTACTCTTGCGAAAAAACAAAATTAGAAGTATTTCACTATTAAGATATGTAAAATACAAGAGCACATGTCCCACCTTTTAAATGCACTACTCATGTGAAAACCTGATTCCTTTGCTCAAACTTCCATCATCTACATTAAAGGCCATAGAGTTGTCATTCCTCGTGATAGTCTAAACATTTTCACCTATTTACCTCTACAGGGACATGGCCCAATTTCTCAAATATAGGAAACTTTAGATCAATTTCCTTAAAGTGTGTTTCAAATTTTGAGCAATGTCTGTGGTGGAATTTGGATGTGCGATGCTGAAACCATGTGTACTTTCTGTCAATTGTCATGTCAATAAAAAGGTAGACTGTATATACCACCGCTTCACGTGGCTGAATGTGATCTGGTTATAAACTGCATTTGGTAGTACGTTTAGTTGTAATACAATAGTAATACTAGCATACTACAAAATGCTATTAACAGACAAACAGGAGGAGGGCAATGCCTTCGCCTCTCCCATCTTGTTTGGGTGCAGATCTCTGTCCACATAAGTATACCTTTTACTAGTAAACATGGGAGGGACACAGGGCAGAAGCTGCACAATGGGGAATACATACTACTTAACAGAGTGGATAATGGAGGAGTTTGAGCGAGGTGAGGGAGGATCAGGGAGGGGTTAAGGAGGGATATGCATCCACCAACAAAAGAGTAGGCCCATTCCTATTCACAAACTGGCTTTCCATAGTTACTATAGCCAAAAAATAACCAAAACAGGCGTAAATGGACTCCAGCTCATAGCTGGAGTAAGTCCAGCACCTCCTGTGACTCAACACAGGGTCAGCAGGGCCCACCCAAAGAAAATAGTGGGGAATTGGGGTTAAAAAGAAAACTCTACAGGAACTAATATCAAAATAAATGTAAATACTTAAACTTTTTGAAATAAAATTCACTTTTATTAAATGTTAAAAAATATCTAAAAATAAAACAAGTATTAATTTATTTTTAAAATATTGTAGGAACTTAAAAAAATGCGAATAATATTTATTTTAGAAATCGATTCATGTTGATTATTTATGCAATAAGTTTTAATAATTTAAAAAACATAATAACAATATTTGTTTTCACTTAGGTGGGAATCTTTTCGATTAAAATAAGGAAAAATTGTTTTATTGTAAAGGTAATGTATTCAAAATAGCTACATTTTTTCATGTAAAATTTGGTTAGCAATGCTGTACATTCTATATGTAAATACATAAATAAAATCAATTCACAATAATAAAAATATTTTTGCTTTAAAAAACTAATAAAAAAATTGCTATACTTTCCCTCGAGACATCTTCACCCAGGCAGTGTAGATCTCTGCTTATGTGTGTAAAGCTACAAGTGAGTTTACACTGTTGAGTGAAGTACACATTTGAATGTTTATCTATAATTAAAAGTGAAAGTTTATCTATGTGATTAGGTCACACAGATTATATTAAATTGGATACTTTGTGACAAATGCTCATGCTTTGTGACAGCTCCTTATCGTAAAAGTGCTGTGATAGTGTTTTGAGTGCCTTTCTTATTAGAAGTGGACATTCTGGTTTTCTTTATGAATCATTACTTTAACTCTCCTAAACTTCCCACATATGCATAAACAGCTATCATTCTTCAAAGGCCAATATTAGACATTGAGTTTATGAAATGTAATATCTTGTATGTTGTATTTCAGGATAAGTCCCAAGGCTAATAGAAACAGCTGAAAGCTAAGGAATGCACTCTGACAATGTCAGCTAAAGAAATGTTAGCATTCGAGTTCCAATACTCTACCACCTCTTACCATACACGCCTCCTCTCAACACTAGAGCTAGTATAAAAGTGAAAGTGACCATAGGTAAAGAGGTGATCCACTCGCACTCAATTATTCTAGTCGGGGATGGGGTGCTGGATATAAGAGCGTTTTAGTTGCATTTGTTGGCAGATAAAAACGAAATCCATTACTTAATTGACCTGTCTCGTTGAAGGTCTAACTATTTTAAAAGAAAAGGGTAAAACGGGGTTTCATCATTAAAAGATGGAAACACCTTTATTGAATTATATATACCGCACTGATAAAAAAAAACATGAAACAGATTTAGTAACAGCTAAGAAATTGTTATTTTCACCCAAACTAAAGTTCACGAATGATCATTCAGGGAAGGCATGCCTTTTCTGATAAATTAGCTGTCTGTATTCCCGTGTTTCTTTTGTCCTAAACAGTTTAGCGCTGGGAAACCCTTTAAGGGTAACCACGTGCTGTGCAAATCTAGTATAAATAGAAATAGAAATAATCTTCAAATTGTTAAATTTAGGAAATCTCTAAAATTATGCCTACAGCCTCGTGGAAAAAATGCTTTCAATGTTGTTCACTTTTTTGATAAATAAACACCAGCTAAGAAAACCAGCGCTGTCTGAGGTATTTCATTATCTGTGATTTATTCACATTTTTATTTTCAAACCTCTTTAACAAAAATTGCAAATGCACACTGCTTACCTGCTGTTAGAGTTCCTTTCTGCATTTGAATTATTACAGAACCTGAAAACATAGTACAAATGAGCATACATATTATTATTTATATTTAATATTTTATTAAATAGCAGTGCAAAACGACTAACCAGGATGCCATAGCGCTGGGCAAGAGGATCAAGATAGAAATAATCATAACACATTGTTAAAAGTACCTAAAGAGCTCAAAGCATGAAAATGCCCAGCACGCATACGAAGACTAATGCTAAGTGGCATTGAAAGACCTGAGTCTGTGAATGGAGAATATTTTTACAACACTGCATACAATAAATAGATGCATAGAAAGAGAAATAAAAGGAGAATGGGATGTGAGGTATTGGAAACAGTATAAGTGATACCAGTTATACATTAATCAAGGGACACTTTAAGGTCATGTTTGAAAGAGTACATGGAGGACATTGGATATGGTCCGAAGGGGCACATCTGATCTTGGGGAGAGGTGTCTTTTGAGGTTTGATGTTTTCCTTAATCACGGAAGTTTGAGCCTGAAAAGAAACTAAGGGCCAGATGTAGGTAATTCATATTTACCGACTCTTAAATACCGAATTTTACCGATTCAGTATTTAAGAGTCGGTAAATATGAAGGGGGGAGATGTAGGTAATTCCAAATTGAGAATTACCGAATCGGTAGGATTCGGTATTTACCGATTCGGTAAATACCGAATCGGTATTGCCCATTGATTCCTATGGGCCATGAAGCCCATAGGAATCAATGGGCAATACCGATTCGGTATTTACCGAATCGGTAAATACCGAATCCTGCAAGGGTGCAGGGGGTGTCACTTTGACACCCTCTAGCACCCCAATTCCAGACTTGTGTGCCATGTGGCACACAGACATGCCCTAAGGGCATGTCTGTGTGTCACATTGCACACGTGTGCATGCACACATGTGCATGCACACCAGGATTCGGTATTTTACCACCCAATTGGATTGGGTGGTAAAATACCGAATCTGAAAGGCCTTTGGGACTCAGAAGAGTCCCACCTACATCTGGGTTTTACGGAATCGGTAAAACTACCGATTCGGTATTTTACAGAATCGGTAAATTTACCGAATCTGTAAAATGATGCCCCTACATCCCAATCACCAAATACCGGTCGGTAACGGCCGAAATTCGGCCGTTACCGACCGGTATTTGGGCTCCTACATCTGGCCCTTAATTCCTAAGGCTCTTGCTTAGGTTTTTGGGAAATGTTAGTGGGAGAATTAAAGTGTAGCACATTGTAGGTGAACATGCAATCTTGTAAAGAGTGTTTGACTCCTATGGGAGTCATTTAAAAGATTTAAGGAGATGTGTGATCTGAATGAATTTCTTGATATTTGCAATCAATCTGGCTGGATTGTCAAGTACAGATTCAACGAGTGCGAGGCATGACTTAGAAAGGCTGGTAAGTAGGATATTGTGCGTTCAATCTTAGAAATAGCAAGAGCTTGAACACCAGTTCTGAGGTCATTCCTGGACAAGATTTCCTCTAATCAATGATGTGGTTCTGGCCATGGCAGATTCTCTAAAACCAAAGCGAAATGGTCTACCAGTTTGCTGTCAGAGGTATGTTCTTTGGGTTGTGTTGCAGACCTGTGTTCAATGTCCTTGGAGAGAAAAGGTGCCCCTGTGATAGGAGTTTACTAAAGCATCAGAGATGCATTAGGCATCTTGAGGAGTGGGTAAACATCTGGGAATGTGCCCTTTTCAGTTAAGGCATTCATTATCGAAAGCCAAGCTGGTATGAAGTGCTCAATCAATTCTGTGGTTAATAAGAGAGGTATCTGGTGTGAAAAATAATGGGAAATTCTGTGTTATCAATGTTGGTCCAAATATCTATGGCAGGGACGGGAAGGAATAATTGCCTACATAGGTTTAACCGATTCTAAAATACTGAATCAGTAAAATTTGGTATTTTAGAATCGGTAAAACCTTTTTACCTACATCTAGCCCCAAATTCCTTACATGATGACGGGGAGCTTTGCAGAAACAATCACAAAGAATACTAAAGAGCTCTTTCTGCAATTTCTAGCAGTTGCCTCTCAGCAGATTCAATTTATTTATCTACATGTTTACCTACCTGTAAACCTGCGTAATCCATAGTTTACTACACCCCACCCTGCCCCTCACCCTCCCCACGTCACCGCCCGGCAGGTACTCCCACTACCAACCGTGGCTGTGTAAGTTCGCTGTAGAGTCGTATATCATATACCCAGGACCTGTAAATTAAATTCTGTGAATGGACCTGTATCACTTACTCTGCTGTGCCAACTATTAAGTGGCCCAGGTCTGCCATTGCAGCCTGAATGCAGTGTTAAACTGCTATGTCGACTTGGCATTTAAACCCCCTTGCCAAGCTTTAAACCCCCTTGTATTAAATATGTCACCTCTAAGGTAGGCCCTAGGTAGCCCATAGGGCAGAGTGTTGTGTAATTAACAGGTAGGACATTTTAAGCTTTACACGTACTGGTAGTGAAACACTCCTAATTTGTTTTCCACTACTGTGAGTCCTACCCCTCCCATATGATAACTCTGGTGATTTCATATTTCATTTAGTAAGCTGTAATGTACCATTGGGAATGGGAAGCTATGTCATGTTTGGGTTCTATTAAATTGTCATGATAAACTCTCTTTCATGGTAAAGTCAGATTTTTTTATCACAATTTTTAAAAATGTCACTTTTTGAAAGTTGGCATTTTCTGCTCTTAGCTCTTGGGTCACATGACTGGGTGTAACTGACAGTTAAACTTTTTGGATTCTTCCAAGTCAGTCAATAGAGGGATTAAATGTGCCTCAATGGGCCATCTGGTGGCAGAATGGGGAGGCGGAGCTGAGCGCAGCCTCACTTACAACTGAATAGCATGTGCTCTGCCTTCATACAAAGGGCCTAACAACACCACATTGTTAATGCAGCCAGCTTGGAGCAGGGCAGTGGAGGTAGAAAATTACACGCACTTTAAAGCCACTGTCTAGAAGTTCCTCCTATCTCCCAGAACCAGTGCACCAGGATGTAAATGCAGGACACCAACTCTTCAGTACACATTTGTACTTGTGGATACTCTGCCAGTAAGGGGGACTTCTATGCTGCTGAAAGGACTGCCCCTTTGCTGGAATGCGGCTCTAAAAGACTGCTACCCGGTTGGATTGCTGCCAGGTTTTCCCTGCTGCTCTTCTAACTTCTGCCTGCGGACAGGGGCTGGATCATCAAATGTCCCTGGACCTCTAGTGTGATTCCTAAGGGCTAGTTTTCTGGCTTCCTGTTCAGAGCCACAGGGACACAAAAGGCATCCTCAATCTTGAACCCACTCTTGGACCAGGCCTGAGGTAGTTCTAATCCCCCATGTGGTGCCCCTCCAGTGCTGGACCCTTGCAAGTGGTGTTAATTTAATTTAATTTAAAAGAATTTATAAAGCGCACGTATGCCATGCGGCTTCATGGCGCTGGTGAACACTAAAACCAGGAACAGGGGAGCAGGAAGATTTTAGGCTGGGAAAGCTTTCAAGAAGAGATAGGTTTTGAGTGATTTTCGGAACTCCATGTAGGTGTTATAGGTGCCCAGATAGTCAAAATCCAAACTTCTGGCTAAAAAATGCTCTGAGAACTAGGAGGAGATCAGGACCAACCTGCCCGCCTATTTGCCCGAGGTACATTGCCAGTCTCCTGCTACATTCTTCTCTGCAACAGAAAATCCTTTTCAGGGGTCCTACGCAAAATGAATATCCGTCCTAATAAAACTGTCTTTGCCTTTGCCTACAGCCCACTGCTCCATATTGCTGAAGATTTTCAACTTCCAACTCATCGCAGGGCTGGTGCCAGGCATGAGCAGTGTGGGCAGCTGCCAAGGGCCCCGCACTCAGGTCAAAAACATGGGGCCCCACTTCAGAGTGAAAGGTCACACCACATATTAGCCCACATGTTTCTCGGGAGGCCCCTTCCCCATCCAATCACATCACAAATGTATTTTTTAAGTGCAATGTCTTGACCTTGTTGGTCCAAATGCGTGGTGGCATCGTTGAGGGTACACGGGTGGGGGAAAGGAAACAGTGGGGGGAGTTGGCCAAACTGAATAGTGAACACTTTTGTTTGCTCACAACATTCGGTGCGGGTGAGGGTGGAAGGGGGTGAGCGCCTCTCTTAAAAATCTGCCCTGAAACCTACATTTTCTATTTTCGGTTGCCAGGCAACAGAAGGCAACTTTGTTCCAAGGACTAGCCAGACAGGTGAGGAGAGGTGGGTCAGGGGAGGAAAAAACAGCCAGATCAGACAGGCATAGCAGCAGTGCTTAGCAAAGTGCATTCTACTGGGTCTTCAAGCACTGAATAAGGCTGCAGGGTCAAGGTATGGGGCCCACATCCCTAGGCCTTGTAGCCATTATCTAGTGCTGTGAGGCCCAGTGCAGACGGACTCCCTATACAAGGCCTCTTAGTGATTCTTAGCATCCAAGTGGTTAAGTGGGTTAATCTGTGCCAAAAGGCCATTGAAGTTTTAGACATACTTTTATGTGCCATATCTTGGTTTCTGTTTTTTGAAGATCAGGACTCTGCTTGTTATCTCTATGTAACTGGAGTTTATAGCAGTACCTTATTGTTTATTCCTCATTGCACTGATAAAATGCAACTTCGCTTTTTAGTTTTACAGGTGTGTTATAATCATGGTTAGCCCGCATCTACACATAATCTGTTGTTGTAATAATGTGTAAGCAAAGTGTTAGAGATTTTCTTCATCTATCCAAAGAATTAACGTAGGGAGCATACAAATGTGGGTAATTATATATATGTGTGAAGTATATCCTTGACTAATGGGCATATTCTTTATAAAGGCACCTGTATTGTGTGTATGCTATATTCATAGTTCATATATACATGTAGTTACATGTAGTTTAAATTTGTGTACTATACTTATGTTAGCTGAAAACTTGGTGGGCCTGACTTTAATTTCCCCTGTTTGCTCTTGGGCTGGAGGTTGCTAATTAGAATTTATGTGCTTTTGGAATTCTCTCTTTTCATGTCTCCAATGCAGGTGCAGGAATTCGTCCTCGTTAGCTTGAATAGCGTCTTTGTTTTAGGAGTTGTACTACACTTAGGGAGGAGTGAATACCTTTGAACAAGAGGGGCTGATAATGTGGGAGGATGTCCTTTGAGTATGGAAAGGCCTGGGATCCGAGATCATCGAGAAAGAAGCTAAATGTCCATTACCTCATGGAAGGCTACCTAACAAGAGGGGTCTAATTGGATGAAGTGTTTTCATGATGTATTCAGGGGTGTGATTTTCACCTTTTGCATTCGGGTTTGCCTTACCTGAGGAGAGGAGAGCATCTTAGAACGAGCTCTGTAGCTTTACGCTACTTGACCCAATTGACATGAGTGTGCTTCTTAGGAAGTCTTCACGCGCTGACACCTTTTATAGAACTTGCCTGGGGAAAAGCTATGTAGGGATCTCACATTAGAAGTAGTATAGGGACAGATGAAATGCTTTTTACTTATTCTATTATTATTATTCTATTAAAATTATTTATACCGCGCACTATCACCATCGGTTTCTTGGCGCTCCTTGATAAAAATAGCATTGATCCAGGGAAAAGCAGAGTTTTTAGGAGTGTGCGGAAACTGTCGTACTTTGGGCAGAGGCGAAGAGAGAGGGGTAGGGAGTTCCAGGTGGCGGGAGCCAGGGCAGAGAAGCTCAGGCCACCGTGCTTTTTTCTTTTAAATCTGGGGACCTCAAGGAGATTTAAAGATGCTGAGCGAAAAGCTCTGGCAGGAATGTGACGGGACAAGGTCGATGAGATGAACCTGGGAGCTGCGTCCTCGAGGGCCTTAAAGGTGGTACATGCCAGTTTGAAGATGCAGCGTTTGGAAACAGGGAGCCAATGCAGACTACGGAGGAGGGGGGTGACGTGCTGGTGTTTGGGCTGGCAGAAAATCAGGCGGGCAGCCTGATTCTGCACCAACTGAAGTCGGTGAAGGTGACATGCAGGGATTCCTGCGTACAAAATGTTGGCGTAGTCAAGCCTGGAGGTGATGAGCGCAATGACAACCTGGGTCAGGGCTTCTTTGTTAAGAAACCTGCTGATCTTGCGGATGCGCCTGAGATGGAAGAAACAGGCAGAAGTGACCGCGTTGATGTGAGGTCTCATTGATAGATCTTGGGATATGATCACCCCCAGGCTTTTGACTGAGCTCACAGGAGTGGGTGCAGTCCCCAGAGATGTAGGCCAGAAGGAGGCATTCCATGGGTGATTGGGGCCACCCACCAGGAGGAGCTCGGTCTTGGTGGGGTTCAACTTTAGGTGGCTGTGATACATCCACTCCGCAATAGTTAGCATGATGGACTGGAAGTTGGTGCGGGAGGAGGGGAGGGAGTCTACAGGGAAAATTAACTGCAGATCGTCGGCATAATTATATATTGTGACCGGGAAGTTACGGAGGGTGGCTAAAAGTGGTTGGAGATATAAATTAAAGAGGAGAGGGGATAGTGCCGAACCTTGTGGGACACCGCAGTGAAGGGGGGTGTAGGGTGCAGAAAAAGTGGAGAGGTGGACGGACTGTGAGCGCTGGTGAAGGAAGGATCTGAGCCAGTCAAGGGCCACTCCCTGGATGCCGGCGTTATGGACACGGTCGATCAAGATGGTGTCATCAACCGTGTTGAATGCCGCTGAGAGATCCAGTAGGACAAGGGCTTGAGAGATGTTTTTGTCGGCTCCTTTCCTGAGGGTGTCCATGACTGCCACTATGACCGCCTCGGTGGAATGGAGGGGTATGAATCCTGCTTGTTGAGGATCTAGAAAAGATGATTGCTCTATGAAAGAGCTCAGGCAGCGGGTCACGTAAGTTTCCAGGATCTTACCTAAGTAGGGGAGGAGAGAAATGGGTCTATAATTGCTGAGTATTATAGGGTCTGCATTGGGTTTCTTTAAGATTGGTAAAACGGCAGCTTGCTTGAAGGAAGATGGGACCACTCCAGTAGCGAGAGAGTTATTGAGTAATGCTAGCGGGGGGCCAGGGCAAGCAAGAAGGGCTCCTTTAAGAACCTGCGGGGGGCAGCAATCATTGGGTGATCCCGAGCTGACTTTATGAAGAAGTGATGAAAACTCTTGTAGAGATATAGGTGGGAATTCAGTCAAGATGCTAGTATTTGGGGGGGGGGGGGGCAGAGGAGGAGGCGTAGGAGATGCCGGCGTAGGGATTATGTTTTATTGTTGTGATTTTATCTATGAAATAAGAATTGAGTGAGTCGCAAAGGATTTGTGTCGGCTGAGGTTGGGGGGTGACTCGGTCTGGAAGGGAGAGCTCATTTACAATTGAAAAGATGTCTTTCGTTTTGTTATTCGAGTTCAGAATTTTTTGTGAAAAATAGGCCGTCTTGGCTTCCAAGATAGATTGTTTGTAGGTTTTTAAGGTCTCAATGTATACGAGTTTAAGCTGAGGGTCGTAGTGGCGACGCCAACGCCGTTCTGTTTGCCGCAGGGCGAGTTTGTCTGCTTTGAGTTGGTCCGTATACCAACGTTGAGCGTCATGGGGGCGCATTGCTTTGATAGTTTTCAGGGGGGCAGCTTTGTCGCTGGCCTGGCGTAACCATTCATCGAGTTTCTCAGCCTGATTCTCTAATGAGGATGGCAGCGAGGGTGCAGTGGAAGCCAGTGTTGCATGGAAGTCAGGAAGATTAGCCCTTTTCCAATTGCGAGCCATCTTGTTCTTAGTACGGGTGGGAAGACACAAGGTGTGTAGATGAAGGTGAAAGGAGATGAAGTAGTGGTCGGACCAGGAGCATGGATGGACTGAGGGGGGTGAGATGTCGAGGTTAGATGTCCCCACTTGGTCAGGTGTATGACCTTTCAGATGGGTGGGGGTGTGAATATGTTGAGAGAGGTTCATGGCTTTGAGAAGTTCAGTGAATTCCACTGATAAATGGCTTTCGTGGACATCGGCTGGCCAGTAATTGAAGTCACCGATTACCATGATATTAGCGTGGTTGATAGTCAGTTGAGCGATAGCGTCGCTGAAGAGTTTGGGGAAGAGAGGCATAGGATCAGGGGGTCTATAGACGATAACACAGACAAAAGATGATTTAGAGGAGGTGAATAAAAGTGCCAAGTGTTCTGTTTTTGGAATAGGGGTCATCGTGATCTCGGAGAAGGTGTGTTTAGAGCGAATGATAGCCGCCACTCCGCCACCGGTCTTCCCAACAGGCCGGTTGGCGTGCATGATATAGTATCCAATAGGGATTGCAGCAAGAATATCGGGGGCAGAGTCTTCAGTAATCCAAGTTTCTGCTAAGAGAAGGATATCGATAGAGCTTTGACGCAGTAATTGAAAGATTTCAAGCTGATGTCGAATGAGGGAACGGGTGTTAAGGTAGTAGATCAATAGGGAGGTGGTGGTCTGGGGTGCAGGGGGGGTTGGATCGTGAAGATCGCCCAGTGCCGGGAAGTCAGATGGGACGAGAATGCCACATGTCAGGGCCGCTTTAGCGGCACGGGCGGGAATGGGTCCAACGTGATTAAGACTCATTAGGTCGGCAGGGGAATATGAGTAAAAATCGGCATTACGACAGGGCCCTGGGCCTGGTCGGCTGCGGACGGGTGCAGACGGGCTTGACTTGTGCGCGACTTCGGCGCGAAGTCGGCGCTCCCGCTGCGCTCGTCCGCTGCGCTTCCTCCATGTCGCCATTAAATACTAAAGTGGAGGGAGCACTAGACCGCTAACCTGCAAGGATTCTGTGCAGGGCGGAAGTGATGTCACTGCCAGGAAGTGCCGCGCCTCGACCTGACCCTCCGCGCAAACGGCACAAGCCGGGGCGGAACGGGGCCACGAGGGAGTTAAGAGGCAGGTAAGAGTACCTTACAATAGCTCAAGAAGCAATGTGCAATGTGAAAAGAATAAATTGTCGACGTGCTTTTAAAATCAGCAAATGTAACAACAGTGAAAATCACATTACAGTTTTTAAAAAAGTTTGACCAGCGTGCTGGTAAATCAGCAGCGAAATTTAAAAGTTCAGAGCAGGAACACAGCACAGCCTACTACCGCAGCCTAGATCGCCGCGTTTTATCAAAGAGGCTAGGAGCTAAAGACAGGTTTTAAATAGTCGGAAAGGCTCGGCAGCACTAGACCGCTAACCTGGAAGGATTCTGTGCAGGGCGGAAGTGATGACACTGCCAGGAAGTGCCGCGCCTCGACCTGACCCTCCGCGCAAACGGCACAAGCCGGGGCGGAACAGGGCCACGAGGGAGTTAAGAGGCAGGTAAGAGTACCTTACAATAGCTCAAGAAGCAATGTGCAATGTGAAAAGAATAAATTGTCGACGTGCTTTTAAAATCAGCAAATGTAACAACAGTGAAAATCACATTACAGCTTTTAAAAAAGTTTGACCAGCGTGCTGGTAAATCAGCAGCGAAATTTAAAAGTTCAGAGCAGGAACACAGCACAGCCTACTACCGCAGCCTAGATCGCCGCGTTTTATCAAAGAGGCTAGGAGCTAAAGACAGGTTTTAAATAGTCGGAAGGCTCGGCAGCACTAGACCGCTAACCTGCAAGGGTTCTGTGCAGGGCGGAAGTGATGTCACTGCCAGGAAGTGCCGCACCTCGACCTGACCCTCCGCGCAAACGGCACAAGCCGGGGCGGAACGGGGCCACGAGGGAGTTAAGAGGCAGGTAAGAGTACCTTACAATAGCTCAAGAAGCAATGTGCAATGTGAAAAGAATAAATTGTCGACGTGCTTTTAAAATCAGCAAATGTAACAACAGTGAAAATCACATTACATTATGTACTGCCAATGAAGAAATCTCTTGATGTAGTCTATATAATCATTTGTGTTCTGATGCTGGAATTGGGGGTTTTGTGTCTGGTGCACCATCTAAACTTAATGCAAACATTTGGTTTTGTATTAGTGCCCATGTGTCTTTACACCCTCGGTATGAGATGTTTGTATGTTCAACTTTTCTTATACTGAAACTGAAGTAGGAGTCAGTATTTTTTCAGTGTCATTGACATTGGGAATGTATAATGGACAATTGAATTTCTCTCCCCTCCACACTTACAAGCAGGTAACAAAAGAGCCATCGACCAGGGGTCCCAGAGTAAGTCTAGAACGTGGAATCCGGCTCCATAAGTTGGTAGCAGAGTAGAATGGTTACCTCTTGAAGTGAGGGGAGAATCCAGAAAATTTAGAATGAACTCAGACCCAGAGCCCCAAATTAGAGCCCAATGATTGAGAGCGGAGAACGACAGGCTTTGGCAGACGCCAGCGGTGACTTTCAGTGTGGCGTAGACAATGGTGAACAGTGGCATGAGTATGAATGGGGATATGCGTACTAGATTGCGGTGATTTGATTGTGTGATGTTTTGCGGAGTTGGGATGATAGTTGAGTGATTGAAGCCTTTCGGGCAGAATGCATGCGGTCCATCAGTTTCATTTTGCTGGTTATCCCGGAATATACTTGTGGTGTAGAAAACACTGATTTGTTGTAATTGTCTTATTTTTGGTTTGTTGGGAAGTCGTGAAGCACTATCGATGACCCTATTGAGACTGGGAACTTTGTGTAAGGGAATTTGTTTAGAATTGCATGTGGAAAGACTCAGGCGCAGGATTAGATCAAAACGATTCGAGTGGCCAGCACAGGTGGTGGGTCACGGTGTGTGCATGTTCTTGAGCGAGTGAACACTATTTATCTTTTTGTAAGACAGACAATTACTTGTTTTGTAACTGTCCAGACATTAGGAAGACAGGCAGTTACTTGGTTGCATGAATACAAGAGTGAATGCGTATGGTGCGATTGTGTCGGAGGGTGAACCGCTGTGAGGAGGAAAAGGTGACATCAGAGTGTGCCACGCTGCAATAGGTCGTTTGGTGTAACGCCATGCTGGGATTGGTGGGTTGTCATGAGAAAGCAGGAACAAGAAAATGTTAGCAACAAGAATTTTGGAATAATCATGCGATGCTTTAGGGTGCCAAGAGATTTGTGTAGAGGAGAGAGAGGTGTGGTAACTCGAGTGAGTGAGAAGCGCCACATGATGATACTCCAGCACATTGTATGGCAATGAATGTGGGTCGTCATATTATAGTGAGGCTCCAAAATTGGCATAAGATAACTGAGAAGGAGGGGGTATTGTCTTATCCATGGTATGGGTCATTCCAATTGGATATATTACACCAGTTGAGGGGAGTGATGTCTTCATTACAGCCTCCTCCCAGACCAACATAGTTTGAGGCATTAAATGATCGGAGGCGAGCAGCACACACAAACAATAGGAAAAAAACTCAAAGAAGAGTGAAAAAGGCAATGAAGGTATATCAGGACGCATAATGGGATGCACAGTTGAAGAGGTGAAGGTTGAATACCATTGGGGAGAAAGGCTATATCCACTATTAGTGGATGAGGGAGGAAATCAGAACAGAAAGGGGGGTGATGGAAATGATTCAGATGACAGCTTGATAAAAACTAGAGTGAAGTGGGAGCTCGCACAGCTTAGGATTTTAAAGGTGATCAGTTTTGTACATGTGTAGTGTGCAACGAGAGGAAACACTGTCTGGCCAAGCAGTGTGAAATCCAAGGAACTCGTACAAAGCTCACTCTGATGAGAGAGAGCACCTCTGTGCACAACAAGAAGGACCGGTGGGTCTAGTTCATTTAAACATCAAAGGGTAATGAAGATAAAGCGACAAATTGATCATTAAGTATTCACTGTTTATTCAACAGTTGTTGAAATTGTTGCTTCATGATTCAATCAACATAAGATATCCCAAATTAAATTTCCATCATCAGATGAGTCATTTAGAAGCAGATTATCACAAAGGACATGTCATAAAACTCAGAGTGAATGCTACGTGTAACAGTAGCAACGTCATCTACATGTTGAAATGCCCCTGTGGCAAATGCTACATTGGACACACTGAGAGAAAAATCTGTGTACGTATACTTGAACACAAAAGCAACATTTGCACACAAAACTTGAAATCCAGTGTGGCCTCTCATTTTCTGGAAAACAGACACAGTGTGGCACAATTGAAATTTCAAAAACTTGAGCAAGTCAAAGTCACTGGGAATAATAAGAATACCCTTCTTAAAGGAGAGAACTTTTGGATCCGCCTTATGTCCACTATGGTACCTCATGGACTTAACAATCGCATGGAATTTCTCTGCTACCTGTAATGCATTGTCATACTTCATTGTTTTTACTCTCGGACTCGTTTTTCTGTATTACTCTTTTCAGTTTCGTTTTCCATTATTAGATATCTTCCTTCATATGACACCCTCCTTTCCAACATGGCCTCTACCATTCACCCTTCTGGTTAGCGGTTCCGTCTCTTTCTATGTTCGATTTTTAGTCCTCTTTTCATCTCTTCACTCCCACACGTCCTTATTTCACTTCATCTCAGCGGCTCCGCTGACTGAACACTGACTCCGCGGAACTCCGCGTTGTTTTTCCAACTTCGCCTTTAAGTAAGTACCCGTCCCGGGACTACTCCCTTCCCTGTCTAAATTTCTCCACTTGGGTTCTGCTAGTTTTGACCTTATCTTTCTACTGCATACTCCTCTTTACTCTTTTTCACCACCTTTATTTCACTAGCATCAACACACGGCGATTTGTTTTCCCACACGGTGTTACAACTTTCTAACCTTTCTCTACGTTTGTCACTGAATATTTTTTCAACCTCCGTGCACACTCTCAAATTGGCGTTTTCTTGACTCTTACACTCTTCTTTTAATCACTCTGTTTATATGTGAGCACCTTTTTATGATATTTTTGTTACTATGACATACGGATACATGATTGAATTGTGCTTTTTGGATTGTTTTGTAGAGTAATCCCCTGAAGAAGGGCGTGGCCCGAAATGCATCGGGATTTGTGATAATCTCCTTCTAAATGACTCATCTGATGATGGAAATTTAATTTGGGATATCTTATGTTGATTGAATCATGAAGCAACAATTTCAACAACTGTTGAATAAACAGTGAATACTCAATGAACAATTCGTCGCTTTATCTTCATTACCCTTTGATGTTTAAATGAACTAGACCCACCGGTCCTTCTTGTTGTGCACAGAGGTGCTCTCTCTCATCAGAGTGAGCTTTGTACGAGTAGCTTGATAAAAAAAACATTTAGCAGAGCATCCTCCACACTTTAATCCCTTTACAGAGGAGGGTAGATGAGTTATGGCAGATACAGTGAATATGGAAAGAATGGAAAAGTCATAACCAGCCCCTAGAGCAAGGGTAGTGGGGAGGATTTTAACAGAGGCAGAAGGAGTAGGGGGCCACCGTTAAGAGCAGATGAGCTGTTTTGGGACAATACGGTCACCGGAAGACCTTACGTTACCAGTCAATATTGGACCCATAGTTTCGGTGCATGATCCGAGCCTAGGGTAAAGCTGCAGTCAGCAACAGTCAGGTCCAGGAGAAAGAATCAATTTGAGGGGAAATATGACATGGTATGGGAAAGGTACATTTCTAGTGCCACTGGAGACAACTACACCATTGCCAGCAAACACAGACCCTTCCAGGGTGTGTGTGTGGGGTCTAGAATAGTAGAGGCAGGTTCATTGGTGAATTCCCAGTCAAATCTGAGAGTGTGGGAACCCCCAGCTGGAGGACCCATGGGGAAGATACTGGAGGTAGTAACAAGTCAGGGAGGGTCCAGAGATCAGTCAGAGCTGCGAACATGGGAACCCCCAGTTAGAGGATTTATGGGTGGATACTGGAAGCAGGAACGAGAAAGGGTCTTCCAGGATGTCAACATGTCTCACAGAATACACGGTTAGAAGATTGACAGAGGAATAAATATTGTGAAAGAGAAGGACAGGCTTGTGTGACGAGTCAGGGAATGATTGAAGCTGCAATGAGGGCAAACTTTTTAGACATGGTGAAATTGAATGGAGAATTAGATGAGATAATTGAGGGAGTCCTGCCTTTGGATAGAATCGCACTATATAGGCATGATTAGCTGTTGTTTGTGGTGAAGGACCTTACTCATAAGGCAAGGCGAGCACATGAGAAACTGACCGAATTGGCCCAAAAGTATAATGTAGACCTGACCAAAACTAGAATGCTGCATGAAAATCATAGATTGAATTACAGTGATCAGGAATTACAAGAGAAAACAATGACAGGTTTGAAGATACACATTTGTGAGTTGGTCATAGGAATGCGTACCTGGTGCAGACTTGACAAGTGGGAAGACAGGTGGTCTAAGAAGAAGAGTGTCAAAAAGGGAATAGGCGATGCGCCGCCTCCCGGAGTGGGAGCCGTTGGAGTTTAAACTTATCCATTGAGGGAGGTACAGAGCAGAGGATATGTGCCTTAGAGCAGGGGAGATTTAGCATAATTCACAAATGATTTTCCTCGGCTGAGGGAAAAACCTGCTGAATGGTACAAGCAAATTGATCGCTTTGTAAACATTTTGAAGGTGTTGTGGATTGATTTGAATACCTTGTTTGATATTGTTGTCCCAAGTGACTTATGGATTGCATGTAAAATTGCTGTCAATTGGCCATCTTCTCAACTAGAAATAGAACTTGTAACACATGGGACTTCACCAGGGGTTATGAAAAAGTTTGAACACGTGATCACCTGGTTACAGTCTAAGGTTGCACCACAATACATTGATTAGGTCAAATTAGATCGAATTACACAAGAGCGCAAGGAAACAGTGCATGCATACTATGAGAGGCTTTTGCAAACCTTCACCAGTACAGTGGGGTGGATACTCTAGACGCTAAGGATGTAAGACAGTTTGTTTCCAAGTTTGTGCTGGGATTGAGAACAGAGATTAGCTTCATGATCCAACAGAAATTCTATGATATGCCAGATAAAGTATTGATGAGAAGAAAAGGATGAATAACAAGTTAATGTTGGTTCAGATCAGAAATTCATAGAGGGGAGAACAGACCCACAAGGTAGGGGAAACATTTGGTCGGAGATAGGGAAATAACCAGGGAGGGATGCAATATGTGTCAGCTTCTATGGGGAGGGGAAGAGGAAGGGGAACAGATCCCAGGTCAGGAGTAGAAATAGTCACTTTGAAGAAGACCACCGCCTGTCATTATAGTCATAAAATCAAGCATTGGAAGTGCAAGTATAGAGCAAATCCAGCAAATCACATACAAGTTGAAGGGATAGTACAAGTGCCTGATGTTATGAATACTGTAATACGGCCTAGATCCATGGTTGGGGAGGTTTGAATCAGCAGATGCAGGTACCCTAGCCTCTGAGAATCCCACAGAGTAACCAAGTGTTCCAACAGCTGCCTTTGAGTGAGGTTTTTGATGATTTCAATCTGGACCCGTCATTATGACGGTGCCCGAGGGGGGAAAAAGATTGCGCTCTTGGAGCAGTCTTGGAGGTAGAACAGAGAGGACTGTTTGTGTAGGCGGGTATTGACTGTCTTCCCATTACATTCTTGATGGATACTGGTGCTACCCATTCTACTGTAAGGTCTGCAGTAGCACCAAACCTACTCTTTTCTGGACAATTGATCCAGGTTGTAGGAGCTGCCAATCAGAGGATGACAAATCCTATGACAGATGAGTTGCCTGTAAGGATAGGAATATTCCAAGAACTACACCAGTTTGTGGTGTGCGATTCGAGTCCAGTCAGTTTGTTGGGACGTGATCTTTTGTGTAAACTAAATTGTACACCCAAAGGAATAGAATTATACAAGTACAAGAGGTATCCTTTGCTAATAGCAAGAGTCAATAAAGTTCTTCAAATAAATCACAAAGAAGATGTTCTTCGTATCTTCATTTATTACTAGGCTAATAATTTATTGTTGATTGGATTGGGATATCGGCATGTAAAAAAGGCGTATTATCAGGATTAAAAGGTCTGGAGACTCTTCATTCAATCAGTGGTAATTCAGACAAAAATCTTCAAAGTACTAGTGGAGCCCCAGGTGACCTCGGACGTAGTGTGATCCGACATAGGAATGTACGCCTTTTTTACACACCGATATCACGATCCAATCAACAATAATTTATTAGCCTAGCAATAGCCCTGAAGAAGTCTGTTATGTTATGTTATGTTACTGTTTGTTTTGTAGAGCGCTCAGCTGCTCCAAAGAGCGTCCCGGCGCTAAAGATCATCACACCAAATACCAGCAGCAAACAAACAGCCATAACAGAAAATATAACCAGAATTAACCATAACAGCATTACAAAGCAAACAGATAAGTTTTAAGTCCTTTCCTAAAAACCGAGAGATTGGTGCACACCCGCAACGTCAAGGGCAGTGTGTTCCAGAGGCGGGGTGCAAGGTAACTAAAGGAGCGACCTCCACAGCGAGCACGCTTCACTGTTGGAACGATAGCCTTGGCCTGGGCAGCAGATCTCAGAGGTCTAGATGGAAGATAGAAATTGACCCTTCTCTGCAGATATTCAGCGCCGAAATTGTGAAGCGCCCTAAAAGCTGTAGTTAGGGTCTTGAAGAAGATAAGCTTACGAATCGGCAGCCAATGCAGAGAGACAAGGAGATTGGTGGCCCTAGATCTTTTAGCTAGACCGAAGATTGCCCTGGCTGCAGAATTTTGAACTATCTGCAGACGAGTCAGCAGATACTCAGGAAGACCTAAGTAAAGGATGTTGGCGTAGTCTAGGCGCGAGCCAATTAATGCTTGCACCGTGATTTTCTTATGCTCCAAAGATAAATAGGGCAGAAACTTATGCAACATCCTTAAGATGGCAAAGCACTTCCCAGTCAAGCCAGCAACCTGGGTTTTAAAGGAAAGAGTGTTGTCGACCATCATACCCAGGTTCTTAGCTGTGACCAAATCGCTGGCAGGGGGAGACATGGCCGAAGGCCACCCATGCTTCCATCGTTGGTCTGCAGGACAGCCAAAGAACAATATCTCGGATTTGTCGGAGTTGCATTTGAGGCCATTTTTCCCAAACCAGTCAAACACAAACTCCAAACACTTCCGAATGGCTGCTCCATCGAAGTCACAGCCCCTGTCACAAGTGAACAGGAGCTGTGTGTCATCTGCATAGTATATGATCTGGGCCCCTAGCTCCTCCACCCGTGCCGCAAGAGGTGTAAGGAAGATATTAAAGAGGGAAGGACTCAGTATGGAGCCCTGCGGGACCCCTACCTCAAGCTGCGGCATCCGGGCGGAGAAAGGGGGAGCCCAGATCGTTTGTCTCCGATCGGCCAAAAAAGACTGAAACCATGCGAACACCGTACCCCGCAGCCCAATCTCCCAGAGTCTAATTAGGAGGAGATCGTGGGGGACGGTGTCGAAGGCCGCCGACAAATCAAGCATGATAAGCAGGGCCTTTCCACCCCTATCGAGGGTCTCCTTCACAATCTCAGTTACCTCAAGTAGAGCGGTCTCGGTGCTCAGGTTAGATTTAAATCCAGACTGTGACTGATGTAAAAGGGAGTTACCCTCTACAAAGTTGGTAAGGGTGGTATGAACATACTTTTCAGTGATCTTGGCCAGGGCAGGAAGCAGCGAGATTGGCCTATAATTGGAATGCAGTTTGGCATCTGCATTCGGTTTTTTAATGAGGGGAAGAACTAAGGCCTGTTTCCAGGAGGAGGGGACTTTGCCCGACTTCAAAGATGCATTAATGAGAGGGTTGATGATCGGGTTAAGGGCAGGTGCCAGGGTCGCAAGACACTTGGCGGGACAAGGGTCCAGAGGAGAGCCAGATTTCAGGCTAGACAAAAGGTCAAGCGAGGCCTGAGGCTCTAAAGAGGGAAAACAGTGCAGGGTAGGGCCCACGAAATCCATATGCATAGCTGGTGGGCATAACCAGGGGTTGGAAAGGCCGTCGACCTCTGAACCCGTACTCAAGATGATCTGGGTTCCTTGCAAAGCTGACTGGATAGTACGTATTTTATTAGTAAAAAATACTGCAAGCTCCATGATCCAAGGTTCCGAGAAAGCAGACGCAGGAGTGCAGCAGGAGGGAGAGGTGAATTCTTTAACAATCTTAAAGATCTCTTTGCAGGAGCTATCTGCTTCCTCGATCCTTTTAGCCAAAAAGGATTTTTTCTCTGCAACGATCTCCCTGTGATATTCTTTCACTGCTGCTCTGTAAGTCTGCTTAGCCGATGTATCATAGTGCCTCCTCCAAATTCTCTCCAGCCTCTTGCAGTGCCTTCTCTTGGCCGCCAAGGCAGCAGAGAACCACGGGGCTGATGCTCGTGCCAGTTCAGATCTAACCTGGCGAGATGGTGCCAAGGCTTCCAAACGTGCGGTGAGCCAATTCTGAAAACACACCACATCATCCTCCAGACTGCCCGTAAGAACACAAGGATGGGTTTCTAAAGCCTGGGTGATCATGGCCGGGGTGACTTTGTGGAAGGCTCTAGAACTACGAGCAGCGAGCCGCTGCGAAATGCGGGCGGCCACAGGCTGATGTACTAGCGTGAAATCCGCTAGGAAATGGTCCGACCAGAGAACTGGGGCAAGGGAGGAAAGGACCACCGGAACGGTCGAAAAAATTTGATCTAAAATATGCCCCTTCTCATGTGTAGGAGACTGTAGGTACATATGAAGTCCCACCGATGATGTCATATACAGAAATTTTTGCACTTCAGGATCCTCGCCCTTATCCATGTGGATGTTAAAGTCCCCGAGTATTAGGCAGTGTTTTGCTCTAAGACTCAGTGTGGAAATGATCGATAGCAAATCCTCAGTAAAGGAGCCAAGAGGGCCAGGTGGTCTATAAAGCAAAAGCCCCAGGCAGGATTGATGGGGGGATAGGGCCAGGGAGAAGGCGAGGATTTCACAGTCAGGCAAATCATCCATCGACAAGATGGTACAAGGAATGTGCCTTTTAATGATAAGTGCCACTCCGCCTCCCCTTCCCTTGCATCTGTCTCGACGGAAAATAGCATAAGAGGGAGGGATGGCAATAGCCAGATCAGGTTCCGAGCCCTCACCGAGCCATGTTTCTGTGAGAAAGAGACAGTGTATGTCATCTTGTGTTAAGAGATTATATATGTCGAGAGCGTGCTGAGGAAGAGACCTAGTATTTAACAAGGCGGTCTATACCACCAAAGATGAAACACGTGTTTAGATTTTCTTAAGAAGAACATCATAATAAATGAAGATACGAAGACCATCTTCTTTGTGATTTATTTGAAGAACTTTATTGACTCTTGCTATTAGCTCGGGATACCTCTTGTATTTAAATTGTCAATTCAAAATCTCAGTGCAGAAATGTTTCCTGAACTAACGGTGGATGAACCGCCACATGAACTTGAAAGAAGTTGTCTATCCTGTGGTGTGGCACTTTACAGGTGAAGAGATAGGACTGATTCAAGGGGCTGAGCTAGTTCAGTTGGAAATGGCCCTTTTTGCGGGGTTATCCCCAAACCTTTTGCTTCTTCCTCCCTTGTTTTTCCTGACCTGTGGTTGTTAGCAATAGGACTCTGACCTCTGCTGATCAGTGCTAAAGTGCATATGCTCTTCCTGTAAATTATTACCGTGATTGGTTATCCATGATTGACCTATTTGTTTTACCTTTATATGCTGGGTATTCTGAACGGTTTATTAAAATTTGGGGTAGGATCTTCCCCTTGTATAGACTCCCGGAAAGGATATTTTTTCTAAATGGATAAGAATTGTCTTGGCGTCACCAATGACCAGATAGCCGCAATTTTATCAGGGCCATCATTACTCTCGGGTGCCCCACTCAGGGGCACTACTTCTGCCCGAGAAGAATGGGAGAAATTATCCAATCTTAAGAAAAAACAAGTGAGGATTGCACTGCATGGTGCGCTGATGACTGAATACTACACAGCAGGTGCAGCACCCCCCAGCCTATTAGTTAGAATCGAACCAAGGATTTTCTTGGACGACAATAAATTCCGCCAGGATTGGAGTTTCATCCCTAACATATGTACTAGGGACTGGCTCATTTTAATAATCAGTACCGCCCAACGTTTGAGCGAGGACCTTTTAAAAGAAATCATTGAGTTGGAGGAAACCATATCCAAGGACACAACCCTCTTGAATAGTAAAGAGCATCTACAGAGAATTCAGGACGATTTGGCAGACTATAAAAATTATATGGTCAACCAAAAAATTAAAGGGCTAACCAAAAACTTAGAGAGGTACTCACATGAGTGGGCCTTTCCGTATGTAAAGGAAGAGTACTATCAACAGACAACAGATCAGCAAAGTGCAGGTACACGGCAGAGAGGCAGAGGTGGTAGACAGCAGTTCAGACGAACTCCTAACAACTGGACGTTTGACAACACCTCTAGTGAAGAGGAAGAGGAACCCCAACAGGGTAATAGGGTTAGGTTTAACCAACAGAATCGCCAGGACGAAGATTTGGGGGCCCTACTACGCTCTTTTTTAGGGCAAGGTCAGGGAACCAATCACAACAGGGGGAGGGGGAACCCAGGAAGAGGCAGAGGGAGAGGCAACTCAGTACCCCAATGGCAGACCCACTCACCCAGGGTGACTCGCAGCAGAGGTCGCACACCGAACTAGATGAAAGCATTGTTGTGAACTTGTCAGACTATACTCTAACTTCTGATGAAGAGAGAGTCTTGAACAAAGGTTTAGGATTCGTCCCTACACCCAGACACAATGCTTTTAAATGCCGTACAGAATTCCATGAAACAATGAGGAGGATTAAACTAAAAAAGTTTTTTGCTAATAAAGAAAAAGATACTGACTCGTTCCGAGGGACTAATCTAAAAAAAACCTCCACTTTTTGTCCTCCCATGGCGACTATGGGTCCGGAGGTGGCTGTGTTTGAGGAAAGGGTCTTACAAGACATAGAAAATTTTGAAAAATCCCAGGAACATCTTAGACACTCAAACATGACTAAAGATGATTGGAACGCAGTAAGGTCACTTGAACAGAATAGTCTGCTTACTATAAAACCAGCAGATAAGGGGGGTGCGGTTGTTGTACTAAATACGAAAGATTACGATGCAGAGGTACAACGTCTGCTGAATGTACGTACAAACTACCGTCCTCTTAACAAGGACCCTGTCGAGGAGCTATCCAAAATGATCAATGAAATTGTAAGCAGGGCTAAGACTAACAAATGGATCTCGGTAAAAGAAGCGGAGTTTCTGGTCAATGACACCCCCAGGACTCCTGCTCTATACATCTTACCGAAGATACATAAGCCTACTCGCCCACCCCCCGGCAGGCCTATCGTGTCGGGGATACAATCAATCCTTGAGCCTCTTTCGCAATATGCGGATTATTTTTTACGCGAGGCAGTGGTGAATCAACCATCCTTCATAAAAGACACCACTGATATTCTGAACATTTTGGAGAGTGTTCCCTTCGATTTGGAGGTCCAATGGTTGGTAACCATTGATGTTGAATCTCTGTACACGAGTATCCCTCAGGACGCTACGCTGGTGGCAGCAGCACGCGCCCTGAGGGACCTCGAGTGGTTCTATGATGTTCCACAATCATTCGTCATGGAATGCGTTGAAGTGGCTTTGACTCGTAACTACTTCATGTACAAGAACCAACTGTACTTACAGACCTCTGGGACCTCCATGGGGGCCACAATGGCCCCCAGCCTGGCATGTATATACGTTGGCCAGTTTGAGGAGCACATCGTCTATCCAGATACCAACCCCTTCCAGAGGCAGATTTGCCTCTGGAAGAGATATATAGACGATGTGCTCTGCATTTGGTCTGGCTCAGAGGAGTCGCTACTTGAATTCTGCACTTGGTTAAACTCACAGGACCAGAGTCTTAAGTTTACTTGGTCATACAGTCACACTAAGGCTACCTATCTGGATCTGGATATTGAGGCCAATGAGGTCGGTACCTTGAGTACTCGGGTCCATCAAAAACTCACTGACAGAAATTCCCTTCTATTGTACAATTCACACCACCCGAGGGCCCTGCCTGACAATCTTCCGGTGGGCCAATTCCTTAGATATCGGAGAAATTGCTCTGAGACCAAAACCTTTGTTGAACAGTCCATTGACCTCACAAAAAAACTAGAACAGCGTAACTATCCACACAAGGTTGTGAAGAATGCGAGAAAGAGGGCGCTCAACACTCCTCGTGATATTTTACTTGAGCACAACACCAGAGTTAAAAAGGACTGCTTACCAGTAGTTATGACTTTTGAGCCTATGGCCACGAAGATTAGGCAGTCAATCAGAAAACACTGGGGTTTATTAAGTAATAAAGATTTCTCGATGCCCCCCCCCCCCCAAGATTCGCCTTCAAAAGGTCAGGGAATCTAAAGGACAGGCTTGTCCACACTCGGGATCGAGTACCTCTGAAAAGCGATACCACGACGATACCAAAGGGACATTACCCTTGTGGCACATGTTCAGTGTGTCCATTAACCAGCAAATGCAGTAGTGTCATGTTATCTACTGGAAGAGAATGGTTCCTAAACCAATTTAGTAACTGTAACACCACCAATGTGGTTTATAGGTTACTGTGCAGTTGTGGTCTACAATACATTGGACTCACGACGAGGAGAATAAAGGTTCGCATACAGGAAGACCTAAGCACCATCAGGGCTGGGAAATTGACGACCAAATTGGTCCAACATTGTCATCAAGAAAAACACAGCTTCACATGGACAGTGTTGGAAACAGTAAAGGGAAATCCCACCAACGTGGAGTCAATCTTGATCACAAAGGAAGCAAAATGGATTTTCAGAGAGAGCAGTGATAAGCAGGGCCTTAATGAGATTATAGAGTGGAACAAGGTAAAATAACTTGTCAACCACCTTCAATGTTCTGCCTTCTGAGTAGGCGCTTTGTAGCCAGATACACTATTTTGGGGCTATACATCCTGCCACTGGTATTAGACATCAGCAGTATCCATAAACTTGATTCCACGAAGGTGGCTCCTCCCTTTTAATGCCTGTTCAATACTCTGTGTTCATTTAATATAATGATATAACATTTTTTAGTCCTGTTGTTGTACTCTAGTCGATTGTCATATGTACAACACAGTCTGGACTTATCCACCGTTTATTTTCAGGGTTGCCTCTGTATTTACTCAGATACAATCCTAGAACGTCCTCACCATTCCATAATGGCGCCCACAGTGGTTATCGAATTCCCTTTACTTCTATGAATGTGTACACATATTCGAGGAATCGATTTATGATGGTTAGGAGACTGGCACACATGAGGAGGGCTCTTTATTTAAGTCCTTATTCAAGTTTTCCCAAAAACTCTGGTTTCATTCTAACATTTTAAACTATTTATTTAATTTCACCCACTGCGGTGATTTAGCAATTCCATAATGGCGCCCGCTTTGGTTAGTGAAGTCTTTTACTTTCTTTCAGGCCTCATCACGTGACAGGGGTCTTCTCCTATCACGTGATCATAGTGCGCGATGCTCAATCAACTGGCCCGGGAGGTTTAAATGGTGTACCTTCGCTCCCGCTTGTTGTTCCTGGGATGATACAACGCCCTTGAATCTCGTGCGTACGGTAAGGAGAGGGCTCCGGGTTCCGGGCGCCGTCGGCAGCCCGACTTTGCATATCTGCTCCGTGGATCGAGCGGACAACCTATACCGGCATGAACAGTGTGTATTATGCACAACTCGTCCACGGGTTGTAATTATGCCCCCAGCACACTGATAGCAGGCTATGTAGGCGGGTTGCTAGTTTAAACATCCCCGCTCACAGACCCTAGGAATGCAGAGTCCCTGGGTTATGTGGGTTTGTTCCGAATGGACATTTTTGTACGTTTATCCTTTCAGCAACAGCAAGCAGGTTGCCCTCCATATATTGTCTACAATGAGGTCAGAGGAAACGCGTATGTTATGTGAGCGTTCCAATTTGACTCTAGTTATATACATTTTTAATAACAGTGAGCAGGTTACCTTTAGCACAGATACCAATGAATGGCACTATTGGGTCAGAATATATGCATTGACACGGCACAATAGAGAGGATCCCTTTAGTCAGCAATTCTCTGTTGATGCTCTATTGGGGTAAATGTGTATTGGGTTGACACTTTTTCACGAGTGGGGTGGCAGCCCACGCATGCAAGGGGAATTCAAAGAGCATGCTAACATATACATATGATACTGATTACATATAAATACCCCACAGGTTGATGTGACAACCGACTGCTTGGCGGAGTACTGCTTGTTCAGCTGGTACGAGGGAGCATAGCTGAATAAGGGTAAACTAACAATGAATAATTTCATTAACAGTATTTTTTTAAAAAAGCACAATAATTTGGATGTCTAGATTATGAACTGGTCGTGATTTCATTTTATTCTATTTCATTTTTTCAACTCGGCAGCTTCCTGTTCAAAAGATGTTGGAAGTGGGTGCAGTAACAGAGTATTGACCCTGATGAATCTGCCATAAAGGTTTCTGGGCAGTGAAACATGTTGGTCACAGGTAGTGGTATGCGAATTTAAGCTACCAGCCTTTTTATTTCAACTGCGCACACCCCAATCATAAATAAAAGTAGTTTAAGAGGTGTGTCTGTTGATTTTATCTTTCACTCTGTTTTGTTTGTCTAAGGAGTCACGCTCTAAACTCCTTGCTATGCACCTTCTCTTTACCTTTTTTTCTCACTTAGTCACCAAATTCTGGAATAGGAATGGCCACCTATGATGAGAAAGGGGCCAAGTTTCTGGTAAACATCTGACCAGATCGCCCCGAGGGTGTTCGCCCGTGAGGTGCCTTCCTCTCCGCCACACATTTTTCCTTTATTACTTTGGTGTATGTGTGGGTCTATGTATGGTCCTATGCAGTGCTGACATTTTTTGGTTGCGCCGAGTTGAAAATATATGGAACCCCCCACAATCAGTAATAGTGACAGACTAGATTGTCTGTTTAAGGACAGTAGGGCATTAGAGACAACTAACACCTAAATATAGAAATAATATCGGGTGTTCTCCGAGATTCTACTTTCTGAGAATTTAGGCGGACTAGGGTCTCATGCCCGTTAGATAATTACTAACCATAGTCCTGGGTATTGGGAATTCTTTTGGATTGTGTTACCTTTAAAGGCCCCAGTAAAGGGCCTTGAGTGTGCCAGGGCTGGTAATTCAAATGCTAATAGTGGGCCTGCAGCATTGATTGTGCCACCCACATGAGTAGCCCTGAAATGGTGTCTCAGGCCTGCTACCGCAGTGATGTGCGCAGTCTGTGAACTGCCATGCTGTCCTGGCCAGTGTACCCACTGACCAGGCCTGACCCTTCCCTTTTCTTACACATTGGACACCCCTATGGTAAGCCCAAGGTGGGCAGGATGCAGTGTATGTGAAAGGTAGGACATGTACTAGTGTGGGTGACATGTCCTGATAGTGAAATACTGCTGTTAGACCTGGCAGCTTTGGTGTAGTTTATTTTTGCCTCTACCTTTTGTATGTTTGACGTTGTGCTTAATTTTGGTTTTGCTGGTTCAGATGCTTTGGGCACTTTGCCGCTGCTGATCAGTGTCAAAGTGCCAGTGCTCCCTGTGTAAATTGGTATTGTAATTGGTTATTCATGATTGGCATATTTGTATCCCCAAGAAGTCCCTCGTAAAGTGCACTGAGTGTGCCAGGGCTGGTGATACAAATGCTACTAGTGGGCCTGCAGCACTTATTGCGCCACCCACCTGAGTAGCCCTAAAATGGTCTCCAAGGCCAGCCATCGCAGTGCCTGTGTGCAGTCTGTGAACTGCCATGTCAACCTGGTCAGTGTCCCCACTGACCAGGCCTGACCCTTCCCTTTCTGTACACATTGGTTACCCCTATGGGAGGCCTAAGGCGCCCCCTTGGGGAGGGTGCAGTGTATGTGAAAGGTACAGCATGTACTAGTGCAGGTGACATGCTCTGGTAGTGAATTACAGCCATTTTTGTTTTTCACTATTGTAAGGCTATCTTGCCCATAGCCTATCATGGGGAATGCTGACTACAGTGGTTACCTGCATATCTTCCCATAGGAGCAAGATGGGACATAAAAGTCTGGTATCCCTGAACTCTGAATTTAATAACACATCTTTTAGGAAAGGTGGTTTTTCAATCCTGTGTTTGAGAACTGCACTTTTAGAAAGTGGCTGTTCTCTTGTCTGACCTTTCTGTGTGCCTTGGTCTGTTTGTGAATTGACTGTCTGGTTTGTGAGTGGCAGGGGCTAGGTGGCTCCCAGAGGCTGAGTGGGCCATCCCTGGGCTGAATAGCTCCATCTGCATCTAGAGTGGTGGGAAGGGGTAGCACCTGGACCTGAAAAGGGATGTGCCTGCCTTCCACAACGCTGGTTCCACCTCCTGCTGGGCGGCTGACGACCCTGACCCTCTCTCTGTATGGAAAGGAGGGGACAGGAAAACAAAGTGCTCAAGGAACACCCAGAACTAGTTCAGGCTGGGCTCAGAGCCCTCCTGCACAAAGGGAAGAAATACTTTTAGGGGTATAAGTATAGGACCCCAGACTACAGACAATTAGATCATCCTGGAATCAAGAAGAAACCTATGCCAAGGTGAAAGCTGGAAGACTGAAGAAGGAAGACTGTCGTGGACTGACCTGCAGTTGCTTTGCTGCCAAGGAGAGAGGAAGGACTTTGCTTTGTGCTGTGTCCCCTTGCTTGAAGGAATCGCAAAGGGCCTGAGAAGAGTTGGCTCCCTGTTAAGAAGTCCCAGGAACAAAAAGACTTCACCCCCAGCTTCCCTGACTCTACTAAGAGAGTTCTGTCCTTCCCAGAGTGCTAGGGCCAGTTGTGGTGCCTCTGGAAATTGTACCTGTGCTTGGTAAGCTGGAAATCAAGATACTAAAGACTTTCTGCAAAGTTTCATGCATAGCTCGCTTGCAGAGAGCATCCCGGTCAGTGCAAGGAAATTTCTGCCGCCACGAAGATAGAGATCGTCGCAGCGCCTGTTGCCACTGCAAGAACTGACGCATCCTTCGCTTGTGGAACACATCGCTCCGGTGCGGGAAACATACCATCGCTGCGAACATCCTCGCAGAGCCTGTCATCACTGGGTAAGATCGTCGCACCGCTTGCTTGCGGACCACATCACGTCACTGCAAAGAGTCGCCGCAGAGGCATTGCATCGAGGGGCCTCCAGAGGAGAAGATCGACTCTGCGCTGCGCATCACCACCTTACCTGAGATCGTCGCCGTCCCGAAGATCGTCGCATCGTACCTTTTGCAAGCCTCTTCCACTGAAACCTGGGCACCGGAATCCACACTAGGTATCGCATCCCTCCCCATACAGACCGAAGTCAACGCAACACGCCTGCTGCGTCCAGCGGGGTTGTCGCATTGCCTTCCCAGGGTCTCAGGAGTGACGCATCGCTTGCTTTTCAACGCTGCAGCTTTCACTTGGAACTTTTGTTGCATCTAAAGGTACTGTTGGCTAAAACGTGACGCTACTGTGGATTATTTTAACGCAACCTTAAGAACTCTTATGAAACCATATTCTTGAACTGTGTATGTTGGATTTTTGTCGTTTTGGTCTTGTGTAATTTAGAATAAATACCTTTATTTTTCTAAATTGTTTTGAAGTCAGTTTGTGCCATTTTCACTGTGTTACTATGAGTGTTGGTACAAATACTTTACCCATTGCCTTTGATAAGTCTGACTGCTCGTGCCAAGCTACCGAGGGGGTGAGCAGGGGTTATCTAAAGAGTGTATCCTTCTTACCCTGACTAGAAGCAAAGGTCCCTATTTGGACAGTGGTACCTACCTCTGCCAACTAGAGACCCCCAATTCTAACAACTGCCAAGCTCGTTTTTCACTATTGAACAGCCATCTTGCCCATAGGATAGAATGGGGAATGCTTTGTCCCATGTGTACCTGCATATCTCCCCATAGGAGCAAGATGGGAAGCTGAAGTCTGGTTTCCCTGAACTCAGAATTTGATAACGCATCTTTTAAGAAAGATAGTTTTTCAATTCTGTGTTTGAAAATAGCACTTTTAGAAAGATGCTATTTTTCTGTTCAACCTTTCTATGTGCCTCTGCCTGTTTGTGTATTGACTGGCTGGTTTGTGAGTGAGAGAGGCTGGGAGTGGCTGCAGGAGGCTGTGGGGTCAGCCCTAGGCTGAATGGACCTATCTACACTTAGAGTGGTGGGAGGAGTTGCACCTGGGCCTGAATAGGACTGTGCCTGCCTTACATAATGCTGGCTCCATCTCCTGCGGTGCGTCTCATAGCCCTGGCCCACACTTACAAAGGAAGAAGACCTGCCCTGGTAGAGGGCACCCAGAACTGGTTGGGACTGGATCCTGGACCCCCTCAGACATAAAGAACAAAGACTTTTGAGGTATAAGAGTAAGACCTGAAACCCCTGTAATTTAGACTTCTGCAATCAAGAGGAATCCCTGCCCACAAAGATCAGCTGAAGAGACTAAGGAAGACTGCCCTTGCTGTGTGTTCTGGTAGTGACCTGTAGTTTGCTGTTTTCACTGAGGAAGGGGACAAGGGGGACTTTGCTGTGTGCTGTGCCCCCCCCCACCTTCTTGATGAAGGGACTTTGCTGTGTGCTGTGTCCAAGAGTCTCCAAGGGCCTGATGAGAGCTGGCCTCCTGTTACAGGAAAACTCAGGGATATAAAGGTTTTCCAAAGGATCATCTGCCCCGTGCTGCGTGCGTGTGCTTTGAACCCAGAGTGTGTTTTACAAGGAGCCCGTGTTGCCCAAGGGAGCTTTCTCTGTGACCTCCTCTGTCCAAGAAGCCCTGGGCCTGCCTTCACAGCCGCTGGCGCCAAGATCTACAAGAGCTCAGTGTCTACTGGGGGCTACAAGAGCACTCTACTGGCAGTTGGTGAGCCTCCGTGAAGCCTGCTGTACTCAGGAAGAGATTCTGCCCCGATAACGCTGTGTGCGTATGCGCGCCAGGGATCAGGGTGTGCTCTGTTGTGAAGTCTGGCCCTGCCCTGATGCTGAGGTGTGTACCTGTGCCCGAGTACGAGGTGCCAGAGCGGCCCTCGAGGAAATGCCCCCTCAGCGCTGGGATTGGTGGAGGGGCAGCGCGTCGCCCAGCAACCAGGAGGCTCGACCCGGTGCAGCTGTGCCAGGATTTTCAGCCACATCAATCATTTCCTAACAGCACGGGCCTGTCATCAGTGAATCCGCGCTGAGCTCCTGAAAGTGCACCCGAGGCTCGGCCGCGATCTTCAGGCGAGACAAGTTGCCCTCGAGTGAAGAGGGGCTGCCACGATTCCCCGTTTAGCCAGGGATTGAGGCTGACATTGATATTCAATCTGAGGTAAGGCTCGCAGTATAGTGTGAGTCTGCGACGCCTGAAACTGGTGGGGGCCGCGGGTGACGGTGCAAATGCACTGGGGTGGCTACAAGTGCATCGGGAACCAAAGTAAGCATGAAAGGCAGCCCTCCCGAATACCGGTACAGCGGGGGCCTCAGATTTTACAGAAGCACCCGTTCTATCAGAGAGTGAACTGGAGGGAAGGGCTGTATCGCTCCTAAAGATAGAAACACATTGCAGGGCACTTTTGACCGCGCTTTCCCAGGGCGGTACCACAGAGGAGAGCATTTCTTATTTCTCCTGTCTTAAGGAAACCTGCTAACGAACAGTGCTGCAAGTGAACTCTCTGGGATAGATAAAGACCATAATAAAGACTATAAACAGTGATATAAGTTATGTTGTAACCAAGAGAGCCCATGCTGAATTTCAGAGAACGCTGCCATACAACTTGATCCCTGAAACTGTGGCAGGAATAAGACCTGTAATTGAGTCCATGATTGCACAAGGCATTCTCAGGGAGATTAGAGGAAGCACATGCACTTCGGATTGCAGAAACCGATTGGCAATTATAGGATTGGGCAGGGCCTATGAAAGGTCAATCAATTGTGATCTCAGGTTGTCTTGTGGTACTGAATCCAGCTGCGATCCTCTTTCACATCCCTTATGAAGCAGAATGGTTTACTGTTATTAACTTTTCGACACGACTCCACGAGTAAAGCCAATTTCTATTTGCTTTCCGGTTGGGGAATCATGTGTTAATATGGTATCGTATCCCACAAAGGTATACTGAGAGTCCATTTATCTTTAATCAGATCTTGAAAAAGAATCTTGAGCACCGAACATTACTGCAGAAGTTAGATCTCATGCAATACATAGACGCCCTCCTGATTGCTTCAGAGACCGAAGAAGCTTGTAGGGTTGCTCTGTTAAATCATTTGGCACAAAACAGGCAAACGTGTCCCCGTAAAAACTTCAATACTGTTTTTCAGAGGTCCAGTGTTTGGAAAGGCAAGGGAAAGGTGTCACTTGATTGCATTGAGGTGATCATACAAATGAATCCGCCTACTAAACAGAAAGAAGGTTGGATGTCCTTGGAAATGGTCGGCTACAGTCGACAATGGTATCCCAATTGGGTTAACAACTGATTGGTTGCTTTCCTGGAACTGAGAGAGAGCCTGTGTCATTCTCTGGCTTTAGGAATGGCTGATTACAATAAAGCAGTTTCGGTCTCCTTTGGAGAGAGGGATGTTGCACCCTAGCTGTACTCACCCAGACACATGGGGGTGTCTGTAGACCAGTGCATATTTCTCAGCTACATCAGATCCTTTAGCATCCGCGTTGCCCGGATGTCTCAGATCTGTTGCTACAACAGGTGCCAACATTGAAAGGTGCAAAAGTATTGTAATGGGTCTTCCACTTACTGTTTATGTTCCACACTCAGTTGAGCTCCTGATGACGAGAACCAATAAACAGCATTTGACTAACAAGAGGCTTACCCGATATAAGCAGGCTATTTTGGCCTCTTAGAGTGGTACCTTGAAAAGATGCTCTATGTTAAATCCTGCTACTTTGATGCCTGTTCCAAATCTCGACGGGGAAGATTGCGAGGACCATTACTCTCTGTATGTAACTGAATCAGATCAAGTCCTTTCTTTTGATGGTTTGTCTTTAAGAGACAATGAGGGTCATTTGAAAGCAGTTTGCTGTCTGCACTGTTTTTGGAGATGTGGAAGCTGCTTGCTTAGAGGTAGTAAACTCCACACAAGTACCTGAAATCATTGCCTTGACACATGCATGTTTTGTTTTGGATCAAATCTGAGTCACCATCTTTACCGATAGCCAGAATGGGTTTGGCGTACCTCATGATTTCGGACAGTTATGGTCACAGAGAGGGTTCTTAACGTCATCATGTAGTCTGTATAATAATTTTTTTTCTGATGGTGGAATTGGTGATTTTGTGCCTGTTGCACCATCTAAATTTAGTCAGAAAATTTGGTTTTGTATAAGCGCCCATGTATCTTTACACCCTCATTATGAGGTGTTTGTATGTTCAACTTTTCTTGCCGCTTTAATAAATATACTAAAACTGAATTAGGAGTCTGTATTCTTCCAGCGTCATGAACATTGAGAATCTATAATTGACAATTGAATTCCCCCCCCCTACCTCCCCCCCCACACTAACAAGCAGGTAACAAAAGAGCCATCAACCAGGGGTTCCAGAATAAGTCTAGAACATGGAATCAGGCTCTATCAGCAATATTAGCGGTCATACTGAACCAACCTGTATGTGTGCGTTTGCAAAGCTTGTGACAACGTTATTATTGTACCACAGTTACAGTACATACTTTGGGCACGATTCACAGAACTAACTGAAGACAAATTCCTAAACTTACTAACATTTACACATTTTGGAATTCACAGAAGGCACTTACTTATTTTGGTATTCACAGAAGGCACTTACTCATCAATGAGTAAGTGCCTTCTGTGAATACAAAATGATTAAGTGCCTTCTGTGAATATCAAATGAGTAAGTCCCTTCTTACTCATGTTGTATTCATAGAAGGCACTTACTCATCAATGAGTAAGTGTCTTCTGTGAATACCAAAATGAGTAAGATGACAAAATACATATAGTGTGCTTGTGTCTCACCATTTTAGAGGATAGGCGGGAGTTGTTACTAAGGTGGTGGGTTGCCAGGGGCAAAAGATCCTGTAGGAAAGCATTGGTGGTGTGTTTTGTCCCATCAAATGCTATTCTAAATCTTGCTCTGGTCAAATTCATTTAATCACTTTTCAAGAAAGGTAGAGGCCTTAGATCATTCAGCTCAAGGGCTGGGAGGTGACTAGGCTATCAACGTGCCAGGTACTAGCCCACCAAATCCATCTTTGTCTGAAAGCACTCTTTCGGAATGATCTTTTTCCTGAAAACTGTAATAACAAGTGTAGGCTGATATCATCTGGCCAGGGAGCTTAGACGTCTAGACAGAGCGTGAAATCTTGGTGCAGTGACAAAGGCTACACTTTTAAACTGTTTTAGACATAGCATTTTACTCATACTTGTTTTTTTAAGTCTTACAGCACAAGGCTATTTTAACAATCTTTTAGAACAATTTACTGTACTTTATCATCGACTAGATCCATTTCCGTGTAAAGGTAGAAAATGTTTGGCATTTTATGCATGTATTTTACAAAACAGTACCATTTCTTCGAAATATGTAATTTTGGATAAAATGTGACATATTGCAAGGGTTTCTTTAAATCAAGCAATACAGTCTATTTGACAGTGAGTACAGGTATTTGTAGAATCATTGGGCAGGCCTGCTGTTCGTTTCAAGCATAGTTCCGCTAGGTGCATATGCATCTAGACTTGAACTTACAATCTTATTATGGTGAGTGGGTAAGCCATTCAGATCCATCTTAGGGTGGGTGAAATGGAGAAATGTCGGAAGCATTGTGGCCAGTTAGTATGTCACTGTTCTTTGTTACTAGATAAAGCATACAATGTACAGATAACTTGCCACACAGACGCCTCATTTTAAAATGTCAGCATACAAGCAGTTTTCCCATGCACATTCTCAAGGAGAAATTAGTTGTTTGTTCACAATGTGGCTTGTGCTCATCCATTTTGTTTTCATTTAGATTTGTACTCGAGGGTATGCCAGTGGTGTGGCGGACACGGATTCTATTACATCCCTCACTCACCGAGGTATAAACTGAAGTGTGTGCCTGTAGCACCTTTCGTCTAATGCAGCAATCCTGAACAGGCCGAGGGCAAGTTGTAATGCAGCAGAGAACATAATTGTCCACGGTATGTTCTGCAGAACCCGTACTTCACCACTCATAAAGTGTACGACTGGTGGAGTGTGGGGTTATATTCCAGCTAGCTGTTCAGGAAGGGCCTCAAGACCTGGATGTTCAACCAATAGGTACAGGCAGCTTGATCGCACAGAGCCTACAGATCCTCATTGGTGAAACAACCACGCTTTACAACTCCTGATTGATTGATTAATATAGTCCTACCCATAACGTATAGTTGGAAACTGGCATGACTGTCAATGCCTAATAAGTATAAATGGAAATGAGAGTGAAGCCATACTGGCTTCATTGGAACCCCATCACTACAGCCACAAGACTGAGGGGATCCGAGATATAACAAAGAAGCAGGTGCACATCCACTACTTTGTTGGGATTAGGAAGGTGGTTCAAAACCCTGAGCACAGGCATCAGCCAAACTGGGGGTCTCAACTGCAGGGACCATCAGGTAGGCACCCATTTGTGATGGTTGGAGAGCCCCATCTAAAAGTTCAGCCACATTTCATGAATTTGCACCTTGATGTTTAGAGCCAAAGGCATCCCTTTCTGATGTGCTGCTCATGTTTGCTTCATATTTTCCTTTGTACCTTATGTAAAATGCTCTGGTTTGGTGGTTGCTCCAGAGATGATTCAAATATAAATAAATAATAAATGAAAATCGATGGTGCCAGTGACACGGGTACAACAAAGTGCGGATTAGCTATGTGTTGTGATATCGATGTTAATCATGGCACACATCTTCCACTCTGCATATAGACGGTGAAACATATAATATATCCTAGAAACAACCAAGAATCTCACTAAATCAAAATCTAAAATGTTTACTTTATGAATGATGATCAACCCCAGCACTGCTTACCTATTGTTGGATTCTGAAATAGGTTCATCAGGGTGCCTAAAAGTACAAATGTACACGTCTATCATTACAGAAGCATAAAAAGCAAATGTATGCATGGGTGAAAAAATATGAATACATTTGTTTACAGAAAAAAGCATTGTTAACGGTAGCTTGTTATTTCTCAATCACATAACTCCATTACACACATTAGTCTACATATGCATTTGTACACACTTAAACATACACACTAAAAATACTAAGGGAGACGACCCTGAAAAATGTCGACAGATTATCACTAACATTTATGTGGATATAAACACATGATCATAAACATAGTCATATGTAGACACACAGGAACAATGAAACTTAGAAAATGTACTCACATGCCCACACACAAAGGCCCTGAATGTGAGTCTGGCTGTCCACGGACCGTCAGACTCATGGGGGTGTGGCGGTGGTGGTATTGCGACCGCCGAATTACGATATGTGTGGTTTTACCAACACAGCCCTGCCGCAGCTGCCAGGAAACCACCATTCCCTGGCAGTGATGCAGCAGTCAGGAGGCAGTAATATGCTTGGCGGGACTGCCGCAAACCCACCAAGCATATTACAAGTTTCCCCTCTGCCATGGTTTTTCTTGATGCTTACACTGCCATGAAAACCGTGGTGGAGAGCAACCCTGTACCTCATGCCCTGTGGGTACAACAAAATCGTAATCAGGCCCATAGACAATCAAATGTTCATGAACATAATTTTCCTAACTGAAATAGACACAGCTATGCTGATACAAACAAACACAAGCATTTGGAGAATATTGGTAGCATAAATATGTTCTCTAGTGTCACAAACATCATCACCAAAATATATCATCCAGTTGGGTGCAGATGCACTTTTATTAACTCCATAAGCTTTGTAAAATATATTTAGGACACAATGTTTCTTTCAGATTATAATACGTTATGACATTCTGGCACCGTTCTGCATGTGTGTGCAAGTGTCTTCATTTGTTAGCTTATGTCTTCTTGTATGTATATGTGTGAGATATGTGTACTCAGGAAGAATGAAAACACATAACATATACACAATATTCAAAATCTTTCAGTTATCCAAATTTTTCTATTTAGCTAAACAAACCTTGAGCAGACAAGGGATAGGTTGAATACAGACCTCAACAATGTGGCTTTCACTCATACACACTAAGGGGCAACAAGAGACAATAGGCGGCTCACATGGTTTTGCCTCAGTATTTACCAGCGCTTAGCAGAGATGTTGCAGGCCACATGAAAAGAGAAAACATGGTAATATCTTTCAGGTTCTTTTAGACAGGAGTCACATATGCCTGGGCCTCCACCAGTACAGTTGCACCTAAGGTGCCGCCACAGAAGAAGAAGGTTAAGCATCCCCCTCTTCTTGCACAATATGGTGAGTTTGGCCTAGACCAACCTGGGCATTTCTTGAACGGGACTTGGTTTCAAGGGGGTGTTTTGGGTCTTCACCGCCCCCCCTCCTATCTCAATAAAAGTAGGTTCTGATAAATAGTTAGGTACAGAAACTTTAAGTCGGGTATGGAGAGCTGCCTTTCGGATTCCTCCAGGTTTTACATTCACACAGACAAAAAAGCACAATACACTCTCTCTCAATGTTTTTAATGGTCTCAGAAATGTTGGTTATTTTACAAAATATAGTGTTTTCTCTCACTTAGTACTTCTACCAATCCGCATTTCTTTCTCTTTACACTGCCTCTTAGGCCCCCTTTATGCAACCTGCATGTCCTATATTGTATTATAACATTATATGCCAGCGTATTTGTTGGGAAAATCTGAAACTTACTGACCAAGCTCCACCCCTGTTCTTTAATAGTGGACTTCTCACTGCCCATCAAGTTGCTGTAGAGATACACTGTATGGAATGCACTCCCAATATTAAGATTTAATGTGTTTCAGCATTGTAGATATGCCCAAATGGTATGTTTATGTAATTTTCCTAATCTTTAATACAGCATGATATTCATCACAAAGTACAGACTCTGGCTGTCTCCATTCTAAATTTTCCACTGAGCAGAAACCTCATCAGATCTTTAAGTCACCAGACTTTCTTTTACCAATATACGTTCACCCAAAGCCAAGGAAGCACCACCAGCATCACCTTCACCATAATCTCATGACATTTCTTCATGCCTACCAGGCCTATCATAGTGCAATGCAGAACAACACTTTTTACATAAATGTTTGAATTGAGCTACTTTGCTTCTATGAATGGCTTCACACCGACTTCTTCCATATTTCCCTCTGCAAGAATAAAACAAGCATTGGCAATGCCAATAGGTCTAACCTATGAATGAAACCGCCTTTCGTGTGACTGATGGGTGTATCTCTATTCAATAAGTTACCATACACACTCTCTGCCCCACTCATCTTTGCACTCATACAGCCATTCATCCATCAACTAATCCATCCTTCACTTCATCTTATGACACAAAAGCAATAAAATACACACAAACTCAGCATTATAGGCAAGATAAATTAAAAGAAAGCAGGTTGAAAAAATAAAGAAGGCTGCATTCTAAAAGTGGAGAGCATATGTTTGCAATAATACAACTAAATATAGGAGTGGGTGTCAGTCTTGCAAAGGTACTGGAAATAGTCTATTATTGCTCTAAAGTGCAAACATGGATGTGTAACACATGCTAGGCATGGATCAGTGACAGAATATCGAAAAAAATAATATAGTGGGGCCAAAATATCATGCCAATAATATTGAGGACAGGAATATAGAGAAGGTAAGTGCAAATAGGTCAGTATCAATGTACTATTCTTAACTCCAGATCTTCATACCTTAAACATATATATATCGTCTAGGCACATATGTGGAGTTATAGATAGTAAAACTTTGCTTGCCCACAAAAAAATGACCTTCACGATATTCTTGTCCTTGATAATCTGGACACAATATTCTGTTCCACAATAATTGTGTTTCAGATATTTTGCCCAAACACCGTCTACAGGTTTAAACTCCCTAAACCTAACAGAAGGACTTGGTTCAGTGTGCTACATAATGAGGAAGTTGGATCTGGTTTACTGCAGACCTGCACGCTGTCCCATTTTACGCTGGGAAAAGTGCTTTGTGATAAAAAAACATTCTCTCTTTGAGGGGGATGGTGGTATTCAGGAAACCCATCTTTCATACTTAAAATGTCACACTCAAGCATCTGTACTAATAATGACCCAATGTATGTTTAAAAACAGCCTTCTCTATTCATAGGGGAACCAGACAGGGGTGCCCGCTGTCATCACTCCTATTCGCTCTTTATATGGAGCCTTTGTCTCAAAGAGTCCGCAATGACCCTGCTATTAAAGGAGCGCGCTTCGGGGGTGCAAAGCTCAAACTCTGCCTATATGGAGACAATGTGGTGGTGACTTTGGAACACCCTAGAGACTCACTGACAGCTTTTTTTAGATGAACTAGACCCCTTGGCACTTGCCTTGGGCTTCCAGATCAACGTGCATAAGTCACATGCCCTTAATCTGTCATTAGAACCCGAAACACTGGAATTCCTCCGGCGCACTTTTCAGATTCAGTGGGACAATGAATCTATCTCCTATTTGGGGTTGCAGGTGGCCCCTACTATCACCGCCGCCAGACAGTTGAACTACACAGTGCTTATGAAGCAGGTCCGGGACTTCTTCCGGAATTGGAGACCCTACTCCCTCTCTTGGCTGGGCTGGATAGCGGCGGTGAAAATTGTGTTATTGCCCCAGATACTTTACTTGTTCCACACTTTCCCGCAGACACCACCGTTCAGGGTCATATAGGCTCTACAGCGGGATATTGAGAGTTTTATTTGGTGCGACTAGAAGGCTCGGATGTGCCGTGAACTCACTTACTGCGATCCGGTGGAGGGGGTACTCGGTATCCCCGACCTACTGGCTTACTGGCGGGAGGCTCAGATGAGGGCGCTGGTGTAATGGGTGCTCTCTGAATCTGAGAAACACTGGCTGTTCATGGACTCGTCCTTTGCTGGCCAACCATTATGGGGAGTTCCCTTCCTCTCGCGTATGGGGCGCTCTCGCAATCTGTACCTCTCGGAGGTTACCTGACCCACACTGTTGGCATGGGATAAGACTGCAACCGCTAGGGGGCTCACGACATTCCCATCCCCTGTCACGCCTATCGCACAGAACCCAGACTTTACTCCTGGATTCGACCACGAGGAATTCCACTTTTGGACGACTCAGGCTTGCCTCTCCATAGGCCACTTCTTCGACCTCTCAGGGTTGAGCCCTTTCACTGAGTTCCACACTGAGCATGGAATTCCTGAGACTGCACATTACCGATACTTACAGATTAGGCACTGGGTACTCCAAAGTAAGGGAGGGTGCGGTGAGGCTTCTCACTTCAATTGAGAAATGGTTACTAACACAAAACAACAACGCACGACTGACATTGGACCTGTATAAATTCACTTGCGGCACCTCAGATAATGGGAAATCCCCTGGGCAACTGTGTTGGGAGGGGGAGTTGGGTAGAGAACTCTCACAAACGGAATGAAAAGATATCTATCTCCGTGCCCGCCGTACAGCACGCAACATAACCTCTATTGAGACGGCCACTAAAAAGGCCACATGTTGGTATTTAACTCCGGTGAGGCTTCACAGGGGTTATCCTTTACATAGCCAGCTGTGCTGGTGAGACTGACGTTCCCTGGGCACCCTTACCCACCTACTTTGGGAATGCTCCGCCATGGGGTCCTATTGGCAACAAGTCCTAGAAAAGGTGGACTTACATTTCGATACCCAGATTCTCAGTTTACGTCCTTCTGGGCCTGCCCAACACCATCACTTTCCCTCTTAAATCCAGAAGGGGCAAACAGATGGTGCTGGCCTTGGGTGTGGCGGTCCAGAACGTCCTGACGCACTGGGGTATGAAGACCGCCCCTACAACACTAGACTGGCTCCACAAATTATTGACTATTTTAGGGATGGAGAAGATTTCCATTTCCTTGACCAATCCTTGATGAATTTACGGAGCTCACCTGCCCCAAATACCTCAGACTCTTGAGACTTGTGGAGTCTCTTTTACCACCTGCTCCCCCTGCACCGGCTGTAAATTGTTTTCTTTCTTGGGGTGTTTTTTTTCTTTTTTTTTTCGAGAAGGAGGAGGGGGGAGGGTGGAGGGATGTTTTTCCTTTTCCTTTATTTGTTCACGCCTATTACATGCCATAGGAAACTCCCAGGTTGTGACCCGATGATTGTTGAGCACACTGGCTCGTTCGTTCTCATCTTTTACAAAATCAATCAAAGAAATGTAAAAAAAACAAACATGTATGGTGGTATGCTATAACGTGATATTATACTGTGATCACAAGACATATGAAACAGATTGCTATTATCAGGCACACTATGAGAGTTAACACAATAAACACTTCTATCATGGTTCCCGGGACTACATTTCCTAAATCCTATGGCCACTCTTATCACTGCTCGGAGAGCATGACAAACACAGTAAAATTGCCTGCAAGGTAAGTAAGTAAGTAACAGCTTTTAGAGCACTTGAATGCTAATTGACGTCTTGGTGCTAGCATCCAGACAGTGCCCTTCACAGAGAAACGGAAGGCCTGATTAGCTACAGAAGAAAAAAATAGGTTTTTAACTGTACCTAAATTTTACCAAATCTGGCTGAGCTCTGAGATGGTCAGGCAGTGAGTTCCACTATTTACATGTGGAGATAAAAAAAGCCTGCCCAACTAGCCTTTTTAAATCTGGGAATTACTACCCTTCCTGCAGAGCTGGTGTGCAGATTGTGAATAGGTAAGTGCCATTGGAAGATTTTTGTAGAAAGACAGGACGAACTTTGTGAAGGGCCATATGGGCTGAGCACAAGGCCTTAAACTTGATCCGCTTGCACACTGGTAGCCAGTGCATACTGATGATAGTTTGTGACACTGAGCTGTATGTAAAGCGTTTCATCAGTAAGCGGGGTGCAGCGTTTTGAAGACTCTAGTTTTTTTAGTAGGCATTGCTGGCTGCTCACATACAAAGTGTTACAATAATCAAACATTGTGATTACCACGGCAACAGTAACTATTTTCTGAAACTCTGTAGGAGTAAAAAGAAAGATATTCCTCAGGAGTCTTAGGGGCTTATTTATGAGCCCTTGCGTCACTTTTGTGCCGTCGTTGCATCACTTTTTGTGACGCACCAGCAGGGTAAAAAATGGGCCATGTTGAATCATATTTACAAAGTACATGCGTCACTTTGTAAACCCCTGCACCACATTGTACCTGCGCCAGGTATAAGGTATGCAGGGTGGGCATTCTGACGCAGGTGAGCCTCTTAGAAGTGACTCCGTGAAATCTATGAGATTACACTGCGTCACTTCTAGGACGCAAAAGCGTCAATAGCGCCTCCCTCACAACAGGGGTAAGACTGATGCAGGCACATTTGAAATGGGACTTGCCCATGTGAATTGACCCATTGATGGAGTGCATCACTTTCATGACACACTCAAGCAATGCGTCATGTCACAAGGAGAGCGCAATAAAAGTGACGCATCGCTGTTTTCACGCAGCGAGACGTCATTTTTCATAAATGAGGTCTTATTGTGAAGAAAGAGGATGATGTCACTTGATTAAAGTGATTAGCAATATACAGCTTCCCATTGAAAAAGACCCCTAGAAATTTGTCTTTTTGGACTGGTGGTGGTTGAGCACCAAGATTCGGAGGCCACCGGGCAGTACTCCAAAAGGAGGTGTCACTGGCAAAAAGATGTATCTCGGTCTTTTCAGAATTAAGTATCAGGCAGTTTTTCTGAATCCAACTGACAATATTACTCATGCAGTTGTTGAACTGTCTGGCCACCTTTTCCACCGCAGGACCACCCAACTTGGATTCCAGACAGAATCCGGCAGGCAGTCTAGTTATGGCTGTGGCAATGTTGGAGCGGGGTGACGGCGTGGCGGCACGCTCCCACACTGCCCAAATCATAATAAGGCCCTTAGTGTTATAATTGTCGCTTGCATGTCTTCACACAGAGTGCCTCTCTGTTATCAGACCTTTAACCAGCAGGGCAAGGAGGAGGGAGCCTTCTTTTGACAGAGTTCAGCCAGACTTGGTTTCAGCTCTTTAGGCCTAACTTTAGACCAGTCGGTAATCTGTAATCTGATTTCATTCTGGACAGCTTGGGCGCAAAGACATCTCTCCTCTGAATGATCAAATGTCAGTTTTTATGAAGAATCTGTGTAATCTAACTGACTGTGAATGACAAGTGAGGCAGAAACGTGGGGCAAATACCCACCCAGAACCAGTATCATTCACATACGTCACCTCTGTGCACATATCTTCAATATTTTTCAGATGTGTCCCAGACGACCTTAAGATGTAGATATTTAGTGCATCTTGTCCAGGGTCATGTCTCCTACTTTGATGATAAACTAATGAGAAAACATTGCTGCTTAAGGTGAATGTGCCTTTGTGTCATGAAAATGTGTAAATGGCTCAGTTAAAGCTGACATAGGGAGATAGCTATAATCAGGCTAACACTAAGTACATTTAAAAATGGAGTCTGGTTTAGGAGTTCATATCAACCGCCACATTTAGAACCAACCTATAAATGGTAAAACAATGATACACTATGGACACAAACTTTCCATATTTATCTCGTGGTTTAGAGGAAGTTGCCCTGTGAAATGCAGAGCACTGCAGATGAAATAAGGGGCAGGTAAGCAACCCATTAATACTGCCTGGAGAGCTGCAGCATCCTCCTACAAACAATAAAATAAAAAGAGGAAAAGCAGAGAAAAAAAAGGGGAACTATAAAAGGAGAAAGTACAAATGTAAAGGACTGTTCGACCAAGCACTTTCAGCTGGATGGACTCCCATTATCAAAAAATGGCATCATACACTGGGCAAATGAGCTAATGACTAATGAAGACTGAACCATTACCCCATGTAGTTCGCTGACATGGATGGAAACAGAGTGTAAATTAGCATGTTAGAGGCCAGATATATTTTAGAAATGGACTCCAATGAACCTCATGGTTTAAACATAGAAAAGAAATATAAGAAGAATTAAAAAAAATAATGAAGGCATGTACGTTCACCTTTAGCTTCCTTTAGCTTCCTTTGACTGAAGCTGCAAAGTATTTGACTCTACACTTAATTTGGTGAATTTTTTAAATGCTAGCTTTATTTATATGGCTTTTCAGCAACACTGCCTGTAAGAATTGAAAGAGGAGTTTAGTCAGTAGGGAAGGTGAATGGCAGTGATCGCATTAGTATAAGGTTATGCCAACTTGGGCTATATTCCATTGAAATAATTTCTTTGTGGAACATCAAATAGAGTGCATTCCATAGTGGGTTCAATCATAAATGAATCCTCATTCATATCTTATGCACTGCTATGAGTTTGTAGTATTTGCTGTTAATTATTTTGAAGTATTTGTAGAATCTGATTAAGAACCTTATGAGAAACTGTTTCCCTTTGATTTGAATTTTTTGTATGAGTATTATTTTTGAGGGCAGACTGATTTAGAAATTAAAGACATGCCCAATTGGTTTGTATGTAATTCTATAATAGTTTCAACCACAATGATTATTGTATACTTGAAAATCAAGTATTTGAATAAATCGAAGTGTGGGACAGTGTAATCATATTGCCTTTTTATGCTGGAATATATATGACTTGGTTTATATAGCATACACCGTAATCAAGAACTAATTAGGTGAAAATATGGTTTTGATTTGAATATTAATTAAATGTTTATATCATAAATTAAGCTAATGTTTATACAAACCTGCACCTTTCAAGATGGTGCTGAAAAACATAAACCCGAGCTGGTTCATTGATGATGTTGATGAATTTTTTAGTTGTCTATATAGAGAGTAAAAAGTGGCAGTTGATGTTGTGATCAAGGCGACTAATGCCCAAACGTGTTGACGTGCTATACCTTTTCTAAAAAAAGGATTTTGAAATTTGAGCTGCCTTGGAGTGCTGTGTTCTGTTCCAATCTAAAGGAGAGGCAGGAGTATTTGCTCTAAGCGCTTAGGCAAGAGTGCATTTCATGAACATCCCAGCGAAAAGGAGCAAGTTGCCACACGTCAATCGGATGGATGAGATGGAAACATATATAAAAGTGAATACATGTATCATTTAGTGAGTTATTTATTACAGGATTCTGGCAGTTATCTAAGAATTGATTCTAGGAAGAATTATTACAGTGAAAATCTATTCCCTCTAGAGCTTGTCAGAAATAGTAACCAGCAACAAAATCATTCCCTACAAAGGTAAGCTGATATTTCATGTAACAAATAACCCATCTGAAGACTTTAATACAGAGAAATAACAATCCACCCCAAAAATGTATGCTGATTTTAACATATGCTTTTCACAATCACTATGTCAATTCTGATGAATTTCAATAACTTTTCATAATAAACAGTTCAGACTTATGGCAACAGAAATGTGTTTTCCTAAGAAATCAATCAGGCCTGTAGCTATTAATAATGGCTTATTACCTTCACCATCAGGGACCTCTTGTACTGACTTTAAGCTTTCTCACAATTAACCATCAGGCATTCAGTCATAAAATTGCATACTATACGCAAATTACAGCTAGAAAAGTAAAATACCATCTCTCCTAAGAGGGCCTAACAATGATTCTAACAGTACAAATCTTCTATATCCACAGTTTGTCAGAGAGGGTAACCAGCGCCAACATTCTTGGCTACTATGGTAATCTGTGAGATTCCAAGTAACAAAATACCTATCTGTGGGCTTTTATGAAGAGTAATAACAATCTACCCTTAAATACCTATTGACATTAAAATATACTATTCATAATTAATATGTCAGACCTACCGCCCCTATCGGAACTTTTCATTATAAACATTCTATCCTATAACCTTTATTATTGGCTTGTCGCTATAAGCAACTCTACTATGTTGGATCATAAGAATTCCCACAAGGCAAAAATCAGGTATACCCAAACTAAATTACATTATGTACAAAATATAGTTGTCAAAGAAATCCAAAATCCTGTCTATTAGATCCTAATAGGGATTCCCATAGTGCAACTTGTCTATCCCTATTTTTTGTTTAGGTGGGTCACCAACACCAAATCCCATGCCTAATGACTTGATATGCATAATTTCTTGCACCATAATGACTGCTGCAGGCTTTATCACAGTGTAATAGCAATTCACTCTTAAAAGCTGTTTGCTTGTAAGACATACTTTCACAATGAGTAAGTAAGGTTGCTTTGTCACAACTTTGCATAATGAACAGATCAAACCCAGGGAATCTGACATAGCTTTCCCTAGTGAACTGATAGACCATTACACTTTACCAATGACTTGACACTATATGAAATCTAGGCCTACATAAGTGAGCAGAAACTGACAACCATCAGGCATACATTTTAGAGAATGACAAATACGTACAAAATTCCAGTTGTCAAAACATTATGAAGCCTCTCCCAAAAAACTAACAAGAATCATCACAATGAAATTCTACTTCTAGGGTTTTTCTGAGTGGGAGAACAACACCATTGTAATCTGTGAAATTACATGTAACCAAATACCTTTCTACAGCCTACAATATAATGTGACAACAATCCACTATTAGAGGCCTCCTGGCTTTACCATTTGCTTTTCAAAATAAATGAACCAGTCCACTGCCTTTGTTATAACTATTCATAATAAACAGGACATACCTATGGCATTTCTCTGCACAACAATCAAGCCTATAGTTGTCATTATTGGCATGTCAACATAACCAGCTATGGTCTACTGTGCTGCACGTACGCTTTACAGGAAGGCAACCATTTGGCATCAATCAGAAAATTTCAAATGTTACCAAAATTAAAGTTGGCAAAGCAAAATAGTATCTCTCCTAACAAGTTTTAACAAGATTTCTCACAGTGCAACACTTCTATAATCATGGTTTGTAGGAGGGGGCAGCCCACACTGAAACCTTTCCTATTAAGGTAATCTATTACATTCCATGTAACAAAAACCTATCCATAGGCTTTTATTCACAGTAATAACAATCCAGCCTTAAACGTCTATTGACTTTAACATATGCTTTTCATAATCAATTTTGTTCGGCATACTGCTAACATTGTATTATAAACAGCATATAGCCATTGTCATTGGCTTGCCACCAACCCAACTTAAGCCCTTTGTATTGAGATTAACCTTTCCACAAGGCAACCATCTTCATAAAATTACTAATGTATACAGAATTATGTTCACAAAGAAAAATAGTATCTCTCCCAAGATTCCCTAATAAGGATTATTGTAGCACATATCTTCTATCCAACCAGTTTGTTCAGATAGATCAGCATCACCAAAAGCCTTAATATCTGGAATTCCATGTAACAAATAACCTGCTTGTATGCTTAACGATGGTGTAATAACAATGCATTCTTAAAAGCCTGTTGGGTTTGATGCATGATTTTCACAATTGATCAGCCTACTTGCTTTGACAAAACATTCCATATTAAACAGATCAGACTTATGAAATTAAGCATACTTTCCCCAATGAACTGGGGAAGCCTTTACCCTTCAACATTAGCTTTTCACTTTACCCAACACCAGCCTATTTAAGTGCATATAAACCGGCAACCGTTATGCATACAGTTATAAAATTACAAATGTGTAAAAAAATACATCTTGCGAAACAATATAGAACTCCTCTCAAAGGACTCTACAGTGAAACCCACAAGGGTTTGTCAAAGTTGGTGAGATTCCATGCAACAAAATATGTATCTGTAGGCTTTATTATAGAGTAATAGCAATTGACACCTAAATGCCTTTCAAATTTATCATATGGTTTTCATAATAAATGCATCAGGCTCAGTACCTTTATCATAACATTTCATAATAAACAGATCAGGTTTATAATTATCATCATTGGATTGTCACCAGAACCATGTAAGTCTTGCTGCATTGAGTATACTTTTTGACACAAGCCAAAAAGTGCAATACATGTGTGTGTGCGTGTGTCTGCGTTTAAAGTAATTAACTCTATCTTGAAATGCATTTATGAAACTAAAGTACAGATGTTTTTGTATAAATGTATTATATGATAATAGCCAAATGTGTTAATATTTTTAATGGTATGACCAGAAACTACATGAATTTAGTCAGTGAAAGTATAAGGCTTTATTTGTGCTGTTACTAACTGGTGATTCATTAATATAATGTATCATACCAGGTTAAAGAAATGAGATAGATTAGCTATGGAACGTTTAACTCTTTTCTTGGTACCGATTTCTGTCCCAGCAGTGATCTAAATTTATTTGGGATAGCATGTTTGTCCTTATGAATATTGATAATGTGGACCTAAACGTTGAACTTTTCCCATCTATTGGAGCACTGTATATGAATTATCTTTTGCATCTTCATATGCATGAGATATAGCTGATGGTTCAAAGAGGACTTTAAAATTTGAGTGTATTATTTTGTGTACCTGTATATGATATGTTTGTATGTTTTGTGTTTGGTGAAACTCATGTCTCTCCATTGTTTATATGTACAAAAACATTAACTAAAGTATTTTTATGATAATCATTGTAACACAAGATTCTGTTGATAGCCATTGGACCACCTCTTCCCCTTGTTACAAAATGCCATCAATCACCCACGACACTCTCACGCGAGCAAATACACCATTAATGCCAACCGCTCCCCCTGAGCAACAACCACACCCGTCAAAGCCCCCTACCACATCTACCTACCAACACCAAACAGTGGCACGCCCCAGACGAGACCCTACAACCTTCTGACAGTCATCTACCCACTCCCCATCTAAATTACTCTTCCCCACTATCAACTACCAAAACAAATCCTCAGTCATGGAATTCTATCTCGCTCACTCTACCCACGAGCCTGAGGCGACCACATGAATCATGACGTAACCCTTCTCACCCCAGGTCCAAGGCCACACACAGGAATAACTCAGGCAACATTACCATCAAAAGCCATTATCTCAATTCCAACATCCCCTCTTCCCTGAGCAACACCCTCATGACAGCCAGCACCCTGAAGCTCTCACCCTCCTCTCTAGGAGACGAATCAGAGACTCGCTTTACTGGAAAGCCAGCTTGAAACAGTAATCATGGGACTCAACTGCAGTGTAGTTCCTTTATTCCCAATAGGCTCTACGCATTGGAATAATATACAATATAGATTTGACATAGGACTGAGGTCAGTCTGTCTCTTTTGAGTATACTAAACTTAATTGTGTGTGCCAGCTAACTCAGAGGTCACTAGAAACTTTCCCGAATAAACAAGAAGGCATTAGTCTCTGACAACCGCTTAAACATTGCATCTTTGTATCCCCTAGAACCGGAACAATATCTTCAGAGTAATTGAAACAATAGATAACTATTTCACTCAGTCAATTGTGCATGCTTCGTTTCTACAGAGTTAAGAGAGAGAAGGGTGTTTTAATGAAAAGGGTTTATTGAACAGTCTTCTTTCTCATGCAAGAGAGATGAACTACTACAATTGTTAGACAGAATGCAAACTGTAATACGTACTGCGTAAACAGTCATATAAAATAATAGCATTGTGTGTTGCTATGATATATATATATAAAAATGCATACATAAATAACACAGGCTAAAATACTCAACTGGTGCTTCTAAAATACGCCTACCCCAGTGTACCTAACCTAGGTCTAGTATGAGGGAAGAAGTAGGGGCTGTCTTTAGCATAGGTTTAATTTTGCCAAGAATTGCCAAAGCTTTCTCTAGTTTCTAATCAGCTCCATACCTTAGAATGAGAGATGTTGGTATCTCTTTCCTGGGACTTTTTACCAACACCCCGCAAGGGGAGTCCGAAACACTGGAGCTGGATTCTTGGCAGGAAGATGACAGCTTCTGGTCAGTGTGTCAGCTGGAGAGTTGGCTTCCTTCGGCACTTGCTGTAGTGAGCTGCGCCGTGCAAGTAGGTAGGCAAACTGCACCAAACCACAACTTGCTTTGTCATAGCAGGTGAAGGTATATTTATACTTTGAAGGTGTTTAGGAATGCCAGCATTGACGTAAAGTCGGGCATATGAAGGTCATGACTGAACCCCTAGGGAATTCTTGGAGAAATCAAAATCCAGGCAAGGGAAGTCCCTAACGGCTTTAGAGTCTGGTTTTCCAAGAAATCATTGTGACGTAGATGAACGGATGGAAGTAGCCATGCCTGTATTCGGGTAGCATGGGCTATGCCTAAATAAGGACTGGATGTCTATGCCTATATAAGGGCAACGCGAATTGTACCTATAGAAGGGCATGAATCGGGAAATTCATTCGGAATCTAAAATCGAACGCAATACAATGAAATCACAATTTGCCTCACCCCACTCTGGAATTCTCAGCAACACCCACACCCCACACTCAACAATAAAAACACGAAACACCCAAGACCTGTAAAGGCTTAATTGCACAGCTGGAAAACAACGCCCCTCGCAAACCCATCACAGAGACCCAATAGAACAAAAACAGCTATACCCATGAGAGGCGATGGAACTTGCCATCTCATAAATATCCCCTACTAGCATACCTAACTCCAAGATCCAGATTATCACCGGATTCGGTATAGACCGCTCCCCTCCCAGATCGCCAAGACCACCTGCTTTCCTCCCTTCTATTCCTATGGCCCCCCTTAACAACAAGGAGAGCAACATCAAATGCTGACTCACTAACTGCAGATCGGCCACAAAACATGCTACCGAACTGGCAGAAAGCATCCTTGATAACGACATAGACATCATGTTCATTTCTGAAACATGGCTCAATGAGTTCTCTGCCCCATTCATGGACATGATTGTAACCGCAGTCTTCTCAATCATTAACAAAAACAGAAAAATCAAACAAGGTGGGGGCACTGCAATCATACACAAGGACAGCATCTCTGTAACGGAAATTGACTCCTTCAACTACAACTCATTTGAATGTCTAACTGCCAACATTAAGATGAGGGATAACCAAACTCTACCAGGCCATCTGGCAACTCCAACGCATTTGGTGAATACCTCTCAGACATGATTACTCACTGTGCACTCCTGGACTCTAACAGCATAATTCTTGGTGACCTCAGCCTACAATGGAATGAGGAAAGCAACTCGATGATCCAAACCTTGAATGGACTGCTGCATACCACCAATCTTAGCTAACATTGTACAGAACAAACACATAACAGAGGATCAACCTTGGATGCCATCATAGCCCAAGCAGACACAGTCACTATCAACTACATCCTGCCGGTGGACTGGTCAGACCACCACTTAATTCTATTCCCCATCAATCAAACTACCCAATGCCTGCCACGCACACAAGTACCCACCCACTGGATGAGAAACCTAAATCAAATTCTGCTTAGTGACTTAGAAGAAAAGGTAAACGCACTCCTCCCCATCACCACAGACAACCTCTACACAACATAACTCCCCTCACAATACAACACAAATATGACCTCCATCATGGACCAATCAGCCCCCTTGAAAAAGAAAAGAGTCAGGAACTCCCCTTCGAGAGCTTGGTTCAACACCGACATCAACTCGGAAAGAAGACAGCTTAGAGCTGCAGAAAGACTCTGGCAGGACAATCCGTCCACAATACTACTGAATTGACTCAATCAGTTCGAAGGACATATAATAAGAACATCAAGAACGAGAAAAAGTCCTTCTTTTGTAGGGCCCATGACAACGCATAAAACAGGCCTCTTCAATGTCATCAGACAACAAACCTCAAAACCTCCCGCACCCACTGTGCAGGCCTCCAAAGTCCTATGTGAGAACTTTGGCAATTTCTTCGATGATAAAATCACAAAGATTGAGCTCTCACTGGATGTCCACCTCTGCCACCCGGACAGTAGCTCACTCACCGAGACAGAAGCTAACACACCAAAGCGCCATCCTAACAAATGGAAATACTTCAACACCATCTCTGAAGCTGAGATGCAAAGAATGATTGCTAGTTCGACTCCCTCAACTCACATCTCGGTGCCCATCCCGTCCCAACTGGCCAAAAAGATCAATCTCACCCTAGCACCGATGTGGACCAAGATTATAAATAGCTCTCTGAGAACTGGAGTCATGCCAGACTGTCTCAGAGTCGGACAAGTCACACCTCTACTAAAGAAACCGGGCTTGGACGCTAATGATCTGAACAACTTCAGACCTCTCTCCAACCTGCCTGTCCTAGCCAAAATCCTGGAAAGATGTGCTCTCCTCCAACTTACACAACACAAAGACTGCAGTATTCTTCTAAACCCTCACCCATCGGGTTTTAGAGAAGGATGCAGCACAGAGACAGTGATCCTGAACGTCATAGATGACATCTGAAACTCTCATGACAATGACTAATGCTGTCTACTCATACTCTTGGACCTATCGGCAGCCTTGGACGCGGCTGACCACAAACTATTTTGTGACACAAACAAGGACCCCCTGATATGGATAAGTTTCCTGAGTCAGGGCAAAACAATTTATGTGAATATAGTACTCAGGCAAATCAATAATAAACACTAGCACATAAATACTTGCATTTGCCAAACAGAACAATAAAAAGCAATCAAAACAAGTCTTTGTACATTTGATGCATTTTAATTAATTTGTCAAAAAATTATTCATTGATAAAAATAAGATACATTCATATATATGTATGATAAAATGTAAAAGTGAAACTATTAATCAAATACACGTCATAATACAGTTAAAAGATGGTTTCCTGAAACCATCTTTTAACTGTATTATGACGTGTATTTGATTAATAGTTTCACTTTTACATTTTATCATACATATATATGAATGTATCTTATTTTTATCAATGAATAATTTTTTGACAAATTAATTAAAATGCATCAAATGTACAAAGACTTGTTTTGATTGCTTTTTATTGTTCTGTATGGCAAATGCCAGTATTTATGTGCTAGTGTTTATTATTGATTTGCCTGAGTACTATATTCACATAAACTGACCACAAACTACTTATTAAAGTACTACAAGAAAGGGTGGGAGCAGACGAGGTGGTCTTACAGTGGTTCACCTCCTTTCTACAGAAGCGCACCCAAAAGATAAAAATTAACAACATCCTGTCGGTCCTACGCACCGTCAACAGGGGTGTACCCCAAGGATCGGTCCTCTCCACGCAACTCTTCAACATCATGGAACCACTCACCGCCATACAAAAAAAATTCTACATCCCCTTCCACCTCTATGCGGACGACACCAGATCTCTCTCGAAGTCTCTTCCATGGACAACATCCTAAGACTAAATCTTACTTTAATAGAAGTCTAACACTGGCTATCACTCAATCACTTGAAACTCAACCAAGACAAAACAGAAATCCTCCTTATCTCCAACAAGGAACAGAATCCCCAAGTCATAGAATGGCTCAAAGCCATGGATGCTCTTAACTGCAAACTCATGCCAGCGGACTCAGTGAAATTACTGGGAATCATACTGGACCCTAAACTAGATGTGACCAAACACTTCAAAAACTCAGCCAAGAGCACCTTCCTCAACCTCAACAAAATAAAGCCCTTCATCCCTTCGAATGACCTAAAACAAGCTACGCGAGCCCTAACGCTGTCCAGACTGGACTATGGGAATGCAACCCTCACAGAAGTAGCAAAATCCCATCTGGCTCCCCTCAGAACAACTCTGAATGCAGCAGCCAGAATGTTCAGAGGAGGAAAGAAATTTGAACACATCTCGCCTCCGCTCAGGGAACTAAAATTGCTCCCAATAGAAATGTGTGCGAACTTCAGAACTGCCTGTCTCACGCACAAAGCCCTACACAGCTGAAACCCCGCTGCGAAACTCAAAAAAGCAGGCCAAACAATGAGCATCAGGAGTAGCATCCATCCTCCATTCATCTTCATCCATTAAAGAACTCACAAATAAAAAACTGCATCTCAATTTTGGGGGAAATGTGACAAGGTAAGGGAAAGGTAAATTTCTAGGGCCCCTAAAGACAAGTGCACCATTGCCAGCAAATGCAGATCCTTCCAGGGTGTGTGTGTGGTCTAGAATAGTAGAGAAAGGTTCATTGGCAAATTCCCAGTCAAATCTGTGAATGTGGGAACCCCCAGCTGGAGGACCCATGAGGAAGATACTGGAGGTAGGAACAAGTCATGAAGGGTCTGGAGATCAGTCAGAGTTGAGAACGTTGGAACCCCTAGTTAGTGGATCTACGTGAGTATACTGGTAGCAGGAACGAGCCAGGGTCTTCCAGGATGTCATCATGTCTCACAGAATACAGGGTTAGAAGATCGACAGAGGAATACTAATTATGAAATAGAAGGACAGATTAATGAGACGAGTCAGGGAACATTTGAATCTGCAATGAGTGCAAACATTTTAGACATGGTGAAATTGAATGGAAAATCAGATGAGATAATTGAGGAAGTCCTGCCTTTGGATAGAATCGAACCATATGGGCAGGATGAGCTGTTGTTTGTGGTGAAGGGCATTACTCATAAGACAAGGCAAGCACATGAGAAACTGACCAAAATGGCCCAACAGTATAATGTAGACCTGACCAAAACTAGAATGCTGCAAGGAAATCATAGATTGGATTACAGTGATCAGGAATTAGAAAAGGAAATGATGATAGGTTTGAAGATACACATTTGTGAGTTGGTCATAGGAGTGCATACCTGGTGCAGGCTTGACAAGTGGGAAGAAAGGTGGTCTAAGGAGAAGAGTGTCAAAAAGAGACTAGGCGATGCGGTGCCTCCCGGAGTGGGAGCCGTTGGAGTGTAAACTTATTCATTCAGGGAGGTACCGAGCGGAGGATATGTGCCTTGGAGAAGGGGTGATTTAGCATAATTCACAAATGATTTTCCTCAGCTGAAGGAGAAACCAGCTGAATGGTACAAGCAAATCGACCACTTTGTAAAAATTTAGAAGGTGTTGTGGATTGATTTGAATACCTTATTTGATATTATGGTCCCAAGTGACTTATGGGTTGCATGTGAAATTGCTGTTGATTGGCCATCTGCTCAACTACAAAGAGACCTTATAACACATGGGACTTCACCAGGAGTTATGAAAAAGTTTGAACACACGATCACATGGTTACAGTCTAAGGTTGCACCACAATACATTGACTGAGTCAAAATAGACCGAATTATACAAGAGCCCAAGGTAACAGTGCGTGCCTACTATGAGAGGCTTTTGCAAACCTTCAACGTTACATTGGGCCGGATACTCTAAACACTAAGGACTGGGACTGGGACAGTTTGATTTCAAGTTTGTGCTGGGATTGAGACCAGAGATTAGCTTCATGGTCCAACTGAAATTCTACAATATGCCAGATAAAGTAGTGATGAGTCCACACAGAAAAGGAGGAATAACAAGTTAATGTTGGAACAGATCAGAAATGTAGAGAGGGGAGAACAGAACAAGAAGGTAGGGGGAACGTTGGGTTGGAGACAGGGAAATAACCAGGGAGGGATACAATTTGTGTGGGCTCCTATGGGGCTGGGAAGAGGAAGGGGAACAGAATCCAGGTCAGGAGTAGACATAGTCACTTTGAAGAAGACCACCGCCTGTCATCATTGTCATAAAATGAAGCATTGGGAGCACAAGTGTAGAGCAAATCCAACAAATCACATACAAGATGAAGGGATAGTACAAGTGCCTGATGTTATGAATACTGTAATAAGGCCTAGATCCATGGTTGGGAAGGTTTGAATAAGCAGATGCAGGTATCCCAACCTCTGAGAATCTCACAGAGTAACCAAGTATACCAACAGCTGCCTTTCAGTGCGGTTTTTGATGATTTTAATCCGGACCCGTCATTATGATGATGTTCGACGGGGGAGAAAGATTGTGCTCTTGAAGCAGTCTTGGAAGTAGAGCTAAGAGGACCGTTTGTGGAGGCCGGTGTTGACGGTCATCCCATTACATTCTTGATTGATACTGGTGCTACCCATTCTACTGTAATGGCTGAAGTAGTTCTAAACCTACCCCTCTCTAGACAATTGATCCAGGTTAGGAGCTACCAATCAGAGGATGACAAATCCTTTGACAGATGGATTGCCTGTAAGGATAGGAACATTCCAAGAACGATACCAGTTTGTGGTGTGCGGTTTGAGTCAAGTCTGTTTGTTGGGACGTGATCTGTTTTGCAAACTAGGGCCTCATTAGGATGATGGTGAATCCGCATCTGCCGGGCCGGCGGAAGCCACCGCCGGCCCGGAGGATCCAGATTCCGCCGCGGCCACATGAAACACCCACCGCCAGATTAGGATGGCGGTGGGAATGTGGTGGGACCAGCGGCGGATGGCAGGTCCATCCGCCGCTGAGCCGTGGGTTTTGGCGGGCTATTTGGTGGCAGTGTCTGCAAGACACAGTCAGCCAAATTAGGAAGCATGAGTAGACATGCTTTTCCGCTGCGTTTTTTCCGCTGTGGAAAAGCATATGGACCTTTGCTTCTGGGAACCCTTACGGGCCCCAGGCTAAAGTGGGGGTGGTGGTGCACATGGGGGGTACCTATTGTATCCCCCCTGCATTTTCATGCACGAAGCGGCAGGCACCGCGCAGTGCCTGCCGCTTTGTGCATGCAAATGCACTGCTTGCAATTTTAACATTGCGGCGGGTGCTACTTCAAGCAGCACCCGTCGCAATGTTAAACATACTAGATGTGACCGCCAGGGTGGCAGTCACATCTTAATTTGCACGGAGGGACCGCCGCTGCCCCTCCACCTATGGGGTGGCGGACGGACGCCATCCTAATAGGGCCCTAAATTGTACCATCTATTGCACACCCAAAAGAAAATAATTAAAGACTAATGATGTTAATGTTGCATTTAAACTAGCAAATCAAACTCTCAGTGCAGAAATGTTTCCTGTACTAACAGTGGATAAACTGCCATATGACTTCAAAGAAGCTGTCTATCCTGTGGTGTGGCACTTTCTAGGTAACGAGATGGGATTGATTCAAGGGGCTGAGCCAGTTCAGATACAGCTCAAACCAAATGGTAAATTTCTGAGAACGCTGCAATACAACCCGACCCCTGAAACTGTGACAGGAATAAGACCTGTAATTGAGTCCATGATTGCACAAGGCATTCTCAGGGAGATTAGAGGAGGCACATGCAATTCGCCCATCATGGGATTGCAGAAACCAAGTGGAAATTATAGAATTGTGCAAGGCCTACTAAAGGTCAATCAATTAGGATACCATATTGTCCTGTCGCACCTAATCCAGCAGAGATCCTCTTTCAAATCCCTTTCCGGTTGGAGAATCATGCCTTAACATGGTGTCGTATCCCACAACGGTATACTGAGAGTCTGTCTATCTTTACTCACATCTTGTAAAAGAATATTTAGAGTCTAACATTGCTGCAGAGGTCAGTTCTCATGCAATACAGAGATGACCTCCTGATTGTTTCAGAGACTGAAAAAGCTCACAGAGGAAAGCCAATTTTTATTTGCTTTCCGGTTGGAGAATCATGTGTTAACATGGTGTCATATTCCACAAAGGTATTCTGAGAATCCATCTATCTTTAATCAGATCTTGAAAAAGAATCTTTAGAGCCTAACATTGCTGCAGAAGTCAGTTCTCATGCAATACATAGATGACCTCCTGATTGCTTCAGAGACTGAAGAAGCTTGTAGGGTCGATACAGTTGCTCTGGCAAATCATTTGGCACAAACAGGCACAGGTGTCCCCGCTAAAACGTCAATACTGTTTGTCAGAGGTCCAGTATTTGGAAAGGCAAGAGAAAGGTGTTACCTGATTGCATTGAGGTGAGCACACAAATAAATCTGCCTACTACACAGAAATAAGGTCGGATGTTCTTGGAAATGGTCAGCTACTTTCGACAATTGTTTCCCGATTTTTCATTGAAGGTGAAGCCTTTACAGAGCTTGAGATGCATGTGTGTGATTTCTGTACCATGGTTTAACAACTGATTGGTTGCTTTCCTGGGGCTGAGAGAGAGCCTGTGTCATGCTCTGGCTTTAGGAATGCCTGATTACAATAAAGCGTTTTCTCTCTTCTTTTGAGAAAGGAAGTGTTGCGCCCTAGCTGTACTCACCCAGACACATGGGGGTGTCCGTAGACCAGTGCCCTATTTCTCAGCTACATTAGAGCCTAAATCTTCAGTGTTGCCCAGAGGTCTCAGATCTGTTGCTGCAACAGGTGTTAGCACTGAAAGGTGCAAAAGTATGGTAATGGTTCATCCACTTACTGTTTATGTTCCACACTCAGTTGAGCTCCTGATGACGAGAACCAAAACACAGCATCTGACTAACAATAGGCTTACCTGATATGAGCAGGTTATTTTGGCCTTTGAGAGTGTTACCTTGAAAAGATGCTCTATGTCAAATCCTTCTACTTTTTGTCTATTCCGAATATCGAAGGGGAAGATTGTGAGGACCATTACTGTCTGGATGTAACTCATCATTGTACCAATCCAAGGCACAACATTGTTGGCGAACCACCTCCTGAATCAGATCAAGTCCTTTTTGTTGATGGTTTGTGTTTAAGAGACAATGAGGGTCATTTGAGAGCAGAGTTTGCTATCTGTACTCTTTCTGGAGGTTTGAAAGATGCTTGCTTACATGTAGGCCTTGCTTACAGGTAGGCCACTGGCCATCGATGCGGATGGTTGGAGCCTGCGGAGGGTCCGGCGGTCGCCTGGGAGGCTGAGCTGGCCATCGCTGAAGTCCGATGCATCTGGAGTCGTCCCCGCCATCACCGGTCTGCGGAAGACTGGGTCTACACCTGGAGTGTTGGTGTTGAAGCTCAGGCGAAGGGTCTGGAGCGGAGCGATGGGGGCGGACTGGGCAGAGCCTTATAAAAGCGGTCCTGGGGCTCTCACTGCAGCTCTTACCGAGGCAGGCTGGACACCCGACCCGAACCCCTGGGTCTGTCTTCGCACCCTGCAGCCTCTTTGCCATCTCCACCCATCGCACTGCCTTAACAGGGACTCTTGCTCCCGACGTCGGCACCTTCGTCCTGACCCCCCCCCCCGGCTGCCCGTTGCCCTCATTGACAAACCTGGTCCTCGCCTTGCAGCTTATCGCCCATCACGCCGCCTTGACAAAGGCTCTTGCTCCCGACGATGGCGCCTTTGTCCTGGCCCCCTCGGCTGCCCGCTGCCAGCATTGCCGATCTTGGTCCTCACCTTGCAGCTCCCCCTTGCTGTTCCCGGGACCATCCGGAGAAGACCCGCGGACTGTGCACGACGACGCGCACGGCGATCCCGGTGCTCTCTGCTTTCGAGAACTGCATGGAAGCCTCGCAGAATGCAGATGACATCGATAACTTTTATGAAGTGCCGATGACACCAGCTTACTTGCCACATTGGAATTTAACAAGGTACTATTTCTGCTTAGTTTTTAACTTTGTGATTCTTGTACATTTACCCCTCTGAGAACTATGGCCCAAAATGGCCGGGGCCATAAACTTTAGCAATAAATCGCCTCCATTACTGCAAAACACTCGCAAAGCTGAACAACTTCTCTGTCTGGCACTGAGATCACCAAAATAGACATAGGGCTTGTCCTCCCCACTCAGCAAGATAGAAACTGGACTATCTCGAACTGCCCAGGACTAGAAAGCGAAACTGGACTATCCCTCTGGTCTCAAATCATAAAAACTAACAGAGGAGTCGGCCATTTTAAACTAGTCATTTTCTCCATTCCTTCATACCTAATTTTTTGTTTAATCATCCACACCTTACATACACTTACTATAGCTCTGTATTCACACCGACCCACACTACCTCCTTCACCTACCCTCACCTCTACTCTCAACAAGGAAACCCCGGGCAAGCCCAAATATAAAATTATTTACCCCCCCCGACCTCCCCAAAAAAGGCCAAACGTTTTAAACACAACTTCTTGAAGTCCCACCCCGAAACTCCCTTTGTGGACACTTACTTCTCACTTAATAATGGAGCCAAGAACACCGACTTTATCTTCTACACTATACGTAGAGCACAATGGAGAAAAACGTTCCTCACCTTACTATCTGCGCCCCTAGGAAATCCGCTCATGGCCTAACACTTTCCACCGCACCTTCCCAACTCTTCCCAGCGAGAGCAACCATCACTATCTACAACAACGGTATTATCTTAATCAAATCCTCAGACAAGAACCTTGACCTATTCAACAACTTGTTCCCCACTCTCAAAGAATATATCTCCAACCCTCCGACTCCAATCGATCAGACCTCCAAGCCTAGCACCCTTGACTCCACTAACCGCCTATCCTCCCCCACCTTCCCTCCCTCTAACCCAGCACAGCATCAGAATGATACACCCCTCCCCACACCAGTATTCTAATCACTCACCCACCCGCTACTGTAACCGCACACCCCTCAATCCCAGACGTAGATCACTTCTCTTCCTACATCCTCACTCGCCCCGCCCTCCACCATAACCCTCCCCTCACACTTCCAACTGGACTCCCAGAACACCCCACCTCCTCTAACTCCACTCCCCGTCCCCACAACAGGACCATTTCTCATCCCACCTCCCACACCCATTCTCAGACACCACTACCACTCCAGCACCCCGCCACCCCTAGCCTACACTCATCCCGCAACTTCCTACCACGAACCCCGCCCCTATAACACCAACCCCCTCATGAATCCAATCCCACCCTTCCCCCCTAACATCACTCCCCCACCGACCACCAACCCCCTCACTAACACCACCTACAGCCATCCAACCACACCCCCCACCATCCCTCCCCCGCTGACCACCAACCCCCTCTCTAATACCTCCAACCCCTGCACTAACACCACCATACCCCTCCCCCCACACTACAGTACCCTTGACACGTACTCACCCTCAGTGCCCTACCCCAACTCCCTTCCTAATCCCACACTGGACAAGATTATGTCCACCCTCCTCCAAATAAAAGAGGATCTTCACACCTTCAAAGAGTTACTCTTTTGACACCCCAGACACCCCCTACCCACAACTACTTCCTCTTCTAACAAGTCACCCACCCTTCCTACACACCCTTTCACAAAAAACTATTCACACTGGACCTCAATTCCCGCTCGCAATCCCACCAACCACGCGAGACGTACCAGCAACACACACTCGAAACACAACATACGCACCCTCCTCCGCTCATATGACCCAGTTCCCCAAAACCACATATCCACCTCACACCTTTCCATCCCCACGATTCACTCACACCCCCTTAGGACCTCCACACACAACACCAGAGGCTCCGTCCCTAATAACCTTAAAAAAGTCCCTCTGACTCTAGAACCCTCTACCTCCCTCATCACGCAGCGGATCAAGTGCACTCTACTCAACTGCAGATCGGCCCCTAGACACTCTTCCGACATTGCTGATCTCATCAAAACACTGGACCTTGACCTGACCATTCTCACTGAAACCTGGCTAACAGAATCTTCTACACCAATCATTGACATTCTAGTTCCCCCCAACTATCACATCGTTAGACTTGACAGAACCAGCAAGACAGGCGGTGGAATCGGATGCATTTATAAGAGCAATCTCTCGGTGTCTAGAGTCACTTCCCCCTCCGTGTCCTCCTGTGAATACATCTGCCTAGATGTCATCAGCGAGGGAAAACCTGTATGCTCTCTACACATCAATTACCATCCACCTGGGGACAACCTCATCTTCAACCAACAACTCATGGACATGATCATAACCAATTCTGGACAGCAAAACACCCAAATTTTCCTTAGTGATTTCAATCTACATTGGAACGATCACAATGACGTGTTGGTAAATAGTCTCAAAAACTTCCTTGATGCTCTTGACCTCACCCAAATCTGCAATAGCTCCACCCATGACAAAGACTCTATCCTCGACCTTATCATCTCCAAAGAGGACTCTACCCAATTTGAGTCAATCCAACCCTGTGACTGGTTGGATTGACCACATTGTCACATTCTTCATCAATGAAAAAGTTAAATTTAACCCGGTTCAATCCACCAAATCCAAGGTCTGGAAAAGGGACCTGAAAAAACTCAACCCCAACTCTTTACTTTCGCCCAGCCGCAATCTCCTCCTTCCCCCTACCGGCGCCTCAGACGTTCAAGTTCTAACCGACCACTACCTCAACTCAATGACCTCAATAATCAATGAGGCCGCCCACCTGCAACTGAAGAGAGTCTCCACTAAGAACTCTAACCCTTGGTATAATGGTAGAATCAACGAAGAGAGACGTGCCATGCGACTCGCAGAACGCACCTGGAGATCAGCTCCTTCGGCATTGCACCTTAAAGCTCTTAAGAAAAAGAGAAACGCCTACTATAGGAAAATCAAACATTCAAAATCAGACTTCTTTAGCCTCCAGCTCAACCAAGCAAAAAAACGGCCAAGAAAACTGTTTGAGTTAATCAAAACACAATCCAAGGAACAACCCCAACAATCACATGGCACAATGGGCGATATACCATCCAGTGAAGACTTCTCTGCTTTCTTTAACCTAAAGACTGATAACATCAGGAGCGATCTCCTCAATGACCCAAGACTTTACTCCAACCCCACAGCACAACACCCACTGAACCAAAAAACAATGCCACATGGTCGTCCTTTGACACCTACTCAGAAGAAACAATTGGCAAATTACTCAGCACATTGAAACCTTCTAATCACCTCACAGACCTCCTTCCTGCTAACGCTATAAAGGGCTTCCTCCCACTGCTCCTCCCACTCTGAACCAAAATTATTAACAGTTCACTTCAACAAGGTCTCATACCCGACTCCCTCAAAGTGGGACAAGTGACGCCTATACTCAAGAAACCAGCAGCCGACCCTACTGACCTAAACAATTACCGTCCTATTACCAATATCCCCACTCTGGCCGAACTGCTGGAAAAATGCGTACAACTCCAATTGACAAAACACATTGATCAGTTTGACCTCCTCAACCCTCATCAATCAGGCTTCCGTGCAGGACACAGTACGGAAACAGCTATGACACACATAATTGATGACGCCCTCCAAATTCTAGATCAAAACGATAGCTGCCTCCTCATCCTACTTGATCTCTCTTCAGCATTTGACACCCTCAAACACGAGAACTTACTCGAGCTGTTAAATTACAGAATGGGTCTTTCAGGGACTGTACTCAAATGGTTTACTTCCTTTCTACATAACCGGTCCCAGAAATTCAAGAGTAACAACTTGATGTCCCCACCTGTGCCTGTAACATTAGGCGTCCCACAAGGATCTTCCCTATCCCCAACACTGTTCAACCTAGTCATGGAGCCACTCACCACTTTGTTACAGGCATCTAATGTACACTTTCACATGTACGCTGACAACACCCAACTCTATCTCAAATTACAATCCCCCGAAGACATCGAACTTCTGAACTCAACGGTCAGAAACACCCAATCATGGCTAGCCGAAAATCACCTCAAACTCAATGCACTGAAAACCGAGTTCCTTCTGATTTCACCTCCCGCGAAAACCTCCACCACTCAAACATGGCTTAAGCACCTTACTGCACTCAATGTCCAACCTACCGCGAAATCCTTAGGCATAACCCTTGACACCAATCTCAATATGCAACATCATATCAGCAAAGCAACTAAGGGAGCTAATCTCCAAATCAATACTTTGAGGAAACTTAAACCCTTCCTCCCAGCTAAGGACTTCCAAACTGCAGTACAAGCCCTAGTCATTCCTCGGATAGACTACGGAAGCGTCACCCTCTGCGGACTCCCCCTATCAACAACCGCACCCCTAAGAGCCTCTTGAACGCTGCAGTGAGACTTATAAACTGGATCAAAAAAACGCTCGCACATCTCCCCTGACTTAAAATCCCTGAACTGGCTGCCTTTTGATGCCAGAATCCATCTGAAATTCGCCTGCATGACACACATGGCTGTACACCACAAGTCGCCCAGCTACCTCACTCAGAAGCTGTCTATCTTAGGTGGCTCAAGAGCCACTAGAAGCACAAAAAATCTTCTCCTGAAACCTCGAAGATTCCGGAAGGAAAAAACTTATAAACGCTCCTTCTCAGGAATGGCACCCAGGATCTGGAATGCACTACCCCCAGAAACCAGACTTATCTCCTCCTGTAGCGATCACGAGGACGAGGGAACTGAGTTCCTATTATGCACCAAAAACGGGAAACGCCCTTAAAACTACAGCTACCAGACTGCCTTGGGGCATTCTCCTCAGTCTTAATTCCTCCTATGCATGGGAAAGGTGCTTGTCAATTATCCTGTTTAGAGATCGGAATGGCGGATGGTGATCCCCGCCAGATTCCAGCGTGAAGACTCAAGCCTTGTGGGAGTGTTCCTGACTTCTATTTTCAGACGTGGTTAAACCCAGACCTCTGGAGTATCGGAGGGTGTTCCTGGCAATCCACGTAGTGCAGCGGAAGGAGAGCGGGCTCGCCTCCTTCATCCTGACCCGTTTTCTGGAGAACTGAAAACTCCTTATTGAGAAGAGAAGCCACGATGCATGTTAAACGCGCGGAGACAGGTTTAATAGCACATGAGTAAAAGAAAGGCATTTAAACTATGTACCGCGTCTGAGTGAAAGACGCGTCCAGTGTACTTGCCTTCAGATTTAGCGAGGGCTTCTTGCTGAAGAACGCAGTTGTGTTTGTTTGGACCTAGCTTGATTCTTTTTCTTTGGAACTTATACTGAAAGCGCCAGTCAATTGTTTCAATTACGGACACAAAGTGATATCACTTAGGATATTTTAAGGAGCATATGTTGGGACTGTAACAACTCCTTGTTTAACAAGGGAAGAGTATATACCCCTTTATTCTTGTGACTAATATTTGCTTAGGTGCATTATATACATTCAAAGACTGCACCTTTTGGGGAAGTATTTGTTTGTTGACATTGCCTCTCGGATGATGGGCTGAAGATAGATTAAGTCATAGGATTGGCAATTGAGTCAAGTACATCTGTTATTGCAACGGGCTGTGAGACATTCGTGAGTTGGAGGAGGGGACAAACAATACTTTAGGAAAGAGTACCTTTGAACAGAAAAGTAACCATTTGCTTATTACCCTATTTGCAGCCTTGAAGGTATTGCTGACCCAGTGCAGAGTGTTTACAACGCCCTTGAGAGGAATACCGACTCTACAGCTTCTTTATTCTTTTATCCCCTTCCGCTTTTTCCCCCGGGGCACGAATTCATGCAGAGAGTATAGTCTTCTCTGTTGGGGGTCGTGTCGGGAGGAATTGGGGGGCTTAGCTTCAGACATCGTCTCCGCGTGGCACGAGAACAAGGTTAGTGGCGTTCTTCTTTCTTGCGGAACTGCCAATCCTGACAGATTGACAAGCCCAAGTATACAAGCCCGGCCTAGACGATGGATATTGAGAGTGTGTTGAACTCCGTGGTGGAGAGCCTTGCGGCTTTGCAGCAGGAGGTCAACACGTCCAGAACTGAGAATCAGGTTCTATATAAAGAAGTGGGTATCCTGCGGAAAGAAGTGTCAGGGTTAGCACGTAGGGGTCCTGGAGGGGTTTCCTATATTAAGCCAGCCACTCTGCCACCTCCTGTACCTACTGCACCTGATCCTTTGCAGGGAGCTGAGGTGGGTGGTTTTTTTTGACTCCTCCAACAACATCCTCCCCTTCAGAAACTGTCCCTACCGTCCATGTCATACAAAACACTGGTATCCCATTGGCGCCCCCAGAAAGGTTCTATGGGGACCCCCAGAAGTTTGAGAACTTTTTGAACCAGTGTAGGTTACACTTTTTATGCAAACCTGGGGTGTTTCAGGATGACTCTGTGAAAACGGCATTTATGATGTCGTATATGGGAGGCAATGCCGCAAGTTGGACTATTCCACTACTAGAAAGGAATGATCCTGTGTTGCACAGTTTTGCTGACTTTTGTCTGGAACTGCGAAAATTGTTTGATAGAAAATCACACATGTTGTCCCTAGACAGAGAACTGTTAACATTGCGACAAGGGTCCCAAGACTTGCTGTCGTATATCACTTCTTTTAATCGACTAGTGGTGGAAACAGAATGGCCTCCTGCAAAAAGAATATCCATATTCTATCAAGGACTACGAGGGGAGCTCAAAGACGTTTTGGCACAAGTAGTGCAACTACCTACCACCTGTGAAGACCTTATAGATCTGACAGCCCAGTTAGATCATAGACTCCTGGAAAGGAGAGGGGATAGGAACAGAGGAGAAGGCCGTAACTTCTATCCTCGTATCAAAAGCACCACTGAAGACCATCCTAAGATGCCTAAAGGGGTAGAGCCTATGCAGATAGGAGGCATACGGGTTCCCCTTTCAAGGGAAGAAAAGGAGAAGAGACGACGATTAAAGCAATGCCTGTAGTGTAGCAAAGGAGGGCATTTCATTAAGGATTGCAGAGCAAGGAATGCTCTGCCCGGACGACCTTTGGTGCCACTAAGCCAGGCAATCGTACAATCAGGAAGACCTGCGGAAAACTAGAAAGCCCAAATCAGGAAGAGGTCTCTGCCTTGGATTATCAACCACAAACGATCTCACCTACGCTTGCTAACACTCTACATCCAGCGGTGGCACATATGAATCTGAAGGTCACCTTGTGGGTCAACTCCCAAGACGCCCTGGATATAGACGCATTGCTTGATTCTGGTGCCACCGGAAATTATATAGATCAGGAATATGCTATGAAAATTGGGATAGTCTGCGAGAAGAAAGACAGACCGGAGCTGGTGAAAGCAGTTGACGGAACCGTCCTGTCGTCTGGTCCTGTGTCTCACCATATGCGTTCTTTGTTGATGCAGACGAGCCAGAATCACCAAGAACATATCCAATTTGACCTTATAGATGCACCCCAATTCTGTCTTATTTTAGGCATGCCATGGTTGACCCTCCACGATCCTAAAGTCAGTTGGGCGGCTCGCACAATTACCCTGTCATCGGATTATTGTAAGGAGAATTGTAGACAGGAAATGCCTAAATCCAACGTTATCAGCACAACGCCTTCTGTGTGTCTAGCGACAGAATGTTCCAGAGGACATTATTGCTGTGCCACCATCCTTCCTGAGGAATACAAGGAATATCGTTCCTTGTTTGATAAACAAAAGACTACCGACCTGCCTCCACATTGGGTATACGATTGCCGCATCGATCTACTGCCAGGAGCAGACATTCCATGCAGTCGGGTATATGCCTTAACTGAAAAAGAGACAGAGTACCTGAAGAACTACATCGATGAGAATCTGGCAACTGGTTTTATTCGGCATTCGACATCTCCAGCCTCATCCCTGATGTTTTTCATTCCGAAGAAGGATAGCGACGAATTGAGGCCTTGTATTGATTATAGGGCCATCAATAGAATGACAGTCAAGAATCGTTACCCTCTCCCTTTAATACCAGTGCTCTTGGACAAACTGAAAGGAGCCAGTTTCTTCACTAAACTCGATATTAGAGGGGCTTATCATTTGGTCAGAGTTCAGAGAGGGGATGAGTGGAAAACCGCGTTTCGAACAAAATTTGGGCTGTTCGAATACCGAGTGATGCCATTTGGGCTCTGTAACGCCCCCGCCGCTTTCTAGTTTTTTATGGACGAGGTGTTGAGAGGTTGTCTGGAGACTTTCTGCGTCGTGTACATAGACGACATTTTGATCTATTCGTCTACTCTCCCTGAGCATGTGGAACATGTGAAAACTGTACTCAGTAAATTACAGCAAAATTCACTTTATGCCAAGCTCGAGAAATACCTGTTTCATGTTACAAAAGTATAATTTCTTGGTTATGTCATCAACGCACAAGGATTTCAGATGGACTCCAGTAAGGTAGATGCTATCATAGGTTGGAGTACCCCTCAGAACGTCAAATCTGTACAGAGTTTCCTTGGCTTCTCCAATTATTACAGACAGTTCATTAAAGACTTCCCCAAAATCATCCATCCTATTTCCAGCTTGTTGAGAAAGAATACCCCGTTTGTATGGAGCAAGGAGGCAGCTAGTTCATTTCAGTTTTTTGAAAGACCAGTTCACGCAGGCTCCAATCCTTCGCCATCCCGATCCACAGATACCTTTTGTGCTTGAGACGGACGCATCTCAATATGCAGTAGAAGGGATATTATCTCAACGCCATCCTGTAACCGGCCAATTACATCCTGTCGCTTATTTCTCGAAAAAGCTCACTCCTTGTGAGATTAATTACACCATCTCGGATAAGGAACTTCTTGCAACAAAAAGGGCTTGCGAAGAATGGCACCATTACCTATTGGGAGCTTTTCATACTGTTGAAATTTACACTGATCACAGGAACTTGTTGTTCCTGAAGACGGCAAAGGCGCTTACTCCTCGACAACTGAGATGGACATTGTTCTTCTCCGATTTTGATTTTGTCATCAAATATAAACCGGGGCCACAAAATGGCAAGGCGGATGCTCTTTCTCGCCTTGGCGAAACAGAGGAACAGCGAAAATTGAGTGAAGATGAACCCCCTTTGATCTTGAATGAAACGGGTGATCAATCCTCATCGATAGCTTTGTTGTCCTCACAGGTATTCCTGGAAGATGTGCGAGTAGCCCTTGCTGACACCAACTTACAAGAATGGGTACAGGAAGATCCTGAACATCGTATGGAAAAAGACGATCTTGCCTATCAAGGATCAGCTATCTATGTCCCTACAGAGTCCTTGCAACGACAAGTGTTAAAATGGATACATGATTCTCCCTTGGGTGGACATTTGGGGATCTATAAAACCATTGCTAGTGTGGAACGTTCTTTCTGGTGGCCCCGAATCCGAGAAGATGTGCGGTATTATATAAAGAACTGTGCTATTTGCGTTCAAGGGAAGTCCATCCATGTCAAACCCATAGGACTTTTGAGACCTCTACCTATTCCTCCAAAACCCCGGCATACTCTGTCAATGGACTTTATAGTTGAAATGCCACCCTGCGATGAAAAGACTGTGATCTTGGTGGTTGTAGACCATCTGACAAAGATGGGGCATTTCGTACCCTTGGCTGGCCTGCCCACTTCAGCAGAACTGGCAATGGTGTTTCTTCAACATATCGTTCGAGCTCATGGCATTCCTTGTGTGCATATAACTGATAGAGGAACCCAGTTCACTTCCCGATTCTGGAAGGCTCTCTGTAAGACTTTAGATGTCGATGCCCGACTCTCTTCTTCCTACCATCCCCAGACTGATGGTAAAACGCAACGCTTGAATCAGACGTTGGAGCAGTATCTTCGCTGTTTTGCCTTGCAAAATAATATGGAGTGGACTAAGTTGATTTGGATGGCGGAGTTTGCCTATAATAACGCTATACACTCCACCCTGGGTTGTTCACCTTTTTTTTTTCTTTTTTGGCTATCACCCTAATGCACTTCCATTTGAAGTACCTGTGCACTCACCCATACCTAGCATACATGAACATCATGCCCATCTCAAGTCGGTGCTGGTTGCTGCAAGACGTAGCCTGGCCACCGCTCAGTCTTTCCAGAAACGCTTTGCAGACAGGAGACGGACACTCAAACCAGATTACAAGGTGGGGGACAGGGTATGGCTTTCTACTAGAAATCTACATTTAAAAGGGAAGAATAAGACAAAGCCAAAATATGTTGGGCCATATAGTATAGTTGAGGTCATCAACCCCGTGGCTATGAAACTGTCCCTCCCTGGCTCTTGGAAGATTCATCCTGTATTTCATGTTTCCCTCCTCCGACCTTGTCTTCCCAACACAAAGCTTTTGGATCGACCCCTTCCGGTTGATGTAGATGGGCAGGAGGAATATGAGGTGCAGTCAATTCTTGACTCTCGTATGGTTAGAGGGAGGATTCAGTATTTGGTGGAATGGAAGGGTTATGGGCCCAAGGAGAGGACCTGGGAACCTGTGAGCAACCTGAACTGTCCTGTGTTGGTTGATCTTTTCCATCAATTGCACCCTGGTAGGCCTGGACGACTGCCAGGTCGGCTGTCCTTGAGAGGGGGTCCTGTAGCGATCACGAGGACGAGGGAACTGAGTTCCTATTATGCACCAAAACCGGGAAACGCCCTTAAAACTACAGCTACCAGACTGCCTTGGGCATTCTCCTCGGTCTTAAGCCCCTCCTATGCAAGGGAAAGGTGCTTGTCAATTATCCTGTTTAGAGATAGGAATGGCGGATGGTGATCCCCGCCGGATTCCAGCGTGAAGACTCAAGCCTTGTGGGAGTGTTCCTGCCTTCTATTTTTGGACGTAGTTAAACCTAGACCTCTGGAGTATTGGAGGGTGTTCCTGACAATCCACGTAGTGCAGCGGAAGCAGAGCGGGCTCGCCTCCTTCATCCTGACCCGTTTTCTGGAGAACTGAAAACTCCTTATTGAGAAGAGAAGCCGCGATGCATGTTAAACGCGCGGAGACGCATTTAATAGCATGTGATTAAAAGAAAGGCATTTAAACTGTGCACCGCGTCTGAGTGAAAGACGCGTCCAGTGTACTTGCCTTCAGATTTAGCAAGGGCTTCTTGCTGAAGAACGCAGTTGTGTTTGTTTGGACCCAGCTTGATTCTTTTTCTTTGGAACTTGTACTGAAAGCGCCAGTCAATTGTTTCAATTACCGACACGAAGTGATATCACTTAGGATGTTTTAAGGAGCATATGTTGTGACTGTAACAATTCCTTGTTTAACAAGGGAAGAGTATATACCCCTTTATTCTTGTGACTAATATTTGCTTAGGTGCATTATATACATTCAAAGACTGTGCACCTTTTGGGGAAGTATTTGTTTGCTGACATTGCCTCTCGGATGATGGGCTGAAGATAGATTAAGTAATAGGATTGGCAGTTGAGTCAAGTACATCTGTTATTGCAGCGGGCTGTGAGACCTTGGTGAGTTGGAGGAGGGGACAAACAATACTTTAGGAAAGAGTACCTTTGAACAGAAAAGTAACCATTTTCTTTTTACCCTATTTGCAGCCTTGAAGGTATTGCTGACCCAGCGCAGAGTGTTTACAACGCCCTTGAGAGGAATACCGACTATACAGCTTCTTTATTCTTTTATCCCCTTCCCCTTTTTCCCCCGGGGCACGAATTCACGCAGAGAGTATAGTCTTCTCTGTTGGGGGTAGTGTCGGTAGGAATTGGGGGGCTTAGCTTCCGACATCGTCTCCGTTTGGCACAAGAACAAAGTTAGTGGCGTTCTTCTTTCTTGCGCTACTGCCAATCCCGACACCTCCACTGCATTTTTCAAGAAGGAAGTAAAAGCTATCCTCATGGCTAAATTCACCTGAACATTTACTTTGGATCTTTTTGAGACTATGCACCTACTTGTACTATTCATTTTGTCTGACCGACTATGCTCTTTGATGTTCCTACCCTAATCTGCTACCCTCTTATTATCTACAGATCTTTGATGTACCTACCCTATTCTGCTACCCTCTTATTATCTACAGCTATTCTGTGCTCAAAAGACTGTTAATCACTCTCACGTTTTCCCAACCCTTGTTTTTGTAAAGCGCTCTGATATCTGCAAAGATCTTGTTTGCGCTATATAAAACTTTCAAAATAAATAAAACGAATAAGTAGTATACTTTGCACAAGCACCTGAAATCATTGCATTGACCCGTGTATGTTTTGTTTTGGATCAAATATGAGTCACCATCTATACCGATAGCCAGTATGGCTTTGATGTAGTTCATGACTTCGGACAGTTATGGTCATAGTGGGGGTTCTTAACGTCATCATGTAGTCTCTTTAATCATTTGTGTTCTGATGCTGGGATTGGTGATTTTGTGCCTGTTGCACCATCTAAATTTAGTCTGAAGATTTGATTTTGTATTAGCGCCCATGTATCTTTACATACTCATTATGAGGTGTTTGTATGTTCAACTTTTCTTGTTGCTTTAATAAATGCACTTACTCATTTTGGTATTCACAGAAGGCACTCATTAATGAGTAAGTGCCTTCTGTGAATACCAAAATGAATAAGTGCCTTCTTACTCATTTTGGTATTCACAGAAGGCACTTACTCATCAATGAGTAAATGTCTTCTGTGAGCACCAAAATGAGTGAGTGCCTTCTGTGAATACCAAAATGGTAGTAAGTTTAGGATTTGTTCTAAAGTTAGTTCTGTGAATCGGGCCCTTTGTCAATATTGTCTCTTTGCTGAGATGCTTTCACCCGCTTAAACTATGTAAACGTTATGATTGTCACCCCTCGCAGCCCAAGCAGTTAACAAAGCTGGATCAGGCTGCAAGGTTCAGGAGATAAGCCTCCTTCCCTGGGCCTTGCAGCCCTTATCATTGTTTGTGAGGCCCTGGGAAGGGAGCCCATTCTCTTTAGCTTCATGGTGCTACACCATGGCTATGAAGCCTAGGGCACAAAACGCCCGCCCCCGGGCATTGTAGGACATGGAGTTGTTTAATGGATCTGGGGAACCATTGGCATTGGCTCTAAACCCTGTGATTCTGGACAAATCACTTAAATCTTCACAAGTCTCCCAAACAAATTCTGATCTTTTGTAATGCGACCTTCGATCCTGCTTGTAGGCAGGTCGCCCCCACACTGCCACTCGCCACCTGCTACATTATGCTGCTGTAACCCTCTCGGCCGCCATCTTCCCCCAGCCCCCCCAGTGCTCTTCCCGGCCTTTCCGCTGCTGCCTCCCTGCGGCCCTGCCTCCAGCACACCCATTGACCTCACCACTCCCGCCCCCCAGCTGCTCCTCCCTCCCAGGCATCCTCTAATAGTGGACGAGCGACGGTGCTCAGGAGCGACCTTCGTCCCTGCTTGCAGGCAGGTCGCTCCCACACCGCCACTCGCCACCTGCTGCATTCGGCTGCTGCGACCTGCTTGGCTGCCGTGTTCCCCCAGCTCCCCACCTCTCTTCCAGCCTTCCCGCCGCTGCCTCCCTGTGGCCCCACTCCCCAGCACACCCATTTGCCTCCCCACTCCAGCCTCCCAGCTGTTCCTCCCTCCTAGGCATCCGGTAATAGTGGACGAGTGACGGTGCTCAGGAGCGACCTTCAACCCTGCTTGCAGGTAGGTCGCCCTCACACCGCCACTCGCCACCTGCTGCATTCCGCTGCTGCGACCCGCTCTGCCGCCGTCTTCCCCCCGCTGCTCACCAATTGGCCTCCCCGCTCCCGCCTCCCAGCTGCTCCTCCCGCCCAGGCATCCTCTAATAGTGGACGACTGACGGTGCTCAGGAGCGACCTGAGACCCTGGTTGCAGGCAGGTTGCCCCCACACCGCCACTCGTCACCTGCTCCATTCTTCTGCTGCAACCTGCTCAGCCGGCGTCTTCCCCCACCCCCCACCACTCTTCCCAGCCTTCCCGCCACTGCCTCTCTGCGGCCCCGCTCCCCAGCACACCCACTGGCCTCCTCGCTTCCGCCTCCCAGCTGCTCCTCCCTCCCAGGCATCCTCAAATGCAGTCCTAGAAGCGGCCGCGCAGCTGGCGCACCTAAAATAAGCTCATCTCTGCCTGTCTGCTCCTGGACCACGCCCAGCGTCAGAACCCCTGGACCCTACGAACGCCACAACACCAGACTTGACCATGACCTCATCATCTTCCAAGCACTCAACGCTGGCGGAAACCCCACCTGCTTCCAGGGAAACCCGAAACTGACCCATCTGCAGCTTCACCTGCGACAGAAGCACTAAACCTCCAAGGACTGGACCCAACCACCTCTGCCGCATACTCCTCAACACCTGCTCCGCATGCAAACACGCCGTCGAACTCTGGGATCTGCTCGACACCTCCGCTTCAGACGTGGCCTTCCTGACCGAGATCTGGTGGAACGACTCCTCGGCGCCTGACATAGCCAGAACCATCCCAGATGGCTACAAGACCACCCGCAGGGATCGCGCCAATGGAATCGGAGGAGGAATAGCAATCATCCGCAAGTCAACCCTCAAAGTCCCACCCATGCAGACGACACCCTCAACACCGCCAAACACCTGCACTTCCGGATACACACTGACCCCAACACCACCCTCAGAGGAACACTCATCTACAGACCACCCGGACCCCGGGCTCAGTTCAGCGACTCCATCGCCGACCTCGCCAGCACCCACGCACTCGCCTCCATGGACTACATCCTCCTCGGGGACCTGAGCTTCCCCTTGAGAACAACAACAACGCCAACTCCGCCACCCTGATCGCCAACCTCGCCAACCTTGGTCCCAGACAACTCGTCACCACACCCACCAACGCTGCCAGCCACACGTTTGACCCCATCTTCTCCACAGGCTCCCACGTCGCCTTCAATCACAACACCGAACTCCACTAGACCGACCACCACTGCATCCACCTCACATTCAAGAAACCAACCACGCACCATCTGTTCTGACCGACTTTTTCGGCCCTCCTTTGAGGGAGAATGATTGAAGGTGACTCCAGCCTATTACCCTCCTAGTGCAGGGATTAGAACTATAAACAGGGCCTATTCATAAGGCACAGTAGTGCATTTTCGTACCCTTTTCCTTAGATCAGGGCTTATAAACTTAAGCTAGGGGATAGATTCATTAGTATTAGTGATAATCCGTCCTTTTGCAAGAGTGTTAGTATACCTTCTATGGAGTTATGCTTATTTCGGGCCTCGTAGGCCTCAAACGGGAGAGACTCCATCTTGCTTTCTGCCCCGGCAGCTTTAGAGGCTTCTAGGCCAAGAGTAATGTTTTAGTTTCGAAGTGTTGTTCGCTTGGAGAGAACCGGCTCAGGCTGGCCCTTATCGAAAGACTGTATTTTTCTCCACTCCGAAGACACAACATCAGGCTGGCCAGCTGGGAACGTGTCATTGGTACGGGGAGGTACAAGAATTTGGTGGGCGGCAGGTTACTGGCTGTAACTTTCCATGAAAGGACAAGCTTCCATATTAGCGAAAGTGTTAGGCAGTGAGTCAGTCAGTCTGTAGGCGGCAGCTAGCCGTTAGCAATAATGCCATTAATTATTTCTAGGCAGACAGTCGCCATTTTGAAGCCCGAGAAAGATCATGAAGCTGATACTCTCTGAGAAAGATTGAAGGAGAAGGAGAAGTAGCGCAGAGCGATTAGAGACAGAGAGAGACAGCAGCTAATAAAGAGGAAGGTTCCAGTGACTTGGAGGGAAGCAGAGGAGACAGAGCATAGCGGTGCAGACGTGTACTCGTGACTGCTGAGGTGTGATTCCGAGACGAGCCAAGGCACAGACGAGAAGGGAACCTAGATGACTGTTGAACCCCGACTTCGTGTCCATAAGGTGATGTCTGACCATTACTGATAGTGTGCACATTCTAACCTTTCACTTTCCTTTGCAGGATATATGTTATAGTTTAGTGCTGTGTTTATAATTATTGTAATAAAATACCCCAGTTCTTAGTGAACCGACATGTGCCTTGTATTCTTGTTCAATCAGGGTAACCTGGTCTTCTAGTCAGACATCGTTTTCATGAACGGATGTAAATCCCAGTCAGGTAAGAGGTGACTGAATAATGAGGGAGAGAGGGACCATTTGATGCTGAGAGCAGAAGGTACATGATTCAATTTGGCAAGCTGTGCTAATTCCTGTTATTGTAGTATCATCCCGAGTAGCCAATGAGAGATTCCTTCCAAAGGTATTCATAGGAGAGTGATCGTCGTTGGTAAGCGGCGTTAATGAGAGCACCAGGTAGGAGACTGGTGTGTAGATCCGCCGGATTGCGGATCGGGTTGTAAGTAAGCGAGCACTGGGAGGGAAACCAGTGTGTAGGTCCGCCGGATTGTGGACCGGATAAAAAGAGAGCACTGGGGCTGCAGCTCAGTGTGTATGGCATGCCGGATTGCGTGTCAAGTGAGCACTGAGGGTGATCAGTGTGTAATGGTGCATAATCAGAACTGCCCCAGGGTAGATTAGTCTGGGCCTAAGTGGCCGTGAGACTAGCTGGTATGAATGGGATATTGTAGAAAACCTATGCATGTGTATTGCTATTTTCCCCATCCTTAGGTACGAGATGTACATACATATACATATACCTATTGTAAATACGTTCCAAGGAGGGAGGTGATTACGTTCCGACTGGGTTGGAGGGGCTCTCAGGAGCTGATCCCATCTGGTTCGAGAATCCGGTCATTACATCTGGCGTCACGAACTGTTCACGAAGCCTGTGTGCGCTGTATTGTTTTGATCTTGTTGGTTTGCGCTCGGCTCGTACGTATTTTCTTTGTTGATAATTGTGTATATATTTTTTGTGTGTCAAAATGTTTTCGCGTAAATCGAAATATACTTTCAAATTACCTGTTGAAATTCCCGGCTGGGAATCAACGCCTTACGAGGCCTTAGCCCGTGAGTGGGCCGATTCTACTGGTTTGAGTGAGAATTGGACTTCTTGTTTGGAGCAGGCGGAGCCTGCTGATGTGGTTTCTTGCATGCAAAAGGCACCGGTAGTGAAGGATGATGAGCTTCCTATTTTAGGACGCAGAGGTTGGATTGTTTTGACTGCATACAGAATGCTTCATGAGAAATTTGTGAAATTACAAAAACGATTTGTGGATATGGAAGAGAAGTTTGTTGAAGTGCAGAATGCACATACTCTTTTGCGATGTCAAAATAAATTGCTTGCCGACAAACTTGAGACTTATCAGACTATAGCCGAAAGGGCTGCTGTACGTATTGCAAAATACAAATATAGACACCGTCGCGGTCGTGTTTCTAAACGGAAGGTGCGTCTGGTCGTGGCGAAAGCCAGACTGGATTGGAACACCGACGAGTGGGATGGTAATATCTGGGACTCGAATGATTCTGGCTCCTCGGCTGAAGAGGGTGACAAGCGCGAGTCTTCTCGCTCCGGACGTGATTGTAAATCTGCTTCTTGTGACAAAGACGATGGTTCTTGCGACCGTGGTCGCTCTTCCCGTTCTGATGACGTACCTACTTCTGATTGTTCCTCTAAATCTATGGCTCGGGCTTCTTCGGAGGCTCGTCCGGAGGTTTCTGCACACCCGGTTTTTTGACGCAAATTACAACAGGCTCCTGGTAATCCTAATGGTATTCATATGGATAGTATTGAAGATTTTACTCAACAGGAAGTTAGTGACATTTTGCAACGATTTTGACAACGGCCTGGTGAGACTTTGCTTACGTGGATGGTGCGCCTTTATGAATTAGGTGCTGCAGGTATCATGCTGGATGCAGGTGATTGTTTACGTTTTTGCTCTTTGAGTTCTGATTCTACTGTACAAGATCATTTTCGGAATTTTAATGGTGCTGGCCAAATTAGTTTACTCCAGCTCGCGACTGATGGCTGTAATCACAAATACCCTACTGAGTCTGATTGGCCTGTCAATGACAAGCCGTGGTATACTTTGCGCGATGCGTCGGAGCGTTTGAAAGAGGAGGTGATGAAAACTGCGATTTTTCTCAGTACTGCTGACAGGTTGTTGGATGGTTTGCTGACATCTTCTGTGCGCAATCGCATTATCCGTTCTTCCCCTGTTGCTTATAAGCAGGTTATGATGACTTTGTTAATTAATCAAACTGGCAATCCTTTGTCTATGGCGCTTGAATCTGTCCGTCAGCTTGGTGAGTTGGGTGACTGGTTTAAACCTGAGAGACAATCTCGACCGGAGGGTCGTTCTCCTGGAGATTTTAAATTCTCTAGACGTGATATGTTTCTTGCACTGTTGGCTGATGGTGTGAAAAGGGAAGACATTGACGGTGAACCTAATAATCGCTTATGGGACATGTTTCGAAAGCGTGGTTTAGATCGAAAGGAGGGTGCCCGTCGTGTACGTAAGAATGATTGTGATCGTGAACATTCTGATGACAGTGGTGACGACAGGCGTCGTGTGGATTCTGATCGCCGTGAAGAACGGCGCTATGAGCGTGATGTGTCCCCTCGTCGTGAAAAAGTAAGGGGGAGAGAGGGGGAAAAAGAAAGGGGGAGAGATGATCGTGTCTACAACAGATATAGAGATGAAAGGGATCAGTCCCCTGAGTTGAGGAGAAGGGAGGATCGACACAGGCTTTCCGATCGTAATTCACAGTACTATGAAAATGACAAAAATCCATTTCGTAATGGAGATGGATATGAACAGGATATTTTGATACCCAAGAAACATGAGAGCATTTACCCTGATTTGTCTTGGTTGACAGAACGCAGTAAAAATGACTAGGAAATAGGTCAAGCTCCAGTACGCAGGTGGGCTCACAGAGACAATAGACCCTAGGTAGATATTGAAATTTTTTGGAAACATCGTAATATCCAAAGGGCCCGAGCATTGGTAGATACAGGAGCGGAGGCCACTTTAATTCATGGTAAATCAAAGAAATTCAAAGGCCAATTTTTCACAATTACTGGTTTAGGTGGAAAGGAGACTCCCGCAGTGCAAACTACACTTGAGATGAGAATAGGTAGAATTCCCCAAAGAGAATATTCTGTATTAGTTGTACCACTCTTGGAGTATATAATTAGAATTGATATTTTAAAAGGAATGACTCTGCATTTGGATGACGGTTGTTATCAATTTGGAACTAAACACTACATATCGTCCAGACCCGTACGGGTTGGCCGTTTACGAATGCCCCCCATAAAAATTCCCCAAGCTACAAAAGTGGTTTCTCAGAAACAATATCGTATTCCAGGTGGCCATGAAGAGATTAGTGCCACAATTCAGGATTTGGTTGACGCAGGAGTTATAACTCCGGTTACTTCTGCTTGGACTAATCCCGTTTGGCCCGTGCGCAAGAGCGATAATTCTTGGCGCATGACCGTTGATTATCGAGAACTGAATAAACACACACCCCCTTTGACTGTTGCAGTACCAGACATTGTTACTTTAATTGAAAGAATCCAAAAGCATCCAGGTACATGGTATGCGTCCATTGATATTGCTAATGCTTTCTTTTCAATTCCGATTGCCCCCGAGTGTCAGGAACAATTCAGTTTTACATGGAATGGGCGTCAAATGACGTTTAGGAGTCTTCCTCAAGGTTATGTACATAGTCCTACGATCTGTCACCGGCTGGTGGCGGAGCATTTGTCCGAAGTAACTGTACACCCGCAAATTCAAGTGCGTCATTATATTGACGACATTTTAATTCAAGGTGAAACACAAGATCAAGTTCAGACCCAATTAGATCAGATCCTTGACTGCTTACGTGAAAAAGGTTGGGGAATTAATCCTGATAAGTTACAAGGTCCATCCCAAAATGTTAAGTTTTTAGGCATCAATTGGCATGAAGGTCACAGAGAGGTGATCCCGCAGGTTAAACGAAAAATTTTAGATTTTGCAGTTCCAAGGAATAGAAAAGAAGCTCAGAGCTTCATTGGCTTGTTTGGTTTTTGGCGTCAACATATTCCCCATTTGAGTCAGATATTGGCTCCTTTATATCGAGTCACTCGCAAAAAGCATGCGTTTGAATGGGGTGAACCACAACAGAATGCATTTAATTTGGCAAAAGAAGCGATTCAGTACGCCTTGGATCTGTGGCCTGTGGGCGAGGGTGATGAGGATTTGAATGTGTCCGTACAAGGTCTGTATGCAAATTGGAGTCTGTGGCAAAAGCAAGGCAGACAAAAAGTACCGTTAGGTTTTTGGACTAAAAAGTTACCTGAGGCTGGTGAGCGTTATACACCTTTTGAGAAACAGTTGCTTGCGTGTTATTGGGCTCTGGTGGATACCGAGCAATTGACTTTAGGTCATGATGTGATTTTGAGACCTGAAATTCCTATCATGCAGTGGGTTTTGAGTTCGCCGAAAACTCATCGAATTGGACATGCTCAAGAGGCGAGTGTGATTAAGTGGAAATGGTACATTCAGGACAGGGCACGTGTGGGTCTGAAAGGCGTGGCAGCATTACATGAGCAAGTGGCGCAGGCGCCATCGAATGAGACTGGGAGTGATTGCTCCGTACCTGTAGTACAGGAATCTCCGGTCAAGTGGGGTAAGCCATTTGATGATTTGTCCGCGGAGGACAGAAAACATGTGTGGTTTACGGATGGTTCAGCGAGATTCATTGGAGATAAACGGCATTGGAAGGCAGTGTCCTATAATCCTATCACACAGAAATTGCTGAGTACAACTGGTGAAGGAAAGAGTAGTCAATATTCTGAATTATACGCAGTTTACCAAATTTTGAAACAGGAACTACCTGGCACATGTCATATTTTCACTGATTCCTGGTCCACAGCTAATGGACTGGCGGTATGGTTACCAACTTGGCATTCTCATAATTGGGAGTTGCATTCAAAAGAATTGTGGGGAAAAGAATTATGGCAAGAAACTTGGGAAATGCTCCCACAGAGTACTGTGACAATCTTTCATGTAGATGCTCATACCCCGATAGAATCCCTTGACAAATTCTTTCATAACGTTGCAGATGAGAAATCTAAAATTGCTGAGGCAGTGGTGGACATGCAAGATTCTGATTTGGCGGGATTGGCGAAATGGGCCCACCAGAAAGCAGGACATTTTGGAGAGAGAGCCACTAGCAGGTGGGCCGCCGATCGAGGAATTTATATTCCTTTAAATTATATTAAAGATGCCATTCTGCACTGTCCCATCTGTCAACATTCCAGACAACGAAAAGTACCACAAATTGTTAAAGGTCATTTACATCTAGGAAAACTGCCCACTCAAATTTGGCAGATTGATTATATTGGCCCGCTCCCTATGAGCAAAAATTGTCAATATGTTTGTACAATTGTCGACACTTACAGTGGCCTTTTGGTGGCCTTTCCCTGTAAACAAGCTACCCAAGTAAATACTATCAAAACTTTGGAATTAATCATATCATATTATGGTGTTCCATTTCAAATTCAATCTGATAATGCATCCGACTTTCGTGGAAGATTGGTACAGGAATTTTGTGCGGAAAACAATATAGAATGGGTGTTTCATATTCCTTATTATCCACAGGCATCAGGCCTGATTGAAAGGATGAATGGTTTGCTTAAAGAACAGTTGCGAAAGTTAACTGACGACAGATATAAAAACTGGCGGGATTATTTATTTCAAGCATTGTTAATTCTGAATAATCGTCCCTTGTTACATGCTGAATCTCCTTTGATGCGTTTGTTTCCCCCAAATGTTGATGCGAAACCCAACACCATTGGTAATACTGTAATGTACTGGGAAATTTCCCCCGGAGCTTTGGCTCCATGCAGAGCAACCCCAGGTTCCGCAGACTTGGACCTGCATGCCATGAATGACACTGTACTTAAGAGTAAAGACCGAATCATTGTCGAGACTGGCGTTGGTGTCTGTATACCAGCTGGAAATTTTGGTCTGATCGCCCCTAGATCGGGCCTTGCCTTAAAAGGTGTTCAAGTACTCGGAGGAGTGATTGACAGTGATTATCAGGGAGAGATTAAGGTCCTCCTGCTGAATAGCAGTGAGGTTGATTTATCGATTCAAAAAACTGACCGAGTTGCTCAATTGCTAATCATGCCTGTTTTCAGTGGTGAGATTCAGAAAGGCACTGCCCCAACTTTACTAACTGTGCGAGGCCAAAAAGGATTTGGTTCCTCTGATAATCCTGGAGCAAGAATATGGGTGCAATCGCATAAACATTCCCCTGAACAAGCTGAAATTATTGCAACCGGTCATGACAACACCATTTTGGTGATGAGACCAGGGAAAGATAGCTGGGAAGCTGTCCCGGCTGACAAATGTTATTTACGAGAATGAATAATGCCTGTATTTGATTTTCTTTCAGATCATTCTCTGGACTGCTGCTGCAGGATGTGCCGGCGTTGGACTCCTTTTGGTCTGCTACGTCGGGAGAGGAGAGAACCCACAGACTTTGGTTGATTTGAGAACCCGAGTACCGCGTTCCTTCACTGTGTGGGATTCATCATCAAACTTTTGGACCACCCTAGCCAAACGAGTTACTAATTCTCTGCATTTTTGCCTGACACCCATGCGTTCCGTAACTGACATTTTAGCGACCTGTTTGGTTGCTGTCCCTGCCTCGATGGAGACTTTACAGCGTATTTTCAATATAGCGAATGCCCGACCCAACGTTATTCTGGGCGATTTCGCGCCCCATGAATTTTGTCCCTTATGTACTATTCTTTCAGAGTCCATTCCCCCAATTCATTCTCAGATCACTACATATAATATCACGCAGGGTGATTTGTGCTTTTTCTTGACTTGTGATCCTAAGGCAATTACTGAATGTGTAAAGTTAAAATTGAGAGCCGCCACTTCCTTTTCGGCTCATGAACGTTTGCTGTGCTTACGAAGACTCCCAAAAGCATGTGTTTCTGTTAAAAATAACATGACCTGCAAAAGTATAGTAGTTGCTCCTAGCCATTACCGTACAATGTTGTTACCTTTTGGTTGGCTCTTTTCCTGCGGCAATTCCTCCTGGCCCTATATTCCTGCAAATATTTCCGGAGGCCTGTGTGCCATCACTAGACTGAGTTTATTAATGTTTTCCTCACATCCCAATAGCTATTCCCGTGTAGTCCGTGATTCTATGATGTTACATGAAGACTGTGATTCTTCCTTACATATCTATTCCAAATCTGAATAGCCTTAGTTTAGCTATCTCAATCATTGGTGTCCCAGCGTTGGCTGTTTACAACACGAAATCCATTGGAAAAATGGCCTGTTGGATGGTAAAATCGATTAACCAAACCTCTACCATTTTATCTGACATGTTATTAGATGCCCAGGGTGAACGCACAGCAATTCTGCAGAACCGCGCAGCTATTGACTACCTCCTGTTAAAACATGGACATGACTGTTCTGACTTTGAGGGTCTTTGCTGTTTTAATTTGTCTGACCACACCAAACCAATCCAGGCCCATATTGACAAACTCCACGACTTGACTGCAGAGGTTAGAAAAAATATTGATCAGGGCTGGTTTGACTGGCTCTTCAATTGGTTACCTGACTTACATTCCCTACGACAGATATTAGGGGGTATTATGATTTCTATTTGTATTTTAGTAGCTATTTGCTGCTTTATTCAGTGCATTCCTTCTCTACTCCAATATTGTAGATTTGGCAAGAGGAATAGATCAGTTAGTTTTGTTTCCTATTATTCTTCTACAGATGTTAGTTCCATATAGAGAATGGTTAATAGACTGGAGTCAAGGGTGAAGTGTTCTGACCGACTTTTTCGGCCCTCCTTTGAGGGAGAATGATTGAAGGTGACTCCAGCCTATTACCCTCCTAGTGCAGGGATTAGAACTATAAACAGGGCCTATTCATAAGGCACAGTAGTGCATTTTCGTACCCTTTTCCTTAGATCAGGGCTTATAAACTTAAGCTAGGGGATAGATTCATTAGTATTAGTGATAATCCGTCCTTTTGCAAGAGTGTTAGTATACCTTCTATGGAGTTATGCTTATTTCGGGCCTTGTAGGCCTCAAACGGGAGAGACTCCATCTTGCTTTCTGCCCCGGCAGCTTGAGAGGTTTCTAGGCCAAGTGTAATGTTTTAGTTTCGAAGTGTTGTTCGCTTGGAGAGAACCGGCTCAGGCTGGCCTTTATCGAAAGACTGTATTTTTCTCCACTCCGAAGACACAACATCAGGCTGGCCAGCTGGGAACGTGTCCTTGGTACGGGGAGGTACAAGAATTTGGTGGGCGGCAGGTTACTGGCCGTAACTTTCCATGAAAGGACAAGCTTCCATATTAGCGAAAGTGTTAGGCAGTGAGTCAGTCAGTCTGTAGGCGGCAGCTAGCCGTTAGCATCAATGCCATTAATTATTTCTAGGCAGACAGTCGCCATTTTGAAGTCCGAGAAAGATCATGAAGCTGATACTCTCTGAGAAAGATTGAAGGAGAAGGAGAAGTAGCGCAGAGCGATTAGAGGCAGAGAGAGACAGCAGCTAATAAAGAGGAAGGTTCCAGTGACTTGGAGGGAAGCAGAGGAGACAGAGCATAGCGGTGCAGACGTGTACTCTTGACTGCTGAGGTGTGATTCCGAGACGAGCCAAGGCACAGACGAGAAGGGAACCTAGATGACTGTTGAACTCCGACTTCGTGTCCATAAGGTGATGTCTGACCATTACTTATAGTGTGCACATTCTAACCTTTCACTTTCCTTTGCAGGATATATGTTATAGTATAGTGCTGTGTTTATAATTATTGTAATAAAATACCCCAGTTCTTAGTGAACCGAGATGTGCCTTGTATTCTTGTTCAATCAGGGTAACCTGGTCTTCTAGTCAGACATCGTTTTCATGAACGGATGTAAATCCCGGTCAGGTAAGAGGTGACTGAATAATGAGGGAGAGAGGGACCATTTGATGCTGAGAGCAGAATTCAATTTGGCAAGCTGTGCTAATTCCTGTTATTGTAGTATCATCCTGAGTAGCCAATGAGAGATTCCCTCCAAAGGTATTCATAGGAGAGTGATCGTTGTTGGTAAGCGGCGTTAATGAGAGCACCAAGTGGGAGACTGGTGTGTAGATCCGCCGGATTGCGGATCGGGTTGTAAGTAAGCGAGCACTGGGAGGGAAACCAGTGTGTAGGTCCGCCGGATTGTGGACCGGATAAAAAGAGAGCACTGGGGCTGCAGCTCAGTGTGTGGCACGCCGGATTGCATGTCGAGTGAGCACTGAGAGTGATCAGTGTGTAATGGTGCATAATCAGAACTGCCCCAGGGTAGATTAGTCTGGGCCTAAGTGGCCGTGAGACTAGCTGGTATGAATGGGATATTGTAGAAAACCTATGCATGTGTATTGCTATTTTCCCCATCCTTAGGTACGAGATGTACATACATATACATATACCTATTGTAAATACGTTCCAAGGAGGGAGGTGATTACGTTCCGACTGGGTTGGAGGGGCTCTCAGGAGCTGATCCCATCTGGTTCGAGAATCCGGTCGTTACGCCATCGCACCCAACAGCTGCCTCGCTGCTGCTGGAGCAAAGTCACCAAAGGCAAGCTACTCACCTCCCTCGCCAAGAACCCACTGACCCCACCAACTCCGATGCCGCACCCCTCAACCTCAGACAGTGGATCGACAACTGCGCCAACACCCTCGCCCCACTCAAGAAACCCTTGAACAGCCACACCAGCAAGAGTGCCACATGGTTCACCAATAAGCTCTAGGCCTCCAAACATGCATGCTGAAAACTGAAGAAGACATGGCTTCACAAACCCACACCAGACAACCCCGCAGCCCACAAGGACGCTCCACGCAGACTTCACCTCCTCATCAGATTAGCCAAGAGATCCTCCTTCAAAGACAGCTTGGATAACAACGCACACAACAGCAAAGAGCTCTTCAGCATCGTAAAGAAACTCTCCAACCCCAGCGCCAACGCCAACAACATCCCACCCTCCCAAAAACTGCGCGACTCACTGGCCATATTCTTCCACTGCAAGATTGCTGACATCCACGACAGCTTCAACACCACGACCGCCCGACTACGACCTACCCTGTGAACACCACCAGCGCCAACTGCCTGACCTCCTGGTCCAACGTCAACGACGACGAGACACGCATGGTCATGCACTCCATCCACTCAGGATCTCCGTGTGACCTGTGCCCACACCACGTATTGAACAAAGCAAACGCAACCATCGCACCCCAACTACGGAAGGTCATCGACATCTGCTTCGAAACAGCGACATTCCCGGAAAGCTAGAAACATGCCGAAATCAACTCCCTCCTCAAGAAGCCCAAAGAAGACCCCAAGGAACTCAAAAACTTCCGGCCCATCTCCCTGCTCCCATTCCTGGCCAAAGTCATCGAGAAAATCGTCAACATGCAACTGACCAACCACTTGGAAGACAACAACATCCTTGACCCGTCCCAGTCCGGATTCAGACGAAACCACAGCACCGAGACTGCCCTCATCGCCGCCACAGATGAAATCAGGCGCTAACTAGACAACGGCGAAACAATAGCCCTCATCCTCCTGGACCTGTCAGCCGCCTTCGACACGGTCTGCCATTGCACTCTAAAGACACGCCTCTTTGAAGCCGGAATCCAAGAGAAGGCCCTTGACTGGACCTCGTCCTTCCTCACCGGCAGATCCCAAAGCGTTCGCCTCCCACCCTTCCGATCCGAAGCCACCAACATCATCTATGGCTTCCCCCCGGGTTCATCCCTCAGCCCGACGCTGTTTAACGTCTACATGGCCCCCCTCGCACTAGTGGCCCGCCATCACAACCTCAACATCATTTCCTATGCCACTGACACCCAGCTCATCCTCTCCCTCGACAAGGACCCACAGACGGCCAAAACCAACCTCGACGAAGGAATAAAGGCCATCGCCAACTGGATGAGGAGCAGCCGTTTGAAGCTGAACTCGGACAAGACGGATGTCCTCATCCTCGGATCCACCCCCTCAGCCTGGGACGACTCCTGGTATCCGACCACACTGGGAACAGCACCAATGCCCACCGACCACGCACGCAATCTAGGATTCATCCTTGACTACTCATTCTCTATGTCCAAGCAGGTCAACGCCTTCTCCTCCTCCAGCTACAACACCCTCCGCATGCTCCGCAGAATCTACCAGTGGATCCCGTCCAAAACAATAAGAACGGTGACTCCGGCCCTTGTCAGCAGCAGACTGGACTACGGACCGCACTCTATGCAGGAATCCCAGCCAAACACCTACAACGACTACAACGCATCCAAAACTCCTCCGCCCGTCTGGTCGTAAACATCCCCCGCTGAAGCCACATCACCTCCCACCTGAGAAACCTACACTGGCTCCCCCTCGACAAGAGGATCACCTTCAAGCTCCTCACCCACGTACACAAAGCACTTCACAACACCGGACCAGCCTACCTGAACAGCAGACCCAGCTTCTACACCCCCACCCGCCAGCTCTGCTCCTCCAGCCTCGCCCTCGCCGCTATCCCCCGCATCCAACGAACGACCGCCGGTGGCAGATCCTTCTCCTACCTCGCCGCCAAGACCTGGAACACCCTCCTCACCCACATATGGCAGACCCAAGACCTACTCACCTTCAGAAGACTCCTCAAGACATGGCTCTTCGAGCTGTAGCAGCACACTCCCCCCTCCCTTCAGCGCCTTAAGTAGCGCGCTTTACAAGTACATTGATTGATTGATTGATTGATTGAATGATTGATTGAATGTAATTGGTACTTGTGTCACAGTCACTTCACAAACTGGCACTGTGCATCATTCATGACTTCCAGTTTTTCAGATTGCTTATTTGTACCCCTTCTCTAACTTTATAAACAGCAGGGATGAGTTCTTGATGGGCCTCTTTTGTCTGGTTGGACGGATAAATGGATGGGTGGAAGAGTTTATGTATGTGTGAAAAAATGGATGGCTGAGTGAAAAGCTGGCTAACAGATAAGTGTAAGGCAGGAAAGATGCATGAGTAAATGGATGGAGTAAAGGGTGATAAATGGTCAGAGTGAATGGGTGGATGGTGGGCCAGAGTAAAAGCATCAATGGATGGGTTAAATGATGGATGAGTGGCTGGACTGATGAATGGATGCTTGTAAGGGTAAATGAAGGGACTGGTGAGTGAAATAGTGTATGTAAGGATGGATGATTGAAAGACTTAATGGATGAATGAAACAGAGGCTAGATTGATTAGTAAAAGGATGGATGGCTAATTAAAAGGGTGGATATATGAGTGAAAGGGAGAATGGATGGATGATTGACAGGATGGATAGGTGGAAGGTTGAGGGAATGTATGGATAGATGAGTGAAAGGGAAGGTGGAAAGATAGAAGAAATTATGTATGGATGAGTAAAAGAGTGAATGGATGGTCGGAAGAGTGAATGAGACTGGATCGATGAGTAAGTGAAAGGATGGCGGGATGGGAGAAAGGGTAATTGAATGGATGAGTGGATGAATGAGTGGAAGTTTAGATGGGTGAGTGAAAGGATTTATGATGGAGTAAAAGGGTGGATGGATTGATGGATGAGCACAAGAATGGATGGATGAGTGAAAGGGTGGAGGGATGGATTAGTAGACTGATGGATGCATGGATGGATGATGGGTAAGCTTTGAGATGGATAGATAGGTTTGGATATAGCTGGGCAGATGAATGGATGGACAGACAGACTGAATGGCGAAAGACTGATTGATGGATGATAGAATGAGGGGATGACAAAATATAAAAGTGAATGGTGGATGGAAGGATGGAAGGATGACTGGATAGATATTAGGATAGCCATGATAGCTCTTCTGGGGGGGACCTTTATGACTTAGTTCACTTGCTTGGTGCCATAACAGCTTAGGGTAAAAGTGGGGGTTAATTTTACTTTTCCTGCTTCCTTGCCTATGTGTGACATTTCTGTATTTGCTGGGTGTTAATGTTTGACATTTCTACATCATTTGTATGTGTTTATGTGTGACATCCAACTGCTACTTGAATGGAACAATCAATCAGTGACACTTATAAAGCGCGCTACATACCCGTAGGGTCTCAAGGCGCTGGGGGGGGGGGGGGGGGGGGGTTCCGCTACTGCTCGAACAGCCAGGTCTTCAGCTTCTTCCTGAAGGAGAGGTGGTCTTGGGTCAGGCGCAGGTCGGTCGGGAGGGAGTTCCAGGTCTTGGGGGCCAGGTAGGAGAAGGACCTTCCTCCTGTAGTCGCTCTTCGGATGCGGGGGACGGCGGCGAGGGCGTGGTTGGCTGATCGGAGGTGGCGTTTGGGAGCGTAGAAGTTGACTCGGCTGTTGAGGTAGCTCGGGCCTTGGTCGTGTAGGGCCTTGTGTGCGTGGGTGAGGAGGCGGAAGGTGATTCTTTTGTTGATGGGGAGCCAGTGAAGGTCTCTCAGATGTCCGGAGATGTGGCTGGTTCGTGGGATGTCGAGGATGAGTCTGGCTGAGGCGTTCTGGATCCGCTGGAGTCTCTTCTGGAGCTTGGCGGTGGTACCGGCGTAGAGGGCGTTGCCGTAGTCCAGTCGGCTGGTGACGAGGGCCTGGGTGACGGTCTTCCTGGTCTCGGTGGGGATCCACCAGAAGATCTTCCGTAGCATGCGTAGGATGTTGAAGCACGCCGGGGAGACGTTGTTGACTTGCCTGGTCATGGAGAGGGAGGAGTCCAGGATGAAGCCCAGGTTTCGTGCATGGTCTGTCGGTTTGGGTGCGGTGCCCAGGGCGGGAGGCCACCAGGAGTCGTCCCAGGCGGAGGGTGAGGAGCCCAGGATGAGGACCTCCGTCTTGTCCGAGTTCAGTTTCAGGCGGCTCTACAGAGAGCCTTGTAGTGCTATGAGTTGTACTTGAGAAGTATATTGTGTTTTAGCAATAGACAAGGGGCCCAAAATAAATGGTGTAATGATGTATCCTCACTGCCTTCTTTAAGAAGCTACAGGGAAAGACACCTTTGTAACTTCTGCCTTCCAGTGCAGCTGTGTGCAAAGCACCAGTCAAAGCATCTATGAACAAAGTCTGGCTCCTTAGTTTAAGTGCCTCTTGCTGATGCACTATAATGCATTCCTTGCAAGATTTCTTTAGTAACATCCTTGCACCTACATGATGTAAAAACATCTTAAGGACTCCAAGAGTATAAGACCAATTCTTGGGTTGAGTAGGACGTGAGCTTCATAATTCTAGCAAAGAGAAGGAGCTGTTCCCCATTAGCCATGAGATAAAACCTAATTGCTGATATTGTTTCTCTGTCCATATGATGAATGAATGAAACAGTATTTCTAAAGCGCCTGGTTACTTATGGGCATCCCCATGCTCTTGCCTGCATATACATTGATCTATGAGCCGTATTAAGGAAAGACTAATGTTTTAATTTGTCTCCGAAAATAAGGTAGTTAAGGTTGGGCACGGATCTGCAGGGGCAGACTGTTCCAGATTTTAGCCACATTATAAGTGAAGAGACGGCCACCACTGTGTGCTCTCTTTATTCTTGGTATTGACAGTAGGTGTATGATTTCAGACCTCAGGACCCTATTTGGGCGATATAGTTGGACAAGGGACTGGATTGCCAAGGATCCCTTACTTGAGAGTGCCCTGTGTGCTATTCATAATGCTTTGAAGTGAATACGCTTATGACTAAGGAGCCAGTGTTGGGATGCTAAAGCTGGTTTAGCTGAAGAGCGATAGAGATGTTCATAAGCATGCACGCCGCGAAGTTTTGAACAATTTGTAGCCTCCTTATCGAGGCCAGGGGGCTCCAAGATATAGGACATTAGCATAGTCAAGACGGGACAGAATGAGGGCCTGGATTAGAACTCTTCTTGCAGGGAAAGGAAGTAAGTAGTGGGAGCACTTTACAGATCATTCAAAGGATCCCATAGCAGTTTGCTGCTACTTTATTCCCCTGCTCTTTAAAATCAAGATTCTGGTTGAGCCAAACACCAAGATTTTTGATTCGGTCTTTAGGGAATGGGGTAGGACCAAGAGAGCTAGGCCAGAGTAGTCCAATATTTGCCATTTCTTTATTCCTTAGGTGCATAAGTTCAGTTTTGACCCATTAAGTTTCAAAGGTACTAATACTTTGTCCAGACAGAGGTCGTGACCAGTGCTGGTAGAGTCCCGTTGGCTGAAGGAAACAACCAACTGGGTGTCATCAGCAGAGGTGATGGTCTGGATTCAAAAAGGTAGCACCACCTCTGCCAAAGGCCTCAAATACATGTTAAAAAGTGTGGGGCTCAGGGAGGACCCCTGGGGAATCCCACAGTTAAGAGGTATAGGCTTAGAGGAAATTCCGTCTTCTAAAACTTCAAAGAATTGATCTTCTAAGAATGACTGCAGCCAGTTAAGCATGGCCCGGCAATTCCCACCTCACTTAGCCTTTTCATCAACAGCTGATGAATTGACCGTATCGAAGGCTGCGCTCATGTCCAAAAGAATAATGTCCGCACAGCCTCCAGCATCTAAGATTTTTCTAGCCTCTTCCACTACCACCAGGAGAGCCATCTCAGTGCCCTGTTGAGGTCTGAAACCCATCTGGGAGGGGTGGAGACAATTATTGTTCTCCAAGAAGGAAGACAGTACAGAGTTCACATGTTTCTCAGCAATCTTACTGATCACTCGCAGCAAGGAGATAGGGCGATAATTGCTCCACACTTCCGGTTCGAGGGTTGTTTTTTTAGAAGGGCTTTAACCATAACTCGTTTTCACAGTGGGGGGACGATCCCTGAGGAAAAAGAGGCATTAATCAAGTTGAGTGTTACTGGAGATAGGGTTTCAGAGGCCAAATTTAAGATATTAATGTCGTAATTTGACAATGACTGGGTTAGCGTTAAGCTTTGGTACACGTTATTTCCCTTAACTTGGCCTTATTCGAAAACGCCATTTTGAATGTTACGGCGGCCATTTTAGAGAATGAGCTGCCTCGTGGGCAGCGTGCCCTTTAGTCCTTTGTCTGTGCTACTGACCACTCGAGTTTGCCCAGCAACAGGCTATTTTTAGTAACGGTCAAACCTGTACATGCGCAGTTCCGTCTGACCAGTCACCCCTTAGGAATGTTCCGCAAAACTGACCAGTGGTGTTGCAACCCCTTCCATGAGTTGGCTGTGTTCCACAAATGACCATATATGTACCGAAAACTCTGTAACCATGTACCACCTACCTTTTTATTACTGTAAATCTGTATAAAAGAAGGTCTCGCACCAACGTTCGGGGTGATACGTCTTGCATTGCCGAAGGGTGCTGTAGGAATGTACCACCACCCCATGGGGTCTTAATAAACTTGTCTTTTGTACTTTTCAGTTTCCGTGCCAACAGTTCTTTTGGTGTAAGTGGGTATTCTGCAGAGCATGTAGGCCTTGGGAACCCAATACCACAAATTGGCGACCACGAAGGGACTCATCGGCGACTCGGATGCCCGAAGGAGAGGTCGTGACGAAGGATTGGAAACTCGCCATGGACGCGTACGCTGCCACTGAGTGACCCGAGTCTTGGCACCCACGGTGTTTTCTTCCCTTCCTTCTGATCTGACCTTCCAGGTGGCGCCGGTCCCCGACTGAGATCCTGTTCGTCTGCGTTGCGGTACAGTGCCTGTTTGGCTGATTCGATCAAAGACCTTGGCAGTTGGAATCTGGATATTTGAGATTTGGGTAAGATTTGTGATCGGTAAGGTAGTCTGCGGACGCTTACTGAAGTTCTATGATTGTGATTATGATTTGAGTTAGCTAACATTTTGACTTTGTGAATTTGAATACATATGTGCAGTGCACTTCACATAGGCAGGCATGTAGAGATGTTTCTCTAACTTTGTTCGTACTTTGAGCGGCACATTTGTGTGAAGTATTGTAAGTGCCATTTTTACGGTATCACGCTTTCATGGTACTTTTTGAACATGCTTGTTTTAAGCACACTCCGAGGGATGTGCTGTCTTGGAAATGGTACCACATATAGGTTTAATGAATCTCAGCCGGCTCCCCCAGATGGGACACCTAATCGTGATATGTATGTCAAATTTGGCCTTCCCCCTATACTGTACAGTAAATTATGGCATAAATATACTAGATCCGATCCTGAATTACAATGGCCACTACATGGGTCGTTTGATTTGCGAAAGGTTCAGTTTGTTGAGCAATGTTTGTTTCAACGCAGGTCTAGACAGGACATGTTTGATTGTGTGCGAATATGGGAGAAAGCAGTGCGTGAACGTATGAAGCGTGAGGTTGCCTTGGCGGACAAAGAGCAGCGTAAGGCTGTTCGAGATAAAGCTTTACAGCTGGAGGAAAAGGAAGCGCAGGAGAAGAAAGAGAGGGAGGCGCTGGAACATAATTTGCAAACGACCGGTCAATTTCCCATTCGTCGTCCGCTTTATCCTGTCCTTACTAATGAAATTGATGATTTTTCGTTACTAGATCGATCTCCGCCTCCGTATGTTCAGCCTACGGCACCGTCCGAGGATTCCGGTGATGAAAGTCAGGATAAGACAAGCACACGGTTAACAGCTGAGAGAGGAGCGCAATTGCGTGGTTTAGCCAGGAAATTGAATTTGAATAGAATAACTATGTCAGAGGTGGCAGCTGAAAAGGATAAGTGGTCGGAACGAGAATTGATGTGTTTTTTAAATACTTTTGCAGATGAAGTTATTGCTCGATATCGTAAAAATTCAGTGACCTTAGAACCTAAGGATGTGTCAGTCCATCATGAGAACATGCGTAAAGGTTTATTTGTTCTTGCAGATGCAGACGAGTTTTTCGTACGATTGCTCCGGCTACGGGATGAGGCGTCCGAATTGCGGGAAGCACGAAAGGCATCAGAACAGCCTGAGCCGGAGTCGACGGAACAGTCCAAGCAGTGTTCTATCCTGGGAACAGATAAGAGTTCTAAAGTGCATGTTATGCCTATGCGTGAAGCTGCACCTTTGTATGTCCCCCCTAAAGGGCAAGGTACAGATGACGATAAAACGTCCGCGAATGCGAAAGTGTATTTTATATATAATTGGGTGTATACGCCTTGGAACAGAGCAGATGTTATGGCATTGAAAAATGCTTTACCTGATCTCCGTAAGAATCCGGCAGCATTCTATGAAGGGGTGGAGGGGGCCATTTCTTCTTGTGTTATGACTCTTGTTGATATAGATCTTTTCTTTGGATTAATCCTTCCACCGGATATGTGGAGAGCGATTCGTAAGACTAATGATCAAACGATGTTTGGGGCAACTTGGAAGGAGATAGGCCAGGCTGACTTAGACAGGGAACCTGCATGCAAACCATGTGATCTAATTTTAGAACTTCCAGCGGCTATTTTAAACAAATTGAAAACACTTGCTCCCCCTAAAAAGATTGATTGGACTATGCTAGCTTCATGCAAACAGAAGCAAGACTAATCGGTATCTGAATTTTTCACACGTTTTGAAGAAGCGTTTCATGATTACAGTGGTCAATCATTAACAGATGATACGGGTAGGCATTTGTTTGTAGATAAGTATGTGGCTAATCTCCTACCGGAGATTGCAAAAAGATTGAAAGCAAGTGAAAGTTCCTGGACCACAGCAACCCCTGCGTCTTTGTTAACTATGGCTCAGTATTACGAGCGGCAGGAAATAGAGGCTAAAGAAAGTGTTGATAAGAAAGCGAAGGAATTGAAAACGAAGGTGATGTTGGCACAGGTTCGCGGCGCGCAATCTAGAGGGAATGATAGAGGCAGGCGAGGAGGGGTAATGCGTCGTACGGTCGTACCGATATTGCTGAGGACCAATGTGCATATTATAAAGAGTTTGGGCATTGGGCTGAAGACTGTCCGGTGCTTCGTGAGCAACGCAGTCAGCGTGGTCGAGGAGGTGGAAGGTCGAGGAATAGTTATTCGGGAGCGAGAGGTGGCGGAAGTGATCGTGGTAGGTTTGAAGCGAGGGGTCGTGGTCAGGATGAACAAAACACTTTTGATAGACGGAATCAGTATCAGATATCGGAGAATGAGAATGTGGAGCATCAGGATTATGTACATGCATAGGATTGCGTAGGATGGGGTGTGGAATCGGTTGAAGTGCCAGTAGATCAAAGAGGTCCATATGTATCAGCGGGCATTTTGGGTTCTACTGATCAGTTTTTAGTTGACACAGGAGCTACTCGTAGTGCTTTGTCTAAAAACTTGGTTCCAAGGGCTCCCCTGTCTGGCGAAACGATAACATGTATAGGGTTTGATGGCACACCCTCTCCTAGCCCATTATCACAACCTCTTGCACTTTGTATTGACAAATTTTTTAGCTTTTGCCCATTTTTGTTGTTGCCCCATACTCCAGATAACATTATGGGTATTGATTTGCTCAAATATTTGCGAGCAACGATACGCTGCGCTCCTGAAGGAGTGTGGGTTATTTTAAACGACAATTACCCAGATTCAGACAGATTTTGTACAATGAAGGAAATTGAAGCATTAGCCTCTCTCCCACACACGTTATGGGCGACCTCGGACACGGATGTGGGACAGATGCTCATTCCGCCTATTCGAATTACTGTCAAGGAGGGAGTACTTTTGCCACGTGTACCACAGTACAAGATCTCTAGGGATGGTGAAATTGCCCTGACGCACATCGTTCAGGATTTGATTATTGCAGGAGTAGTGGAGGAAGTTCCTTACAATGTCTGTAACAGCCCCATTCTTCCGATCCTTAAAAAAGACACTGACGACAAAGTCTATCGATTTATTATTGATTTGAGAGAAATTAACAAAATTGTCATTCCCCAATACCCGGTGGTGTCTGATATCACGACATTGCTTACCTTGGTCCCCCCAACTGCAACGACCTTTTCTGTTATTGACCTTAAGAACGCGTTCTTTTCCATTCCCATTCATCCTGACAGCAGATACTTATTTGGCTTCACGTTAAATAATAAATCGTATAGATTTTGTCGTGTTCCCCAAGGTTACACAGAGAGTCCTAGTATCTATAGCCAGGCTTTAAAACGGCAACTTGATTCTTTTGAATTACAATCTGGAGTAGCCCTTATACAGTATGTTGATGATCTCCTGTTGGCTGCAGACACCTATGCACAATGTGAGAAAAGTACACTTGCCTTGCTTTCCTTTTTGGCCCAGAATCATCATAAAGTCTCTAAGAAAAAGCTACAATACTGTAGACCCAAGGCGACCTACCTCAGTCATCTTTTGTCTAAGGAGGGGCGTGCATTAACATCTGACCGAATTCAAGCAATTTTAGACACACCAATCCCCCGTACTCAGAGAGATGTACGCGCCTTCATAGGACTAACGTCCTTTTGTAGACAGTGGATCATGGGGTTTTCACACATTATCAAACCTTTGTTAGCGTTATTGTCTAAAACTACACCAATGCCCCTTGAATGGACAGATGAATGTCAAAATGCTTTTGAACAATTGAGACAGGCCCTTTGCTCTGCACCCATGTTAGGTACACCAGATTACACAAAGATTTTCACGTTGTACGTGCACGAGAAAGATGGGTGTGCGTTATCAGTGTTAGTGCAGACACACGGGGATAAGCAGAGGCCATGTGCGTATTTCTCAGCCATCCTTGATCCTGTAGCGCAAGGGTTACCTGGGTGTTTCCGAGCAGTTGCAGCAACAGCAGTAGCTATACGGCAGAGTGAGGGAATAGTTTTGTCACACAAATTGTTGGTGCTAGTTCCTCATGCAGTAGATGCCCTGTTAAATCAAACGAAAACACAGTATCTTACGAGTGCACGTCTAACAGGATATGAGCTTACACTTCTGGCGCCACATATCACACTGAAAAGATGCGCTACCCTGAACCCTGCCACTTTATTGCCATATCCGGTTGAAGAGGGCCAGGAGGAAAAGCACCATGATTGTGTTTTCCTGACCGAGGAACAAACAAAGGGTCGTGTCGACTTACAGGATATGCCACTTCCAGATGTGGATGGGGAACTGTGGGTTGATGGATTGTGTTTGAGGCTGCCAGATGGCACAACTTCTGCAGCATATGCGATCACGACACTTAAGACGGTGGTAGAAACAGCACGAATACCCCAGAAATCAGCCCAAGCAGCGGAGCTGATAGCTTTGACAAGAGCCTGCGAACTGAGTGCTGGCTTATGTGTGAACATCTACACAGATAGCCGGTACGCCTTCGGAGTAGCGCATGACTTCGGCCTACTCTGGAGAGAGCGTGGGTTTTTGACACATTATGCATGGAGAACTAGTGCGTGATCTCCTAAACGCGTTACTTTGTCCAAAGAAAGTGGCGATAATCAAATGCAGTGCACATAAAAAGGTCACTGACAAAGTGGGACAAGGCAATGCCTTTGCAGACAGTATAGCAAGACAAACAGCTATGTCACGAAACGATTCCCCCATGTATGTAGTGAAGTCACAGGCCGAGCGATGGCATGATGCTAGAGCAGAGATATTAGACATTCAGAAATCAGCGACTGAAGCAGAACTTGCAGTATGGGCAGCAGAGGGGGTGCTGGATGATGAGGGTTGTTGGAGGAGCAAGGACATGGAACGATGGAAATTGCCTGCAGCTTACTTGCAAGCGATGGTCCAGATGACACATGGGTTGGCACATGTTGGAGCTCTTGCAATCACTCGATTGTTAACACGAGTTTGGGAGCATCCTGAGATTGCCAACACTGCCAAGAGAGTAGTGCAGACTTGTTTGATATGTTTACAGCACAATCCTGCAAAAGGGACGCATACTCCGAAAGGAGGGTTCGTTTCACCTTCTGCACCATTCGAGGTACTTCAGATGGATTATATCCAGCTTGAGCGTTGCAATAACCTTAAGTATGTCTTAGTGGTGGTATGTGCTTTTAGCAAATGGGTCGAGGCCTTCCCCACGAAAGATAACACGGCCTTGACAACGGCTAAGGTTTTGCTCAAGGAGTACTTCCCTAGATATGGAGTTTGCAAATTTTTGTGGAGCGATAATGGTCCTCATTTTGTTGGAAAAATTGTGGAATATGTGCTGAAGGGATTGGGGATTCAGCAAAAGTTTCATGCTGTGTTTCATCCTCAATCCGCAGGTCTTGTCGAACGGTACAATGCCACTTTGAAACTAAAGTTGGCTAAGATCGTGGCATCCACGTCTTTGAAGTGGCCGGATGCCTTACCGTTAGCATTACTCTCTATTAGATCAGTGCCCCACTCTCGAACTGGCCTCACACCTTATGAAGTGGTGTTTGGAAGGCCAATGAATATATGGGGAGTTCCTAAGCCGCGATTGTTACATGATGTGCCTTGTGTAATGATGAACGATTATTTGGCACGATTAAAAAATGATTTACTTTCTATTCACCAACAGGTTCGAGAAGCGCTCCCCGACAATTCTATTGGAGAGGCTCACAATCTTCGTCCTGGCGATTTTGTTATGATAAAATCGTTTGAGAGAGCGAACAGCTTGGAACCGAGGTGGCGTGGCCCTGAACAAGTCTTGCTTGCAACTCGAACGGCTGTGCGAGTGACCAACAGGAAGCGGTGGGTGCATTCAACTCACTGCCGTCGTGTCTCTCCGGATCTGGTGAATCCCACCGTGCTGTCTGATTACAGAGACATCTTGGATGAGGAGAAAAGCCCAGCTGTGACGTCGGCCGAATCTGAGGGAGCCTTCCCGGACCACACCGCTTCTGGACAACAGCGTTACAATCTGCAGCCACGATAGAAAGAAGATTTTTTTTGGTGCGAGACTGGTTGAGTTACCGCTCTGGGGTTTGTGAAACGGAAGCCGGGAATCTCAAGGGGGGGGGGATCAGTTCTGCCAAGAGTAGCGACACCCGTCTTGACCCCGGAGAAGAAAACAACGGCTACCTCGAAGCTCAGCACTCACATTTTTGTTTTTTTAGTTGTATATTTGGGACATTGTGAACTCTTTTGAACTATGGCGTCTTCTGCAGCACGAGACAAAAGAATTCTTGGTGCTGTATTGTTTGTATTGACAATTGTGGTGATAGCAGTGATAGCCTGGGTAGTAGAACTCGTGGTGCCTGTACGAGAACATTTGCTGCCGACTACCCCGGCTCCATCTGAACATTTTCACTTCACCTTACCCTACCATGAAGAACGGCATCGACAGACTTATTTGAACAATAGCTTCATTCAAATCTTGCATCATACTCACAATATGACGAACACTTCTAACTGTTGGGTCTGTGGGATGTTGCCTGGGCACCAGAAGAAAGGAGGCACACCACTTATCCCACTTCCGTTTTCCCACAATGGTTCCTGCAATGCTTGGTATACTCTTCTGTTCACTCTGCGCTGGCCAACAAAAGGGGGGGGTGCTTTTCCGTTTAAACAAAATATGTTATCATGATCGGGACGGCTATCCACAAGCTGAGGGTACTCGATTCGAATGGGATGAGTACCGCCCCGATAACGTGTCCGCACCCCGAATTTACAGTAATCAACGGAACATCAATATGTCCAGCTCTCATGTTATTAATGTTATAGATACTAAGGCTGATCTCTGTATACGAAATAAAGGTACAATCCCGGTTGGAAAAAGTGAATGTAACACCACACTTACATTTGACAGTCCGAATGGCATATCATTTGTGGCATCTCGAAATATATATTTTATCTGTGGCAATAAAGGTTATCATCGTCTCCCGTTAGGATGGTTAGGTACATGTTATATCTCTTTTGTATTGCCCCCTGTATTCATTGCCCCGCCAATGTACCATAATGACTATATTTTATATCACGATTTTGTGTTAAATAGAGTCAAACGTGCTGTAGTTCTTGAAGATATTGATCAGACAGATACTGCTCTGCAACAATATGTGGATTTTAATTTGGGTTTGTTTTCCTTTGTGGGAGCTGCTCTAAACAGTCGAAAAATACAACAACTGACCCGTGTTGTTGAGGCTGTAGCCAATGATACTGCTTTTGCATTGGGAAATATAACTGAAGAGCTTCAAATATCTAGAATTGTCACGCTCCAGAACCGGATGGTTCTAGATGTAGTTCTAGCCGATCGAGGGGGGGGGCATGTAGAATTATCGGAAGTAGCTGTTGTGTTTACGTTCCAGACAATTCACCATCTGTATATGATGCCATATCTAAATTACACAAAATTGCTGCTGAAATACATCCAGACAATGGTACATGGACCTTTTCGGGGTGGTTCTGGTCAATGCTTAGTACATGGGGCTGGAAGCTATTGACAATCTTATGCATCATAGTTGGGATATTCTTCTTCTTGTGTTTATGTATACAATGTGGCCCTGCATTATGTTCTAGGTGTTTATCAGCTTGTATTCCATCTAGACGAGCTCTTGCCCAAAATGAATTGATGCTTCATAAAGAAGTAGCTCAAATTATGTCGATTGATACAGAAGATGAGTATCCCGACTATGTTCACTATGAGGTAGCTTCAGCTAAACGCTAAAAGGGTATTCTGCCGTAATTTGACAATGACTGGGTTAGCGTTAAGCTTTGCTAAACGTTATTTCCCTTAACTTGGCCTTATTCGAAAACACCATTTTGAATGTTACGGTGGCCATTTTAGAGAATGAGCTGCCTCGTGGTCAGCGTGCCCTTTAGTCCTTTGTCTGTGCTACTGACCACTTGAGTTTGCCCAGCAACAGGCTATTTTTAGTAACGGTCAAACCTGTACATGCGCAGTTCCGTCTGACCAGTCACCCCTTAGGAATGTTCCGCCAAACTGACCAGTGGTGTTGTAACCCCTCCCATGAGTTGGCTGTGTTCCAAAAATGACCATATATGTACCGAAAACTCTGTAACCATGTACCGCCTACCTTTTTATTACTGTAAATCTGTATAAAAGAAGGACTCGCACCAACGTTCGGGGTGATACTTCTTGCATTGCCGAAGGGTGCTGTACGAATGTACCACCACCCCATGGGGTCTTAATAAACTTGTCTTTTGTACTTTTCAGTTTCCGTGCCAACAGTTCTTTTGGTGTAAGTGGGTATTCTGCAGAGCATGTAGGCCTTGGGAACCCAATACCACATTAGGAGGGGCAGGGTCAATGGGGGAACGAAATTTCAGTATGCTCATGATCTCTAGCAAAGTGGACGGGTTAAGTGAAGACATTTCTTTCATTATGCCAGCTCTCACCTTGTCCAGTTTCTCCTGCTCTCCAATATCTGATTGAGTTGTTATTTGAGGGAAAGAGGAATATATGGTTTGGATTTTACTGGGGAAGAATTCTGCCATGCCATTACAGTGCTCTAAAGTGTTTTCAGAAACAATGGGGGGAACGGGGATGGTAAGCAGTCCCTTGGCTATGCGAATAATTTTGTGCGGCGAATTAGGAGCTGCCAACATTTTCTCTTCATAGAATAGCGTTTGGGCCGAATGTATTTCTGATTTATAGGTTTTTTTGGCCTCTCTATAGATTAGTTTATGATTGGCAGAAAAATCCTTATTCTATTTCCTTTCAGCTCTCTTACAAATCTACTTAAGTTCACGAAATTTCAGGGAGTACCACGGGGTTTGCTTGGTTCCTGCCTTGTTGTATGTCATTTTATTTGGAAGGGCAGTATTCAGTGAAGATTCCACCCAGTTGTTACATTTGTTATATGCCTTGACAGGATCAGGATCTGAGGTAGGTCTGGCATTTTCCAGAATCATTACCCATGATTTAATTGGTAATTTGGACCATGTAAGTGAGGATTCCCTATTTCCCATGGTTTCAGTGGAAGTAGCTTGTAGAACACAGGTGAAAGGAATTAAAAATGGTCAAACCATGGCAGCCTAATGGGGTCTCCGTCTGAGATATTCTCCAAATTGGAGAACATGGGGTCCAAAGACCTAAACTCTCATATGATTGCAATGACAGGAATAAACTGCACTCACACCAAAGCTGTCCACTGCCTTAGCGTCACATCTAGATTCATTAATTGTTCAAGTACAAACATTGTTGGACTTGGCCCTCTTGGCAGGTTCACCCCAAAACTTTTTGCATTCTCCTAGCCTGTTTCTGTAACCTGGTGGTGGTGATTGTAGGTCTATGCACACTTTTTCACTATGGTCCAGTGTAAAGAGCGTGCACTATCTGTGTATGTGTGATGAGAGTGGCCTGCCACTCCATATGAATGCATGGGGATATGTGTGTCCATGGTAGTTCCTGATGTGTGGGGAGTGCAGGGGCGAGTTTGGTATGTATAAACTCGTGAGATTAAATGCTGCGCGACGATATGCGCAGATTTATTGTGTCTTGTGTAGAAGTGCCACTTTTAGAAGTTGGCATTTCTGTGTGCAGAGAATGTGAATTGACTGTCTGGCTTGTGAGAGACAGGGGCTGGCTGGTGTGCTTGGCTCCAGGAGCCAGGATGGGTCAGCCCGGTGGTGAATAGGGAGATCTGCATGTTGCTGGAAGGGAGGAATTGCACCTGGGACCTGAATAGGGCTGTGCCTTCCCTCCACAATGCTGGCTCCATCCCCTGTGGTGCATCTGATGTCCCTGGCCTGTCCTGTGAATAGAGGAGAGGAGCTGAGCAAAACAAATTGCTCAAGTGCTCCTGAACCAGTTGTAACTGGTTCTCCCCTAGCCCTGTGCTGTGTCACAAAGGGGAAAATATAATATAAATAAGGGGCTCTGACCCCAAGAAAATGTACTTGTTTTGATACTCGAAACTACCAGGGTATGCAGCTGCTGGGGCCCAGGGGAAGGCTTGCCTCCCTGGGCCCTGCCCTGCCCCTGGATGCCTGGAGGACTTCTTTGGGAGTCTTCTGCCCTCTTCACCTGTGAGGACCTTGTTACTGGGACACTTTTTGCTTTGGGGGTCATTCCTTGGGACTTGGAGGCTTTTGTGCCCCCCCCTGCGAATCGTGGGTGCGTGATTTATGCTTCCTAGCAGAGCTCTGTCTTTGTCCCAAGAGCTGCAGTCACTTTTATGAGGATCTCAACATGGGAATTTCCCAGCGCTTTTGGCCTGTTGTGGGTTCCCACCCTACTTGTTTCATGGTGGTTATATGCAGGAGCCCATCCTGCATTATATGTTAAAGATAACGGGAGCCTACCCCGTATTCTGGCCAAAAGGAACGGAGATTGCCGCCGCCGTCTGCGGCCTACCTGGTTGTGGGCGGGGCCACGTGATGGAAGAGGTAGTGCGGCAAGACGTGAGGAGAAAGTGCGTGCCGGCCCCACAGGGCTCCCGTATGCTGGTGGGAGCCATGCCCGGGCGGAGGAGAAGTGCAGCTGCTGCCCACAAGGCGTGTGATTTATGCTTCCTAGCTGAGCGCTGTCTTTGTCCCAGGAGCTGCGGTCACTTTTGTGGGGATCCTGGCGTGGGGATTCCCCTGCGCTTTTGGCCTGTTGCGGGTGCCCACACCGCTTTTTTCGTGGTGGTTATTTGCAGGAGCCCACCCTCCATTATATGTCAATGATAACGAGAGCCTACCCCATATTGTGATCAAAAGGAACGGAGACTGCCGCTGCCGACCGTGGCCCACCTGGTTGTGGACGAGGCCGCGGGACAGAAGTGAAAGTGCGGCCAGAAGTGAGGAGAAAGTGCATGCCAGCCCCGCAGGGCTCCCGTATGCTTGTGGGAGCCCTGGGCCATGCCCGGGCAGAGGAGAAGTGCAACCACAGCCCGATAGGCTCTCAGGAGTGAGAGAGCCCTGCCCGCTGCCACCGTTGAGTGAATACTGCTGCCACCTGGAGAGGAGGCCCAGTGAAAGGAGGCCACGTGACGGAGAAGTCTCCCCCGGCCAGAACTGGTGAGTTGGGCTCCATGGGGGCAACAATTCTTTAGTAGTGAAGTGCCCGTGGGGCACAGAGTCAGGGCGGCCCCAGTTTCACAGTGGGCTGCTCCAACGTGGCACGATTGGCTTTAGAGGGTCCCAGGGGGGTCCCAAGGCCCTGTGGCAGTCATGAGTGGCCCCGTCTAGCAGCGGGCCACTCCAATGATTTGGCATTGATATTCAGACCCTAGGTGTCTCCAATGATAGGCATGTTTATTTACAGAACTAGAAGGTTCCACAGTTTGGCCCCCATAGTTCAGAGCCAACGTGGCTCCAACGTGTGCCAGGATAAGTTCTCGAGCCCGGGTGGCTCCAACAATGGGGCAAGGTTAGTTAGAGGCCCGTGGTCCACCATGGGGGCATGTTTTGTTTAGGGAGCCAGTGCGCTCCCTGGGGGCTAGATTTTTTTAGAGCGTGTGATGGCTCCAACAATAGGCATATTTATTTAATAATAATAATAATAATAATAATAAGGGAGTTTTATAAAGCGCCTGGTTACGCTCAAATGGCGTGTCCCCGTGCTAAGACAGAGAACTCCTGTAGACTGGGCCGCAGGGTCTGCTCGGTTACCGTGTATATAGGTGTCTTTTTAGCTTTTTCCTGAAACTGGGTTCAGATGGCTCCAGATGAAGGTCCAGAGGTAAGGCATTCCAGCTCTTCGCTGCCAGGTAGCGAAAAGATCTACCTCCCATGCGAGCCCTTCTTATCCTAGGGACCTTTAATAGGCCTCCATAGGAGGAGAGAAGGGCGCACGTAGGCGCGTATCTGGTGACCAAGTTCTGGAGCGGTGCTGGTGCCTTCCCAGTAGGGATGCGATGGCAAGTGCAAAGGGCCTTAAACTCGACCCTACTCCTTACTGGCAGCCAGTGAAGGGTCTGAAGGGCAGCTTTGGAGGCAGATCTTTTGGGAAATTTTAGAATGAGGCGGGCTGCCGCATTCTGCAACACCTGGAGGCGATTTATTGCCTTACTGGTTGCTCCCAGATACAGCAAATTGCCGTATTCCAGGCGCGATGTGACAAGAGCATGCACCAGCGTCCTACGGGCTGACATAGGAAGGAGATCTAAGACCTTCTGCAGACTTTTTAGGACGCTGAAGCAAACACCCACCACACGGCCTATCTGAGGTCCAAAGGACAGGTCAGCATCAAGCCAGACTCCAAGGTTCCTAGCTTCTTGACAGGGTGTTGGAACCTCGCCTAAGCATGAAGGCCACCACACTGACGACCAGACAGATGGGTTCCCCCCCACCACGAGCACCTTAGTCTTACTGCCATTTAATTTGAGGCAGTTGGTGGACATCCAGGCTGCAAGGTCTTGCATGCAGGCTCTGAAACTGTCCGCCGCAAGACCGGGGGCACGCGAAAGGGAGATAACCAGCTGCTTGTCGTCGGCATAGGATACTATGTGCAGACCATGGCCCTCAGCATTAGGGGCCACTGGGGAGACATATAGACTAAATAGGGTGGGGCCCAGGGTGGGGCTCAGGGACGAGCCCTGGGGCACGCCCTGGCCAAGCCGATTTCCCTAGAATAACATTCGCCCTGGCGGACCTGAAAGCCTCTCCCTGTCAGGAAGGATTGGATCCATTTGAGTGCAGCTCCAGATATCCCTCCACTATTCAGACACTGTAGCAAGGCGGTGTGAGCTACAGTGTCGAATGCTGCACTCAGGCCCAATAGGATGAGGGCCATGGTCTGACCCTCATCCACCCACTGAATTAGGGTCTCCACAGCCATCAGAAGCGCTGATTCCATTGAGTGGCGTGGACGAAAACCAAACTGGGTATCATGTGGAGGGCAGCCTCTTCCACGAAATCCATCAGTTGCATGTTTACCGTTTTTTCCGCCACTTTGGCCAGGTAGGGTAGAAGGGAGATAGGTCGGAGGTTCTCTAGCTTTTCAAAGCTGATGTTAGGTTTCTTCCTAAGAGGTAGAACCACCGCCTGTTTCCAGTCTCTGGGCACGGTCTTAGTCCTAAATGACACGTCCAGTAGGTGTCTGATATATGGTTCCAGCACCGGTAAGCTATCAACTAGACGTTTCGGCGTGGTGGGGTCCCGTGGGGAACTCGACTTGACGGATCTACAGATTTTTAGGAGGTCTTCTGGGCACGGGGTGACAAAGTTGGTCAGTATATGTCTGTCCCCCCATTCCCTCGGGCTTTCCGCAAATTCCGTCCCTGCAATGGGGTGACTAGGAAATGCCGAGTAAATTTTAGCTATCTTTTCGGCGAAAAAGTCTGCGATCCTATCACAGGATTCCACCGAACAGTCATCTGGAGCAATGGCTGGTTTCCCACTCGAAAGAGTTTTGTAGAGTGAAAAAAGCTCCTTCGTGGAATTACCAGCTTCACTAATTCTGATAGTATAGTATGCTGCTTTGGACTTCCTGATTAGTCCATGATAGATTCGCCTCTCAATTAGGTAGACCTTCCTAGTTTCTTTAGAAAAAGCCCCTCGCCACTGCCTTTTGACCCGCTTCAATGCTGCTTTCGCAACTCGTAGTTCATCGCTATACCACGGGGCAGTTTTTTTAATGCGGCCACCCGATTTGGCGCGGGAGAGTGGGGCCGTGCAATCAAGCGCCTCATTGATACGTTTACATAGGTTGGTGTTAGCCATGTCCGCATCATCCCCCCCAGGGCTCCCTCCTCAGGTAAGTGCCGCACAGAATTTAGCCTGGGAAAAGGTGGCCCATCTCTGCCTGGTGTGGTACAATGTTGCTGGCTCCGGAGATCTTGCCCCAGGAATGCATATGGAGAATGGTACCAGATGGTGATCCGACCAGGGGATAGGAATGGGAGTCATGGCTTTTACTTCCCCCAATTGATGAATATGGGGTCTAGCAAGTGTCCCAACTGGTGAGTGGGACCACTTACTATCTGATTCAGCTGGAGGGCTCCTAGCGCCTGGCAGAAGTCCCTGCTAGCGTTGTCTGTGGGGTTGTTCAGATGTAAATTAAGATCCTCCACTACCAGGAATTTATCTTTGCGCAGCGCAGCCTCCATTATGTCTTCTATCAGACTCTCCCCAAACCTGGCCATAGGACCTGGGGGTCTATAGATTAAAATGCCCTTCAGCATGCAGCCTTCTTTTACTTTGATGGTAAAGCTCCCTGCCTCACTGTCCAGGATGGGAGAGTGGTCTAGTTGGCATCGTAGACTTTTCCTGGCTACAATAGCGATGCCCCCTCCTCTACCGGTGGGTCTATCCTGCCTAAGCATTATGTAGCCCTCTAGTAGTGCCTCTAAGGCATCAGGGGTAGAACCTTCATCTAGCCATGTGAGAAATACAAGATCCCACTGTTTCTCAGTGAGTAGATTGTATAGATCTAGTTTGTGTTTCCGTAGGGAACGCACGTTGAGCAGGCCACAGTCCAGGATATAGTCTCTAAGGGCCACATCCCTGCCAGGATCGTAGGAGAAGTGGCAGGATTCGCAGCCCATATTATCCTCCACTCGCAAGTTATGCAGGCATGGGCTGGCAATGGTACTGCGGAAAGCCATCAGCTCCTGCCTGCTCCACCGTATATGTCTCTCCCGAGGAACATAGGGTCTGGCCCCGGACCGCGTACGATCGCGGACGGGCGCAGACGGGCTTGCCTTAGGCGCGCCCGCTGCACTCGTCCGCTGCGCGTCCGGGGAGTGCTCATTTATATAGGGAGGTGGGAGGCGTGGCCTTGAAAAGAGGGCGTGGCCCGGGGTTTGAGCGCGTGATGGCGGCGCTGTTGTCCCCTCCCTGTAGTAGCGCTAAGGTCCGCTGCGCCAAGGATTTTGCAGCAACTTCCAAGGGAGAAGTGCTCAGGGTAAGTGAGGCGTGAGTTAAAAGCACACAAAATACAATTCAATATTTTTAAAAGCAACGAGCAGTCTCTCCCGGCTTCCGCCTCAAGAATAGGTCAATATCTTTTGGCGCGCTAGTGATTCAGCGCGATTCAAAGGGTAAAGGTTGAGTGGGCGTGGCCTCAAAAAGTGGGCCTGGCCCGGGGTTTGAGCGCGCGATGGCGGCGCTGTTGTCTCCTCCCTGTAGCAGCGCTAAGGTCCGCTGCGCAAAGGATTTTGCAGCAACTTCCAAGGGAGAAGTGCTCAGGGTAAGTGAGGCGTGAGTTAAAAGCACACGAAATACAATTCAATATTTTTAAAAGCAACGGGCAGTCTATCCTGGCTTCCGCCTCAGGAGTAGGTCAATATTTACAGAGCCTAGGTGGCTCCAACGTGTTGCCAGTTATTAAAAAGAGCCCCAGAAGTGGCACAGTGGTGCCAGGCCTTTCACAGCTGCGCAGCACTCAGTGCCAGCTGCAGCGTTTAGGACCCCTGTGAGGGTTCTCAGCTGCCCAGCAAGTAGTCGGCTGCTGCAACATTTAGGTTTTGAACTGTGGCGCCATTGGACTTAGCTGCATTGGCAGTGCGCCCTGACAATCTGGACACAGGGCATTTGAGCCCCTTTGGAGATGGCCAGTTGGCCAGGGGGACGGGTAGAGGTATAGGGTGCAAGGCCCTAATGTGATTTATGTGCTGAAGTGATTGTGTTGCTAGAAAATGTAATTTATTTAGTATGTTTTACGCACCCTGTTTGATACCTCTAGATATGGTTTAGGCTTATGAGGTTGTTTTACTTATTTAGGTTTGTGTTAGTGAGATTATACTTCAATGCGTGATTTACACCCCTAATGTGAGTTATACTTAGGAGGTAGGGTCTAATGTGTTTAGACTATTGAGGAGATTGAATAATGTGTTTATGCTGGTGAGGTTGGTGCAGAATGTAATTCGCATCTGATGTGACTGTGTATAATGTAATTTATGTTACAGGTTAAGGTGGAGTACAGTGATTACCAGTGGTTACTGGTTGTACGTTTATGATCTGATTTTAATTTTACCAAGTTCACTTTCTGATGGTTCTGACAGTGGTCCATGTGGCCCTGTTAGGTGTAAATAATACCCTTGTGAAGATTGCCCATGCCAGTTGGCACAGTGTATGTTATGTGTTTACTATTCTAATGTGTTATGAGAATACAAAGGCTATTTTTATTTAAGCTTGTGTGGAGTTCATTTTGTAGTGTGCTTGGGAGGTTGTTGCTGTGTGCACACACAAATACTTTACACATTGTCTCTGGGATAAGCCTGACTGCTCGTGCCAAGCTACCAAGGGGTTGAGCAGGGGTTATCTTTGGCGTGTCACTCCCTTGCCCGGACTAGATTGGTGGTTTTTACCTGGCTTTGGCGCAAGCCTTAGCCAACCCGAAATCCCATTTCTAACACGTATCATCAAACTTTCTATTCGATCACAATAAAAGGCATTTATATGAAAACTGCAACTGTCACTAGCACAGACTTCCACCAGATTAGGTCTCAAGTTGCTTCTTTATACTACATGTAAGTACTCTTCAAAAATGTGGACAGTGGACCAGTTATGACACCTCATCAGCACCAATCCATATGTCACCAATATTAGTTTTAGTGTTGTCTATCAAATAGCGTGCAGTTTTCAAATACTCCCTGTCCCAAGAGTATATCCCAACAATTTAGGGAAAAATCAATAGAAAAACGGATTATGAAATGCACCGCTCCAACAGTCTGTTCTACACCATATATCGGTGATCTGTATTAAAAAAACATGTAAGTAATTTATTCTGCTGTATTACCTTGCATTCTGGAACTTGCCTTCTTATTTTTCGATCATAAATGCAGGAGTACAAGAGTAAAATGAAAAGACTAGATTACTTCAGCGATGCCAAAGTAGATTAACAGTTCTGTCATGTCACTTTTCCATACAAATTTGGGGGGCCTCACATTTTCCCTTTCCCCCAGAGCCCCAAGAGTCATAGGACCGGCCCTGTCTAAACAACTAAGTCCAAACATAGAAATGTCCACCGCAGTTTTGACCCAAGGCTATCGGACACCTCCTGCAGCCTTGCCCTGCTGAACTTATCCTTCTCAGAACATTTTTCTCAAGAATTGTTCCCAAATCCAAAGGTATGCCCTGACTGGGCCCAATCCACTTCTTGTATCCAAACTGCACTTGTGGTCAGCCATATTTTTCGACTTTGACCTAGTCTCACATGAATGTCCATGGTAGGAGCTTTGATCTTTTAGGCGCCAGTTTTTATTAAAAACTTAAAAACATTCGTACTTCCTATTCTACTGATTGGACTTTTGTCATTTTAGTGTCAATTAGTTTATTAAAATGTACTCTGTTTTTCAAACTGGTTTGGGATATTTGTTTTGTGTTTTCTCTATATTACTGTTTGTTTTGCGCATAATATTTTACACTATGCCTACAAGTTAAGCCTCGCTGTTTTTTGTGCCAAGGTACCCAGGGTTAAACACAGATTAATGTAGTGACTTTTGTGACACACCCTGCAAGGTATTGTGGCTCTTGCTTGCCCAAAGCTCCCAACCCAGTCACCAACAACCCAATTTCTAACACAATTCTCTTGCAGAAAAGATGGAATTTTTGTTCTATTGAAATATTTCCTGTAGGATTTCCTCTCAGTCCTAAGTACCTTAGGAGACTGATGAACATTGCCTACATTACCTTTCAGTTGCTCATAAAGCTTTCTTAGTGGAGCTACATACCACAGTGCTACTTAAAGGAACCTTACAACGTCTGGACAGAGGCACCGTTTATGAAATTATGGATTGGGGTAATCCCTATTCCAACTCATTATCCAGCCCGGAAAAGGACTTAGTAAAAGGAAATGCATCAGCTCTGCAATTAAAACAAAGAGAACACAAAACATGTTGTGTGCTTGTGCCCCACCCTTTTAGAGGATTGGAGGGAGTTGTTACGAAGGTGGGGGCATATTATCAAGGGCCGGCAATAAATATCAATATGACGAAGCTGGGTTAGCGATATTTTCTCATGGGAGTCTTGTCACGCATGCCTCCTTTGCATCTCAGTAGGGATGCGATGGGAGGCGTGCTAACAAGGGGCGCTGTTGCAAGGAAACATGCGCTAGCGTGTCCTTGTTAATAATGCAATAATATTATCGCTGCTTTTTGCCCGAAAACGAGCTCTAAAGCGGCGATAATATTCTCACAACCCTTGTTGATATGCCCTGTGGTGGATTGCCAGGGGCAAAAGATCCTGTAGTATAGCAGTGCTGGCCGGTTTTGACCCATCAAATACCATTCTAAACTGTGATCTGGTCAAATTCATTTATCATTTTTCAAGAAAGGTAGAGATCATTCAGCTCAAGTGCTGGCAGGTGACTAGGCTATCAACGTGCCAGGTACTGGCCCCCCGAATCCATCTTTGTCTGAAAGCACTCTTTCGGAATGACCTTTTTCCTGACAAGTGCGGGCTGATACCATCTGGCCAGGAAGATTAAGTGTCTAGACAGAGTATGAAATCTTGTTACAGTGACAAAGGCTACACGTTGAAATTATTTTAGACATAGGACTTTACTCATACCTGTTTTTAAAGTCTTACAGCACAATGCTATTTTAACCATTTTTATAATAATTTACTGCGCTTTATCATCAACTTTACCCACTTCCATGTCCAGAATTGATTACATCTTGATAAGTAGAGTACTGGCGGATAGAATGACTAATTTTGAAGTTGTGAACCGGCAGGATAGCGACCATAGGCCATTAAGAGCATCATTCCAGCTGGTCATACCAGCCGCCACCCTCTACCAACCCATTGGGGAGTCAAGTGGGGAGGAGACACACACCGTCCTGCGGAGAATCAAGTGGAAAGATAAGACAGAGGGGAAACTTCAATCATGGCTGGATCAGACAAAACAAGGGAGTCTGCTTGCATTTGATCCCACCACAACAGGATGGGTGCAAATCATTGCGGATTTATAAAACAAACTCGGAAATCCCAAACCACAAAACTCAATGATAAAAGCGCCTCTCAAGAACCGGAACACCTGCCCTCAGGAAATACGAGAACTTAAACGACTCCTGCGCAAGGCTCGCTCAACAAGGAAAAGAGGGCGCTGCCAAACAGTAGGGCCTTCAACATCTGAACTGAGGGCCTCCCTAAGGAAGAAGCTAAGGGAACTTAAAAAAACAGACATGGAAAGCAAATGGCTAAAAGTTTTCTTCCTTCTCAAACAAAAGAACCTGGCACGACTCTGGAGATTCATCAATCAGCTGAGCAACTGTGGGCCAACGAGAGAAAACGGGGTAGCCGAAAAAGATTTGATTTAACACGTGAAACAGCTTTACGAAACAGCCCGTCATGAACCTTCGACAACGGACAAGGCTGAGCTAACTGAGGATGTCCAACAGTCCAGTCTCCACCCAGAAGCAGCCATCTCAAGCCCAGGCAACAACATAAGGGGTAGAAGCTCTCCGGCCGACGTTGATGTTACTACACCAATCTGGACAAACACCAGACAGGTCATCAATACCATCAAGCGGATGAGGAATGACGGTGCGCCGGGGCCCAATGGGATTCCAGCGCCGGTCTTTAAACAGGCATTAGAGTTCTGGGATTCACTCTTAACTCCGCTATTTAACCACACCTACCAGACCGCTACAATCCCCGACTCTTGGAGGGGCTCTATACTGCTTCCCATCTTTAAAAAAGGGGACCGCTCAGAGCCTTCGAACTAGAGGCTCATCGCCCTGCTCGACTTGGGGGCCAAGGCATATGCACACCTATTACTGAGAGACCTAGAAAAATAGGCTGAAGATGAAAATATAATACCAACGTATCAGACTGGTTTTAGGGCCAAAGCATCTACAATGGACAACGCCCTGGCGCTAGCACATCTTTCTGGCAAGGCAACCTTGAAGAACCATCCCCCACTATTCTGCTGCTTTGTGGACTATAGCACAGCATTTGACAAAGTGGACAGAAAACGCCTATGGTGGAAATTAGAAAAATGGGGGATACCACAGAAACTTTTGAAGGCTATTAGGTCACTATATGAGGCCACTTGGTTGCAGGTTAAAACAAGCACTTGCACTGTCACTCGCAAAATAGCCACAGCAAACGGGCTGAAGCAAGAATGCGTGCTGGCCCCCATCCTATTTAATCTATACACCGCGGATTTGGGTGAGGCCCTGAAAGGTGCCAGTTTAGTTGCCCCCAGATTAGGAAGAGTGAGGCTACCAGTTTTACAGTATGCTGATGACACAGCCATAATGGATCACACGAGGATAGGCCTGCAACGATCTTTAACAGCCCTAAACAGCTTCAACATCGCCAATAGCCTGTTAGTCAACCAAGGGAAAACAAAGGTCATCATTTTCGGATCCTACCATCAGAAAGGACAAGCACATTGGCAGCTGGGAAATGCTCAAATACACCTTGTGGCCTCCTACAACTATCTGGGGGTTTGGTTCATGTCCACCTTAATCAGCTGACCTCGAAAGCCAACAAGGTAACACATTTGCTAAGACAAGGAAGCCAGAACCTGATCAGCCCTTCCGCTAGCCCAATTCTGATAGCCTTAATAGCAAAGCTTCTTCCTGCAGTCTCCGATGGACATCTGGCATTCCCTGGGAAGCTGGATCCACTTCTCAACTCTGCCCAAGTTAAGGCTTACAAGTCGGTGCTACATATACCTAGGTCTGCAAGAAGAACCAAGGCAGAGGCTGGAGCTTGGCCTAGCAAGGCCTGACGTGATCGGCCAGGGGGACCTTATCAAGTTGTATCTAAGGATATGAAAGGCCCCGGCTAAACACCACTTGATATACATCTTTGAAGACCCAGCATCGACATGGCACACCAGGCTGGGAATTGCAACTAAAGCTCTTAATATAGTGGAGGAAAATCTTGTGCGGCAGGACATCCCGCTGAACGTTTGGAAGAGAGCCATTAACAAACAAGTGAACGAAATCTCCTTTGAACTTGATTATAAATCCCTTCGCCGTAGCCCCAATTTGGAACCCCTAAACCACTCATACACGGTGGGCAAAGCACAATCATCTAAGCGAGGCCATCACAACACAGGCCCGAAGCAAAATCCTATCCATGAGGCTGATCACGCTCGGGATAGAAGATTTCAACCCCGCTTGGGCCCAAAGATGGGACTCCATATCCTGCGGGGTATGCACGTACAAAAGGGAATCCTGGCTGCACCTCCTCTGTTGCTGTCCTCATTTTAAGAATGAACGCCGGCGACTGCTGCGCCCGATCTGCCTTAATCGGAGCATAACAACATGCTCGGAAGCATCAGCCCTGTGTTTTTCAACAACCAACACTATGTTCCTAGCGAGATCAGCGAAATTCGTTCACCAAATTAGTTTAGCACTAAAAACCCATAATGAGAGTATTCCATCACTCAGGAGTCTCACCTCAAAAGCAACTGATTAGAGTTGAAGTGCACTTGTCACGCAGTTTCATTGACAGTGCCACTTGCACGCCCCCATATGGAAGAAAGTATGGACTTGTCCTAACGCATACAATTGCTGGGAAAGGCCAATCAATGGGACCAAGACTGTGGGAGCTGTATCCTTTTTTTCCCACTCTGTTTTTTTTATTTTATATTTTTTAATATATTTTACCATTTTTTTTAACTAGCACTGGCGTATACCTTTTTTTAAACAAGCAAAAAAGATTACTGTTCTCTGCACTTTCTCTTTTTACTGTAAAGATTTTAATTAATTGTAAAGTTAATAAAAAAACCTTGAAACCTTGAAACCAATACTTACAGATTAGGCACTGGGTACTCCAAAGGGAAGTAAGGGAGGGTGCGGAGAAGCTTTTCACTTAATTCGAGAAATGGTTACTAACACAACACAACGACGCACGACTGACATTGGACCTGTATAAATTCACTCGAGGCACCTCAGATTATGGAAGATCCCATGGGCAACTGCGTTGGGAGGGTGGGTTGGGTAGGGAACTCTCACAAAAGGAATGGAAGGTTATCTATCTCCGTGCCCACCGCACAGCACGCAACGTAGCCTCTATTGAGAAGGCCACTAAACTGGCTACATATTGGTAATTAACTCCAGTGAGGCTTCACAGGGGTAATCCTTTACATAGCCCGCTGTGCTGGTGAGACTGTGGTTCCCTGGGCACCCTTACCCAACTACTTTGGGAATGCCCGCCCTGGGGTCCTATTGGCAACAAGTCCTAGATGAGGTGGACTTACATTTCGATACACAGATTCCCAGATTCCCAGTTTACGTCCTTCTGGACCTGCCCAACGCCATCACTTTCCCTCTTAAATCCAGGAGGGGCAAACAGATGGGGCTGGCCTTGGGTTTGGCAGTCCAGAATGTCCTGACTCACTGGGGAACTAAGACCGTCCCTACACGACTAGACTGGCTCCACAGATTATGGACTATTTTAGAGATGGAGAAGAATTCCCTTTCCATGAACAATTCAGGGGCTTCTTTTTATGACTTGTGGGCGCCTTTCCTTGTACTGTTGATGTAGGAGAGTAGGGTCTGCTATCCTATGGTCACCCCAAATTTTTGCTTTTTGCTTCACTGGTTTCTGACTTAATGTGGCTGTGGGCCTGCTAATCAGACCCACAGCCTGCTGTTCTCTCTCTAAATTACTGCCAATGCACTCTAGGTGCATTACGAATTGGAACTGGTTCACCTTATGAGCCCCTGTATTAGTGCACCCTAGGTGCCCAGGGCATAGGTGTATCCAAGGCCTACCAGGGGCTGCAGCATGTATTGTGCCACCCCTGGCCTGGCCTCCATATTTGACACAACTGGCTGATCACTCAGCTGGGGTAAGTTGGTGTAACCACCTCTTACTTAGGTACAGTATGTCTGTGCCTAACCCTAAACTGGACACATATGTTCCTATCAGCCACTCCTATGGAAGGCCTCATCAATCCTGGAGGCAGAGTGCTTGGAAATATGTGAGATGGTGCTCTAGCATGAGCTGAGCCTGTCTGCAGCTGTCGGGAACAACTCCCTAAGCTGTTCCGGGATACTGCCATACCATATACTCTTAAGTGCATTATAATCCTCGCGGTTATTTGCTATCTTTGGTTTGGCTTTATCAAAACATGTCGAGTAAGGTGTCATACGAATTGGAATACTAGCCCCTCGCCAATTCTGGCGACGGGGATGGCATTCCACCCTTCTAGAGGGACACGACATGTGTGTAGCCTTAACCCCGGTTAAAGTTAAACAGAGCCTCAGCATCACAAAATGGATGCTGCCACCACAGACACGAGTCTGGCCTCCTGCTGCTGACCGAAACTCGGCAGATGGTGGCCTGGACAAAGGGTTTCCTGCCTTGGGAGGTGCGAGCACCACCCCAGACAGGATTTTGTGTATTGGGTAGGACAGGGCTGAATAGAATCAGACATGCCCGGGGCACACAAGGTGTCCCCGTGCATAGGCCAGTCCAAACCGGTTCTGGGGCTTTCCAGCCCCAGTCCTGGCGAGGAGCTGGACAAAGGAAAGGGGGTGTAGCCGCCCCCCTTCCTGGTTCCTCCCAGAGGAGGGACCTAGTAGGTGATCCACCCCTCAGATTGGGAATAAGAGCGGGAGCAGTGCCATTGCACAGCAGATCATCCTGAATCAACTTTACACGAAGAAGAAGACTGGACTTCGACATTCTGCTGCACAGAAGACTGAAGAGAATCTCCCTTGTGGCCTAGGAGTGGCCACCCTGTGAACACAGGTACCAACCAGCAACTCGACGTCTGCTTTGCCGCCGCCTCCCGCCGGAGACCGAGCCCAGAGCCCGACAAGAACCAGACTCCCAGACCTCTCAGAGCCCGATCCACAGTCCCTGCAAAGAAGGGACCCGTGGAGGCACCGAGTGACGTGGGACCGGACCTCTTGGAAGACACTCGAAAAGCTGACTGCGCAGCTTCTGAGGCATCCTCGACATTGTGCTTTGGGGACTGAGAACCCCCACCACCGAACAGCCCTTGCACCGAAGATCAGCCCTCCAGCATCTCCACGATCTGCGTGGGGCCCTTTTGCATTGTGCCACTCGACGCGCCATCCCGGCCACTAGCCACGTGGTCAGCGGCCATCTTGGCGACGAACCCGAAGATTTACACAGCAGGTCTGGTTGCTCCAGACCTACCCAAGCTCCTGTGAAAAGGAGCACCCGCTCTGACCTTGCTGGTCCGAGTGTTAAGCATCTTTCCACTTCTGCGTGGCTTGCATTTGCCAAGGCCTGTTTGCTCCGATGAGGTCGCCGACACCGCCAACAGCGAGGAGCCTATGTGGGACAGCTCGTGACCGACTCCTGGACGTCCTCGACCCCGGGTATCCACGTGGCTGCAGAAAGAAGCTACCCGACAACGCCTGTTTGCACCCGACATCGCCTGGTTCCAATCTGGTTCCACGGTAGTCACTGTCTAGTGACTTTGAACACTGTCCCCTCTGCTTTCAGGTCTTCACATCTTCAGATCCACCCTTGGATCCACCGGAACTCTTCTCATCGAGCCGCCTGCAGCATCTTCAGCTCCAAGCACCATCGACCGGCGTGACGAAACCCGACACTACTTCGACCCTGTGCACCCGCTTCCTGTGGGTGAGGTAACTCAGCTCCGCCAGTGCTCCTGCATTGGTACACATCTCAAGGGCCTGTGTCTTAAGTTTTAACTCCGTAGGTCACTCGGAAGGTTCCTAACTTTCTAACTTTGTACTTTTTACGCACCATAGACTTTACATTGGAAAGTGCGTGCACTTTGAACACTGCACCCGAGTCCCGTGGGCCTCTCCCGACTTAGTCACTGCTAGTCTCGAATAGCTCCAGCGATTCCCAAGGCCCTAGGCCTCTTCACTTTCCTCTTGGTATCTCTTATACCACTTTCTTAGTATATGGTTTAGGTGGCCCCTAGGGCTCATCCATATTGTGCAACTTTTGTGTATTTTAAACTGTCTTGTGATTTAACGCTTGTGCTTCTGTGCTCATAAAGAGTCCAGGGGATTTTATAGTTAATAAATCAATATATATTTTCAATATATATCTGTGTGGTGTCCCTTTCATTTGGTATTCAAGGGGGTTGTGTATGGTATAACAGCTGGCTTCACATGCCTTTCAGAGTTTAGCCTAAGACTGCTTTGTCCACGTTACCACTAGGATAACTGGTCTACAAGGTTGAATTACAACCATCATCATAAGGGTTGCTTGGCATGGTACAAAGTGATCACTAAGAATTAGTGAGCATTATATACCAGGCCAACTTCTCACATTGGTGAGCAGCGGATTGGGATCTGAGCTTGCTGTTGTTTTACCATTACAATCTTTGAGATTATCATTTGAAAGATCATACAGGTACCTGCTAGGTACATATAAAACAAGACTAGTATACATAAGTTCTACTGAACTTAGTTGTTGTAGAGCAAAGGGAGTAGCACACCCTAGCTACAACTACTAGATAGGTTTAGTAGGTAAACACCAGTGTAGGTAGATTGCAACACATCCACCCACACTAGAGCAATGTCTGGAGCAGAGGGGTCCAGTGGACTTACTCCTGTTGAGAGTGACCCTCCAAGGGCACCCTCCAAATTTGCTATTTTTTCCTTTAAGGAATTAAGACAGCTTTGTGTCTTAAGGGGTCTGAAGACAGGGCCTTCCCCTACTACAGACCACCTAAGAGAGCTCTTAGACCAGTCTGAGACTCTAAAGCCCTCTAAGGCAAACCCCACAGGGGATGCTGAAGGAGGCCCTCCTTCAGAGGATGACACTGTAGACACCCCTGCCCCTATCATCCTGGTAGATGAGGAAGCCTCCACCACTGGAGCTCCTCAGGTAGATGTAGAGGAAGAGGAGGAAGAGGAGGAGGTGGAAAGCAGTGAGTCAGATGATGACAGAGATAGTCAGGTGCTGGTCAGTAGACTGAACCAGGCTAACTTAAGCCAACTTGGGAATGAATCTGGTAACAACCCATTCAAACCCCCAGGTGGACTTAACCAGGCGCATAGGAGGAGGAGGAATCACTCAGGTGAATCCAAATACCTCCCATGTCTCTAGAGGCTCTCATGGTCACACCAGGAAGGAGATGACTAGCCCTCAGAGAAGGGAACATGAGGCCAAGATGAGAGAGGCTGAGCTTAGGATCCAGAGGCAAGAGTTAGAGGTTGCCCCGGCCAAGGAGAAACTTGCTAGAGCAAGACAGCCTAGAGAGAGTGGGGTAATAGAACCCACTGGTGGCAGCAATATCCACAAGGATAAAGACAGGTCTTTTGATAACAGAAACCTGAGTAAGATTGTGCCCCCCTACAAAGCTGGGGATGATATCCATAAATGGATTACTGCAATGGAGAGAGCCTGCAGAGTACAGCAGATCCCTCAGGAGCAGTGGGCAGCAATCTTGTGGCTCTCCTTTGAAGGCAGAGGCCGAGACAGACTCCTCACAGTTAGTGATGGGGATTCTAGAAACTACCTGGTCCCGAAGAGTGCTCTGATTGATGGGTTAGGCTTAACCACTGAACAGTACAGGTTAATGTTCAGAGATACCCAGAAGACACAGACTCAGGACTGGTCTGAATTTGTTGAGTGTGCCACTAAGGCTCTGGAGGGATGGTTGCTGGGAAGCAAGGTTACAGACTATGAAGGATTGTATAATTTGCTGATGAGAGAACAAATTTTAAATAATTGTCAGAACCAGCAGTTGCATCAACATTTGGTTGACTCAGATTTGACCTCTCCCCAAGAATTGGGAAAGAGGGCAGATAAATGGGTAAGAACCAGAGTTAAGCAAAAGAACCAGAACCAGAACCAGGGTGGTGACCAGAAGAAAACAGACCAGAAGGGTGGGGAGCAGAAAGCTAAAGACCAGAAGTCTTCAACAGGCCCCAAACTGAGACAGAGGGTGGGTCCCAAACTTCCAAGAAGAAGAAGAAAGAAGGTCAGAAGAAACCCTGGTGTAAAACTTGTAAGAACACCTCTCACTGGACAAGTGAGTGTAAAAAGGGTGGAGCCCCCAGCACTGCAGCCCCTAAGGCACCTGCACCCACTAGTACAGTTAGCAGTGCTGGTCCTCAAGCCAAGGGATTAGTGGGTATCACTTTGGGAACTGAAGGAGATTCTGACCTAGTCAGAACCCTTACACAGGCTGTTCTGGTTTGTGAAGGGGACATAGATTTGACCCCTGACACAAGTCCCAGTAACTTGGGCAAATACAGACAGACACCTTTGATCAACAATAAAGTGGCTCAAGCTTACAGGGACACATGTGCCAGTGTCACTATGGTGACACCTAACTTTGTGGACCCTGGACAATACATGCCAGGCGATGATTACCTGGTGACCAATGCCAGCAATGTCACTACTACACATAGTGTGGCACTTGTTAACTTTTCCTGGGGAGGGGTAACTGGCCTAAAGAAAGTTGTGGTTAGTGCTGATCTCCCAGTAGAATGTTTGTTGGGCAATGACCTGGAGAACTCTCTATGGTCAGAAGTTGAGTACAGGACTCATGCAGAGATGTTAGGGATATCATCACATGTCCTTGCTGTGACCAGGTCACAGGCCAAAAAGTGCCTCTCTGAACCTCAGGTCTTGGATCCTGGAACAATGGACCAAGTACCTTCCAAGAAGAAGAACAGGAGGGTTAAGGCTGCGCCTTCCCAACTGCCTACAAGTGAGGATCAGGCTTCACAGGAAACTGATCTTGAGACCCCTGAAGGAACTGTCCCTGAAGAACTTGAACCTGATCAGGTTGAGTTTCTGGGGACAGGGGGACCTTCTAGGGCAGACTTGGGGCAGGCTCAGTTAACCTGTCCTTCTCTTGAACCCCTCAGACAGCAGGCTGCTGCTGAGGCTGCTGGGAATGCTCAAGGTGCCCATAAAGTATATTGGGACGATGGACTCCTTTATTCAGAGGCTAGAGACCCCAAGCCTGGTGCTACCAGGAGGTTGGTTATACCTCTGCAATTTAGGGGCTTCCTACTCACCTTGGCCCATGATATTCCTTTAGCAGGACACCTAGGCCAGAACAAGACCTGGGACAGGCTTGTCCCTCACTTTCACTGGCCTCACATGTCTGAAGACACCAAGGAGTTTTGTCGCTCCTGTGAAACCTGACAGGCCAGTGGTAAAGCAGGTGGAACAACAAAGGCCCCCCTGATACCACTACCTGTGGTGGGGGTTCCCTTTGAAAGAGTGGGGATTGATATTGTTGGTCCAATGGATCCCCCTACAGCATCTGGGCACAGATTCATACTGGTGGTAGTGGATCATGCCACCAGGTACCCAGAGGCAATTCCACTTAGGACCACAACAGCTCCTGTTGTGGCCAGGGCCTTACTTGGAGTTTTCTCCAGAGTGGGGTTTCCAAAGGAGGTAATATCAGATAGAGGTGCCAACTTCATGTCTGGATATTTGACAGCTATGTGGAAGGAATGTGGTGTCAACTACAAGTTCACCACTCCTTATCACCCACAATGCAATGGGCTTGTTGAGAGATTTAACAAGACCCTAAAGGGCATGATTAAAGGATTACCTGAAAAGCTCAGGCGAAGATGGGACATCCTACTGCCCTGCCTTTTGTTCGCTTACAGAGAGGTCCCACAAAAGGGGGTTGGCTTCAGCCCCTTTGAATTGTTGTTTGGGCACCCTGTAAGAGGACCCCTGTGTCTAGTGAAGGAAGGATGGGAGTTACCTCTCAAAAAGCCTAAACAGGACATAGTGGACTATGTACTTGGTCTCCGCTCCAGGATGGCAGAGTACATGGAAAAGGCATCCAAAAACCTTGAGGCTAGCCAAGAATTACAAAAAGCTTGGCATGACCAAAAGGCTGTCCTTGTTGAATTTCAGCCTGGACAGAAGGTATGGGTGTTGGAGCCAGTGGCCCCAGCAGCACTCCAAGACAAATGGTCTGGACCCCATACAATTCTGGAGAAGAAGGGAGAGGTTACCTACTTGGTGGACCTAGGAACTTCCAGGAGCCCCCACAGGGTGCTCCATGTAAACAGATTGAAGGCATATGTCAGCAGGGCAGACATGGGCTTGCTCATGGCTACAGATGAGGGACAGGAGGAAGAGAGTGACCCTCTCCCAGACCTGCTCACTCAGAACCCTGAGGATGGCTCAGTTGATGGTGTGGCCTTAGGTGGCAGCCTCACTGAACATCAGCAACATGACTGCAGACAAGTTCTACAGGCATACAGGCATATGTTCTCATTGACACCCAGTCAGACTAACTGGTGTACACATGTGGTGGACACTGGTGACAGTCTTACTGTAAAGAGCAAAATTTACAGGCAACCTGACCACGTCAGGGACTGTATAAAGACTGAGGTGCAAAAGATGCTGGAATTAGGTGTCATTGAGCCTTCAGAGAGCCCCAGGGCTAGCCCAGTGGTTCTGGTCCCCAAACCTCACACCAAAGATGGCAAGAGAGAGATGAGGTTCTGTGTGGATTACAGAGGACTCAATGCTGTCACCAGGACAGATGCACACCCTATTCCAAGGGCAGATGAGCTCATTGACAAGTTGGCTTCTGCCAAATATTTGAGCACATTTGACTTGACAGCTGGCTACTGGCAAATCAGGTTAGCTGAGGAGTCTAAAGCCAAGACAGCATTTTCTACCCCTAGTGGGCATTATCAGTTTGTGGTGATGCCCTTTGGTTTGAAAAATGCACCTGCCACCTTCCAAAGGTTGGTGAATCAAGTCCTCACTGGGTTGGATGACTTTTGTGCAGCTTATCTGGACGATATTGCTGTCTTTAGCTCCACCTTGGAGGATCACCTGGTCCACCTGAAGGAAGTGCTTGAGGCTCTGCAGAAGGCAGGCCTCACTATCAAGGCAACAAAGTGCCAGATAGGGCAGAGCAAGGTTGTATACATGGGCCACCTTGTAGGTGGAGGCCAATTTCAACCACTGGAGAGTAAGATCCAGACCATCAAGGACTGGTCCCCTCCAACCACCCATACTCAGGTCAGAGCTTTCTTGGGCCTGACTGGGTAATACAGGAAGTTTGTTAAGAACTATGGGTCCATTGTGACTCCTCTTAATGATCCGACATCTAAAAAGATGCCCAAAAAGGTTCAGTGGACAGAAATCTGTCAAAAGGCATTTGATGACCTGAAGAAGGCCATGTGCTCTGCACCTATCCTGAAGAGTCCTGACTACTCAAGAGAGTTCATTGTCCAAACAGATGCTTCTGAGTTGGGAGTGGGAGCAGTGCTTTCACAGCTTAATGTAGATGGCCAGGACCAGCCCATTGCTTTCATTAGCAGAAGGCTGACCCCCAGAGAGAAACGTTGGTCAGCTATAGAGAGGGAGGCCTTTGCTGTGGTGTGGGCCCTGAAGAAGTTGAGGCCATACTTGTTTGGTACTCACTTCAAGATTCAGACCGACCATAAGCCCCTCCTATGGCTTAATCAGATGAAGGGTGAAAACCCCAAACTACTCAGGTGGTCCATTTCCCTACAGGGGATGGACTTTACAGTGGAGCACCGCCCTGGGACTGACCATGGCAACGCAGATGGTCTCTCCAGGTACTTCCACTTAGAACATGAAGACACAACTGGTCAAGGTTAGTCTAATGTCCCTGCGTTTGGGGGGGGGGTTATGTGGGAGAGTAGGGTCTGCTATCCTATGGTCACCCCAAATGTTTGCTTTTTGCTTCACTGGTTTCTGACTTAATGTGGCTGTGGGCCTGCTAATCAGACCCACAGCCTGCTGTTCTCTCTCTAAATTACTGCCAATGCACTCTAGGTGCATTACGAATTGGAACTGGTTCACCTTATGAGCCCCTGTATTAGTGCACCCTAGGTGCCCAGGGCATAGGTGTATCCAAGGCCTACCAGGGGCTGCAGCATGTATTGTGCCACCCCTGGCCTGGCCTCCATATTTGACACAACTGGCTGATCACTCAGCTGGGGTAAGTTGGTGTAACCACCTCTTACTTAGGTACAGTATGTCTGTGCCTAACCCTAAACTGGACACATATGTTCCTATCAGCCACTCCTATGGAAGGCGTCATCATTCCTGGAGGCAGAGTGCTTGGAAATATGTGAGATGGTGCTCTAGCATGAGCTGAGCCTGTCTGCAGCTGTCGGGAACCACTCCCTAAGCTGTTCCGGGATATTGCCATACCATATACTCTTAAGTGCATTATAATCCTCGCGGTTATTTGCTATCTTTGGTTTGGCTTTATCAAAACATGTCGAGTAAGGTGTCATACGAATTGGAATACTATCCCCTCGCCAATTCTGGCGACGGGGATAGCATTCCACCCTTCTAGAGGGACACGACATGTGTGTAGCCTTAACCCCGGTTAAAGTTAAACAGAGCCTCAGCATCACAAAATGGATGCTGCCACCACAGACACGAGTCTGGCCTCCTGCTGCTGACCGAAACTCGGCAGATGGTGGCCTGGACAAAGGGTTTCCTGCCTTGCGAGGTGCGAGCACCACCCCAGACAGGATTTTGTGTATTGGGTAGGACAGGGCTGAATAGAATCAGACATGCCCGGGGCACACAAGGTGTCCCCGTGCATAGGCCAGTCCAAACCGGTTCTGGGGCTTTCCAGCCCCAGTCCTGGCGAGGAGCTGGACAAAGGAAAGGGGGTGTAGCCGCCCCCCTTCCTGGTTCCTCCCAGAGGAGGGACCTAGTAGGTGATCCACCCCTCAGATTGGGAATAAGAGCGGGAGCAGTGCCATTGCACAGCAGATCATCCTGAATCAACTTTACACGAAGAAGAAGACTGGACTTCGACATTCTGCTGCACAGAAGACTGAAGAGAATCTCCCTTGTGGCCTAGGAGTGGCCACCCTGTGAACACAGGTACCAACGAGCAACTCGACGTCTGCTTTGCCGCCGCCTCCCGCCGGAGACCGAGCCCAGAGCCCGACAAGAACCAGACTCCCAGACCTCTCAGAGCCCGATCCACAGTCCCTGCAAAGAAGGGACCCGTGGAGGCACCGAGTGACGTGGGACCGGACCTCTTGGAAGACACTCGAAAAGCTGACTGCGCAGCTTCTGAGGCATCCTCGACGTTGTGCTTTGGGGACTGAGAACCCCCACCACCGAGCAGCCCTTGCACCAAAGATCAGCCCTCCAGCATCTCCACGATCTGCGTGGGGCCCTTTTGCATTGTGCCACTCGACGCGCCATCCCGGCCACTAGCCACGTGGTCAGCGGCCATCTTGGCGACGAACCCGAAGATTTACACAGCAGGTCTGGTTGCTCCAGACCTACCCAAGCTCCTGTGAAAAGGAGCACCCGCTCTGACCTTGCTGGTCCGAGTGTTAAGCATCTTTCCACTTCTGCGTGGCTTGCATTGCCAAGGCCTGTTTGCTCCGATCAGGTCGCCGACACCGCCAACAGCGAGGAGCCTACGTGGGACAGCTCGTGACCGACTTTTGGACGTCCTCGACCCCGGGTATCCACGTGGCTGCAGAAAGAAGCTACCCGACAACGCCTGTTTGCACCTGACATCGCCTGGTTCCAATCTGGTTCCACGGTAGTCACTGGCTAGTGACTTTGAACACTGTCCCCTCTGCTTTCAGGTCTTCACATCTTCAGATCCACCCTTGGATCCACTGGAACTCTTCTCATCGAGCCGCCTGCAGCATCTTCAGCTCCAAGCACCATCGACCGGCGTGACGAAACCCGACACTACTTCGACCCTGTGCACCCGCTTCCTGTGGGTGAGGTAACTCAGCTCCGCCAGTGCTCCTGCATTGGTACACATCTCAAGGGCCTGTGTCTTAAGTTTTAACTCCGTAGGTCACACAGAAGGTTCCTAACTTTCTAACTTTGTACTTTTTACGCACCATAGACTTTACATTGGAAAGTGCGTGCACTTTGAACACTGCACCCGAGTCCCGTGGGCCTCTCCCGACTTAGTCACTGCTAGTCTCGAATAGCTCCAGCGATTCCCAAGGCCCTAGGCCTCTTCACTTTCCTCTTGGTATCTCTTATACCACTTTCTTAGTATATGGTTTAGGTGGCCCCTAGGGCTCATCCATATTGTGCAACTTTTGTGTATTTTAAACTGTCTTGTGATTTAACGCTTGTGCTTCTGTGCTCATAAAGAGTCCAGGGGATTTTATAGTTAATAAATCAATATATATTTTCAATATATATCTGTGTGGTGTCCCTTTCATTTGGTATTCAAGGGGGTTGTGTATGGTATAACAGCTGGCTTCACATGCCTTTCAGAGTTTAGCCTAAGACTGCTTTGTCCACGTTACCACTAAGATGACTGGTCTACAAGGTTGAATTACAACCATCATCATAAGGGTTGCTTGGCATGGTACAAAGTGATCACTAAGAATTAGTGAGCATTATATACCAGGCCAACTTCTCACAGTTGACTTCCGAATTTACGGATCTCACCTTCTCCAAATACCTCAGACTCTTGAGACTTATGGAGTCTCCTTTACCACCTGCTGTCACTGCGCCCGCTATTGAGCATACTCTGGGAGGTTTCCCTTGGGAACGTTGTTCCTTTTTTTCATTCTTGTTTTTTTTTTACTTTCTTTTTTTCGAGGAGGAGGGGGGAGGAGGAATGCTTTTTTTCCTTTTCCTTTATTTGTTCACGCCTATTACATACCATAGCAAACTGCCGGGTTGTGACCCGATGATTGTTGAGCACACTTGCTTGTTCGGTCTAGTTTTTTGCAAAATCAATCAAACAAATTTAAACAAATAAAAACATGTATGGTGGTATGCCATAACTTGATATTATACTGTGATCACAAGACATATGAAACAGATTGCTATTATCAGGCTTACTATGGGAGTTAACACAATAAACACTTCTATCATGGTTCCCGGGACTACATTCCTAATTCCTACGGCCACTCTTATCACTGCTCGGAGAGAATGAAAAATAAAGTAACATTGCCTGCAGGATAAGTAAGTAAGTAACAGATTTTAGAGCACTCAAATGCTAATCGACGTTTTGGTGCTAGCATCCAGACAGTGCCCTTCACAGAGAAACGGAAGGCCTAATTTTTTACCAAATTTGGCTGAGCTCTGAGATGGTCAGGCAGTGAGTTCCACTATTTACATGTGGAGATAAAAAAGCCTGCCCCACTAGCCTTTTTAAATCTGGGAATTACTACCCTTCTTGCAGAGCTGGAGTGCAGATTGCGAGTAGGTAAGTGCCATTGGAAGATTTTTGTAGAAAGACAGGACCAACCTTGTGAAGGGCCCTATTGGCCCAGCACAAGGCCTTAAACTTTATCCGCTTGCACACTGGCTGCCTGTGCAGACTGATGATAGTTTGTGACACTGAGCAGTATGTAAAGTGTTTCATCAGTATGCGGGGTGCAGCCTTTTGAAGACTCTGTAGTTTTTGTAGTAGGCATTGCTGGCTGCCCACATACCAAGTTTCACAATAAACAAACATTGTGATTACCAAGGCAACAGTAACTATTTTCTGAAACTCTGTAGGGAGTAAAAGGAAAGATTTTCCTCAAGAGTCTTAGGGGCCTTTTTCATGAGCCCTTGCGTCACTTTTGTGCCGCTGGTGCGTCACTTTTTGTGCTGCTGGTGCATCACTTTTTGTGACGCATCAGCAAGGTAAAAAATGGGCCATGTTGAGTAATATTTACAAAGTGACGCATCTAGGTAGATGCGTCACTTTGTAAACCCCTGCACACAGATCAGAAATGCAGAGAGGGGAGAACAGACCCAGAAGGTACGGGGAAAGTTGGGTCGGAGACACAGAAATAACCAGGGAGGGATGCAATATGTGGGCTGGGAAGAGGAAGGGGAACAGATCCCAGGTCAGGCTAGACATAGTCACTTTGAAGAAGACCAGTGTCTGTAATTATTGTCATAAAATCAAGCATTGGAAGCGCAAGTGAAGAGCAAATCCAGCAAATCACAAACAAGATGTAGGGATAGTACAAGTGCTTGATGTTATGAATACTGTAATAAGGCCTAGATCCATGGTTGAGGAGGTTTGAAACAGCAGATGCAGGTACACAAGTCTCTGAGAACCGCACAGAGTAAACAAGTGTACCAACAGCAGCCTTTCAGTTGGGTTTTTGGTGATTTCATTCCAGACCCGTCATTATGATGGTGCCCGACGGAGCAGTCTTAGAAGTAGACCAGAGAGGACCGTTTGTGGAGGCGGGTGTTGATGGTCATCCTATTATATTCTTGATTGATTGTGGCGCTACCCATTCTACTGTAAGGTCTGCAGTAGTACCAAACCTGCCCCTCTCGGGACAATCGATCCAGGTTGTAGGAGCTACCAATCAGAGGATGATGAATCCTTTGACAGATGAGTTGCCTGTAAGGATAGGAACAGTTCAAGAACATTTCAAGAATGACACCAGTTTGTGGTGTGCGATTCGAGTCCAGGCTGTTTGTTTAGACGTGATCTTTGTGCAAACTAAATTGTACCATCTATTGCACACCCAAAGGAATAGAATTATAGACTAATGATATTGATATTGCATTTAAATTGGCAAATCAAAGTCTCTGTGCAGAAATGTTTCCAGTACTAACTGTGGAAGAACTGCCACATGACTTGAAAGAAGCTGTCTATCCTGTGTTGTGGCACTTTACTGGTAAAGAGATACGATTGGTTCCAGGGGCTGAGCCAGTTCAGATACAGGTCAAACCAAATGCTGAATTTCTGAGAAAGCTGCCATACAACCTGACCCCTGAAACTGTGGCAGGAATAAGACCTGTAATTGAATCCATGATTGCACAAGGCATTCTCAGGGAGATTAGAGGAAGCAAATGCAATTCGCCCATCATGAGATTGCAGAAACCGAGTGGCAATTATAGGATTGTGAAGGGCCTATGAAAGGCCAATCAATTGTGATCCCATATTGTCCTCTGGTACCCAATCCAGCTGTGATCCTCTTTCAAATCCCTTTGGAAGCAGCGTGGGTTACTGTTATTGACTTTTCAACACCACTTCACGAGGAAAGCAAATATTTATTTGCTTTCTGGTTGGAGAATCATGCGTTAAATTGGTGTCGTATCCCACAACGGTATACTGAGAGTCCATCTATCTTTAATCAGATCTTGTAAAAGAATATTTAGTGTCTTACATTGCTGCAGAAGTCAGTTCTCATGCAATACATAGATGACCTCCTGATTGTTTCAGAGACCGAAAAAGCATATAGGGTTGATACAGCTGATCTGTTAAATCATTTGGCTCAAAACAGGCACAGGTGTCCCTGAAAAAACTTCAATACTGTTTGTCAGAGGTCCAGTATTTGAAAAGGCAAGAGAAAGGTGTCCCCTGATTTCATTGAGGCAATCATACAAATAAATCTGCCTACTACACAGAAATAAGGACGAATGTTCTTGGAAATGGTTGACTACTGTCGACAATGGTTTCCCAGTTTTTAATTGAAGGTAACGCCTTTACAGAGCTTGACATGCATGTGTGTGAATCGGTACCATGGGTTAAAGACTGACTGGTTGCTTTCCTGGAGCTGAGAGGGAGCCTGATTCACGCTCTGGCTTTAGGAATGGCTGATTACAATAAAGCGTTTTTGCTCTTCTTCAGAGAGAGAGAGTGTTGCGCCCTAGCTGTACTCACCCTGATATATGGGGGTGTCCGTAGACCAGTGCCCTATTTCTCAGCTACATTAGATCCTATAGCTTCAGCAATGCCTGGATTTCTCAGATCTGTTGCTGCAGCAGGTGTCAGCATTGAAAGGTTTGAAAGTATTGTAATGGGTCATCCACTTGCTCTTTATGTTCCACACTCCTTTGAGCTCCTGATGACGAGAACAAAAACACAGCATCTGACTAACAATAGGCTTACCCAATACGAGCAGATTATTTTGGCCTCTGAGAGTGTTACCTTGAAAAGATGCTCTATGTTAAATCCTGCTACTTTGATGCCTATTCCGAATCTCGAAGGGGAAGATTGTGAGAACCATTACTGTCTAGATGTTACTGAACATTGTAGCAAACCAAACCACAACATTGTTGGTGAACCACTGCCTTAATCAGCTCAAGTCCTATTTGTTGATGGTTTGTGTTTAAGAGACAATGAGGGTCATTTGAGAGCAGGGTTTGCTATCTGCCCTATTTCTGGAGTTGTGGAAGCTGCTTGCTTACAGGTAGTATACTCTGCACAAATACCCAAAATCATTGCCTTGACCCGAGTAAGTTTTGTTTTCGGATCAAATCTGAGTCACCATCTATACCGAGAGACAGTATGGGTTTTGTAAAATGAATGAATGAATGAAATTTATTTTATAATGCGCAAACTTAGCCCAAAGGGCATCAAGGAACAATCTACAACATAAAAGTATATAAAAATACAAACAGAAAGTAGTTTAGTAGGCCTGAGAGAAGAGCCAAGTCTTCAGGAGCTTCCGGAAAGTCATCAAGGAGGGTTGATTGGAAAGTTCAGGGGGGAGGTTATTCCACAGTTTAGAGGCCAGAGTAGAAAAGGCTCTTCCTCCCCATTTCGCCTTTTTGAATATGGGGACCACAAGCAGATTTCTTGAGGAAGAGCGAAGGGTTCTCTTGGGAGAGTAGGGACTAACCAGAGTTCTTATACCTTCAGGCCAGAACCAAACACAGCCCTGTGGGCCAGACAGATGAGCTTGAAGAAAATCCGGGCATGTATGGGTAGCCAATGGAGATCATTCCTGGCCTGAGTTGCAGATGATAGCCTGGGCAGGTTTAGGACCATCCTAGCAGCAGAATTTTGAACCATCTGAAGACGATGAAGGGATTTCTTATTTATGCCCCCATACAGCGCATTGCAATAGTCAAGCCTGGAAGATACCAGGGCAACTGTTGACTGCTTGCAGGCGTCAGATGACAAGTAGGGGGCAATCTTTTTCAGCATGCGGATGGTATTGCAGCAGGTGGATACTGTTCTATTAACCTGAAGGTCAAAGGAGAGGGCCGAATCAATGAGAATGCCAAGGTTCCTGGTCGAGTTGGTAGGTTGGGGGCAGTCTCCCAGAGAGTGGGGCCACAACATCTTTGGACAATATGTCATGGTTTCCTCCAAAGACTAGGACCTCTGTCTTCTCCCCATTGAGCTTAAGGTAGTTACGCACCATCCATTGCGAGACTGCTTCCATGTAAGTTCGAAATTTGGAAGCACCCTCTTTGGTCGGTGAGGTGGTAGAGATGATAATTTGGGTATTGTCTGCATAGGACAATATTTGATACCCAAACGATTTTATCACCTCGGCAAGTGGGGTTACATAGATGTTGAATAACAGAGGACTCAGGGAGGAGCCCTGAGGAACCCCACATTGCACGGCCTGGGAGGAAGACAGAAAACTACCGAGCTGGACCCTTTGCTGTCTCTGAGAAAGGAAAGAAGACAGAAGACTCAGGGCACTTCCCCTCACCCCTTTCCCCTTTAGCCGGTCCACCAGGATAGAAGGGGATAGGGTATCAAATGCTGCTGTAAGATCAAGTAGCACCAATAGAGTGGTCCGCCCTCTGTCTACCTCAGAGCGGTTGTTATTAACTACGACAGTGAGAGCGGACTCGATGCTGTGAGCAGCACGAAACCCATGCTGGGAAATGGCGAGAAGACCCATCTTTTCTAAGTATATGGTCAGATGAGAATTAAGGTGGGCCTCGGGTATCTTTGCCGGGGCTGGAAGCAAAGATATTGGCCGAAAGTTTTTTAAGACTTTTCAAGGATTTAGGGAAGGTTTCTTTAAAAGAGGCTTAACAACTGCTGATTTCCAAGGAATTGGAAAGGACCCTTCAATCAATAGCCATGTTCATAACCTGCAGGAGGGGAGGGAGGACAGTCTCTCTGCAGGACTTCAAGATTTTTAAAGGGCAAGGATCAAGAGGCGAACATGATTTGGTGGCGTCGAGGAGTTCAAGTTCAAGTTCAAGTTGGAGAATTTGTATAGCGCACTATTCACCAAGAGGGTCTCAAGGCGCTTGGGGAGGGGGTCCATTATTTATCGAATAGCCAGGTTTTAAGTTCTTTTCTGAAGGAGATGTGGTTTTGTGTGAGGCGGAGGTGAGTGGGGAGTGAGTTCCAGGTCTTGGGCGCCAAGTAGGAGAAGGATCTACCTCCCATGGTAGATCTTTGGATACGTGGGACTGCGGCGAGGCCTTGATTGGAGGATCTTAGTTGGCCGTTGGGTGTATAGAAGGATAGTCGAGTGTTGAGGCATTCGGGTCCTAGTTTGTAGAGGGCCTTGTGTGCGTGGGTGAGGAGACGGAAAGTTATTCTCTTGTTGACGGGAAGCCAGTGGAGGTCTTTCAGGTGGCCGGTAATGTGATCTTGGCGAGGGATGTCCAAAATGAGTCTCGCTGATGCGTTTTGGATGCGTTGGAGTTTTTTCTGTAGTTTGGCTGAAATTCTGGCGTAGAGGGTGTTTCCGTAGTCAAGCCGACTCGTAACCAGTGCGTCGGTGACAGTCTTTCTTGTTTCGGAGGGGATCCAATGGAAGATTTTTTTTAGCATACGAAGTACGTTGAAGCATGAGGATGAAACGGCGTTGACTTGTCTGGTCATCGAGAGGGAGGAGTCTAGGATGAAGCCTAGGTTACGAGCGTGGTCTGTGGGTATTGGTGCGGAGCCCAGATCCGAAGGCCACCATGAGTCGTCCCAGGCAGAGGGGGATGATCCGAGGATGAGCACTTCCTGAGTTAAGTTTTAGGCGGCTGTTTTTCATCCATATGGCTACATCTTTCATGCCTTCGTGGAGATTGGTTTTGGCCGTGTTGGGGTCATTGGTGAGGGAGAGGATCAGCTCGGTGTCGTCCGCGTAGGAGATGATGTTGAGGTTGTGTTGGCACGCGATGGAAGCGAGTGGACTCATGTAAACGTTAAAGAGGGTGGGACTAAGAGATGATCCTTGTGGTACACCGCAGATGACTTCGGTGGCCTCTGATTTAAATGGGGGGAGGCGGACTCTCTGGGTTCTTCCGGCGAGGAACGAGATGATCCAGTCCAAGGCTTTACCTTTTATGCCGATGTTGCTGAGGCGTTGTATGAGGGTGCTGTGACAGGCAGTGTCAAAGGCGGCGGAGAGGTCGAGTAGAATGAGGGCCACTGTTTCTTCGTTGTCCAGTAGTGTTCGGATGTCGTCTGTTGCTGCGATGAGGGCGGTTTCGGTGCTGTGTTTGGCTCGAAAGCCGGATTGTGAGGGATCGAGGGAGTTGTTGGATTCCAGGAAGGCGACGAGTTGGCTATTGACGGCTTTCTCAATGACTTTGGCTGGGAATGGGAGGAGGGATATGGGTCGGTAGTTTTTAAGTTCAGACGGGTCTGCTGTGGGTTTCTTCAGGAGGGCGCTGACTTCGGCGTGTTTCCAACTTTCTGGGAAGGTAGCAGAGTTGAAGGAGCAGTTGATGACATCACAGAGATGGGGTGCGATGATGGAGTCTGCTTTGTTGTAGATGTGGTGGAGACATGGGTCGGTTGGTGAGCCAGAGTGGATGGAATTCATTAGGCGGGTGGTGTCTTCAGTGGTGATTGGGTTCCAGGCGTTGAGGCAGTTGGGGGGTGGTTTAGGTTCTGAGGGGGGTGGGGGGGATTGTTCGTTGGAACTGTTTTTGAAGCTTTTATGTATGTCGGCAGTTTTGTTGTAGAAGAAAGAGGATAACGAGTCGCAGAGTTCTTGGGAGGGGGTGATGTCGTTTGAGGCTGTGGCGGGGTTGGTGAATTCTTTGACGATGTTGAATATTTCCTTGCTGTTATGGGCGTTGTTATCGAGTCGATTCTTGAATGCTGATTTCTTGGTGGATCAAATCAGCTAGTGGTGTTTGCGGGTGGCTGATTTGAAGGTGGTCATGTTGTCGGTGGTTGGGTTTTTTCTCCATTTTTTTGCGAGAATACGGCATAGCTTCTTGGATTTCTTAAGGTCATCGTTGAACCAGGGGGCCTTTTTGTTGTCTTGTTTGGTGTGATGGTTTTTCAAGGGTGCTAAATCGTCAGCGCTGTGAGTGATCCATGATGGCAGCTTGGTTTGAGTCCGAGGAGAGGGCGGGTGGGTTCTGGTTGAGCGATGTGAGGAGTTGGTCAGTGGTGATTTTGTTCCATTTTCTCCGGGGGATAGGTTGTGGGGGGTTATGGGTCGAGGTGGTTTTGTAGCTGAAGTGAACACAACAGTGGTCCGTCCAATGGAGAGCTGTGGTGTGATCAAAGGAGATGTGTTTGCTGGAGGTGAAGATTGGGTCGAGCGTATGTCCGGCTATATGGGTGGGGGTGTCAACAAGTTATTTGAGACCAAGATTGGCCAGGTTGTCCAGAAGGGTGGTGGTGTTGCTGTCGTTTTTTTTTCCAGGTGGAAGTTGAGGTCTCCCACTAGGATGTAGTTCTCGGATGCGAGGGCATGTGGACTGATGAAGTCAGTGATGTCTTGGCTGAATTGTTTACGGGTTCCTGGTGGTCTGTAGATGAGGGTGCCTCTAAGTGTGGTCCTGGGGTCGGTGTGGATCTGGAAGTGGAGGTGTTCGGCAGTTGCAAGGATATCGTCGGAGCTGGTCGTGATTTTGATGGTGTTCTTATGGACGATGGCGATGCCTCCTCCTGTTTGGACAGTGCGGTCTTTTCGGATGATCTTGTAGTTGTCAGGGATGGCAATGGCGATGTCGGGTGTTGATGATGTGTTCATTCAAGTTTCTGTAAGGAAGGCGACGTCAGGTGAAGCAGTGTCGAGTAGGTCCCAGAGTTCAGTGGATCGAGCGGGTGTTCAGCAGGATGCACTTCAGGTGATTAGAGTCGGAACTGTGTTTGGAGTTAGTTGATTTGGTGTGGGTCTTGATGCAGTTGAACTTGCAGGAGTGGCAGGCGAAGGGGCCGTGGGTACGTCCTGGGGCAGCCTCGTAGCATTGTGCTGTGCGTCTGGAGTTAAGGGCTAGGAGGGTGGCGGCATCATACGTTATGAGGGAGGAGGGGATTTTGCGGGGACCAGAGGGGTCTGGCGCTAGGCGCGGTCCAGGCGCGGACGGGCGTAGACGGGCTACCTTTGGCGCACCTTCGGCGCGACCGCTGCGCGTTGAGTCATCTGTCTTAAATGGAGAGTGGAGGGGGGCGGAGCGTGGGAGGGGCAGCTGGGAGGCGGTAGCGGGGAGCAGAGGCGGGCCAGGGGAATGCACAACAACTAAAATGGAGGTCGAAATAGAAAGTGAAACGGGGCAGAGGCAACAAGAGTCCAATAATCACAAATAAACACAAATAATGCACCAAATGAAACCAGCACGCAAGTAAAATATGCAAGTCACAGCAGATACAATGTTACAATGTCGCGCTACTAGGCAGAGCAGAAGGCGAGGCTCTGCGCTATATTCAGGTGAAAGCGCTAGTTTTTAAAAGGCTACGATACCAGTCCCAGCAACCAGGACACCAATGCGCTACAGCTGTGGGCGCTGGAAGGAGGATCACGACCAGAATCTGTGGTCAGGGAGCGTGGTGGAGCGACCGCTTTGGATCAGATCCAGACGGTCACAGCTTGGTAAAGGAGGAGGTGAGCTCTCTATTCGTGGGTGAGGGAATGAGGGAAGCTGGAGAAATTAGACGGGGAACCAAATTCAGGGGTCTCAATGTGTGAAGAGGAGGAAGGGGGGACAAGAGTGCACTGTTGGCATCTAGTTCAGTATTGAGGGATTTAAGGGAAGTATGAATATCAGAAATTTTGGAGTGGAAGAAGCCTGCAGAGCTCCTGCGACTCATTCACTGATTCAATAGTTTTAGGTGTTGACAAAGTGTCAATGATTTTAAAAAGCTCTCTAGATGATTTCAGTGAGGTGGTGATCTTGCTGAAATAGTTCTTTTTTTCTTCAGCTATGGCTTTTTTGTATTCTCTCAGGGCTGACTTATGCAGGTTTTTCCCCAGGGAGTCAGGACAGGCATGCCAGGCTCTTTCCTTCTGTCTACATTTCTGTCATAGTAATCTTAGATATTCCGAGAACCAGGGCAACGAGGGACTTTTCCTGGCCGAGTAATGTTTTTTAAGGGGTTCTAGCAAGTCCAGGGCATTAGTAAAAGCAGCCGACAGACCCAGAGCGGCTTCGTTTGCATCAGACAGAGAAAGGGGATGGATATCTGTCAGGAAGGGTGTGAGTGTAGTGTTGGATATATTATTATAGTTCCTCCTAAACTCCCATTTATTGGTTTGATCAGGACCAGAGGAAGTCATGGTGAGATAGAATGGAATTGCCCTATGATCGGACCAGGACAATGGGATCGGAGTTCCGATCACCAGTCTGGTATCATTGGAAAAGATAGCGTCTAAGGTATGTTCAGCAGTATGAGTAGGGGCGTCAACAAGTTGGTCAAGCCCACAGGAGGTTAGACCCTCTATTAGAGCTTTCGTGTTATTGTCCTCCAGTAAGTCCAAATGATATATAGTTCATGACTTCGGACAGTTATGGTCACGAAGTGGGTTCCTAATGTCATCATGTAGTCTCTGTAATCATTTGTGTTCTGATGCTGGAATTGGTGATTTGTGCCTGTTGCACCATCTAAATTTAGTCCGAAGATTTGGTTTTGTATTAGCGCCCATGTATCTTTACACCCTCATTATGAGGTGTTTGTATGTTCAACTTTTCTTGCTGCTTTATTAAATATACTAAAACTGAATTAGGAGTCCGTATTCTTTCAGCGTCATGGACATTGGGAATGTATAATCGACAATTGAATTTCTCTCCCCTCGACACTAACAAGCAGGTAACAAAAGAGCCATCGGCCAGGGGTTCAAGAGTAAGTCTAACACATGGATTCAGGCTCTATCAGCAATATTAGATGTCATACTGAACCAACCTGTATGTGTGCGTTTGCAAAGCTTGTGACACCGTTATTATTGTACCACAGTTAAAATACATAGTTTGGGTCAAATTCACAGAACTAACGTAAGACAAAATACTAAACTTACTACCATTTACACATTTTGGTATTCACAGAAGGCACATACTCATTTTGGTATTCACCGAAGGGACTCACTGATCACTGAGTACGTGCCTTCTTTGAATATCAAAATGAGTAAGAAGGCACTTACTCATTTTGGTATTCACAGAAGGCACTTACTCATTGATGAGTAAGTGCCTTCTGTGAATACCAAAATGAGTAAGTGCACTTACTCATTTTATAACATGTGACATTTCTACATCATTTGTATGTGTTTATGTGTGACACCCATCTGCTACTTGAATAGAACACCAGTAACTTTAAATTTTAGCATGTTTGGTTTTAAGTGTGAGGCTCTACAGAGAGCCTCATAGTGCCATGAGCTGTACTTGAGAAGTATATTGTGTTTTAGCAATAGACAAGGTGCCCAAAATAAATGGTGCAAAGGTATATCCTCAGGTCCTTCTTTAAGAAGCTGCATGGAAAGACACCAATACTTCTTTTAGTTCACCACCAATGCAAGAGCTCTTCAGTAACATTCTTGCACCAATGTGATGCAAGAACGTCTTAATGACTCCAAGAGTATAAGACCAATTCTATGGGGATGAGTAGGGCATCAGCTTCCAAGTTCTAGCTAAGAAAATGAGCTGTTCCCTATTAGCCTTGAGGCAAAACCTAGTTATTGTTTCTCTGTCCAGATGACAAAAAGGCCTAAACTCTCATTTGAGAGCAGCGACAGGAATAAACTGCACTGGTATACTGCTGCAACAAACACATTCACTAGTGTGAACACACTCACACCAAAGCTGTCCAGTGCCTTAGCCTCACAACTAGCTTAATTAATGGTTCTAGTACAAACGTATCATCAAACATTCTATTCCATCACAGTAAAAGGCATTTATATGAAAACTGTAACTGTCACTAGCACAAACTTCCACCAGAGTAGGTCTCAGGTTGCTTCTTTATACTACATGTAAGTAGTTTATTCTGCTGTTATGACCTTGCATTGTGGAACTTGCCTTCTTAGTTTTCCATCATAAATACAGGAGTACAAGAGTAACATGAAAAGACTAGATCACTTCCGCAATGCCTAAGTGGATTAATAGTCCTGTGATGTCACTTTCTGGGATGTCACTTCTTGTGATGTCACATACAAATTAGGGGGGCCTCACATTTTCCCTTTCCCCAGAGCCCCAAGAGTCATAGGACCGGCCCTGTCTCAACGACTAAGTCCGAACATAGAAATCTCCACCGCAGCTTTCACCCAAGGCTATCTTCAGATACCTCCTGCAGCCTTACCCTGCTGAAATTTACCTTCTCAGAAAATTTTCTGGAGAATTGTTCCCAAATCCGAAGGTAAGCGCTGAGTGGGACCCATCCACTTCATGTATCCAAATGGTACTACATTGTGGTCAGACATATTTTTCGACTTTGACCTGGTCTCACATGAATAGATGTCTTTGGTCGAGGCTTTGATCTTTTAGGTGCCAGTTTTTACAAAAAACGTAATAACATTCGAACTTCTGATTCTACTGATTGGACTTTTGCCATTTTTGTGTCAATTAATTCATTAAAATGGACTCTGTTTTTCAAGCTGGTTAGGGATATTTGTTTTGTGGTTTCTCTTTATTACTGTTTGTTTGCTGCATAATATTTTACACTATGCCTCCAAGTTAAGCCTGGCTGTTTTTTGTGTCAAGCTAACCAGGGTTAAACACAGATTAATGTAGTGACTTTTTGTGACTCACCCTGCAAGGGATTGTGGCTCTTGCTTGACCACAGCTCCCACCCCAGTCAACCAACAACCCAATTTCTAACACAATTCTTTTTCAGAAAAGATGGAATTTTTCTTCTATTGAAGTATTTCGTTTAGGATTTTCTTTTAGTCCTAAGGTACGGAGACTGATGAACATTCCCTACATTACATTTCAGTTGCTCATTAAGCTTTCTTAGTGGAGCTACATATCACAGTGCTACTTAAACAAACCTTACAACGTCTGGACAGAGGCATAGTTTATGAAATTATGTATTGGGGTAATCCCTATTTCAACTCATTATCCAGCCTGGAAAAGGGCTGAGGAAAAGTCAACGCATCAGCTCTGCAACCAACACAAAGAGGACACAATACATGTTGTGTGCTTGTGCCCCACCCTTTTAGAGGATAGGAGGGAGTTGTTACGAAGGTGGGGGCATATCATCAAGGGCCGGCGATAAATATCGCAAAGCGCGCTTTGTGCTTGCATATTTATTGCCGGCTATATCTGGAATTTATCGCCCAGTTAGCGCATTATCAACAACGCGCATCGCTGAGGCGATAAAAATTCCAGAGATAGTGGGGATATTGCCGTTTTCCATGGTGGAAAACGGTGATGTTATGTTATGTTATTGGTTTTGATATAGCGCGTGAATCACCTGGGGGCATCTCGGCGCTACACTCTAACTCACCACCAAGAAGGGCAGCAAAAGGACAGAATTAAACAAAGTTTAATAGAGGGTTTAGTACAGGAATGCTTTTAAATGTTTTCTAAAAGCAAGATAAGAGGAAGTTTCTCATAGAGATAGTGGGAGACTGTTCCAGTATTTGGGGGCAATGTAAGAGAAAGCCAGGCCCCCAGATCGCTGACGTCTGATACAGGGTACCAGGAGCAGTTGCTTTGTGCAGGATCTTAGAAGGCAAGTAGGAGCATATCTTTCCAATTTATTCTGGAGATATACTGGCCCCTGACCCTGAAGAGCACGGAAGGTGAGGCAGGTGATTTTAAAGAAGGCTCTCCGCTTAATCGGAAGTCAATGTAGCTGTCTCAGCAGTGATTTCGAGGGGGTGCCAACAGGCCTATTCAGAACCAGTCTAGCTGCCATGTTCTGGATCACCTGTAGTTTTTTCAGAGCCGTGGTTCCCACCTCAGCTAACAGAGTATTTCCGTAGTCCATGCAGCTCATTACTAAGGCCTGTGTAATGGTTCTGCGATGTTCCGGGGGGATGAACAGCAGACTCTTCCGTAGAAGTCTTAGTCTATAGTAGCATGCCCCAGATGCTGCGGCTATCTGATCTTGCATAGACAGGGACTGATTTAGTTTGATGCCCAGATTGTTGACACAGTGCTTCGGAATTGGAGGCAGGCCAATATGTGATGGCCACCAATCCTTTGACCAGACTGCTTCGGCCTTCCCTAGAAGCATGACTTCCATCTTGCTTGGATTTAACTGTAGACAGTTGTTGGTCATCCACTTGGAAATCTTGGAGATTCCCCTAGCAAAGTGGAGTCTGTCGGCTTCCGGATCATGGCTGATGTTAAATAGCAACTGGGTGTCATCGGCGTACGATATTATTTCAAACCCCAGTGCTTCCACTACCTTAGCCAACGGAGCCATATAGATATTAAAAAGTGTAGGGCTAAGGCAGGAGCCCTGGGGGATGCCCTTGTCTAGTAAAGTTCTATCTGATTGGTGGTGGCCCGGTATGATCGTTTGAGAACGATCTGCCAAGAATTTCCGAAGCCATTTAAGAGCCAGTCCCTGAATGCTGCAGGCGCTTAGCCTCTCCGCGAGCCTAGAATGGGAGATGGTATCAAAGGCAAGGAGAGGTCCAGCAAGATCAGAACTGCTGAGCTGCCCTTATCCATTGTTATTCTCAAGGAATCGGTCACAGATGAAAGGGCCGTTTCTGTGCTGAATCCTCGGCGGAAACCGGACTGTGATGCATCCAGGATTCCATTTGATTCTAGATAGCTGTTCAATTGCCTATTAATCAGGTTTTCCAGTGTTTTTGCAAGGAGAGGGAGCAAGGAGATGGGACGGGAGTTGCCCAACTAGGGAGGGTCAGGCGTGGTTTTTTTTTTAAATGGGGCGCACAAAGGCTTCTTTCCAGGGTGCTGGAATTACCCCTTCCATAATAGAGAGATTCAAAATCTTTTGTAATGAGGGTGTCAGAATGTGTGATAAGAGCGACATTATTTTAGGTGGACAGAGATCAGTTGGTGACCCTGATTTGGCGGAAGTATGCGCCATTTGGGTATCAAGTAACGTGATAGGGTCAAAGTGTTCAAGAGAGTACATAGTCCCTGTGATAGTCCCGTTAGGAATAGACGTGTCTGAAAGACTAGCAAGATTGTCTGTGGGGAGATTCGCATACATATTTTCAATTTTCTCGTGGAAAAACTCAGCCAGTGAGTCACAGAGATCCTTGGTCTCAATGGCAGGCTGTTTACACACCATGGGTTCCACAAAGTCTTTAACTACATCGAAAATGGCCTTAGCAGAGTTTTTAGAGTGCTCAATTTGATTGGCGATGATCACGCACCGTGCAGCCTTAAGGTTTCGATGGTAAGTTGTGAAGGCAGTTTTACATAGTTGTTTAGATTGTGCTAGTTTGTTTCGTCTCCATTTTCTGTCTAATTTCTTACATGCAGACTTTTCCTGGCTCAATTGTGGAGTAAACCATTTTGCGGAATTACGACTGGGGGTAAGTCTAGGTTTCTGTTTCATAGGGAGAGTCACATCCAACACTTTTTTTAGCCTCTCATTGAATTCTGTCAGCCTTTTGTCAACATTCTGGTCTTCTGACGGAGTAATAGTCCGGAAGACTTCATTGAAAATTTGGGGAGTGAGTTTATCCCACTGCCTAAATACAATGGGGCACCTGCCGACAGGCAGGCTGCCGGGGGCCTGGACCAGAGAAGGGGCAAAAAACGTAATCATCCGATGGTCAGTCCAGACAAGGGGCTGTGGAGGGCAGAATTTCAGATCATCTAAATTAGTAAAAACCAGATCAAGAGTGTGACTGCCATCGTGAGTGGGCCTTGTATTCTTTGGTGGAGGCCCAATTGTGCCATATCTATGAGTAATTTGTTGACCGCTGGAGAGGAGCTAAGTTCCCCATGATAATTGAAGTCACCAAGTACTACAAATTTAGCTGCTGCCAGGGCATGCATGGCTAACAGATCAATGAGTGTGTCTGTAAAGTCATTTTTCGGTTCAGGGGGGCGATAAACTAATGCTCCCGTACAGCTCTCAGAAGCTGAGAACATTGCTTTGAAAAGGCCTATTTCCAGCTCCTCGTCCATCTGCGAGAAAGACCAAGAGATGTTAATATACTGTTTACACGCAATAGCTATACCCCCCACCCTTTCCTTTCTGTCGGGATGTACAAATGTATCGTTTTCCGGGGTGGCGATATTGATAGTTGGATGGTTGGTAAAGTTCAGCCATGTTTCAGTCATGAAGCAAATATCCGGGGATTGGGAGTTTAGCATATCCCATATTTCAAACTGGTGTCTGGCAAGATATCAAACATTGCATAACATAAAGGTGTGCGCCTCCTCTTTAACGAGCCTTGGGATGTGGCTTAATGCTGAATGACTTGAAAATGGATCACTTTGGAATGAACAGCAGCGACATGCTACAGGACCTTCTAACTGTGTGGGGAACTTACTTTGGCAGTTTGTCATACCCCCCTCCAGAACTAAAGGTAGACCTCCGACTTTCATGAAGTTCTGCTGGGGAGTAGGCTAGAGTCTTTGTTGCAGGTTTTGGAAAACTGGCTAGGGGCATAGCCACTAGCCCCGTCCTGCTTTTCACAAGAAAACAGGCTCTAAAGTGGGGATAATATTATCGCAACCCCTTTTTAATATGCCCTGTGGTGGATTGCCAGGGGCAAAAGATCCTGTAGGAAAGCAGTGCTGACCCGTTTTGACCCATCAAATACCATTCTAAACTGTGCTTTGGTCAAATTCATTTATCGCTTTTCAAGAAAGGTAGAGACCTTAGATCATGCAGCTCAAGTGCTGGGAGGTGACTAGGCTATCAACGTGCCAGGTACTGGCCCCCCCGAATCTATCTTTGTCTGAAAGCACTCTTTCGCAATGACCTTTTTCCTGAAAACTGTAATAACAAGTGCAGGCTGATACCATCTGGCCAGGGAGCTTAAGTGTCCAGACAGAGCATAAAATCTTGTTGCAGTGACAAAGGCTACACTTTGAAATTATTTTAGACATAGCACTTTACTCATACCTGTTTTTAAAGTCTTACAGCACAAGGCTATTTTAACCATCTTTTAGAATAATTTTCTGCGCTTTATCATCGACTTGACCCACTTCCATTTAAAGGTAGAACATTTTCGGCTTTTTATGCATGTATTTTACAAAACAGTACCCTTTCTTCGAAATATGTCATTTTGAATGTTATTTAACTCATGTGACAAATTTTAAGGGTTTCTTTAAATCAAGCAATAAAGTCTATTTGACAGTGAGTTCAGGTATTTGTAGAATCATTGGGCAGGACAGCCGTTCATTTCAAGCACAGTTCCGCTAGGTGCATATGCATCTAGACTTGAACTTGCAATCTTGTTATAGTGAGAGGGTAAGCCATTTAGATCCATCTTAGGGTGGGTGACATGGAGAAATGTCAGAAGCATTTTGACCAGTTAGTATATCACTATTCTCTGTTACTAGATAAAGCATACAATATACAGATAACAAAGTTGTTTAATGTTAAAATTTCAGCAAACAAGCAGTTCTCACATGTACACATTCTCAAGGAGAAATTAGTTGTTTGTTCACAATGGCTCCATTTTGTTCTCATTTATATTTGTACTCGAGGGTATGCCAGTGGTGTGGCAGGCACAGATTACATTACATCCCTCACTCACCGAGGATTAGACTGAAGTGTGTGCCTGGAGCACCTTTCCTCTAATGCAGCAATCCTGAACAGGCCGAGGGCAAGTTGTAATGCAGGAGAGAACAGAATTGTCCACAGTATGTTCGGCGGGACTCGTACTCCACCACTCATGAAATGTATGACTGGTGGAGAACTGGGTTATATTCGCTCTAGCAGTTCAGGAAGAACCTCAAGACCTGGATGTTCAACCAATAGGTACAGGCAGCATGATCCCCCAGAGCCTACAGATCCTCATGGGTGAAACAACCACACTTACAAACGCCTGATTGATTGATTAGTATAGTCCTACCCATACCGTAGGGTTGGAAACTGGCATGACTGTCAATGCCTATTAAGTATATATGGAAATGAGAGTGAAGCCATACTACCATCAGTGGAACCCCATCACTACACCCACAAGACTGAGGGGATCCAAGGTATAACAAAGTAGCAGGTACACATCTACTACTTTCTTGTGATTAGGAAGGTGGTTCAAAACCCTGAGCACATGCACCATCCCCCCTGGGGGTCTCAACTGCAGGTAGTAAATGAAAATCGATGGTGCCAGTGACACGGGTACAACAAAGTGCAGATTAGCTATGTGTTCTGATATCGAAGTTAATCATGGCACAGATCTTCCACTCTGCATATAGACGGTGAAACATATATTATATCCTAGAAACATCCAAGAATCCCACTAAATCAAAATTTAAAATGTTTACTTTATGAATGTTGATCATCCCCAACACTGCTTATCTATTGTTGGACTTGCATTCTGAATTGGAGTCATTAGTTTGCCTAAAAGTACAAATGTACATGTCTATCATTACAGAAGCATAAAAAGCAAAGTTAAGCATGAGCGCAAAAATATCAATTAATATATTTACAGAAAAAAGGCATTGTTAAAGGGAGCTTGCTATTTCTCATGCACATAACACCATAACACACATTGGTCTACATATGCATTTGTACACACTTAAACATACACACTAAAAATACTAATGTAACAACTCTGCAAAAATGTAGACAGATTATCACTAACATTTATGTGTATATAAAAACATGCTCATAAACATAGTCATATGTTGACATACAGGAACAATGACACTTAGAAAATATAATCACCTGCCCAAACACAAAGGCCTTGAATGTGAGACTGGCTGTCCACGGTCCGACAGACTCATGAGGGGTGGCGAAGGTGGTATTCCGACCGCCATATTACGATATGTGTGGTTTTACCACCACAGCCCTGCCGCAGCATCCAGGAAACGACCACTCCCTGGCAGTGCAGTGCTACAGTGGTCAGTGGCAGTAATATGCTTGGCGGGACAGCTACGGACCCAACAAGCATATTACAAGTTTCCCCTCTGCCATGGTTTTCTTGATGCTTACACTGCCATGAAAACCGTGGTGGAGAGCAACCTTGTACCTCATACCATGTGGGTACAACAAAATCGTAATCAGGCCCATAGACAATCAAATGTTCATGAACATAGTTCCCTAACACAAATAGACACAGCTATGCTGATACAAACAAACACATGCATTTGTAGAATATTAGTAGCATAAATATGTTCTCTAGTGTCACAAATATCATCTCCAAAATATATCATCCAGTTGGGTGCGGATGCACTTTTATTAACTCCATACGCTTTGTAAAATATATTTAGGACACAACGTTTCTTTCAGATTATAATTTGTTATGACATTCTTGTACCATTCAATACAGAAATCCAGTGATATCCTGAGGTGTGCATATGTGGGCAAATGTCTTCATTTGTTACTTTGTATATTCATGTAGATATATATGTGTGAGATATGTGTGCTCAGGAAGAAAATAAAACATGTAACATATACACAATATTCAACATTTTTCAGTAATCCAAAATGTTCTATTTACCTACACGGACCCTGAGAAGACAAGGTGAGGTTGAGAAGAGATAAGTAGAATGCAGACCTCAACAATGTGACTTTCACTCATTCGCACTAAGGGGCAACAAGAGACAATAGGCGGCTCACATGGTTTTGCCTCAGTATTTACCACCACTTAGCAGAAATGTTGCAGGCCACATGAAAAGAGAAAACATGGTAATATCTTGCAGGTTCTTTCAGACAGGAGTCACGGATGCGTGGGCCACCACCAGTACAGTTGCACCCAAGGTGCCACCACAGAAGGTCAAGCATCACCCCTCTTCTTTCACAATATGGTGGCCCAGAAGCCTTTGAGGAAGCACACGACAGCAAATGAAAGGCAGGATCCTTGAAACGCGTCAGGCGCTATGAGTCTTTACTGGAATGCATAAGCTGGTTCCTCTGTTTAGATAAACCTCTCGGTTTTCATTTGCTGTTGTGTGCTTCCTCAAAAGCTTTTGCGCCTTTGCAAACATAAATTAACACGGCAGCCTCTGTCGTGGAGGAATGCACCATTACGAAGGAGAGAGGCTGCTGGTGGGAACTGTGTCCATGCCTGTTGCAGCACAGCAAATGAAGGAAAAAATGATCAGCTCTGCACTCTGGGTCCCACTGAGGTAAATAATGGATTTTAAAAGTGTGAAGTTTTGAACAGAACTTACCCAAGGGAATGACTGGTATTAAATTGGACTACCTATTCCAGCATGCTTTGAAATAAAAAAACGCACTGAGCAAAGTAATTGATGAACATAACATGCAGCTGGGTATGTAATCCTTTCTGGAAAACATTCACAATCTGTAAGTCGCCTCTGAAGAAAGGCAGGAGCCTTGAAATGCGTCAGGCGCTATGAATCTTTACTGGAATGCATATGCTGGTTCCTCTGTTTAAATAAACCTCCTGGTTTTTATTTGCTGTTGTGTGCTTTCTCAAATGCTTCTGGGCCTTTGCAAATATATATATATTTATATATATATATATATATATATATATATATATATATATACATATATATATATACATATATATATATATAAATATATATATATATATATATACATATATATATATATATATATATATATATATATATATATATATATATATATATATATATATATATATATATATATATATAACCTACTGGCGGTCGCCAGTAGGTAGTTATAGTTAGGATTGTTTTCCATAGGAAATCCGCAACATTCTATTGGGAATAACTTTGACGCCGATTTAGGGATCTGCCGCTCCTTCCCTGAAAGTTTGGGGGGGATCCGTCAAGCGGGGGCCAAGATAAAAGGGGGGTCCCAAAACGTGTTTCCCCCATGTTAATTTCCACAGGGCGATTGGACTCACTTTTAGCCCGAACGGCTGAATGGATTTCCACCAAACTTGGCAAAATTGTAGGGACTGGTAGCCCGATGTGCCTTTGGTATGTCTCAAGATATGTGCTCCAGTGGATTTTGAGTAATTTAGGTTAAAACAAAATATATATCTAGAAGCGCGCCCCGGTGCGCGCACCGGGGCACGTACCAGCGTGCTGCGTGAGTTCGCGCACGAGGAAAGGTGATTGGCTCTCGGGTTTCTGTCAACATTCCAAACAGTCCGGAGCGGCTGCCATCTTGTGTCTCGGTAGGATCGAGACACAAGAGGTGGCAAAAACAAAGGGGGAAATTACCAAAAGGGGGCAGGGTAGATCCCCTGACCCCCTAGGTTTGATGTGGGGGCCATAAAAGGGCCCCGCGGGGCAACAATTTTTTTTTTTTCGATTTGCGCGGGTGGAGCGCCCGGTACGCGCACCGGGGAGCGTACCAGGAGCGTACCATGGGGAAAAAAGAATGACAGATTTTTTTTAAAATGTAGCATTTTTTTATAAATTGGAGGTAGTTCTAAAAAGAACTGTTTTTTTATTCTTTTTGTTGTTTTATATTTCTTTTATTGTTTTTTGGAACATTTTGTACTTTTTTTGGCTTTTATGAACAATTTTATATTTTTTTGGGAATTTTTATGGGGACAAACAAAAAACAGGGAATTGTAAACGGCGCAACTGGAGAAAAAAAAATCTGGAAAAAATTAAGGTTTCTTTAGGCACGGTTGATGAGTTTAATACTTTGCTCACCACAGCAAATTGTCCTTCCACAAAATTTGCAAACAATTTTGAAATCTCCAAACTGGGTTTGGATGTTTGGGACCATCTCACTTGTCTCTGGACCCGATGGAGTAGGTTGCTTACTTTGGGAGGTGCTGGGAGAAGATTGGGGAGGGTTTCTGGTCAGTTCTCTGACCTCTGCCGCAGCATAGTTGTTTGGGTGCCGTCGTCGCATGTGGCGAATTATGGTGTTGTTTCTAAAAGAATACTTTTTGGCAGGGTTCCCCCTGGTAAGTACAGTGCCACAGATTAGACAAGTAACCTTTGGCGCATTTACTTTCTTATGGCCCCTTGGGATTTAAAAAAAACCTCCCAGACAATGTGCTCCTTAGGCTTATAGGTGGTAGTATCTTCTGGCAGGTACCGCTTCTCCTCCTCCTCTTCCTCTCCTCCTCTTCTTCTTCTCCACCACTGTGGTGTTGTGGTGGTCCTTGTGGTGCCTGTGGTGGTGGTGGTGGTGGTGGTTGAGATGCTCCTGCTGCTGCTGCTACAGTAGCCATTTCTCAGTAGAAATAAGTACAAATAGGTCTGCAAACAGGTCTTCCTCAGTCAAATTAAAAAGTGAGAATGAGGAAAAGAAGTGGGGGCTTTCATCATTTGGAAAAGAAAACTGTCCTGAACCAATGAAAAGTGTTATTTTAAGGTCACATGACCTGGGCTTTCATCATTTGGAAACCAAAACTGTCTTGAACCAATGAAAAGGGTTATTGTCAGGTCACATGACCCGACGCGCTTACGCTACGCGCCCCAGGGCGCTTACGTAGCGCGATCGTATGCACTCGAGTGCTTCCGGGTGCGCTTACGCTGTGCGTATCACGCGGACGCAGCTACGCGATACGTCACGATGATGTTTTTGTTTGCGACAATAGCGCTAATGGGACGCTCACCGGTACGCGCACCAGGGCGCGCCGCAAGACTGCGCTTACCGGTGCGCTCACCGGTACGCGCACCGGGAGCTCTCCAAGGCAAAAAAACCCACAAAATAAACCATGAACAATATACATAAAAAAATAGTATTACATAAATATACACTATAGGTTTCATTATAAAAAATATTACATTTCATAGCTATAGAAATTAGCTATTAAAAAACCTTTGAAATTCACAGAAAAAACATAGGTTTGAGGCCCTATATATAGTTAGGAATTAGCATTTAAAAAACCTATTAAATTCACTGAAAAAACCATAGGCTTCACACCAGTTATAGTTAGCTGGAAATTTTACTGACATAAAACCATTGAAATTCCCACGTTATAGTTAGTTGGACTCACTATAACTTGCGCGCCTGAAATGCACTGCTGATGACGTCACATATTACATCACTCATGACATGGTCAGTGACATCACTCATGACATCACTGATAACACCATCCTTGTGACAGAGTGACAGACCTCCTTCAGTGTAATGTAACCCTTGAAACACATATTAAAAAATAGAAACTAACATTTTCAAAAAAATTTAGATACCCATACCAGTCACAACAACCAATTCAGTAATTCCACCATCTATATTCACATCCATTCATTCACCAACAGTTCTATATAGTCACTCATACATATACTCACTCATCATATGTAGGGATACACCTATACATCCTGTTACACACCGACAGTCATCCAAAAGTTTCTCAAACACATACTCACACATGCAAATAAACTATTGAACATCCATTTATTTGCATATACAGCTATACATCCACCTTACTTCTAAAGAAACTTACACATACTTACCCTCTTAAACAATCACTTATAGAAACACATACTTATTTAAACAGGAACTCTTACAATCTCTCACTCTCACATATACTAACTTATATACATGAATACTCACATATACTAGATTAAAACATATGTCGTTACTGATAAAGACACTAGTGAGATAGTCATTCACTCACTAACACACACATATACACACTCATCCACCCATACAGTCCTGCACATATGCTGTCTTCAAAACACATACAAACAGTGAGTCAGTCATTAATGCATCTATGTGCTAAGTAATACCCCCACCAAACCATATAGACACTCATACTGATACTTAAAAAAACATCTAATAACCCCTATACACACATGTAGCTACTCACCAACCCATGCAGCCACTTATACACAAAGTGAAACAATGATACATATATTTAAATATTTAAACATTACTCGCTAATATATGTATTCACTAACATACACTTAATAAGCCAGTTAACTAATCAAATTTTTTTTAAAACATCCATTTAGAAACTTATTTAAACATTTATTCTTCCATCAACCTTTACATATACATATATAAAACATATTTATTTTTCAGAAAGACACACATTCAGTGGATGGTGTCATCAATGATGTCATGAGTGATGTCACTGACCATGTCATGAGTGATGTAATATGTGACATCATCAGCAGTGCATTTCAGGCGCGCAAGTTATAGTGAGTCCAACTAACTATAACGTGGGAATTTCAATGGTTTGATGTCAGTAAAATTTCCAGCTAACTATAACTGGTGTGAAACCTATGTTTTTTTCAGTGAATATATATATATATATATTTATATATATTACCTACTGGCGGTCGCCAGTAGGTAGTTATAGTTAGGATTATTTACAATGCAAAATCTCAACATTCTATTGTGAATAACTTTGGCGCCGGTTGAGGAATCTGCCTGAAAATTTCCTCAAATTTGCCTCGCGGCGCCCCGGTCCTTGCCTGGAAGTTTGGGGGGGATTTGTCAAGCGTGGGCCGAGATAAAATGGGGGGTCCCAAAACGTGTTTTCCCAATGTTAATTTCCATAGGGCGGTCGACCTCACTTTTAGCCCGAACGGCTGAATGGATTTCCACCAAACTTGGCAAAATTGTAGGGACTGGTGCCTGATGTGCCTTTGCTATGTCTCAAGATATATGCTCCAGTGGTTTTTACGAAAATTACCTTTGAAAAAATATATATTGGGCTACATTGGGCTATATATATGTTAGAGCCCAAATGTAGCCCAATGTAGCCCAATGTAGCGCAATGTAGCCCAATGTAGCCCAAAGATGGCCACCAGAGACGAAAAAAACAAATGTAGCCCAAATATCAGCCAGATGTAGCCCAACTATAGCCCAATGACAGAATGTCCCAGAGTGTTCTAAAGAACAACTAGAGCGCTAACAGTCTTACTTATGACAAAAGTATGGCACACTGCAGTCATCTTGATTGGAATAAAGTGTTAACACTTAAAACATTTAATTTGCAAAGGAATACAATGAGGGGTTTCATTCTGCCATAGAAATGTTATATATAAAAGAGGCTCCATCTTTCAAAAGTGGCTGTGGCTTTACTGGCGTCTGCGGAAGCAGCTTCTTCTTTGTACCCGAGTTATCGGATAGCTTCAGCCTACCTCTCCAGCACGAGTCAAGCAGGGTTGCTGCCTGCCGGCAGCTCGTGACTACACGGCTAGGTTTGGATATTATTCCAGCCTATGACTTTAAAGACTTGTGCTGTGGCGGTTGAGATGTTTTACGGGGACCCAGGGACGCCCGAGGACTTTACTTGCACCAGCCACAGCGCGCCTCGCTCTGCAGTGCGCCATTTCCACATGGATTGCATTACTTCATTCCCCTCGCAACACTAACCCAGAGATGATGCATTCTGGGAGCTGTATGTCTGACAGCACTGCAGCAGGTGAGCGATCACAAGGCAGGGGAGGTGCTTCCTCTCTGACGTGGGAGGTCTGCAGATGGATTTAAACGTGAGGCGTGGGGCTGTTTGTTGGTGCAGCAGCGGCATCTGAGGAAGACTGTCAAGTCGAAATGCATTATGCCTTACCTGCGTGTCCAATAAAGGCTGGTTTCCTGAGTTCCTCGTGTGGCCTCTTCCTACAGTTCTGCTGGAGGGTTTGTGGACATTTACAGCGTCAGCCAGAGACGCTTTAAGAGGCTCCATCTTTCAAAAGTCGCTGTGGCTTTACTGGCGTCTGCGGAAGCAGCTTCTTCTTTGTACCCGAGTTATCGGATAGCTTCAGCCTACCTCTCCAGCACGAGTCAAGCAGGGTTGCTGCCTGCCGGCAGCTCGTGACTACACGGCTAGGTTTGGATATTATTCCAGCCTATGACTTTAAAGACTTGTGCTGTGGCGGTTGAGATGTTTTACGGGGACCCAGGGACGCCCGAGGACTTTAATTGCACCAGCCACAGCGCGCCTCGCTCTGCAGTGCGCCATTTCCACATGGATTGCATTACTTCATTCCCCTTGCAACACTAACCCAGAGATGATGCATTCTGGGAGCTGTATGTCTGACAGCACTGCAGCAGGTGAGCAATAGGGTTTGTGGACATATATATATATATGTCCATATATATATATATATATATATATATATATATATATATATATGAACTGAAAACCAATTTTTGTCTGTATAGCATCAACAGCAACGCTTGACTCATCTTTGTGTGAAGCCCCCATTTTGAATCAATCAATAACGTCCCCCTGCACACATTCAGGGACCTGGTCGTGTCTTCAGGTCAAACGGATTGTGGGACAAGATGCAGAAAGGAAAAGGAAAAAAGTTCCGCCGGACCCCGGGAGCCGGCCGCCTATGTCATGGGCGATCATTGGCCACACCAGGGCGATAGTGAAGCTGCAGCAGGTGCAAATAAGCTTCAGACAGTGTTACAAGCGCTGCTCAGAACTCTGAACTATGGCACCCAACATCCAGAACTTATGCCATTTGAGCATGGCAGTGACATCGAAGCAACTCAGGGACCAAAACCATGAACGTACACTCACGTATGAAAATCTTACTTGGGGAGGGGGCAGGAGCCAAGCGCCCCCTCCCAGTCCGCGCCACCACACCGTATGTTGAAAATCTGAAGCCATCGTTCTACAAACTCAACCAGCCTTGGATGGAAAAATCTAGAAGAATGTACAAACTGAAAACCAGTTTTGGTCTGCATAGCATCAGCAGCAACGCTTGCTATCAGAGTGCATGAGTTTCATGCTCGATCGATTGAGCTAGCCGGATCGGGCAACAAAAAGTTTAAAATAGTTATGTTAATAGTTATTTAATAAAATGTTTTACCCTGTTACTTTGCTGGTGTGTTGTATATATTTATAATATTTGCATAGGGTTTGTCGTTATTTTGGGTGGGGTGGGGTGGGCGGCGGAGTCGAGCTGTCTTGCAGCCATCATGGTGTGGAGCTAAGTTCATCTTACTAGTTTCGTATTTCTCATGAGGGGTTGTTCTTAATGTTTCTATTTTAGCGAGGTCAAAAACAGATCCCATTAGTGGCCTACTGATTTTGCTCGATTCCTTTTGTTTTTTTTAACTATTTTTCACTATCTGCAAAGACTAAACAGAGTATTGCGACTCTGTGCTTGTTTGTAAATACAGAATGAACCAAAGAGAACCAATTCTAAAACAGTAAATGCTTGGATAGCAATCAATCAAATAGAGAGAGAAGCAGGCACGACGGATTACAACGGGGGCAAAGGCCTGCGTTAACTACCCTTCACTATCTGCAAAGAGAGAGTACTGCTAAGAGAAAAAAGGGGGGGGGGGAAGGGGGGGCAGCGTTCAAAGCACATCAGCGTGCATAAACACGAAAATGTTTTTACCTATCATGTACTTGACATTTGACAGCATTTGATATTTGGTATTAAAAAAACATTGAAATTCACAGAAAAAACCATAGGTTTTAGGCCATATATAGTTAGGAATTTGCATTTACAAAACCTTGAAAATTCACTGAAAAAACCATTGGTTATAGACCACATATAGTTAGGGATTAGCCTTTTCAAAACCTTAATTTACTCGCACAAAACCATTGAAATTCCATATATAGTTAGTTGCAATAACTATATATCGTGCACCCGCAATCCACTGCTGATGATGTCACATATTACATCATTCATGACATGGTTAGTGACATCACTGATGACATCACTGATGACATCTCAAATGACATCACTGATGACATCTCAAATGACATCACTGATGACATCACTGATGACATCTCAAATGACATCACTGATAAAATCAATGATGACATCTCATTTGACATTACTGATCACATCACTGATGATATCATTCATGTGATAATACCATGAACCTCTTCAGACTCTAATATAACCTTAGATACAATCAGTGTAAACAGACACTCACAGACTGTCACTCATCCATGGAGTTACTCACACACCTAGTCAGTCATGCAAAGAATCAATCACACCTCCATTTCCTCAACTATACAGTTATACACACCTTACTTAATCAAACATATACTAACACATATTTACTCTCTTATACAATCACTGATACAAGTTCACAATGATCCATACAGCCACTCACACATTCACTGGCTCTTATGCACAGTTATTTATATATGTCAACTCTTACATGTACTGTGTTTTACATATGTACTTACTTTGACATGCAGCACTAAGAAATCCAATCACTCACCAATACACTCATGGAGACAGTCAACCGCCCATACAGCTGTTTCCACATGCACTTTTGAACACATACATCTAGTGAATCAACTGCTCACACATCTATGCACAGAGTCACACACCTCCCAGCCACCCCCACACACACACTCACTCTCCCATACAAATACTTGGGCAACCAATCAATAACCCATATAGTTAATCATCTAGCTACTGATCAACACATGCAGCAGTTTACAGAACAACAGATATAAGGATGCACAAATTAAGACAGTTTAGTCACTAACCCATGCACTCAGTGAGACACATTTAATCATTCTCTCATACAGTCAGTCATGCACCTACTAAATCCTTCATCTAGACACTTATACATCCACTCATTCTTCAATATGTAAGACATATTTTAACTTTACAGAAACATACAGTCAATGGATGTTGTCATCAGTGATGTCATCAGTGATGTCATTTGAGATGTCATCAGTGATGTCATCAGTGATGTCACTAACCATGTCATGAATGATGTAATATGTGACATCATCAGCAGTGGATTGCGGGTGCGCGATATATAGTTATTGCAACTAACTATATATGGAATTTCAATGGTTTTGTGCGAGTAAATTAAGGTTTTGAAAAGGCTAATCCCTAACTATATATGGTCTATAACCAATGGTTTTTTCAGTGAATTTTCAAGGTTTTGTAAATGCAAATTCCTAACTATATATGGCCTAAAACCTATGTTTTTTTCTGTGAATATATATATATATATATATATATATATATATATATATATATATATATATATATATATATATATATATATATATATATATATATATATATATATATATATATATATATATATATTCACTGAAAAAACCATAGGTTATAGTTAGGAATTAGCATTTAAAAAGCCTAATAAATTCACTGAAAAAACCATAGGTTTCACACAAGTTATAGTTAGGTGGAAATTTTACTCGCATAAAACCATTGAAATTCCCACGTTATAGTTAGTTGGACTCACTATAACGTGCGCGTGCAATGCACTGCTGATGACGTCACATATTACATCACTCATGACATGGTCAGTGACATCACTCATGACATCACTCATGACATCTCAAATGACATCACTGATGACATTATCCAGTAAATGTGTATCTTTCTGAAAAATAAATATTTTTTATATATGTATATCTAAAGGTTGATGGAAGAATAAATGGGTAAATACATATCTAAATGGATGTTTTTTTTCTGTAAAATTGATTGGTTAACTGACTTATTAAATGTATCTTAGTGAATACATATATTAGCGAGTAATGTTTAAATATTTAAATATCTGTATCTGTGTCTCTCTTTGTGTATAAGTGGCTGCATGGGTTGGTGAGTAGCTACATGAGTGTGTATATGGGTTATTAGTTGTTTATTTGAGTATCAGTATCAGTGTCTGTATGGTTCGGTGGGGGATATTACTTAGAGCACAGATGCATGAATGAGTGGCTCACTATTTGTATGTATTTTGAAGACAGCATGTGTGCAAGACTGTATGGGTGGATGATTGTGTGTATGGGTGGGTTAGTGAGTATGTGTTTTTATAATTGATTGTTTAAGAGAGTAAATATGTTTCCGTTTCTGTAGAAGTATGTGTAGTGGTGTGCATATAGCAGTATAATCAAGTAAATGGTTTTTTGCATGTGTGAATTTGTGTGTGAGTAACTATATGGATGAGTATTAGTGTGTAACAGGATGTATAGGTGTATGAGTACATATGATGAGTAAGTACATGCATGAGTGACTATATAGAACTGTTGGTGAATGAGTGGATGTGTATGTAGATGTTGGAATTACCTAATAAGTTGTTGTAATTGGTATTGGTTTCTCCTTTTGTAAGAAAATGTTAGTTTCTATTTTTGAATGTGTGTGTCAAAGGTTATTTTATGCTGATAGGAGGTCTGCCACTTTGTCACAAGGATGTTGTAATCAGTGATGCCATTTGAGATGTCATCAGTGATGTCATGAGTGATGTCACTGACCATGTCATGAGTGATGTAATATGTGACGTCATCAGCAGTGCATTGCACGCGCAAGTTATAGTGAGTCCAACTAACTATAACGTGGGAATTTCAATGGTTTTATGCGAGTAAAATTTCCACCTAACTATAACTGGTGTGAAACCTATGGTTTTTTCAGTGAATTTATATATATATATATATATATATATATATATATATATCAAACACACACCAGGTAAGCCAAACGAAGAGAAGCCTCAAGGAGTACTTGGTATTCGCATTTTAATGTTTCCACAGCTTGCCAGCAGACAGCCAAAACACCTGCAGTCTTCAAAATATCAAAGTTCGCCTGACGCGTTTCAGGAACTGTGTCCTTTCATCAGAGGCATGTTCAGAAAAGATTCCCAAGCCGTTCGTGGACTCGCACTCTTGATAAATGTCTGCACCTGCCAAAAGTGGGCGTGATCTTCCCCAAGGCCTTCTGGGCCCTGTAGTGCGTCCACCATCTTCCCCGAGTGGGGCAGCTTTTAATCCCACAAATTAGAACAGTTTTACTCCAAGTGGAAGAAGCTATGCACGGGATGCCATCTGCCCTGCTTTATAGCTGTGAAATATGCGCAAGACAGCGCCACCTGTATGGCGCCGTGCTCGTCTCCTTTTCAATGCTGCAAGCCACGGTTTCCAGCCTGCATGAAACCGCCTCCCAGCGGTGGGCTTCTCTTCACTGCCTGGCAAACGGCCGTACTTTATCAAACACACACACAGGTAAGCCAAACGAAGAGAAGCCTCAAGAAGTACTTGGTATTCGCATTTTAATGTTTCCACAGCTTGCCAGCAGACAGCCAAAACACCTGCAGTCTTCAAAATATCAAAGTTCGCCTGACGCGTTTCAGGAACTGTGTCCTTTCATCAGAGGCATGTTCAGAAAAGATTCCCAAGCCGTTCGTGGACTCGCACTCTTGATAAATGTCTGCACCTGCCAAAAGTGGGCGTGATCTTCCCCAAGGCCTTCTGGGCCCTGTAGTGCGTCCACCATCTTCCCCGAGTGGGGCAGCTTTTAATCCCACAAATTAGAACAGTTTTACTCCAAGTGGAAGAAGCTATGCACGGGATGCCATCTGCCCTGCTTTATAGCTGTGAAATATGCGCAAGACAGCGCCACCTGTATGGCGCCGTGCTTGTCTCCTTTTCAATGCTGCAAGCCACGGTTTCCAGCCTGCATGAAACCGCCTCCCAGATATATATATCGCTACACAAAGTGATCCTTAAGCCAGTCGAGAGCGCTCACCAGTGTGTGCTCTGCCCAGGGGTCGGATCCTGACCCAGGAAAATTTGAGTATACAAAGGAGGCGGCACAACCAGGATACTTTACAAGCCTTGTTTATTGCACTTTACCCCACCAACGCGTTTCAGCCACAACTGGCCTTGCTCACGGTCGGTTAGTCCCTCCACAGTGTTGCTTTTTGTACTATCCCATGTTAGCTGATTATGAAGCATTATGGGAATTGTAGTTACAATTTAGTGAGAAAAATAAAATAACAGAAAAAGGACATTGTGTGCGTTTCAATTACTGCACTTTGGTGACTGAAAGTTCGCTGTGGCATATCCGTTATGATTTTTCATTTATTGGGTATAGTACCCTGGTCTTTTATTATAGTTTATCGATGATTGTTTTGATTTATCGGGTATAGTACCCTAGTCATCTCAGGAACTTGTTATTCCAGATGAATGTGCAGATCCTCTCCAAAGTTCATCCCTTTCGGATGCTTTGTTCTCAGTCTGATTATCATCCGCGACTCAATTTGACGTAGTTTGCGAACTAGGTCTCCACCTCTTTCCATTTTGTCCAGCATTTATATTCCATCGTATTGCATTTGTCTCCAGTCTCCATTTTGGCAGGAACTTATGTGTTTGGCTGTGGCGTATTGCATGTTCACATTTTTCACCGCTCTAATGTGCTCCAAAATCCGTTTTTTTATCATACATGTGGTACATCCCACGTATTTCATTCCACACTTGCATTCCACGATGTATACTAAATTTTTTGAGGAACAAGTGATCTGTTGGTCGATTCTCATTATTTTGCCATCTGGTTCTTCAATTACTTTCATGCTTTTACCGATCTTGCACGCTTTGCGTGAGTTACATGGTTGGAACCCTTTTCGTTGATTTTGTAACCAGTTTGATTTTGGTTCCATTTGGAAGTAACTTTTAACCAGTAAGTCTTTAAGAGATGTGTTTTTCTTGTATGTTATCGATGGAGCTTCACCAAGTGTTATTCCAATGTCAGGATCCCCTGACAGGAGATGCCAGTATTTTCTCATTATGCGGGCAATGTTTCCACTTTCTTTGCTGAAGGTCCTTATGAATCTGGGTGGTGCATTGATTTCAATGGTTTTGGTCTGTTCGATTAATGTTTGAGTCCTCGTTTTCAAATCAACTTTTCTTTTGCATGCTGTCAGAACACGTTCTTCATATCCTCTTGCTCTGAATCTGCACTTGCTTTCTTGTATCACTCTTTCCGCATCCTCTGGTACAGAACAATTTCTCTTTAATCGTGTAAATTCTCCATATGGTATACTGCGTAGGAGGGATTTGGGATGGAAACTGGTCCCATGTAGCACACTGTTTGTTGCTGTTTTTTTGTGAAATAGAGTAGATTCAAGTTTATCATCACACACATATATTTTGGTGTCCAGAAAGTCTATTTCTTGTGTGCTTGTATTACATGTGAATTGTAGACCAAGATCGTTCTCATTCAGTTTGTTGAAGTAACTTTGAAACTGAGTGTCTGTGCCATGCCAAATAATAAACAGGTCATCGATATAACGTACCCATAATATTATTCGATCCAAATACTGTTGTTTGGCCTGATTCCATGCTATGGTCTTCTCCCACCACCCCATGGTGATATTTTCGTAGTTCAGAGATAGAGAAATGCCCATGGCAGTACCACATGTTTGTTTAAACAATTGCTTGTTGAAGAGAAATATGTTGTTCTTTAAACATAAGTCAATCATTTTTATTAGCATCTTTGAGTGGTCTAGATATGCGATGCTACGCTGCTTTAGATAATACTCACACGCTTGCATTCCGACCTCATGTCGAATTGACGTGTAAAGTGAAACCACATCGATGGTAGCTAAAAGATACTCTGAATTCCAGGTCACATTCATCAAAATTCCTAGAAAATCCCTAGTATCTTTGATATAGGAAGGTAGACTTTGGGCAATAGGAGCTAGAAATGTATCAACATAATTGGAGACATTTTCGTATAGTGATCCACAAGAGGAGACAATAGGTCTTCCTGGGGGGTGAATTAGAGTTTTGTGAATCTTGGGGAGAAAATATTTACAAGGTGTTATTGGATGATCGATAGTTAAGTATTTCTTTTCATCATCATCAATCAGCCCTTTCGTGTACCATATTTCTAGATGTTCTTGCAACTCCCTCTTCATGTTCACATTTGGGTTTGTTTCCAATTTTTGATCGTTATTTTCTTGATTCAATTGTCTCATGGCTTCTTGCACATAGTCCGATGTTCTCATTAGGACAATATTGCCCCCCTTGTCCGCCGGCTTTATAGTAATTTTGTCATTTTCAATTAATGCTTTGATTGCTCCTCGTTCTGTTTTTGACAGATTTTCACATGTGTTGTTTTTTAGCTTTGAAAGATTGTCCAGTTCCTTTGTTATTGCCTCATAAAACAGATCTATCTTGTTGCCTGGTGATAGGATCGGATATATATATATATATTATTATTTATTTTGTTATTTTGGGAATTTGTAGAGCGCGACTGATACCTTGCAGGCTTCCTGGCGCTGTAGAATACTCTGTTAGCTAATAACTGGGGAAACAGTCAACGGACAGTTTATTAAGGGAAAAGCCAGGTCTTGATACGTCTCCTAAACGGAAGAAGCTGGGACATCTGACGTATGTCAGTGGGTAGGCTGTTCCACAGCTTGGCCGCTGCAACCCTGAAGGATCTTCCTCCTGTTCTGGCTTTATTAAATCTGGGTACCTTTACCAGACAAGCCGAGGACGAGCGTAGATCTCTGGCAGGAGTGTACCACATAAACAGGGCTTGCAGAGGTTTAGGTCCAAGTCCATGCAGAGCCTTAAAGACAATGCAGAGGGACTTGAAAGCCACTCGTTGTTTTAGAGGTAGCCAGTGTAGCTCCGACAGAGCTGCTGTGGCCGAAGCCCTCCTCGTCCAGCCAAGAGCCAGCTTGGCGGCGGCAGATTGAATTCGCTGTAGACGATCCATCAGCGTGACTGGAGACTCCAGGAGCAGGGCGTTACAATAGTCAAGGCGACTGAGTATCGTACACCTGACTATCGACGCCCTGGCTTTTGCCGGGAGGAGAGGCATGATTTTCCGCAGTGAGCGAAGCAGAGCTGTGCAGATCCCCACAGTTTTTGTCACCTGGGTTTCCATACTTAATTTGTTGTCAAGCATGGCTCCCAGGTTGCGAACCGAGGGAACTGGCAGAGGTTTGTCACTAAACTCTGGGGGCCAGAAATCAGTCGGAAACTGACGGGGTATCTTGGTGCCTGAACAGAACAGGACCTCCGTTTTTGCGGAGTTAAACTGGAGGGAGTTTGTGTGAAGCCATCCAGCCGTCGCTCTTAAGCAGTCGTGGAAGGTCGAGAAAGGAGTGGCGTCTTCACCCTCCCAAGAGAGGATGAGCTGTGTGTCATCCGCATAGTTTATTGTTTTGATCCCGAAGGATTGGATTAGTTGGATTAGCGGGATGAGATACACATTAAAAAGGATGGGGCTGATAGAGGAGCCCTGAGGGACTCCCTGGGGTACTGATGCGAAGGTGGATTGGAATGGGGGGAGAGAGACAGCCTGTCTTCTGTCCCGAAGGTAGGAATGAAACCAGAGCAATGCCTGGCGGTCGCCAGTAGGTAGTTATAGTTATAGTTAGGATTGTTTTCCATAGGAAATCCTCAACATTCTATTTGGAATAACTGTTGGACCTGGTTGAAGAATCTTAGCGAATTTCTCAAAGAAGATGGCTCGGTCCGCTGCGCTCCTTCCCTGAAAGTTTGGGGGGGATTGGTCAAGTGGGGGCTGAGATATAAGGGGGGTCCCAAAACGTGTTTTCTCTATGTTATTTTCCATAGGACCTTTAGACTCGGCTACAGGTCGAACGGCTGAATGGGTCTGTAAGAAATTTGGCAAAACTGTAGAGTGCGGTTCGCAGATTACGCTTTTTTTTGGAATGGTGTAAATCCGTTCAGTAGTTGTTGAGAAAATTAAAGTTAAAGTCAATTATATATCTATAGGCGCGCACCCGTGCGCGCACCCAAGCGGCTGCGCGTGAGCGGAATTTTTTTTTGCTTCGTGACGTCTGTTAACGTTCGATTCAAAGGAAATCAGGAAGTTTTGACTGCCATTTTGTCACTGCGAGTAAATATATTGTTCATTTCAAAGCGTTGAAACATGGAAAGGGGAGAAGGTAGAGATTGTCTTGCTGCGTAGGTTTTCTCGGGGTGTGCAGTAAGGCCCTTAAACTCGAAAAGATATAATTTTTTTTTTTTTAAAGTTACGGGGTGCGCGCACCCGGTCGCGCACACCTATTTACAAGAGTGTGAAAATGGAGATAAATCAGAAGTTTGAGTGCTTAGATATAAGGTGGCTCTGAAAAGAGCCCTTGTGTTAATTGAGTGTTTTCTGCAAGTAAGTACCGATGCAGAGCCTGATGTTGCAGAGGAAGATTCTGTTTCCCTCATTCGTGAAATGAACACCGTCTCTCCTATAGACGTCTTGCATGTGGTATCGCAAGTTGTTGTGGTAAATAGAACCCATGCTATAATCTCTGAGGAAAGCAGAAACAGATTTATTTACATGTCTCCTTGCTTTCTCAAATTGTGCACAATGTTGATTGGACCAATTCCATTTCTGTCTTTGGCATATATTGGAATATACCAAGGCAGATCGAGGAAAAAGTGTCATCAATTGTCGAAAGGTGTCTTTTAGAAGCATTTCCAGACCTACCCCAGTGATTGTGCCTAGATCGTTCCCACCACAGTGCACAATTATAAGGTCTGGTTCTGGGAGATGCATAAATGTTTTCACCAATGGAATCAATTGGTGACATTTCAATCCTCTTTTGCCAATCCATGTTATGTGTACATTTGGTAAGCCGAGGTTGCAAATTCGTCTGCTTACTGCATATTTTTCACTCCAGTGAATATAACTGTGTCCTATTAGCCAGACCTTCATTTTCAAGGGATTTGTAGTCGTCCCCCGATCGGTTCTGGAAGTGGAATGGTAGTTAGAAATTGAAAGTCAGGATAAAAAAAAAGGATGAGGCTGGGTGTGGTTAAAAAAATAAAAATGATTGGTTGATTGTAATAAGTGGAGATTGAAGAGTACGTTGCATGTTAATGTTTATGTTAAACGAAAAGTACTATTGGGTGTGAAAAAAAAGACATGTAACAGAGCTGTGGATTGGCAGGTGTTTCTGGAGGGAAAACAGTCTTCTTAGTTTGCTGTAGAACGTTGAGACATGAACTTTTGACCTGTGCCTTCAGCAAGGTGCAGAATGAGGTGTTACCATGGAAACAGCCGGAGATGGCAGTTGGTGATGGGTGACTCTCACATGAGATTGAAAATATTGTGAAGGACAACCAATTGAAATGTAAATTTGATTTTACAATTTTGTGTGAGGAAATGTGATTGGCTGAAGAGAGTTATATGAGTGTGTATTGACTGGATATCTGTGCCATTGAATTTTGGTTGCAGTGATAGAAACATTATTCAGAGTTCCGCAAACGAATATCTGTTTTGTGACTGTCACTGTTCTACATCGTTCAAAGCATTGGTAAAGGTAAGTGTGTAACTGTTTGTTTTGTCATGTACCGTATAATATAGTTTAATCACAAACAATGATTGATTTTCCATGTAAAAACAAATTTTTGGCTGTCATAATGTGTTGTATTTCTAAAAGTAATTTCTTCCATTTAAATGTTGAATACGCAGTAAAAAATATTTTTAATATAGAGAGTAATTATTTTTGAAATTTTGAAGCGTTTATATATAATGAGAGAAGTTGTTCAGGAAATGAAGAAATGATATTAGCAGAGAGACAGATAATGCAGAAAGAGAGAGAAATGGTAAATTACTAGTGATACCGTTGTCAAAAAATGCTAATGGTTAATGAATTCGTAAACTTTTTGTCAGTCGACAAAATTTCAGGCTGGTTGGTGGCCGTGGCCTGCACTGGTGGGGGTGGGGCGAGAGGGACAGGGAAGGGGGCTAAAGTGGTAATGAGTAAGGTATTCACAAAGTTTCTGTTAGACGTCAAAATTATAGTGCGGTTTCTGGTCGCCGTTTGCACTGGTGGGGTGAGGGAGGTGGTCGAGTGAAATAAAATGAAAAGTTTTGACCATGAGGTTCTACAGAGATTTGTGTAGTAAATGTGTTCGTACATTGAGGTTGGAAACGGAGTATATAAATATCTGTAAATGTAAATGTGTGTGTCTTGTAAAGCGCACTGCTACCCGGAGGCGTCCTGGCGCTATAGACCTCTGGGGAACCCGTCTTGGCTTTCCCTGTGAGATGTTCCCTCCTGGGTATCTCCAAGGTGAAACCAGGCATCCCCGGCATTTGTGGGGGGCCGTTGTGGAGATGAGGCAAGCTAATGCCCAGAGTTGCTGAGTGTGATCCCTGGTTAGAGTAGGCACCGAGGCGAGAATTATCGAGTCCGCTGACCCTGGTTTATGACCCTACTGAGTCGGGGATTGAACCCTGGTCCCGGGTCGTCCTCTGCTTCCGGGTCTGCCGCCTCTAACCAGTGAGCCACACCACACCACTCCACTCTCTCTCAGTCCTGGTGTTTGACTGCATCTTCATGTCCCTTCTGTTTTCCATCTCCGTTGCCCTGTGTTATCTTATTGTCTGTGTGTGTCTGCCTTCAGTTCGGGCTGAGGTAGTTTGCTGTGGAGGCACACACAGATAGTCCAATCAAAGTAATTGGAACGTTTTCAAAAAAATAATTATATAATTGCATTGGTATTTTTAAAGCGCTACTGAATGTTTTCTTCCACAATTACCGCTTGGTTGCTTTCTCAGAGTAGAGGGTATGTCATATTTCACTCTTTGGTGCCTCTGCATCTGACTCTGTTCTCTGGTGGCTGCCGGAGAACTGTTTGTTATTGTGGAGATGAAAGGGTGATAAGGAGAGAAATACGACATAGCGTCTGGCCTGTAGAAGCGTGGGAGCAGTGATTAACTCTGAGTGAAGCGGAACTGTGGCGGTGCTTGGTAACAGTAAAAAAATTTTTTAACAGTGGTATAACTGTCTGTACGGTGCGCGACCTACTAAGAAAGAGTTCACGGGCCGTAATTGGCTTGCAGGTTCTAGTATCAGTAAGTGAGGTCGAGAAAAGAAAACATTCAGGGCTTTATTTGTGAAGGTCTTGCGCCACCGGTGCGTCACTTTTTCCCATTTTAAAAAATGAGGCACTGGCGGCGCAAGGTCTTCATAAATAAGGTCCTCAGTTACTACAGTTGAGGTTACGTGGAACCCATGAATAGTTTTTCAATATGAAATCATTTCAGTTGAGATTATGGATTAAAAGAGAAAACGTGAATATTTGAAATGTTTATTTAGAAATGTACTGTTTTGACGGCAAATCATTATGTAATATGAGTACAGAAATTGCAAAAAACACAGTAATTGGTATTGTCAGTAGTACATGGAATACAAACGCTATAGTTGAAGAAAAATGAATATAGTTGGAAAAAAACATTGTACACTCTTATAAGGAAGTATATTATATTTTAATAAATGGAAGAAGGTCTCTGGCCTTTCAGTTTAGGAACGATATATGAAAATGCAAGTGGTTATACATCATTACTTTATCAATCAGCTGTCTACATGCGAAGCACTATCAAGTTTGTGTTATGTTACTGTGTGAGGGAAAGAAAAGGCGCCAAAAGCAACAAAATGGCGAGAGGTGCATGTATGTAATTTGTTGGATGGTGCGCCAATCAGTATTGAGGAGAACTACTGTATTGAGATATCTTTTGAAGGTTGCAGTATTGCATTTGAAATACAGCACAAGTAACAATGGAAATATTGTTGAAAGAACATATTTTTCTGTAAAGTATTTAAAAAAAATAATTTTATAGAAAATTAAAGGAGCAGAGGCGTGTGAGGCGGAAATAAGCAGTTGAGATGCGAAATGGCGTTTACAGTTATAAAAAACTCGTTTAAAATTTACACATTAATTAGGGCACATGTAGCATATATTAGCGAGTTTTGCATCGAGTACGTTTGAATAACCTTAGATAAGATATGCAATAGAATTGTTGAGATTAGACTGTAAAAAAAATAAAGTTGAAAATCGAGTAGCTGAAGAAAGAAATGTAGTCCATATAAAAGACCAAAATTTAACCAGCACGAAATCATAATGTCCACTGTTAGTAAAGCCAATAGGTCTGTTCTTCATAAGAAAATATGGAAAAGAACGTGAAGAATATAGGGAAGCAAAAGGAAATGAGGACGTCAATGGCTTGCATAAGAGTTATCGAAGCATTGTTTAGGCAAAATAGTTAGCTTCTGCTTCTAACAGGAAATCACTTTTATCATTTGAAAGTATGTCAGCTATCCAATGGAAAAGAGTAAAGCAGTACTCATGATCTGTTATAATCAGAGCCTCTTTTATTATCAGAGGGCAGCTCGGTGGGTATGGCCGGGATGCCTGTCACCCCCTCCCAACACAATCCCAAAGGATGGGAAGACGGACGCAGTTCTGAACTTTTGGAAGGCGGGAGGGAGTTACCCTCCCGGCCGTATTTATTAAAATATGAAACAAAATTAAAACATTAGAATAACAGTTTCATATTATGTACAATTTTATATTTACGACATTACGATGCAGACATGTTCATTGGCTAACCTTAACACATCTCTAATACAAAGGTTCTCCTAGCCGAGTCTAAGCATCCTGCAAATGCATACTTTCTAAAATAAAATTGTACATCCTAACATTACGGGCCAACGGCAAGGTCGTAACCGGTGTCAGGTCCCCACTACCAACATTCCCCCCTCACGGTGTGAGGGGCGGGCGCACAGAGGACTGTACCTCTGTGCCAACTTCCAATTTCCCTTGTCTTAGCGGGGGCCCCTTATTTAACTCGACACCATCTTAATGGTCGTCCGAGGACTCGTGTGAGGTGTCTAGAAGGTAGCGTGGACCCCCCTCCCACCCCACACTGCTTCTCACATCCACCGTCGCGGATATCCTGGCCCCGGGAAATTCGTAGGAGGGGCATCTCGCCGCCTCCTCCCCTGTGAGGGGCCTATGACCGCCTTCCCTTCGGCGACCCCATAATTAGTGGGTGCCGCCTCCCCGTGTGAGGGGCCAATGGCCGCCTCCCCCCGGGCGCTCCCATCCATAATGGGTGGCGCCCCCCTGTAGGGACCTTGAAATTACTGCTCACCGATCATGACCTTACCGCCCGACCAAAAATAAATACGACGTTTTAACTACCTATTGAAGAAAGAAAATTACTTTTTACGTTGCAATATTTATCGTCTTTAACTTAAACATTCCACACATCTTTCAATTAGACTGTGATACTATGCCTCACTGGGGAAAAAATTGTTATGCAGCAAATCATTTTATTGCAGTACAGACATCGACATCTTTATTAACCACTAGATCAGGAGAAAAGGATATTATCCAAGCAAAACCAATTTTATTGCAATACTAACGTTGCCATAAGGGGCTGGTGGGTGGGACAAAAATTGCTCCTTGTTCCGTCGAGGGCTCACGTGCAACGAGACGGTGCAGCTTCCAAGCACAGGAACAAGAGGATGCTTCTTTGGATTGTTGCTCCTTTTATTCTTCTTCGGGAGGGCGTGTACCCTCCTCAGGTACGCCTACGGGGCATGGCAACGGTGTAGGTGTCTAGGACAACCCTCCTTGGGCGGGAAAAAGGTGCGCCCCGGCTACGCTGCTTCGGGCATACCAGCCGAGACACGCCCCCGCCCAAAATGGTTTCCCGGGGGGATCCGGGCCCCCTACCATACGTTCGGGGGGACCGAGTGGTCGCCCCTTTCCATATGGCCGGGATGCCTGTCACCCCCTCCCAACACAATCCCCAAGGATGGGAAGACGGACGCAGTTCTGAACTTTTGGAAGGCGGGAGGGAGTTACCCTCCCGGCCGTATTTAATAAAATACGAAACAAAATTAAAACATTAAAATAACAGTTTCATATTATGTACAATTTTATATTTATGACATTACGATGCAGACATGTTCATTGGCTAACCTTAACAAATCTCTAATACAAAGGTTCTCCTAGCCGAGTCTAAGCATCCTGCAAATGCATACTTTCTAAAATAAAATTGTACATCCTAACATTACGGGCCAACGGCAAGGTCGTAACCGGTGTCAGGTCCCCACTACCAACATTCCCCCCTCACGGTGTGAGGGGCGGGCGCACAGAGGACTGTACCTCTGTGCCAACTTCCAATTTCCCTTGTCTTAGTGGGGGCCCCTTATTTAACTCGACGCCATCTTAATGGTCGTCCGAGGACTCGTGTGAGGTGTCTAGAAGGTAGCGTGGAACACACTCCCACCCCACACTGCTTCTCACATCCGCCGTCGCGGATATCCTTCGTAGGAGGGGCATCTCGCCGCCTCCTCCCCTGGGAGGGGCCTATGACCGCCTTCCCTTCGGCGACCCCATACTTAGTGGGTGCCGCCTCCCCGTGTGAGGGGCCAATGGCTGCCTCCCCCCGGGCGCTCCCATCCATAATGGGTGACGCCCCCCTGTAGGGACCTTGAAATTACTGCTCACCGATCATGACCTTACCGCCACAGGCCGGATAGTTGACCGGCTATCCGGCCCCCCACACTCCTACTAAAGGTCATGCTTTTATAAACCCATTAATCATGCTACGAAGTCTCCTATGAGTAAGACATTCCCCTCCCGGGACAAATGTACCCCATCCTCGAGATACATGTGATTCCCCCGAATACATCCATGCGGAATACAGTGCAACTGCGCCGAGCGAAACAACCTACCAAGCTTGTTATTGACTTTCTTTACAGAATGATTCAAAGCTGATACTGAAAGGGCCCCCCACCACATCTTCCTGGGAATCATGTGGGACCATGCTATCGTGCACCCCGGGACCCTTCTTGCCAACCAGCTAACAGTGGATAGAATTCTCTCGAGTAGTACTCGCCTACCGAGTGTCACCAAATCATTGCCCCCCAGGTGTACTATGATTACAGATGGCGGTGACCTTGTCCGACCTAACAGTCCCTCAACAAAACGTTGAAACTGGTCAATACAGAGCCCGCCCCTTCCCTAGAAGGTCACCCTGTACCCGTATTCCCCAGCTGCGTGAATCATGTCACCTGCTTTGAATACGTCCGCGGCACGCCTCACGTATGAGTGGCCCACGACCCACACCACTCTCTCCTCAGTCGGTGATCTTTGACCGCTGGTCCCTAGGTGTCGGGTCGACTGCACAGTATGCCCCGCATCGTATGCTTGCGAAACTGTAAACCAAACAGAAGACAAGAAGCGTGAGTGCATGACATTGGCTTCACAACATATGCAACCGCACATACCTTTTATAACAGTTCGAGGACCAACGCCCCAATTGTTTCACCTGTTCCACACTTTGACCCCTGGCTGTAGCCTCTGTAGCAGCCCCGATCCTAAAGGAATGGGTCCCAAAATCGCCCGGCTCCAAGCCCGCTGCCGCGATTGCCATTGTAAGCACCCGCTGAAACTGAAACCTAGTCAGTGGGGTGGCGTCAGTGTGTCTCAGCAAGCTTCCCCCCCATGTTACAGCCCTTTGCGCTAAATATTCCTCAACGCATTTCACCGGGCACATGGGGGACCCTCGCATGCGCTGGACAACAATACTGTCCCCCATAGCACCTTGATCGGTCTTGGACATGGCTATTGTGATTACCATTGAATCACCCTTGATCATAATGTGTTCCCGACACAGTCCTCCCCCCACATCCTGCTTATTTTTTGCCACCAGCTCGCTCACCCGCATAGCCCCATGGAATGCTAATGCGAAAGCGGCCTGGAACAGCACTGCCTCGGACTGGGAGGAACATGTTGCGGGGAGTACTGACATCAACAGGGACAATCTTTCTAACCCAATCGGGCGCCTCTCGTCAGCTCTATGACCCTCGGGGCGTTGCCACCCACGTAGTGCCTTCTTTACCAGAAAGGACGATGTGGGGTCCTTGATGCCATGCGCCTGTGCCATGAATGCAATGGCGGCCCGGTGCCTATTGGCCGTTGCCGCAGATCGGCCTGCCTTGTGGAGTGCCACTAAAAACTTTACAACATACTCCTCCTGGCCCCAATTATCCCCTCCCGCTGGACCCAAAAATGCACAATAGGAACGAAACGCTCCTTCGTATGCCTTCCTTGTCCTGGGGGCTAGGCTTGCTCCCACGAAGTCCTGTAATCCGGGGCACCGAGTAACCAGAGAGCTTCGGGAAATGGTGCTGCCACTAGGTCCGCGGAAGGTAGATAACCCCTGAAAGCCTGCATATGGGAACGAGAGAGTGCATCAGCCGCTAGGTTTAACACACCCGGCACGTGCCTCGCCCTAAACTGTACGTTCAGTCTCATGCAAAGTAGTACAATTTCTTTTAGTAATCTCAATATCCACTTGCAGCGTGCTGCCTGATTATTTATACATTCAACAACGGTCATGTTGTCGGACCAAAACACCACTGTGCGATCACGAAACTCATCCGGCCATGCCTTCAGAGCCACAAAAATAGGGAACAGCTCAAGGAACCCAATGTTACCTGTTAGCCCACTGGTGTGCCACCACGTCGGCCATGTTTGTGCCGACCATCGATTACCGAAGATGGCGCCAAATCCCACGCTCCCTGTCGAGTCGGTCCACAAACCCAGCTCGTCCGAGGACGCTGGTGCCTTGCCCCACACCACTCGACCGTTGAAGTCCGCCAGAAATGCCACCCATATGCGCATGTCCTGGCGAACCTCAGCAGACAGTCTGGTGCAATGGTGTCCTTCCTTGAGACCGACCATGGTTTGTGCAATAGAGCGGGAAAAGGGGCCGGCCATTGGTATCACTCGTAGGGAAAAGTTAAGCTGGCCCACTGTTTGTTGCAACTGATGGAGAGTAACCTTCTCTTTGCTAATGCACAGTTCCAAGGAAGCCCTGAACTTCGCTACCTTTCCCACCGGCAAGCGGAAACATCCTTCCACTGAATCAAGCTCAATTCCAAGAAACTCGAGTGAAGTGGATGATCCGACCGTTTTGCCGGGTGCCAATGGCACCCCGAACCTCTTCATGAGAGTGCAAAATTCCTTTAACGCCAGTGCACATTTTGTGTCGCCAGCAGCCCCCAGGAACAAAAAATCGTCTAGGTAATGCATAACCTGGGTATGGCCAGTGGCTTTGGTGAACGCCCATTGCAGAAAACAACTGAATTTTTCAAAATAGGCACAAGAGATAGAACAACCCATTGGCATACATTTATCCATGTAGTAGCGTCCCTGAAACACAAAGCCTAACAGACGCTGATCCTGTGGGTGTACTGGGAGCAACCGGAACGCTGACTCAATATCCGATTTAGCCATCAGCGCTCCGGGCCCCAGGCGACTCAACCTGGCGACGGCCTCATCGAAGGATGCATACCGCACCGAACAAATTCCTGGATCAAATGCATCGTTCACCGAAAGACCCCTTGGGGCCGACAGATTATGAATTAACCTAAACTCACCTGGGTCCTTCTTGGGGACTGCTCCCAACGGTGAACAAACAAAATTAGGGACTGGCGGGTGTCTGGTTCGGTCAGGATCTGAAGTTCTCGGATCACATAAAAAAGTTGACCGGCATCTGCTTTGGTACCTTGCGAGCCCTGAGAAGATTTTTCCCTCTTCTGCCCAGGGCAGCTAAGGAGACTGTTCTTCGAGCCCTGATTCTATCTCGGCTCGACTATGCTAATGCCTTATTTAGTGGCCTACCTGCGTACATGGTTCATCGCCTTCAGGTGATACAAAACGCTGCAGTACGTCTGCTTTTTTCTCTCCCTAGGAGGTCGAGCGTGCGGAGCCACCTACGAAGTTTGCATTGGCTACCAGTACCACATCGAATCTTGTTCAAAATTCTTGTGTTGGCATTTAGAGCAGCTCATGGCCAGGGACCGATGTATTTGCAGAAACGGTTTTCATTCTATACTCCTAACCGTGCCCTACGATCTGCCAATCAATGCTTATTGGCCATTCCCAAATACAAATACGCCCGTTTGGGAGGCCAATCAATCTCAGTTAAGGCAGCTTCTGCTTGGAATGCCCTCCCCTTGTTCCTTAGAGCCTCGCCAACCATTACTGTTTTTAAGAAGAAACTTAAGACCCATCTGTCCAATGCCCCTCTTTAACAGATTGTTCTGGTTTTGATCCATCACTCCTGTTGTCAATTCACTCACCGCGCCAGGATACCCCGTGGTAATAGAGCGCGCTATAAAAGTTTTTATAAAAAAATAAATAAATAAATAAATAAATAAATGGGCCAGCAACCCGGCCCCGGGCAACCTCTTTTGCAATCTTACTTTCCACCACTGCCGTATTCTGCTGCACCGACAGTTGGTTTTTACATAGTGATTCCCCCCGAAAATCCCCCGCCGGGATGTGGAAACCATACGAGAAGCCATCCCGCAACACCCCAGCGGAGATATGATCAGGGTATTCATTTAGCCAGGGGATCATTGCCATGATATCTACGGGGGTAGGTAGCGGTACCCCTTGGTGAATGTCTGACATAATATCGACAGACAGAATATCGACATGCAAAAATATCGACAGCAAAAATATCGGAATCCTATCTTCATTAAGGTAAGTACAAAAATATCGAAAAAATATTATCGAAGTACAAAAATATCGGAATCAAAAATATCGTTTTTTTAAATGTATTAATAATAATGTAAAAATAATATTTAAATACATATAATTTTACAAGTATTAAATAAAAATATTAAAACAAAATTAAAACTAATACATATACATTTAAAATAAATAAAACACTGAAAAATGTAAAGTAATTTTAATTTTTTTCATCTAATTTATTTGATGTAATGTAATATTTTTTTGTTTTTACCCTGTACACCTGTACCCCAAAAACCCAAAACTGACCCTGAACCCTAAAAATATCCCTGTACCCCAAAAACCCAAAACTGACCCTAAACCCTAAAAATACCCCTTTACCCAAAAACTGAAAACTGACCCTGAACCCTAAAAATACCCCTTTACCCAAAAACTGAAAACTGACCCTGAACCCTAAAATTACCCCTTTACCCAAAAACTGAAAACTGACCCTAAACCCTTAAAATACCCCTTTACCCAAAAACTGAAAACTGACCCTGAACCCTAAAAATACCCCTTTATCCATGAACTGAAAACTGACCCTGAACCCTAAAAATACCCCTTTACCCAAAAACTGAAAACTGACTCTAAACCCTAAAAATACCCCTTTACCCATGAACTGAAAACTGACCCTGAACCCTAAAAATACCCCTTTACCCAAAAACTGAAAACTGACCCTGAACCCTAAAAATACCCCTTTACCCATGAACTGAAAACTGACCCTGAACCCTAAAAATACCCCTGTACCCATGAACTGAAAACTGACCCTGAACCCTAAAAATACCCCTGTACCCAAAATTAATTCATATTATTTAATTACCAATTAATTATTAATTAACAATAACAATAAAGTAAATATATTAGCACATTTGCTGTAATTAATTTAATTTAATAATTAATATTATTTTGCCCAATTAATTAATTAAGAATAACAATAAATTATATATAAAAAAATTACTATAATTAATGTAATAAAATAATTAATAATAATTAATTACCAACTAATTAATAATTATAAATATGTAAAAAAACATAATAATTAACTAATTAATAGAAATTAATTACCAATTAATTATTAATTAAAATATGTACAAACATATATCAATTAATTAATTATTATTAAATTACTTCCCACCCTATTCCCCTATAAACCCATAACCCACTACAGAACATATTTATCAATTAATTAAAAATAATTAAAAATTAATTCTCAATTAATTAATTAATAATTCCTACTAATTAATAATTAATTTAACATAATTAAATTACTTCCCACCCTATTCCCCTATAAACCCACAACCCGCTACAGTAGTAAAAGACAATATTTAATTAAATTACATTAAAAATAAATTATAAAACATAATAAATACAATATAATATACACTAAATTTATTTAAAAATTGATATTAGTAACATCAAAGTTATTAATTTCGATATTGTTAACATCGATATTTACAACTTCGATATTACTGATATCATACCAATATCGATATTTTGGTATATCGATATTTAAAACTCGATATTTTGTCTGTGTACCCCCCTGAGTCGACGTTAGACCTGTGTGGTCCCTCCTCTACCCCCTGTATCACCATTCTTGGTTCTGCACGAAAACTCAGGGTGCGAAGAGTGTCCACACCCTGCACACTCATGCCTGAACTTACATGTCCCTTGTGGCCTCGTGCACTTGCCTCTGTTAAAGTTCCAACAAACCCCTTTTTTACCTCCGTTCCCACCACTCCTTGGTTGGTGGTCACCACTGGCGCCTGCTCGAAAGGGCGCCGCCGAATGTTGGCGGGAGGGCGCCGACCCATTCCCGCCAAACGAAGATGACTTGGTCGGGCCCGGCAGGAGCTGCTTCTGCCAAGAGATGGAGTCGAGACAATCCCACGTCAGAGATGAATCGTGCTCCTTGGCCTTACGAAACGTACTATCATAACCCAACCATTCATTGCCTTCATATGATTCATAGAAATCCATTATACGCGTCTGATAGCAGGCCAATTCGGTCAACACTTCGGGCCTACGTTCCCCCATGATAGCGGTAAACATCGCAAATGCCCTGGCCCAATTTGAGATCGTCTCATCGACCCTGAATCCCGCCATTTTTGCCCGCCACACATTCGGATGCCACAAATCTTTCTGACTTTTAACATACTCCACCTCGTGGTGGTCGGTCAATAGAGAAAACATATTTACATATTTATCTGCCCAAATCAACTCTTTCGTGGCCAGCGGAATATGTTGGACCACCTTTTCCCTTCTTGAGGGTATCGAACCCTCCCTCGCCATTGGCAATGGCTGCTTACCCGAATCCGTAGCTGGTCCCGCTGTCTTTCCAACGCCAGACGCCGATCGTTCCGAGGGAACCTGTGGGGAGACAACAGGGAGATTCGCCTTCGCAGCATCTCTTGATTGCCGCAACTGCTTCATTAGTAATCTGGCCTATGCGGCGTGTCTCCTGGCGCCGTAGCACCTTCAGTGTTTTTGCCGAGCCATGCGGCTAACTGGGCGGCCAGCTCCGGAGGCATATCCTCCTCGTTAGTGGGCGTCACTACAACCGGAATCGGTTGGCCTGCGTCGGGGATCGGAACCGGGGTCTCTGCTGGAGTAACCGGACTTGCCGGGGGTAACACGGGAACTGGGGCTTCCCCCCCTGCTGCCCTGTTCCTGGCCCTTTTACCTCTTCCAGCGGGGACTACTCCCGGCAATGCTGGGCCGATTACCTTCTTCGGTCTGCCCGGGTTGTTCATTGCCGCCATCTGTTTTTTCATGCTCGCAATTTCCTTCATTAACATGCGGAGCATCTGGTCAGTCCCTGCCTTCTTACCCAGCTTCTTGCCAGGCATCGTTGTTGGATATTCGATCCTTGTTGCGAACGAAGTTCTGGAGGTCCTGGATCCAAAAGTACGGAGTCGCTGAAAGAGAAACACAAGAATTACAAGTTCTCAAAAATTGCTCCTTGTTACGTCGAGGGCTCACGTGCAACGAGACGGTGCAGCTTCCAAGCACAGGAACAAGAGGATGCTTCTTTGGATTGTTGCTCCTTTTATTCTTCTTCGGGAGGGCGTGTACCCTCCTCAGGTACGCCTACGGGGCGTGGCCAACGGTGTAGGTGTCTAGGACAACCCTCCTTGGGTGGGAAAAAGGCGCGCCCCGGCTACGCCGCTTCGGGCATACCAGCCGAGACACGCCCCCCGCCCAAAATGGTTTCCCGGGGGGATCCGGGCCCCCTACCATACGTTCGGGGGGACCGAGTGGTCGCCCCTTTCCATTTTCGATGTAGCTCTCTGTTAGGAAAGAGTTAACCGTCCATTGTGTAGGCAAAATAGGCAGCAAGTGCTTCTAACAGGAAATCACTGTTATTATCTGAAAACTTGTCAGCCATCCAATTGAGAAGAGGAAAGGAGCATTCATGATCTGTCATTATTGGAGCGTCTTTTACCATCAGAGGGCAGCTCGGTGGGTTTTCGATGTAGCTCTCTGTTAGGAAATCTTGCGCCGCTGCGAATATATTCCAATGACCCAGAACTCCTTGTATCGCTGCAAAGCCCATAAACCCTCCGTTGTAACAAAGCTGTTCATGATCAAGTAACGGATTCATGATGAGGTGATTGTAATTCGCTTCAGGAGGTATCAAATTGCAGAGACATAAATCCAGGGCCCACGTGAAATCACAGCTCAGGCAATGAAATACAGGCTGCACACAGGTGAAATACGAATATCGAAATGATAATCGATATGAAGTATTCAAAGTTGAGAGTGCTAAGGTGCCGTAGTAGAGAAGCATTCTCTGTCGAAATAGTTCTAAGTGGTCCGGCTCGTTTGCGAAGGCAGGAGGGGCATCCATTTTGAATTTACCAAGATGGTAAAGGAAACGGCGCAGCACTGCCGGTTGTATAGCAACTCCACAGAATTAGGTCGCCGGCTATGCAGTGGAGAGGAGCAGAATGACTTGATAAATTTTCCAGGAGTCTAGTCACTTAAATATTGCTTAGTAGTTATCAAAAAAATATCCTGTCTTGAAGTGGAGGATGCGTTAAAAAATAAGGGAGTCATTTGAACAAGTTGTAAAGCAAGGTCAATTTTTTTTTACACCAATGCTGTTTTCTGTGAATGTTAGCTAAGTGAAAGATATGTGTGTGAGCAGATGCTACGTTCAGTTTTAAATGTGACAATGGAGCTCTTGTTCATGTCTTCCTATTCAAGGTCGGTATTCGCTGCCAAATGCAAATATCAAGAAACGCATGCGTGGGGTAGATAATCTACATTCTTAAAGGAAAGCAAATGGAGGGTTATTTTTACCGCGTTAGCATTGTCGTTTAAAAAGTTACAGTGATTTTCATTATATGTTAAGAAAGTATCACTGATGAAGACTGAAAATAAATCCTTATAAATAACAGGGACTGGTGTATTTTAGAAAAGGTGTGTAACATTACATGAATTGTAAATAAAAAAAATATGTAATTGAAAGTGTATGGTTTAAAAAATGAAATGTAAAGGTTTATAGTTGACGTTTTGAAAGCGGTTCTAGAGGGCCAGTTGCATGATAGATTAAAAAAAAATACTACATGTTTTTCAATAGTATTATGTAAAAAATATGTGTCTTTATGTACTATTTAGATTATCTTCCTGTTGCCTATTCTTTGAGTTTTAGTAATGCTGTGTCTTATAAGTTTACCAGGGGCGGTTTGAGGTTCATGGTGGCCTTGGGCAGGGAGGGTAGGTTGGGGGTTTGTAATAGGGGGTCAGGGTGGGGTGGAGTGCACAGTTTAGTGAAGAGGGAGGGGGGGGTTAGGGTGTTTGGTACTGGATCAGAGTCAGAGGACGCCAAATTTCTGTTATGGGCTGCCACGCAAATATGTATCCATTCTCAGAGGTTTATTATATTAAGGATATATATTAACTTGGTGGCTCTTGGGGTTTTGTGGTTCCGTGCAAGTGTACTGCTTGCATGTGTATAATGCTGGCCCTGTAGTTTTTTTCTATGGACATGGGGCCTTATTTATGACGGCTATGCGTCACCCGTGCGTCACTTTTCCCATGGTAAAAGTGACGCAGTGGCGGCGCAATGTTTTCATAAATAAGGCTTTTGTTTTTTTGTGACTTGGCCTTTTAGTTTTGAAAGCCTACTGTTGTAGGTGCATGAATTTTAACATGGGGAAAAGTGACATATCTGTGGCACAATGCTTTTATAAATGAGAAATGTTGTATTTATTTTTAATGGAGAGGATTTCGGGAAACTTATAAGTTATGCTTGTTCAATGCTATAATGATTGTATATTGTGTAGGAAATAAGTTTGTAATAAGTTAATACAATTTTATTATTTCCATTTTTAGAGTGTTTGGTGCCTGTAAGGAACAACCTGCTATTTGAAGTCATATATTGAGAGTATATATTCTTTTTCTCAGGTGAGTTCCTTTTTTTGCTTTGACAATTTCTGTGGGTGGTGATGAAAATAATAAAGAATACTTTGTAAATGTTTTGAACATGATTTTATCTTAAATTTTTCACATGTGGTTCTATCTGCTTATACTACATATGTTTTTTGAGATGTTCTCCATTGACAGTTCAAATTATGTTTTAATGAGCTTGGGATATGTGTTCTTTTGCAAGGAGTTCAGATTTAGAAATCATTGGAGTATAATTCTTTCAGGTTTCTTTTAATTAATACTTGTGAAGTGCTCATTATTTTTGAAATCTTGTTGTATTATGTTTGGCAGTGTTCCATTTTTATTTACAGAGAGGTATTATGATATGGATCTAAATGTAATGCTCATGTTTCCTGCATATCTGTGAATATACTATGTATAGGCACTTTTTTACATATTAATGTAGAGCTTTATTATGAGGTGGTTGTTCATGGTAAGTATGACATTTTGCATATGCTAAGACATTGACATGGTGAGTATACTGTTGTAATATAAATGGAACTGTCTCTGTGGGAAGTAGTAATCTGTTAAGTGAATTAAATGGTTTGTATAGTGTGATCGTTTTCTTTAGAGTGCATACATTTATATTGCACTTTGTAGTGATGAAATAAAAGAAATGGGTCTCTAAACATTATTGTACAGGTAATAAATATTTCAAATATCTAGAAAATCTAAAAATAAATTTTACAATGAAATGTCTTTTATCAACAGTAATTATTTAATTGAAAAAAAGCACAGTGTCAATGTTTAGAGTTATATTGCCAATTTCTTTTTCAAAACAAGAGGAATGTGGTATCTTACAATATATAGAGTTAATAAGTTAGAGATTATAAAATTATCTGTAGTTTAAAAATTAGTAAAGGTAGTTTTCAATTATACACTTATGGACAAAGATATAATTTAGTCTTTATATTTTTGAAAAGGATAAAGAAGAATTTATTCAAAAAATGCTATGGAGAATTTTTCAGAAGATAATGAAGTTAATTTTGATATAATAAATTAACTGATGGAGGAAATATTAGACGCGGTTGTTGGAGAGGAAGCGGATGAAAATCATTATTTTATGGACATTTCATTAGATTCAGCCTATTTAGAGCTGATAGAAGATGAGGACAATGGACTTGAAGAAGTCCCTGATGAACTGATGTTGGAAGTTCTTTTAAATTATGAACTTTTGAATAAATAAAAAAAAAATGATAGCAAACCATTCGTGATGATAGTTTTCTTGATATATTCGTCGATGAAGTGCTTCATGAGAGTGATAAGATATGTTCTCATGAAGTGTAAAAGAGATCGTAGAAAAAAAGATTAAAACACTTATGATGACCGATAGTTCTTGAAAAAAGTGTACTGTTTGTATGCTTTAAAAAATTTTTTAAAAAATTGTCTATAAAGTTTAAAGAAATATAGAGTGTGATAAATTTACAAGGAAAATTCACTACAGGATTTACTACTTTGTTCAGAGATTTTCAGTTATTATCTGTATTTTATTAGAAAATGAATGTGTGGTTTTAATTTGTATGGTATATGCTAGTAGTGAACTATAATATTTGTTATTTTTGTGTCTTACAGATTCACAATTTCATCAAAATTTTAAATTAAGATGCCGACCAGAATTGAAAAAAAGAAACTCTACAAACGGAGTTATAGTTTGAAGAAGAAAAGTACAGAATTATTTTCAAAGAATGAGAGGACGGATACAAAGAAGAGTGCTCCTGGTAAGCAAACTAAAAAGTTTTTTAAAAGCATTTTGAGAAGGAAAAATGTAAATATTGAAGTTCAGAAGGGGAAAACGATTTCACTATCTAAAAGGAGATCTGGAGTCAAACAAAATACTATTTCTGGAATTAGGAAAGATGAAAGTCTGTACAGTAAAACCCGGAAAAATCAATTCAGCCAAACCAGGAAGCGTATGTTTTACAACAGAGTCGTTTCGAATTTATTACAAAAGGAGAAAGTTTCTAAAAGAAGATCTGTTTTTCTTAAAAAAAACTATATATAGAGGGTATCGTTGAGCGCGCATTTGAGACAAAAAAATAATTATTTATTTTAATACTTAATAGAATAAATATTTTAAATAAGGCGATTCGAGTTTTCAAAGGTAAAAGTAAATGGAAGAGACATATAAATAGGAGTAATTTTTGTAAAGTGTTTTCTGGGAAGTGGATGCATACTTCAACTTCTGAGCCATTTTTTAATGAAGAGAGTTACTTTCAAAGTAACGATCTGTTGCATGCAGTTGACACCACTGGTCGAGCGTATGAGGTGAAGGATGGTTGTGTTATTGAGAAAGAGAAAATTGTGGTTAGAAATGCAGAAGATGTTATGGCTAGAGAAGCTTTAGAGGGACGTCCTAATGCTCCTGTTTACAGTTGGAATTGTAGTAGCATTTGTAGTGTACGACAGGATTCAATTGATTTCATCCGCAATTTTTTACGTAAGTACACTAAAGAAAGTCTAAAAAAAAAATCAAAATGTTGAAAGAATTAGATGAATGCAGAGTGCGCGAGAAAATAGGTCTGCAAGGCCATTCTCTGACTTGTCTCTCTAAAAAAATATGCCAGAGTGTCTTTCATCACTTCCGGATGTTAGCAGTGCATCATACTAAAATGAGAAAATTAGTGAGAAAGTTTCACTATGCAAAAAGTCCAGCACTTAAACTTAGCAGTTAAACTTAAACAGTTAAATAGTGCTCTTTTGTATGGATGTGAATTAGATGTTAAGAAGATTTGTGCAGAAATTGAGGTAAGTTATTTTGGTCCAGATGTAGAAGCTGATATAATTATAGAAGGAAATGTGTTAGAAAATGTTGGAAATGTAAATATTGAAAATTTTGAACAGGAAATAATAAAGTTTAAGGTAATTGCAGGTGAGAAACCAAATTTTTCTTGTGTCTGTTGCCGACGCATTCATTACAAAAGTCAAACGAGGTTAGTTGATTTATATTTAAAAAGTGAAGATGAGAGTAATGGACAATGGAAAGATTTTGCAACTTATTTGTTGGTGGAAAACTATTTTGATTTGGGTTTTCAGCAACATGTTTGTAAATATTGTTATAATAAATTAAATGAAAATAAAATGCCTGCTAGAGCTGTTCATAATAATTTAGAGTTGGTAAATATTCCATCAGAATTGATGGATTTAAATACTTATGAGACGATTCTGATTCAATGTGTACATCCTTTTCAGGCTATTGTTCGAATGGAGCCTAAGACTGGTAAATTAAATCCTTCAGACTTACTAAGAGGATTAAAGGGTAGAGTTGTGTATTTGCCTCTTGATCTAAAAAAAAATATGGAAACAATTGGTGTTGAAAATGTAGAAGAGGAACCTCTAGTTATTCTAGTTAATGGTGTACCTACAAAGAGTAAGAAAATCTGGCAAGATTTAGTGGATGTTAGGAAAGTGAAAAAGGCAACGTTGTATTTAGTGCAAAATAATAAGTATTACAAAGATGTATACGTAGAACAAGAAGATGTAAGTGAAGAAGAGGATAGTGATTTGTCTAGTGGACAAATTGAAAAAGTTGATGTATCCAGATCTGAAGAAATTTATGAACATTACAGTGTTCATCCACTGCATTCCAAAGAAGCAATAGGGAATGCTATTGAATTATTTCAGATGAAAAAGGCGAAAGGAAATCCTATTAGTGTCTGGAAAGAAAGTTTGGAAGGTCGTTGTTTTCCACAGTTATTTCCTACAGGTGAAGGTACACGATATGATGATCTACCTATGCAGATTCCTGCATCTGAGTACCAGACAACAAGATTATATGCAGAAGATCCAAGGTTTCGCCAATGCATTCCATATCTGTTTCATCTTCTGTTTGAGAGTGACTTATCTGGTCTGTCTTATGCAGTAAATCATATCTTAAAAAGTGGTGTACATCTGCAAAATATTTCAGCAAAGGAATTTATGGATAAAGTGCAACAGAAAGATAGTGTTTTGGATTCTCATCTAATTAATTTAATGGCTTGTCAGCGGGGTACTAATGAGTATTGGTACCGTCGTCATGGAGATTTGAAGTGCATGCTTAGAAGCTTAGGAGCACCAACATGGTTTTTAACTCTAAGCTGTGCAGAGTATGCTTGGGAAGATTTAATTGAATTTCTTCGGGAGGCGAATGCAAACATAGAAAACATAAACTACAAGACACCTGGAGAACTGTGTTCATTAGATCCAGTTAATGTTTGCAGGTATTTTAATCATAGATTTGAAGCTATGATGTCTTTCATTACTAACAAGAAAAATCCGCCTCTTGGTGAAGTACTGGATTTCTTTTGGAGAAAAGAATATCAAGCAAGAGGTGCTCCTCATATTCATATGCTGCTATGGATCAAGGATGCTCCTAAATTTGGAATAGACTCAGATGAGACTGTACTGTCTTTTATTGAACAGTATGCTACTTGTGACATACCTAATAGTACCACTGATAAGGACTTAAGAGGAAAAGTGTTACATTTTCAAAGTCATCGCTGTGGAAAATATTGTTGGCGAAAATTCAAATCAAAGAGCAAATTTTACACCAAATGTCGCTTTGGATTTGCACGGCCGGTACTTTCAAAAGGAAGAGTCAACAATTTGATGTCATGTTTGCGACATAATATCAGAAGGAGGTCACCTAAAAATACGTACAATTTAAGAAGAGGTGAAGAATCGAAATATATTAATGACTATAACCCAGTCATTTTGTCCATGTGGAATGCTAACATGGACATACAATATGTTGCAGACAACTCTATTGCTGTGGCTCGATATGTAACGTCTTACATCACGAAATCTGAAAAGACGGAACTGAAGGAGATGCGGGAAGACATTTCTCATGAAAAGAGCCTGAGCAAGAAATTGTATACGTACAGTTTGAAGATGCTGTCTCATCGAGAAATTGGAGCATATGAATGTTGTGACAGATTATCATCAGCAAGTCTTTATGCGAAATCAAGGACTATTCTCTGGGTGAGTTTGGGCCTAGCAGAAACACAAAACCGTGTTCTGAAACCTGTGCAAGAAATTGAGTATTTAGCCCAGAAAGAACCAAACAGTACAGACATTTTGAAAACAAATATGTTGGATACATACTATCCAAATAGAAGTACTCTGCTTGAAAACATTTGTCTGTATGAAATACTTCAAAATTATACTTTTAAAAGAAATGTTACGGAGAATATTGATAAAGGTGTACATGCTGTAATTGGACATGAAGGATGTCTGGTAAAACAAAGAAAAGGACACTTGATAAATCATCCGAAACTGAGTTGCGAAACACCTGATAAAAGAGAATTTTACTATTTTGCTCTTTTGCAACTCTTTAAACCATGGCGTAGAGAAGAGGAACTACTTGGAGACTTTGATAGTTATGAAGATTCATTCAACGCATCTAAAAGTAATATTGAATGTCCTGTTTTTAGTACTTATCTCCAAATGTTGAATGATGAAATAGAGAAAGAAGCGACAATTGCAGCGGAGATTGCTAGAGATAGTTCACAAGGTAGTCAAAGTTCGGCTTCATTAAGTCAAGATCCACTGGGACAACCAATTATTCAAAATGAAGCAGCCACCGCCATGGATGAGGTGGAAAGCGCAATGCAGCAAGGTCAAGAGGAAGTAATCGACTTAGAAGAATTAAAGAAGCAGTTTAATGTGGAGCAAAGACAGATATATGATGAAGTGACAGAGCACATTGAGCATGGCTTTCGTCATGAGAGAAAAGATTGCTCATGTATGTCATTTGAACCTATTCGATTATATGTAAGTGGAGAAGCTGGGACTGGTAAAGGTTTCTTAATTAAAGGAATTACTACATATTTACAGCAAACAACTCAGTCAACACTGTCATGTGTTGTTACTGCTCCAACTGGATTGGCAGCACATAATATTAAAGGTGTTACTTTACATCGTTTGCTGATGCTGCCAGTTGAACATGAAAATAAATTACAATATCAGAAGCTATCTGGAGAAGCTTGTTTTGAAGTTTCTAGAGTCCTTAAAAAAATGAAACTTCTTATTGTTGATGAAGTAAGCATGGTCTCCAATTTAATGCTTGCTTTTGTGCATTTAAGAATACAACAGACACTTAAGACAGAGTATGATGTGTTATTTGGAAGTAAACATGTAAAAGTTTTTGGAGATCTACTGCAACTAACTCCTGTGAAAGGACAACCTGTATTTGAAACTGTTACACATGAGGAGACCAGAAAGTGCCTGGGCAGTATTGGAAATGTAAATATATGGTCACATTTCAAATATACTGAACTGATTCAAAATATGCGACAGGCAAAGGATACTAAATATGGAAGTATTCTTCAAGATATTAGGATTGGAAAATTAACTGAAGATGCGAAACACACTCTACGAACCCGATTACTTTCCAAGCTGTTTCCTAATGAAGATAATGTTCCTGAGAGAATATATAGTAAAGAGGTAGCAGATTAATTAGTGATATGCTTGATGCCAACTCTGAAAGAATGTTCAGTTTTTAATGAGAAAATGTTGAATTTAGAAAATCAAGAAATTAAGAAACTGGAAGCTAAAGATAGAATAGACATGAAGGTAGTACTATTGTTTTGTCTGAAACGTTGAAATTAAAATTGGATTCTCTTAAAAAAACTATATCTAAAACTGCTGGTTTAGAGAAAAATCTGTATGTATGTTTAAATTGTCGGATAATTTTAAGAAGAAATTTACATGTAGAAAGAGGATTGGTAAATGGAGCAAGGGGTAATGTTGTTGGTTTTGTCAATTATACCAATAGCGATGAGATTGAATTTTTGAGGATAAAATTTGATGGGATTGAGGAAGTTCAACAAATTAGTCGATGTTCAACTCGTTTTTTGCTTGTGAAAGACTTATATGTCCGTCGTAAGCAATTTCCAATTTGTTTGGCATATGCAGTGACTATACATAAATCTCAAGGTTTAAGTGTAGATTGTGCTTTGGTAAATATTGGAAGCACTGTATTCAAAGAGGGCATGGCGTATGTTGCTCTATCGCGAGTTAGAACTTTATGTGGACTTTATCTAATTGATTATGATGAGACAAAGATTAGTGCAGATTTAAATTGTGTGAAGGAGTATAATAGGTTAAGAAGAGAATATGCTCCAAGTTTACCTCAATATCCTTTAATTGAAAGGCGTATAGTTGGTCAGAAAAGGAAAAATTAGAACAAATGTGCTGAAGTAGTCGAGAAACGACGAAAAAAAGATGTAGCTGTTGTTTTTTTTTTTTTTTTTTTTCTTTTTTTCTTTTTTTTGTAGCTGTTGTTGGTAAAACTGTTAGTATTGAAGAGATTGTTGGATTTAAGTTTGAAAATAGGTCTGGTGTCAACTGCTATGCAAATGCAGTAGTTAATGTTGTTTTCTTTCTGAAAAATGTTAAGGAACAGATTATAGAAAATCAGGAGCATACATTTTGCTATTCTTTAAATTCTATATTTGAAATCTGTAGTAGTGGTTATAGTGAAGTAGCAAGTGTTTCAGAACTAAGGAATGGTTTAGACATAAGTGCAGGAGTAAATCAATTTTCTCAGAATATTCAGCAAGATTGTCAGGAATTTATCATGTATATGTTTACAGTTTTGGAAGATGAAGGTGTAGATATTGATAGTCTTTTTGGGCTTTCTTATAAATGGGAACATAAGTGTGATAATTGCTCATTTTTAAGTAGTACTGAGATACCCAGTGAAAGATTTTTTATATTTGACATTACCAGACTGCAAAGAAATGCCTTTTAATAAACTAGTTAAAGATGCACATCAGAACATGGTCTGTTCTCAATGCAAGTCTGAAATGTTATCAACTTTATTTATCCATAGATACGGACAATATGTAATTTTAATGTTTCAACGATGCAGAGCTGATGGGAGTAAATTGTCAACTTTAATTAAAAATGTTGTGGCTTCTCAAGTTTCTATTTCTAGAAGAACATTTGTAACTGTAGCCATTATTTTTCATGAAGGGCCTTCTACATCATCAGGACATTATACAGCTTATTTGAAGTGTGCTAGTGGCTGGACGCTTTGCAATGATAGCCAATTGACTTTTAAAAAACGTTGCCTTTTGCCTTAAGTAACTCTTATTTGTTATTTTTGGAACCAAAATTTCAGTAGAATGATTTGCTAGTTTACAAATATCATGTAAATGAGGGTGTACAAATCTATAAATGAAATTTGTGTTTGGCATAGTGATAATATCAGGTACTAATTTACTTAATGTTTGATGGTATAAAATATGGTACAAATTTTGATTGTGAAAGTACAGAAAACAATAGATAAGACTAAGATTAAATAATTTCAGAAAAAACTACTTAACTCATAGTATTTGGCCACGTGGAAAAATATGAGAGAAGAAAATGAGTACTTTTGAAAATTATTTCAAAACTTATATGGACGCAAGTGTTTGGGAGAGGTATTTAAAAGATAATGAGTTAGCTTATACAATTTGGCCACGCGGAAAGGTATGAGAGAAGAAACTGTGTCTTTCAAATACATTTTTTATAGGAGATAGCTGCACGGGGCTTTGTTGAGATATCTTGAAAAATAAGTGGTATACTTTAATTAGTTTGTAACTGTGGAAGATGTAGTGTGCTTACTCAAGAAATTGCGAATTTGAGGAAAACATTTAAGACATGTTTTTTTCAAGTATTTATAATATGTATGCAGATTTTGTATGGGTTTTTTAAACACAATCATTTTGATTGTGTTTTTTTTCCCCGCTGTTATATGATGATTAATATTGAAATCACTCTTGATAGTGAAAATCAATGTATTCTAAGGACAGCAAAAAGAAATCATTTAATATGTTGTTTTACTTATTTTGTTACATTGCATTCAGAAATATGTATTATAACTGATTTTTTTTTTACTCTCCTCCACAGATATTATATTTATAAGGTAAGTTTAATTAATAATATCTGACAGTTTTCTTTGCATCTCTCTTATTGTCTCCTATTGTTTTTTCTTTAAATAATATACTTTATAATCTTATTTTTAATTTTCTTCCACAGGTGCTACGTTTTAATAAGAAATGTACTTTTTTTTTCTTTTTTTTAGGTAAGTATATATAATAAAGAAATTTTTACATCATTGTGTTATTTATTATTGTATCCTCGTTAAAACAATGTCATCTTTTATATTAAACACTTCCACATAGGATTGGGTGCATTGTTAGAAGGTATGCTTTAAAAGTGATTTAATAAAATGAGCGACATTTCACTGAGTGAGTTTAGCAATAGTGATATATGAAAACAATGGTAGATATGATATTAAATGTTACATGGTGTTCTTTGCAGGACTTTAAATCCTGTGTTGCAGTGCCAATTCTGCCTGAAGATTAGGGGGCTGGGGGGCTTAGTGGTACTTGTATGGTCATGATAGACCTACTCCTTTCTGAGCCATGGTTCAGGTGTGTTTATGATAGAGTGGTTCCGTCATGGTTCTGCTTAGTGAATAGAATGTGTCAAGGAAGCCCAATGTTAGTGTTGTGCAAGCACAGCGGCAAGTTCATCACAAATGTTGTCCGTCCTGAGGACAGCTGAGGCAATGCTCATGATGGAGCAGCTTTGTGATGAGTATGGAAGGATTTAACAGCTGTTAAAAAAACCTGAGGGGTTTCTATAAAGAGGAGATATGTGTCATTCTAAAGCCCTATATCATAAAGAAGTGTTCCTCTGAAGTAATGTGTCTTGAAAGTGGCTGACTGTAATTTATGAGATTTTACTCAGTGACTTTCAGGGCCATGTTGTTTCAAAACTGTGCATGTGATTGAAGTAGGCGTAGGTCTTGACGCAGCAATTTGAATATAGAGGTATATTATCAAGGGTGTTTATCTGTGTTTTTTGGCTTTAAACGCCAAGAAAGCAGAGATAAAATTATCTCTCTATTACCTAGCTGCTCCTAACACCAGTTAGCGACAGCTAGTAGGAGATAGTGACCATTTTGGGCCCCACTTTGCATGTCAGTTATATTTATATCTAATGAGATGCAAAGTGGGTGTGCCAAGATGTTAGCGACTGAAAATAGTCTCTAACATCGCTATCTCTTATTAGTAGCTTTTGGAGATATTTGCGCTAAGCGGGAATATCTGTAAAAGCTAACACCTGCCCTGAGCAGTTCTTAGCCATGTTACCCAATGGGAGGTGGATAACATGGCTAATAGCATTAGGTCGCTATGCATGAATAATGCTGACTTTTCTGTGATACTCATGCTTTGCAACGATTTTTACCGCATTTGCGTTAAACCTCATTAATACCAAGGTTTATTTGCGGTAGAAATCGCTGCAGCGCTGCAGTAAATTTTTAGTCTCTAACCAAGTAGAAGGACTACTACATACTTGAATATTGTTTAGTGCTTATTTTCATTGAGACCGTCACAGAAGTTCAATGGATCCGAGACGCTGTTCTTGTGCATCTTGGCGACTGCCAAGCCGTTGTAGCAGTGGGAGTCAAGCCTTTTGATGTTTACAATTGCAGATAGCAGGGTACAGATGTCCGTGGAATTTATGGATGCTTAGTCACAGTAGAGTGTGCGTGGTGCTCTTAGCACCTCATTATGACACACAGGGGAGCCACGTTGCACAGTTGGAGATCAGAGACTTAGGAAATAAAACTTTATGATAGCAAGGGCTCTAAGCGATACAAATCGCCCGTTCTCGGTGTAAAAAATATCACCGCTATTGGTGGTATTTTGTACGGTGTTAGTGCTTGAAGGAGAATAGTAACATATATGTGAAAGAAAATTCTGTAACAGGCTCAGCATTTCACATTATCGCGTGAAAACAAAAGTTGTTCTCACATAGCAATATGTCCCTTGTAATTAAGGGACGGAGTGTATCTAGTGTTATTTACTACACTGCTATGTGAACGATGTCGAATGTTTCATAAGAGGAGGCTTTAAAAGTTTTTCGATAAACTAGTTTTCCAGGGAAGTGGGTGGAGTGTTCCGTGTAAATTGGAGAATAGAAATTAGTAAGAACCGATTGGAAGTGTGTTTTGAAGTCACATGACTTCACATGCGTGTCTCGATGCCTCTACGCGATAGGTGGGTGCGCGCACCCGGTCGCGCACTGAAAGAAAGCGGCGAGAAAATATCACCTAATATGCTCTTGGAGCTCGTTTTGGTACAAAGAGTTAGTTCTGAAAAGAACTTTTTTTTTTTTTTTTTTTTTTGGAAACAAGTGTTATGATGCTTTTGATTTCTTAAAGTTGCTACGACATTTTTCAGTATGTCATACTAACAAAATAAAGTGAAGAAATTTAACTTTTCTTGAAGCATTTATGACTCTCAATTTTGAGTTTAATTAGAATAAGGCTTTGCTCTCCGTATAGGAGAAGTTTTCCACAGTTCTTGCATTTCATGTGCACGTTCACAAGATATGGTTTCAAGTCCATCTCAGCACTCGATGGAGATACAGGTCGTTCTGCAGAAGATGTGCTGGTCACTTCTGATGGTAATAGCGTGGCCTCCTTTTTTCTTGTCAAAGGTGGTCGCTCATTTCCTTCAGATTCGGAAGATGAATGCGGAACGGTAGCCATTGCAGCAAAGTCTTCGGGAAGATGTTCGACGTTGTTCTCTCTTGAGAGTTGAAAAGAAACTGATGGAAGTGGGTGGAGTGCTGCGTGTAAATTCCAGAATAGAAACTACCAAGAACCAATTGGAAGTGTTGTTTTGAAGTCACATGACTTCACATGCGAGTCTCAGGTCCTGTACGCGATAGGTGGGTGCGCGCACCCGGTCGCGCACTAAAAGAAAGCGGCTAAAAAACATCTCATAATATGCTCTTGGAGCTCGTTTTGGTAGAAAGAGTTAGTTCTGAAAAGAACTTTTTCTTTTTATTTTTTATTTTTTGGAAACAAGTGTGTAGATGCTTTTGATTTCTTAAAGTTGTTACGACATTTTTCAGTATGTCATACTATCAAAATAAAGTGAAGAAATTTAACTTTTCTTGGAGCATTTATGACTCTCAATTTTGAGTTTAATTAGAATAAGGCTTTGCTCTCCGTATACAAGAAGTTTTCCACAGTTCTTGCATTTCATGAGCACGTTCGCAAGATATGGTCTCAAGTCCATCTCAGCACTCGATGGAGATACAGGTCGTCCTGCAGAAGATGTGCTGGTCACTTCTGATGGTAATAGCGTGGCCTTCTTTTTTCTTCTTAAAGGTGGTCGCTCATTTCCTTCAGATTCCGAAGATGAATGTGGAACGGCAGCCATTTCAGCAAAGTCTTCGGGAAGATGTTCGACGTTGTTCTCTCTTGAGAGTAGAAAAGAAAGTGATGGAAGTGGGTGGAGTGCTGCGTGTAAATTCCAGAATAGAAACTACCAAGAACCAATTAAAAGTGTTGTTTTGAAGTCACATGACTTCACATGCAAGTCTCAGGTCCTGTACGCGATAGGTGGGTGCGCGCACCCGGTCGCGCACTAAAAGAAAGTGGCGAAAAACGTTTCTTTATAATATCCTCTTGGAGCTCGTTTTGGTAGAAAACGTTAGTTCTGAAAATAACTTTTTTTTTGGAAACAAGTGTTATGATGCTTTCGATTTCTTAAAGTTGCTACGTCATTTTTCAGTATGTAATACTATGAAAATGAAGTGAAGAAATTTATCTTTTCTTGGGGCATTTGTGACTTTCAATTTTGAGTTTAATAAAACGAGGCTCTGCTCTCCATACAAAAGAATTTCTCCACACTCGTTGCATTTCATATGCACCTTCGCAAGATATGGTCTCAAGTCCATCTCAGCACTCGATGGAGATACAGGTCGTCCACCAGAAGGTGTGCTGGCCACCTCTGATGGTAATAGCGTGGCCAGGGCTCTTGTCAATGCTTTTGCATAATGCTCAGGGTGCCTTTGTTTAACATGCCGCTGCATGGTATGTATAGAAAAGGAATATTTTCTATTTGGATTTCCCCTTGAGAGCTCCGAATTGCATATCGTGCAGGTTACTTTTGGCGCATTCACTTTCTTTTGATCTTCAGGATAAGTGAAAAATTGCCAAATGAAAGATTCCTTTTTTCTTCTTAAAGGTGGTCGCTCATTTCCTGCAGATCCGGAAGATGAATGCGGAAGGGCAGCCATTTCAGCAAAGTTTTCCGGAAGATGTTCGACGTTGTTGTCTCTTGAGAGTAGAAAAGATTGTGAGGAAAGTGGGTGGAGTGCTACCTGTAAATTCCAGAACAGAAACTACTAAGAACCAATTGGAAGTCTTGTTTTCAAGTCACATGACTTTACATGCGCTTCTCAGGACGTGTAGGCGGTGACACTATCTAGTTACAAACGTGATTTGGAAGTAGCGATGTTCTTCACTGAAGTTTAAAAACGTGAAAAGAAGTGAATTCAAACACATACGGATGTCACATATTTTTAGAGCTCGATTTAAGTATACAATTATTAAATTATAAAACTTTTTATATTTCTTTAAAAAAATATTAAGGTGTGTACAACCAGTCACGCACGAACGATTAAAAAGAAATTCGGCTCCATTTAATTAAAAGGTTTATATGACAAAAAAAAAGCCTAGGTTCAGTGTCTTTAACGTACTATAAGTTCTTTCATTGGTCTATGAAGAAATTCATTAGGTTTAAATTGGAAAGCTTTCATGAAATATATAGGTGGGTGCGTGCACTCGGTTGTGCACGTAAGATTGCTATGTCGATATTTATTTCAGGTATATCTTTCATACTTAGGAACTAGCATTCAAAAAACCTATGAAATTCACTGAAAAAACCATAGGTTTTACACACGTTATAGTTAGGAAGTAGCATTTGAAAAACCTATGAAATTCACTGAAAAAACCATAGGTTTTACACACGTTATAGTTAGGAAGTAGCATTTGAAAAACCTATGAAATTCACTGAAAAAACCCTAGGTTTTACACACATTATAGTTAGGAAGTAGCTTTTAAAAAACCTATGAAATTCACTGAAAAAACCATAGGTTTGACACATGTTATAGTTAGCTGGACATTTTACTCATATAAAACCAATGAAATTCCCCGTTATAGTTACTTCAGCTAACTATAACTCGCGCGCCCGCAATGCACTGCTGATGATGTTACATATTACATCACTCATCACATGGTTAGTGACATTAGTCTTGATAACACTGATAATATCTAGTATCTCACATATGCTGCCTACAACATATAGGAATAGTATGTCACTGACTCTTGCATGAATGGAATATGTAAAATCTCCTAATGTAGCATATTAACACTTAGACACTGAGATACTTTTGGTAATAATAAAGAAACAATAACCTATATAGATATAATGTTTCAATGATATAGCTACTCATCAACACATTCAGCCACTAAAATAGAAACTGATAGACAGACACAGATATGTATATATTTAAATATTACTCAGTAACCCATGTACTCATTAAGATATATTTAATCAGTCAGTTATAGAATCTATTTTTCACCCAAAAAACAACCGGTTATACATTTATATACTACATTTTTGTTCAACCAACTTTCAGATCTACATATATAAAATTTATGTAATTTTTAAAACTAACCCATTTAATAGATGATGTCATGAGTGATGTGATGTGTGACATCATCAGCAGTGCATTGCGGGCGCGCGAGTTATAGTTAGCTGAAGTAACTATAACGGGGAATTTCATTGGTTTTATATGAGTAAAATGTCCAGCTAACTATAACATGTGTCAAACCTATGGTTTTTTCAGTGAATTTCATAGGTTTTTTAAATGCTACTTCCTAACTATAACGTGTGTAAAACCTAGGGTTTTTTCAGTGAATATATATATATATATATATATATATATATATATATATATATATATATATATATATATATATATATATATATATATATATATGTATATATATATATATATATATATATATATATATATATATATATATATATTACCTACTGGCGGTCGCCAGTAGGTAGTTATAGTTAGGACCTGGTTTCCATAGGAAATCCGCAACATTCTATTGGAAGTAACTTTGGCGCCGGTTGATGAATCTTTGTGAATTTCTCAAAGAAGATGGCGCGCTTTGCTCCGCTCCTTCCCCGAAAGTTTTGGCGGGATTCGTGAAGTGGGGGCTAAGAAAAAAGGGGGGTCCTAAAAGGTGTTTTCCTCATGTTATTTTCCATCGGACGATTAGACATGGCTACAGCCCGAATGGCTGAACGGAATTACAAGAAATTTGGCAAAATGGTAGAGTCTGATTCGCAGATCGCCCTTTTGTTTAAATGGTGTAAATCCCTTCAGTAGTTGTTGAGAAAATCAAATGTGAAATAATTTATATATCTATAAGCGCGCACCGCACTCGTGCGCGCACGGTGCGAGCACCGGGCGTGCGCAAGTGGAATTCTGATTTGCTGTTAGACGTCTGTGAACATTCGATTCGGTGGTAACCAGGAAGTGTTGGCCGCCATTTTGTCAGTGTGAGGCTGAAAAAAGGGCAAAATAAAAGTGAAGAACATGAAAAGAGGGCAGGGTAGAAAGTCCCTGACCACCTAGGCTTTCTCAGGGGGTCCCTGAGGGACCCTGAAGGCCAAACAATTATTTTTTTTTTTGAATCGCGAGGTGCGCGCACGGTGCATGCACCCTTCAGCCGCCATTTTGTGTAGTTTCAGAAGAGAGTGAAAAACAAAAGTGGAAGACGTGAAAAGGGGGCAGAGTAGAGTCTTCCTGACGGACAAAGAAAAACCAAAGGGGATGATGGACGGAGTGTTGACAATACAACTGATCTGGGTTTAATCCATCACCGTTCTTTAGCTCACCCCTGTTCGGACATGGCCATATGCAAATTTAGTCTGAACCTGTGCCTCATGGGAACAGTCCAGCCCGAACTGCAAGCCATGTCTTCCCTGGACCGGAATCAGGCTTCCCAGGACCAGTTTCTGGCATTACAGCCGTCTTCAGCCGGGCTTGCTTGAATCCGGTGGCAAAGTGAGCATGGGACTCACATCTGAGCATACCCTGCAACTTAGAGCGAACAAAGAATAACCAAAGGGGATGATGGACGGAGCGTTGGCAATACAAACACTCACCACCAGTCAACTGATCTGGGTTTAATCCATCACCGTTCTTTAGCTTGCTCGGCCACCCCAGTTCAGACATGGCCATATGCAAATCAGTCTAACCCTGTGCCTCATGGGAACAGTCCAGCCTGAACTGCCGAGCCATGTCTTCCCTGGACCGGAATCAAGCTTCCCAGGACCGGTTTCTGGCATTACAGCCGTCTTCAGCCGGGCTTGCTTGAATCCAGTGGCAAAGTGAGCAAGGGACTCACGGCTGAGCATACCCTGCCAACTTAGGGCAAAAAAACAAACACCAAAAGAACCCCAAAGGGCAAAAAAACCTTTTTTTTTGTTGAAAAAATCACGAGGTGTGCGCACGGTGGAAAAAAACCAACAAAAAAGACAGTTAAATAATAAGTTTAAGTGTTTAGATGTTGGTTGGCTCTAAAAAGAGCTGTTGTGTTCATTGAGTGTTTTTTGTACCTACAAGTAAGTGCCAATGCAGAGTCTAAAGTTTAAAAGGAAGACTCTGTTCCCCTCATCTGTGAAATGTACACCATCTCTCCGATAGATGCCTTGCATGTTGTAACGCAGGTTGTTGTGGTATATAGAACCCATACCATAGTCATAGGAAAGCAGAAACAGACTTATTCACATGTTTCCTTGCTTTCTCAATCTGCGGACAATAGTGGTTGGACCAGTTCCATTTTTGCCTTTGGCATATATAAGAATATACAAAGGTAGTTTGTAGAAAAAGTGACATCAATTGCCCAAAGGTGTCCTTTAAAAGCATTTCCAGACCTACCCCAGTCAAAGTGCACAGGTCATTTCCACCACAGTGCACAATTATGAGGTCAGGGTGTGGGAGATGCAAAAAGGATTTTACCAATGGCATCAATCGGTGACATCTCAATCTTCTCTTGCCAATCCACATAATATCCACATTTGGTAAATAAAGGTTAAGAAAGCATCTATTTGCTGCATAGCTTTCTCTCCAGAATATAAAACTGTGTCCTACAATCCACACTCTAAGCATCTTGAAGGCAGATCTGGTTGTACTCAGATGGGCTCTGGTAATGAAATGGCAGTTTGAAAACTTGGAGTTTAGAAAAAAATGTGGATGAGATTCAGTGCACTTGAAAAACAAAGAAATGATGGGTGGTTTCTAGGGTGCATACTACTGGTTTTTAAAAGGAATAATACTATTAGTTTAGAAACAGTCATTGAAAAGAACATTGCACAGGATAAGCTGGAATATTGAGAAGTCAAACACACTTGCTGCATTGGTTTGCAACATTGAGTGATGAACTTTTCACCTTTTGAGTTCAGTTAGGTGTTCTATGGAGCGTTACCATGGTAACAGGCAGAGCGAGCAGTGGGGAAAGGTTGAAAGTGTTGAAATGTACAACAAATTAAAATGTTAGTTTGGTTTTGAATTTGTGTGGGAAGAAATGTAATTGGTTATGTACAGAGATATGTGTGAAAAATAAGAGGGAATCAGGGCCATTTTGTGGTTGCAGTGTCTGAGGTACATTTCAGAGATTCTGCTTAAGAAAATCTGGTGTGATAGTGACACTGTTCTAAATCTTCAAAAGCATTTTTAAAGGTGAGTTATTAATTTGTAAGGGGATATATGTTGTGCACTGTAAGTTAACAATAAAAATGTGTTCTAATGTGGAAGTTACTCACTTTCCCTCTCTTTCACTCTCTCTCACTGTCTTCCTTTCTCTCCACCACTGTGCTTTTTCCTTCCTCTCTTTATCTATAAATCCTTCTGTTTCACTTACTCCATTATCCTTTTTCTTAATATGCTTTTTTCTCACACTCTCATTTCCTTACCCTCATATCTCTTTCCACACTGTCATTATCCCTTTCCTTTACTCCTCTTTTCTAACTCCCTCTCTCCATCTGATTTACTCCCTCTTTCTCTCTCCCTCACTCTTGCTCTCTTTATACAACACTACTAGCAAGACCCCCCCCTTCACTGTAGTAATCATTTGACTGAATTGCAAGGATTTCTGTTATGTGCCTAAGATCACAGAGTGAGTCAGTATTCATTTTAGAAGATTCTGGCATTATAATTTAGTTTTTTCTTTCTATACATAAGTGCAAAGGTGCAACACACAATTCCAAAACTACAATGCTAATAATCACAGACGTAGATTTTCTTAGTTGTGATTTTCTTTATTACAAAAGGGTGTACAATCAAAACACGGGTGTTCGCAGCCGGTGCATTTCGTCCTCAAGGGACTTCTTCAGGGCTCTTTAGTTGCTATATAATCTTAAGCTCAGAGGGAGATGGACAGAGAAAAGATTGTTCCAACAGGGGTGACTCTTGATAAAGTACTATGTCCATCTCACTCTGAGCTTAAGATTATATAGCAACTTGTCCTAAACCTTGAAACTATATCCCTAGAAAAATATTCTAAACTCTTTCAACACTACTGCAGAGCTGTAACCTCTGAAAGAATACTCCCAGCAAGTCCCCCTTTTACTGTAGTAATCATTTTACTGAATTTGAAGGGATAGTGTTACGTGTCTAAGATCACAGTGTTAGTAGAATAATTTGCTTAGTTGATGTGTTTAAAAATATGGGAATACATGTACTTATGAAGTTAATAAAGCTAGTTTTGTATTATCTATTAGTGAAAATGATATAATTTAGTGTTCATATTTTTTGCAAGGTCCAGCAACATTATACTATATAGAATAGATCAAAATCAGGACAACATTGAAGTCAATTTTGAAATTTCCATTGATGTCATAGAAGACCTAAATGTACCTTTTGAGGATGACATCGATCAACAAGATAATGGAGAAGGAGATTTAAGCAGTGATTTTTTTGATCAAAGTTTGGACATTGACTTGATGAAAGCAGTAGAAGAGATTAAGTTTCAAGTTGCAATTTTTGAAGTCGAGGACAATGCAAACGAAATTCCAGATGAAATCATGATGGATGTTTTGTTACAGTATGAAATGTTTGAAGAATATATTTATGATGTGGAATTAAAAATGATTCAAGAGAGTCATTTTGTAAAATTGTAATAATTTGCTTAGTTGATGTGTTTAAAAATATGGGAATACATATTCTGATGAAGTGAGGCAGGCTTTAGGATATGTAGTGCTAGGAACTGCTATGCAGTACATCTGTCAGGCTTCTTAATTCGCAAATAGTCTACGTGCTGTGTACTGAAGATCCGGGCTGTGCTGTAGAAATGCCATACTAACTCCCTCTGTAACATGTAGTAATCATTTCAGTGAATTGCAAAGCACATTTCTATCTGTTTTCATTCACAATGCAAGCCAGTGTCTTTTTTTAAATATTGTGACAGAATCACTTGCTCGGTGTATCTGTTTTAAGACATGGGAATACATGTACTCATGGAGTGAGTTAGGCTTTAGGATATCCAGTGCTTTTTACTTGTAGCCATAGCATGATACCATACAAAGCCTACACACAACTGTATTGCTCTAAACTCAGAAATATCAATCTCACCACGACCCCTTACACTGTCTGAACAGCACTGCACTGTTCTGAACCCTGAAACACCATTCTCAGCAAATTACCCTATAATGTTGAAACACCACTGCACTGCCATACACTCAGAAACAGCACTCACTGCATGATTTCCTACTCTGCTCAGACACAGTTGCTGTACCTTAAACTTACCTATGAAGTAAACCAGTGTTTATATCATTTAGTGGTTGTAATTGCTATGTAGTATGGCAGTAGTGGTCTATAACATGTTCTTTTTTCTTCACAAAAGATTGTAATTATCTACAGAAAGAAAAACCAATATGCCTACTAAGAACGCAAAAAGAAAAAAATATAAACAGGCTTACTTTTCCAAGAAAACACAATTACAAGATTTATCTAAACAACAATGTATGGAGAAAAAGAAGAATGCTCCTGGTAAGAAAACAAAGAATTTTATAAGGAAATTAACCCAATGTCAAAAAAGTGTCGATAATGTGCAAAATAATTTTTTTATCTGTAACTACAAAGAAAAAGCAGACCCCCCCAAAAAATGATGGAAAAGTATGTGGCGATCATATTCTCTATAGTAATAGACGAAAAAAAACAGTTTGTTCAAATTCGCAAGAGAATGTTTTATAACAGAGTAGTTTTAAATTTATTAAAAAATGTAAAGAATTGTAAAAGGAAAACAGCTTTTTATAAGAAAAAGAAAAATATTGAGAGTATAGTTGATCAGGCTTTTGAAATGAAAAAGAAGTTGTATATTTTAGTAATCAATAGAATTCATACACTAGACAAGGCAATCAATGTTTTGAAAGCGAAAAGTACGTGGAAAAGACTAATTAACAGAACTAATTTTTGTAATGTTTTTTCTGGAGGATGGAAGCATAGTTCAAGTTGTGAGCCATTTTTTAATGAAGAGACTTACTTTCAGACTAATGATTTGTGGCATGCAGTTGACACCAGTGGTCGAGCATATGAGGTGAAGGACAGTTGTCCGATTGAAAAAGAGAAAATTGTGCCTAGGAATGCAGAAGAGGTGTTAGCTGATGAAGTTTTAGGGAGACGTCCTAAGGCTCCAGTATACACTTGGAATTGTAGTAGTATTTTTACTGTACAACAGGATTCAATTGATTTGTTTTGCAATTTCTTACGTAAGTATACTAAGAAAAGTCTTAAACAAAAGATGAAGATGTTGCAAGAATTAGATCCTTGCAGACTGAGAGAAAAAAACGGGTTTGCAAGGGCATTCACTGGCTTGTCTTTCTAGAAATGTATGCCAGAGTGTTTTTCACCATTTTAGGATGTTAGCAGTGCATCATACTGAAGTTAGGAAATTAGTGAGAAGGTTGTATTATGCAAATAGTCCAGCATTTAAGCTAAAACAGTTAAACAGTGCTCTTTTGCATGGATCTGTATTAGATGTAAAGAACATTTGTGAAGAAATTGAGGTTAGTTACTTTGGTGAAAAAGAGGACAGTGCAGAAACTGATACAGTAATAGAAGGAAATGTGGATGAAAATGTACAGAATTTTAGTACAGAAAATTTTGACCAAGAAATTAAAAGGTTTAAGGTCATTTCAGGTGAAGTATTATAGTATATATTTATGATGTGGAATTAAAAATGATTCAAGAGAGTCATTTTGTAAAATTGTAATAATTTGCTTAGTTAATGTGTTTAAAAATATGGGAATACATATTCTGATGAAGTGAGGCAGGCTTTAGGATATGTAGTGCTAGGAACTGCTATGCAGTACATCTGTCAGGCTTCTTAATTCGCAAATAGTCTACGTGCTGTGTACTGAAGATCCGGGCTGTGCTGTAGAAATGCCATACTAACTCCCTCTGTAACATGTAGTAATCATTTCAGTGAATTGCAAGGCACATTTCTATCTGTTTTCATTCACAATGCAAGCCAGTGTCTTTTTTTAAATATTGTGACAGAATCACTTGCTCGGTGTATCTGTTTTAAGACATGGGAATACATGTACTCATGGAGTGAGTTAGGCTTTAGGATATCCAGTGCTTTTTACTTGTAGCCATAGCATGATACCATACAAAGCCTACACACAATTGAATTGCTCTAAACTCAGAAATATCAATCTCACCACGACCCCTTACACTGTCTGAACAGCACTGCACTGTTCTGAACCCTGAAACACCATTCTCAGCAAATTACCCTATAATGTTGAAACACCACTGCACTGCCATACACTCAGAAACAGCACTCACTGCATGATTTCCTACTCTGCTCAGACACAGTTGCTGTACCTTAAACTTACCTATGAAGTAAACCAGTGTTTATATCATTTAGTGGTTGTAATTGCTATGTAGTATGGCAGTAGTGGTCTATAACATGTTCTTTTTTCTTCACAAAAGATTGTAATTATCTACAGAAAGAAAAACCAATATGCCTACTAAGAACGCAAAAAGAAAAAAATATAAACAGGCTTACTTTTCCAAGAAAACACAATTACAAGATTTATCTAAACAACAATGTATGGAGAAAAAGAAGAATGCTCCTGGTAAGAAAACAAAGAATTTTATAAGGAAATTAACCCAATGTCAAAAAAGTTTCGATAATGTGCAAAATAATTTTTTTATCTGTAACTACAAAGAAAAAGCAGACCCCCCCAAAAAATGATGGAAAAGTATGTGGCGATCATATTCTCTATAGTAATAGACGAAAAAAAACAGTTTGTTCAAATTCGCAAGAGAATGTTTTATAACAGAGTAGTTTTAAATTTATTAAAAAATGTAAAGAATTGTAAAAGGAAAACAGCTTTTTATAAGAAAAAGAAAAATATTGAAAGTATAGTTGATCAGGCTTTTGAAATGAAAAAGAAGTTGTATATTTTAGTAATCAATAGAATTCATACACTAGACAAGGCAATCAATGTTTTGAAAGCGAAAAGTACGTGGAAAAGACTAATTAACAGAACTAATTTTTGTAATGTTTTTTCTGGAGGATGGAAGCATAGTTCAAGTTGTGAGCCATTTTTTAATGAAGAGACTTACTTTCAGACTAATGATTTGTGGCATGCAGTTGACACCAGTGGTCGAGCATATGAGGTGAAGGACGGTTGTCCGATTGAAAAAGAGAAAATTGTGCCTAGGAATGCAGAAGAGGTGTTAGCTGATGAAGTTTTAGGGAGACGTCCTAAGGCTCCAGTATACACTTGGAATTGTAGTAGTATTTTTACTGTACAACAGGATTCAATTGATTTGTTTTGCAATTTCTTACGTAAGTATACTAAGAAAAGTCTTAAACAAAAGATGAAGATGTTGCAAGAATTAGATCCTTGCAGACTGAGAGAAAAAAACGGGTTTGCAAGGGCATTCACTGGCTTGTCTTTCTAGAAATGTATGCCAGAGTGTTTTTCACCATTTTAGGATGTTAGCAGTGCATCATACTGAAGTTAGGAAATTAGTGAGAAGGTTGTATTATGCAAATAGTCCAGCATTTAAGCTAAAACAGTTAAACAGTGCTCTTTTGCATGGATCTGTATTAGATGTAAAGAACATTTGTGAAGAAATTGAGGTTAGTTACTTTGGTGAAAAAGAGGACAGTGCAGAAACTGATACAGTAATAGAAGGAAATGTGGATGAAAATGTACAGAATTTTAGTACAGAAAATTTTGACCAAGAAATTAAAAGGTTTAAGGTCATTTCAGGTGAAAGGCCAAACTTTTCTTGTGTGTGTTGTCGGCAAACTCATTATAAGAATCAGACTAGGTTAGTTGATTTATATGTAAAAAGTGAAAAGGAAAATAATAATGAGTGGAAGCATTTTGCAATTTATTTGCTGGTAGAGAATTGTTTTGATTTGGCATCTGATCAACGTATTTGTAAATATTGTTATAATAAATTAAATGATAATAAAATGCCTGCTAGAGCTGTACATAATAATCTTGAGTTGGTAAACATTCCTTCTGAACTGATGGATTTAAATAGGGAAACATCCTTTACAACCCAAATTTTACCACGCAGTGCTTTTACATCGAAACTTTTACAACGCAAACCATTACAACGCATTGCGCTGGGGGGCGCTCTAGGATAGGGAATAGATTTAATTTACTATCCAACACCTTCCCTACTATCCACGGGGGCTGGAGTTGGAATAGTAAATTAAACTATTCACTATCCAGTACCCCTCAACACTATGCATTGTAAAGGCATGTGTTGTAAAACTTGCGATGTAAAAGCATGCGATATAAAAGCATGCGTTGTGATGTCATCCATCCATTTAAATACCTATGAGTCTATTCTGATTCAATGTGTGCATCCATTTCAGGCTATTGTTTGAATGGAGCCTAAGACAGGGAAATTGCCTCCTTCAGATTTACAGAGAGGATTAAAGGGAAGGGTTGTCTATTTGCCTCTAGATTTAAAGAAAAATATTGAAACAATTGGTGTAGAAAAAGTGGAAGAGGAACCTCTAGTTATTCTAGTAAATGGCGTTCCTACAAACAGTAAGAAAATCTGGAAAGAATTAGTGGATGTTAGGAAAGTGAAAAAGGCAATGTTGTATTTGGTAAAAAATGATCCATACTACAAAAATGTATATGTAGGAGAAGAGGAAACAACTGTAGAAGAGGACAGTGATTTGTCAGCTGGGCAAATTGAAAAAGTGGATGTGTCCAGAAGTGAACAAATTTATGAACATTATAGTGTTCATCCTCTGCATTCCAAAGAAGTAATGGGGAATGCTATCGAGTTATTCCAAATGAAAGAAGCAAAAGGAAGTCCCATTAGTGTATGGGAGGAAAGCTTGGAAGCTCGTTGTTTTCCTTAGTTATTTCCAACAGGTCAAGGTGGATGATATGATGACCGACCTGTGCAGATTCCTGCATCTGAATACCGGACATCAAGATTATATGCAGAAGATCCAAGGTTTCGCCAATGTATTCCATGTTTGTTTCATCTTCTGTTTGAGAGTGACTTGTCTGGACTTTCTTATGCAGTGAACCATATACTAAAAAGTGGAGTACATCTGCAAAATGTTTCGGCAAGGGACTTTATGGATAAAGTCTAACAGAAAGACACTGTTTTGGAATCTCAGCTAATTAATCACATGGCATGTCAGCGTGGTACTTTCGAGTATTGGTACCGTCGTTATGGGGAATTGAAATGTATGCTAAGAAACTTAGGAATGGTTCCTTACTCTTAGCTGTGCTGAGTATGCTTTGGAAGACTTACTTCAATTTTTTCGAGAGGCAAATGCAAACATAGAAAATATAGAAAACAAGACACCTGGAGAACTGTTCTCTTTGGATCCAGTTAATGTATGCAGGTATTTCAAACATAGATTTGAAGCTATGATGTCTTTTATCACAAACAAAAAAAATCCTCCTATTGGAGAGGTTCTGGATTTCTTTTGGAGAAAGGAGTATCAAGCAAGAGGTGCTCCTCACATACATATGCTGCTTTGGATCAACGATGCCCCAAATTTGGAACAGATTTGGATGACACAGTGATGAGTTTTATTGAACAGTATTCTACATGTGCTGTTCCTAAAAGTACAGAACAAAAGAATTTAAAACATCAAGTCTTATGGTTTCAAAACCATCATTGTGGAAAATACTGTCGTCGAAAATACAAATCAAAGGACAAGTTCTACACAAAATGTTGTTTTGTATTTCCACGACCAGTAATATCAAAAGGAAGAGTGAACAATTTTATGTCATCTTTGCGACATACTGTCACAAGAAAATCACCGAAAAATACCTACAACTTAAGAAGAAATGAAGAGTCAAAATACATAAATGACTATAACCCAGTCCTTTTGTCCATGTGGAATGCAAACATGGATATTCAATATGTTGCAGACAACTCCATTGCTGTGGCTCGATATGTAACACCTTACATTACGAAATCTGAAAAGACAGAACTAAAGGAAACGTGGGAGGAAATTTCTCATGAAAAGAGCCTAAGTAAGAAATTGTACAACTACAGTTTGAAGATGTTATCTCATCGAGAAATTGGGGCCTATATATGTTCAGATAGCTTATCATCTGCAAGTCTATATGCCAAATCTAGAACAAATATTTGGGTGAGTTTAGGTCTTGCAAGAACACGAAACCGAGTTTTGAAATCTGTACAAGAAATTGAGTATTTAGCAGAGAAAGAACCAAACAGTACAGATATTTTGAAGACAAATATATTGGATACATACTATCCAAATAGAAGTAATCATCTTGAGAATGTTTGTCTCTATGAAGTACTGCAAACCTATACTTTTAAAAGGCATATTAGAGGAGATATCAATAAAGGTGTATATGCTGTGATTGGATTTGAAGGATGTCTGGTGAAACATAGAAAAGGACATTTGATTAATCCTCAAAAACTGAGTTCGCGATACTCCTGACAAAATGGAATTTTACTATTTAGCTCTTTTGCAACTCTTTAAGCCATAGCGTACAGAAGAGGAACTACTTGGAGATTTTCTCAGTTATGAAGATTCATTCAACGCAACCAAAAATACTATAGAATGCCCTGTTTTTACTAATTATCTACAAATGTTGAACGAGGAAAATCAGCAAGAAGCTACAATTGCAGCAGAGATTGCTAGAGACAGTTCTCAAGACAGTCAAAGTTCTGCTTCATTGAGTCAGGATCCACTAGGAGGACCAATTATCCAAAATGAAGCAGCCACTGCCATGGATGTGGTGGAAAGATCAATGGAACAAGCTCAGGAGGAAGTAATAAACTTAGAAGAATTGGAAAAACAACTAAATGTTGAGCAAAAACAAATATACGATCAAGTGACAGAGCAGATTGAGCATGGTTTATGTCATGAGAAAAAGGAGTGCTCATGTAAGTCATTTAAACCTTTCCGACTGTACGTGAGTGGAGAAGAAGGAACTGGAAAAAGTTTTCTAATTAAAGCAATTGCAACTTATCTACAGAAAATAACTGAGCCGTCACTCTCTTGTGTTGTTACCGCTCCAACTGGGTTGGCATCACATAACATTAAAGGGATTACTTTACATCGTTTATTGATGCTGCCAGTAGAGCACGAAAATAAATTAGAATACCACAAGCTATCTGGAGAAGCTTGTTGTGAAGTTTCCAGAGTCCTGAAAAAATGAAACTTCTCATTATTGATGAGGTAAGCATGGTATCAAATTTAATGCTTGCCTTTGTGCATTTAAGAATGCAACAAATTCTTAAAGCAGAGTATGATGTGTTATTTGGAGGCAAACACGTCATCGTTTTTGGAGATCTACTACAGCTAACTCCTGTGAAAGGACAAACAGTGTTTAAAACCGTTACACATGAAGATACCAGAAAGTGCCTGGGAAGCATTGGAAATGTTAATATTTGGTCATATTTCGAATATTCAGAACTCATTCAAAATATGGGACAAGCAAAGGATGCTGATTATCTCTTCAAGATATAAGAATTGGAAAAGTGAGTGAACATGGCAAAGAAGCTTTACAGGCACGATTACTTTCAAATTTGTTTCCAAATGAAAATGTTGGTGCAGAGAATATATATAGAAAAATTGCAGAAAATAAATCAGTGATATGCTTGATGCCAACTCTGCAAGAATGTTCAATCTTCAATGAGAAAAAGTTAAAGTTAGAAAATCAAGAAATTATAAAACTGGAAGCTTTTGATAGAATAGAGCATGAAGGAGCTACTATTATTTTGTCAGAAAAGTTGAAGTCAAAATTGGATTCTTTAGACAAATCAATATCTAAAACAGCTGGTTTAGAAAATAATCTATATGCATGTTTAAATTATTGGATACTTTTACGATGTAATTTACATGTGGAAAGAGGTTTAGTAAATGGAGCAATGGGTCATGTTGTTGATTTTGTGAATTATCCAAATAGAGATGACATTGAATTTTTGAAAATCAAATTTGATGAAATTGAAGAAGTACAACAATTGAGTTGTTGTTCGACTCTATTTTTGCTTGTAAAAGATGTATATATCCGCCGAAAACAGTTTCCTGTTTGTTTGGCATATGCGGTGACTATTCATAAATCTCAAGGTTAAAGTGTAGATAGTACTTTGGTGAATATTGGAAGTACTGTGTTCAAGGAGGATATGGTATATGTTGCTTTATCTCGAGTCAGAACTTTATCTGGATTACACTTGATTGATTTTGATGAGGCAAAGATTAGTGCAGATCTAAATTGTGTGAAATAGTGTAATAGGTTAAGAAGAGAATATGCTCCAAATTTACCTCAATATCCTTATTTGAAAAGCTTGTGGTAGGTCGAAAAAGAAGATATGAGAAAAATTCTTGCGAGGTTGTAGAGAAAAGAAAAAACTAGATGAACCAGTAATTGTAAGCAAAAAGAAAAGGATAGTATTGAAGAGGTTGTTGGATTTCAGTTTGAAAACAGTTCTGGTGTCAACTGCTATGCTAGTGTAGTGGTTAATGTTGTTTTTTACACCAACAGATTGTTGAAAATCGGGATCAAAGATTTTGTTGTTTGTTGAATTCTGTCTTTGAGAAACGTAGCAGTGATAAAACAAAAATAGAAAGTGTTTCTGATATTCAAAATGTTTTAGACATATGTTCTGGTCTAAATCAATTTTCACAGAATATTCAGCAAGATTGTCAGGAATTTCTAGTGTATATGCTTGTTGTATTGCAAGATGAAGGTATAGATATTGAAAATCTTTTTGGCCTTTCTTATAAATGGCAACATGACTGTGGCAATTGTTAGTTTTCAAGTAGTACTGAAATAGACACTTATTCCCCGTACCTCAATCCCTTTTGGTAACTCTCATTCCTTAAGTCTCTAAACCTCTTTTACTCCATTTCTCTCTCCCTCTCTCCCTCTGTCTCACTCAGTCTAACCACTTCATTTCATGTCAGTCACTTCCTCTCTCTCTCTCTTTCACTCTCAATCTCTCCCTTTGTGTTTCTCCCTCACCCTTTCTTTCTTTCCCTGTCTGTTGTTTTCAATTCTACTTTCTTTTGTATTATGAAATATATATTATAACTCAATTTTTTCTTGTCTTTCACAGATACTATATTTATATAAAAATATTCTATTAAGTTGTCATTATTTATAAGGTAAGTATGACAAACAGAAAATACTTTTACTTCACTTTCTTACTTCTCTTTTTCTCTTTCCTATTCTTTAATCTCTCTCTTACTCCTTTACCTTTTCTCATCTTACTCCTCTTCCCTCATTCTACTTACTCCCTTTCATTCACCGTTACACTCCTTCTCTCACCATCAGTACTCTTCCTTCACACTCCCTCATCTTGTCCAAATCCCTCTTTTCCCTGTCTGTCCCTCACTTGTCTTTCCTATCTTCCTCCATCACTACCCTTGTCTTGCTGTATCGATCAGTCTCTTCTCGCTGCCCCCTTATTCTTTTTCCTTCATATCATCCCTCACTCTCTTTCACTCACTCTACTTCTCTCACTCCCTCTCACTTTCTTTCCCTCACTCCATCCGTCAGTCCCTTTCCCTTACTCCTCGTTCTTCATTCACTTTTGCTAACTCCCATTCCTTTAGTCCCACACTCCCCTTCACTCCATTTCTCTCTCCCTCTCTCTCTCTATCTCACTCAGTCTAACCGCCTTACTCTCTCTCAGTCACTTGCTCTCCCTCTCTTTCTCTCTCACTCTCTTTCTCTCCCTCACCTTTCCTGTCTTTCTCTTTCTGTTTCCTTCACTCCTACTTTATCCCTCAGTCCCCTTTCCTCTCTCTTAATCTCCTTCTTTCTCTCTCATTCCCTTCCCTCACCCTCATACACCTTCCCTAACTGTCACTGCCCCTCACTCACCGTTACTACCCTTCCCCACTCCACTTTCTCCTGTCTGTATTTTTCACCCTTTCACTTTCCTGTTACCTTTTATTCACTCCCCCTTGCTCTCCTTCTCTCACTCCATTCTTTACTCCCCTTCTTCTACTCCCCTTTTCTAAGTTCCTCCATCCCCTCACTCCATTTCTCTCTCCCTCACTTCCCATCTCTCACTTTCCATTACCCCCTTCCCTCACCCTCATAAACCTTACCTCACTGTCAGTCCACTTCTCTTACCTTCACTCCCTTCACTCTGCTCTACTTCTCCCTTTTCATTCTTACCCCCTTCTCTGTCACTGTTCCATGCTCCCCTTTTCTCACTCCTTCTCTCTCAATTTTTTTTTCTTGCTGCCCTTCCCTTACTCTTTCTCTCCACTTACCTCACTCCCCTACCCTAGTCCCCTTGTTTCAGTCACTCTTTGACTCACCTTTACTCACTCACCATACTACCCTTTCCTCACTCATTCCATCAATCCTTTCCTCCTTTTCACTCAGTCATTTCAGTCATTCATTTATACACTACACATTCATTCAAAAAAAGTATGACACAGTTTTCAAAAAGATATAGCTCTTCTTTGAGAAGTGAGGTAAGTTCTGACAAGAACTTTTTTGTCTTTTTGTTTTGCATTTTTTTTAGTTTTTAACTATTTATATATATATATATATTTTAAAGTAAACAGGTAACAAAAAATTGTTCAACTGCAACAAAAATAATAAATGAAAAAAATTAACTGCGGCGTCATACGTGCTGTGAGATCCTAATCTCTATCAAGTCCACACTCTGCTCACCATAGCATAAAATTTCTTTGCAAACATTGCAACAAATGTGTACTTTAGAAAAATTTGGACGGATGTCCAGCACTCTTGAAGTGGGAGACTGCGCTGCCGAAGAGGTGGAGGGCACAGCAGGTGGAAGATCCCTGGGCAGGGCTCTACTGCTCGCACGTGCATAATTATGCGGATGCACGTTCTTCACGTGCCGTATCATTGTATAAATACTAAAGGAGTACTTGCTGTTGGGGTCTCCTCTTGACAATACACACCCACAGATGGTACACGTTACCTTTAGAGTAATTACTTTCTTTTCACCCTCCGGAAAAGTAAAAAACTGCCAAATGAAGGAGTCCTTCTGCTTCCTGGAACGTTGGTCCTCTTCCACCATGACAGTGTCTGAGTCAGATGAGCCAGATGAGCTCTCAGGGTGCTGTGCTGCCATTTTCAAAACAAAACCAAAAGAGATAGTGAGGGAAGTAGGTGGAGTTTTTGAAGATTGTGGAACAGAAACTACTATTAACCAATCAAAAGTGTTGTTTTCATGTCACATGACTTTACGTGCGTGCACGTCGCATAAAAATTGCGTTTTGCCCGATTTTCGTAAAAGTTTAAAAACGTGAAAAGGAGGCAGGGAAGAGACTCCATGACCCACTAGGTGCGCGCATGTTGCGTGCACCATCGAGGCAGAAGTCACTCAAAAACAATAGTGGAGAACGTGAAAAGGAGGCAGGGTAGAGACTCCCTGACCCCCTGGGACTTCTCATGGGGTCCCTGAAGGAAAATAACAAATTGGAGTCTTTATTGTTAATTAAAGATGTAGACTATACTGTTCAACTTGAACCAAAGCATATTACTGGATACAGTCAATCTATTATAATATACAAAGGCAGTTTGTGAAAAATAAATATATTAAAAATATAAAAATTGATACAGAAATTAGCATGTTAACTCACTGTAAAAACAATGTTTCAGACCTGATATAGTTAGAAATTAGTATTTAAAAAACCTTGCAAATTCACCGAAACAACGATAGGTTTAACATATGTTATAGTTACAAATTAACATTGAAAAAACCTTAGATATTCACTGAAAAAAACCATAGGTTTGACACACGTTATAGTTAGGAATTAGCATTTAAAAAACCTTTGAAATTCACTGAAAAAACCATAGGTTTACCACAGGTTATAGTTAGGAATTAGCTTTGAAAAAACCTTTGAAATTCAATGAAAAAAACATAGGTTTGTCACACGTTATAGTTAGGAATTAGCTTTGAAAAAACCTTTGAAATTTACTAAAAAAAACATAGGTTTCACACCAGTTATAGTTTGGTGGACATTTTACTCACACAAAACTATTGAAATGTCCCCGTTATAGTTAGTCGTACTCACTATAACTCGCGTGCCCGCAATCCACTGCTGATGATGTCACATATTACATCACTCATCACATGGTCAGTGACATCACTCATGACATCACTGATGACATCTCAAATGACATCACTGATTACATCACTAGTGACATCATCCTTCTGAAAGAGTAGCAGACCTCCTCTCACCCTAATATTATCTTTGATACACACATTCAAAAATGGAAACTACAATTTACAAAAAAATGGGGATACCAATACCAATTACAACAACCTATTCAGTAATTCCAACATCTGCATACACATTCACTCATCCACTAACAGTTCTATATAGTCACTCATACATGTACTCACTCATCATACATATGTACTCATACACCTATACATCCTGTTACACACTAATACTCATCCATATAGTTACTCACACACATATTCACACATGCAAATAAACTATATAAAATCCATTTACTTGATTATACTGCTGTATACACACCACTACACTTACTTCTACAGAAATGTACACATATTTACTCTCTTAAACAATCAATTATAAAAACACATACTTATTTATACAGGTACTCTTCCAAATTCTCACTCTCACATATACTCAATTATATACATCAATACTAACATATACTAGTTTAAAACATATGTAGTTACACATGAATATACTATTGAGACAATCATTCACTCACTAACCCACCCTTAATATAATCATCCACCCATACAGTCTTGCACACATGCTGTCTTCAAGGGAGGGAGGCAGTCTCCCATAATTGCTCTGTTGGAAGACTTGTTAGAGGCAACGCCATACAAAGCCTGCAGCTTGGTTGCAGGTGATGTAAACTGTACGTTCGAGCCCCTGGGCTCGGATGTTACCCAGGACCAGGACGAGGAGGATGGTAGGAGGGGAATACCTGTTCTAGAGCTGCCCCCGATCAAAAAATGGTCTGAGGTGGCACTGCAGCTAAACGCCCTTAGTATAGAGTACGGTCTGAGGGCCCTAAATGGAAGGACAAGCTCGGACAGGGGGGGTGCCCATACATATAATAGGCCCAATCACACATCAAGAATCGATTACATCCTGCTTGATGTGTGCTTATGGAGCTCAGTGAGGGATATGGTAATATTACCTTCAGTTGAAAGTGATCATAATCTGTTGTCCCTCACTCTAGCCCCATGGTGGTCTGTTAGTAGTGGGGGTCCTCTATCTAGCCCCACAGTTGACTTAGGTGAGGCGGAGGTATCCCTTTGCGGAAGACGCCTGAAGTGGTCAAAACTTCTCTTGTCTGCAAGTAAACTTGAGGCTGTGTCCCAATTACTTGCCCTAGCCCACCAGAATCTAGGCGCAGTTGAAGGGGGTTTGGGGGAGGTAAGTGAAGTATTTTGTGGACTAACTGGGGCCTTGACAAATCTGTTTACTGTACGTAAGAGGCATGGCGGGCGAAAGAAAGGGCCAACAAAAGAGACGGCTGGTACACCCACAACTGTAGGGAGGCAAAAAAAAACCTAGTCGAGGCAGTTAAAGCAAAATCAAAAGTCAGGACAAGGGAGGCTAGGAAGGTATACTCCAAGTCGATCCAGATAGCAAAGAAGGAATGGGAGGAGAAATTCTGGGCGGACTTGCTGGTTGCTAGTAAAGATAAAGATGCTAGGGGGTTCTGGAAATTGATAGGCTCCCATAGTAGACCCAATGATACTCTGAGAAACTGCACCATCCCACCCCAGAACTGATTTCATCATTTCGGGGCCTTATATTCATTGATAGAAGGGCCCCTAAATGAGCCAGCTCTATTCCCCTTCTCTACGGAGGATAGCTCCTTTGCCTTGTTCACACCCCGGGAGGTCGAGAATGCCATCAAAACCGTGGTCCCACTGAAAGCTGCTGGCCCGGATGGGCTCCCAGGGGATTTACTGCGGGCCTACCCATCTGATTGGGGCCAAATTATTTCGGCCCTCTTGAATGCCATCTTGGAGGTCGGCCCGATCCCAGAGTCGTGGAGAGGGGCAGTGGTAGTCCCCATATACAAAAAGGGAAGTAGAGACATTCCAGGGAACTATAGGCCAATAAGCCTGATTGACTCAACACAAAAAGTAGCTGGAAAAGTCATTCTGGGGAGAATTCTTCAATGGGTGGACGAGAATCAAGTTCTATCGGACTTCCAAGCAGGCTTTCGCTCAGGAACAGGCACAATTGAGCAGGCCTTTAGGCTAACACTACTGCACTGGAAGGTGGTGGAACTGGGTAAGGGCAGTCTCTATTTGGCCTTCATTGACTTGAAGACTGCCTTTGACCTAGTTCCCAGGAAAGAACTCTGGAGGGTCCTCCATCGTTTGGGCCTGCCCCCGTAAATTTTGTTTCTTCTTATGAAACTCCACACAAACAATTTCGCCCAGGTTTGCTGGGGGAGAAATGGCGAAACAACAGATAGGATCCCTGTCTGTAGGGGTGTCAGACAGGGTTGCGTGTTAGCTCCCACACTTTTCTCCCTATATGTAAATGGTGTGGTGGAGCATCTGCTACAGGTACCTGCAGACGCACCCTGTCTGGGGGGGGTGCGGATCCCAACATTATTGTTTGCGGATGACACTCTGCTCATTTCAAAGACCCCCCAGGGGCTCCAGAAGTTGTTGACCCATTTTCAGGACTTTTGCGTAACCAGAGGGCTGGTGATAAACGTAGAAAAAACGAAAAATCTGATACTACGTCCACCAAGGAAATCAGGTCGCCCTCCTACTTTGAATTCAGTCCCTCTGGAGAAAGTGACCGAATTTGATTATTTGGGTCTACGCCTGAATGATAAAATGAGCTGGCCTTCACATATCGACAAGATGGTCCTCTGCCACAAAAGGGTTGGGGGTGCCTTACTCAAGGAATATCATGCATCCCCCAGATCTTCAGTGGCGCCTGCAATTGAGATCTACAAGGCAAGCGGGGTTACTTCTGCCTTGTATGGCGCAGAGTTATGGGGTCACTGCAATTTGGATTCCCTATCCAAGACTGAAAATAAGTTCCTGAAGGATCTCCTAGCTCTTCCCTTGAGCACTCCAACAGTTCCAGTGCTCTTGGACTTGGGCTGTAAAAGCATCAAAGACCAGGCCCGTCTTCGCCCATTGCTCCTATGGTCCCGCATATGGATGGTCCCGGAATTAAAATCTTATGCCGACGGCCTATCAGAAATATTAAATACGGGGGCTGGAATAAAATCAAGTGGCTGAGGGACATAAAAACTCTTTTGGGGGACCTGGGCCTAGGAGACTGCTGGACTACAAGATCTGCTCCTCCTAAGGCAGTCCTCAAAAAACTATATTGGGACTGGGTCTCTTGCCAACTAATTGGGAATCCACATCATTGCAATTCGACTGCAGCGTTCCTCAAAATAAAGGATGTGGTATCATATGAACCCTACATGGACCTAATTACTATGCCAATTGACAGGGCCCTTTACTTCAAGTTCAGAATTGGCACTCTTCCGTTAAAAGCAACTGTATCGAAGTGGAAGTCCTATGCTCATTTATCCCCCTTTTGCGCTTGCTGTCCAACCAGGCCTGAGACGGTGGCACATGTACTCTTTGAGTGCCCAGACTATATCCATCCAAGGAGATACTGGTTGAAACCCCTTTTCAAACGCCTGGGAACACGCATGCATTCGGTGGCTCTCCGAATTTTATTGACTGATACCTCTCCACTTATAGTTTGTGGTGTCTCCAAATTTTTAAAACGTTCTTGGTTGATTCGTTACAATAGATTGACTATATCGATTTTATTCTTTTTTAGCTAATTTATCTTAGGGAGTTCCCTAAAAATGTTACCTTTTTAAAATGTATGACATACTTGTATTTTTTCTAAATGTTTTTTTTTTAACGTATGTTATGCTTGTAAGATATCTTTGCATATCGAATAAAGCTTTCAACCAACCAACATATGTTATAGTTACAAATTACATTGAAAAAACCTTAGATATTCACTGAAAAAACCATAGGTTTGACACACGTTATAGTTAGAAATTAGCATTTAAAAAACCTTTGAAATTCACTGAAAAAACCATAGGTTTACCACAGGTTATAGTTAGGAATTAGCTATGACGAAACCTTTTAAATTCACTGAAAAAACATAGGTTTGACACACGTTATAGTTAGGAATTAGCTTTGAAAAAACCTTTAAAATTTACTAAAAAAAACATAGGTTTCACAACAGTTATAGTTTGCTGGACATTTTGCTCACACAAAAGTATTGAAATTTCCCCGTTATAGTTAGTTGTACTCACTATAACTCGCGCGCCCGCAATCCACTGCTGATGATGTCACATATTACATCACTCATCACATGGTCAGTGACATCACTCATGACATCACTGATGACATCTCAAATGACATCACTGATGACATCACTGCTGACATCATCCTTCTGAAAGAGTAGCAGATCTCCTATCACCCTAATATTATCTTTGATACACACATTCAAAAATGGAAACTACAATTTACAAAAAAATGGGGATACCAATACCAATTACAACAACCTATTCAGTAATTCCAACATCTACATCCACATCCACTCATCCACTAACAGTTCTATATAGTCACTCATACATGTACTCACTCATCATACATATGTACTCATACACCTATACATCCTGTTACACACTAATACTCATCCATATAGTTACTCACACACATATTCACACATGCAAATAAACTATATAAAATCCATTTATTTGATTATACTGCTGTATACACACCACTACACTTACTTCTACAGAAACGTACACATATTTACTCTCTTAAACAATCAATTATAAAAACACATACTTATTTATACAGGTACTCTTCCAAATTCTCACTCTCACATATACTCAATTATATAAATCAATACTAACATATACTAGTTTAAAACATATGTAGTTACACATGAATATACTATTGAGACAATCATTCACTCACTAACCCACCCTTAATATAATCATCCACCCATACAGTCTTGCACACATGCTGTCTTCTAAACACATACAAACAGTGAGTCACTCATTCATGCATCTGTGCGCTAAGTAATATCGCCCACCGAACCAAAATACTCAAAAAAATCTACTTATAAACCATATACACACTCATGTAATCATCACCAACCCATGCAGCCACTTATACACAAAGTGAGACACTGATACATATATTTAAAAATGTAAACATTATTCGCTAATACATGTATTCACTAAGATACACTTAATAAATCAGTTAACCAATAATTTTTAGAAAAATATCCATTTAGACACTTATTTACCCATTTATTCTTCCATTGACGTTTAGATATATGCATATAAAAAATATGTATTTTTCAGAAAGACACACATTCACAGGATGATACCATCAGTGATGTTATCAGTTATGTCATTTGAGATGTCATCAGTGATGTCATGAGTGATGTCACTGACCATGTCATGAGTGATGTAATATGTGACATCATCAGCAGTGGATTGCAGGCGCGCGAGTTATAGTGAGTACAACTAACTATAACGGGGGAATTTCAATGGTTTTTGAGTAAAATGTCCAGCTAACTATAACTGGTGTGAAACCTATGTTTTTTTCAGTGAATATATATATATATATATATATATATATATATATATATATATATATATATATATATATATATATATATATATATATATATATATATATATATATATACATACATATATATATTTCAAACAGGTTACTCCTTCCACTTCCACCAGAGAGCCCCCGGCGGCGAAGAGAGAGACACGAACCACTTCTGGATTCAGGCAAGATGTTTATTGTAGCCAAACAGCAGTCGACAGATGATGCGTTTCGGGCTCAGGCGCCCTTGTTCACATAAAGGCTGTGTGTGATTGAAGCCATTTTTAAATAAAATGCCCTTCCCACCGAGGTCACATGTTCAGAGAACAAAACAATGGACATAGCAAAAAGACTTAATGATGTGTAATTCATCAATATAATTAAGCTGTCCCATCAAGGCGTAATTCATTTTTATAAAGCCTTGACGCTGTAATTCCAAAATATATACATTGGGGAATTCATTTGCAATATTAAAGCGTTATAGCGGTTCAAAATGAAATTATGGTTAGAACAATTTCAAGAATACATATTGCATTTATAGCGTTAAGCCAACATTCCTGGTTAAATCCAAACACTCTTACAAAACTGCAATAATACAATTTCAACTGCTTAAATGCATGTTGTTATACTCTGAGTTGTGACTTCCGTGAAAAACAGGGGGAGGAATATATACAAGGCTAAGTGCATGAAGAAGCTGCATAATTAGATTTCTCTGTAAAACATAAACACCCAGTGTAAATAATAAGTTACGTGTTAAATGTGTTAAACCTAGTGAGAAGATACATTTGCATCATTCACCATAACCTCGACTAATACGAGACGTGATACAGAATCTCTATCATAGTGACAAAAAGTGAGGTGAAAAAAATATATATAACTGGTCATCATAATTCATATATCCAAGGACGATTTGTGTCTCTAGTTTGGTTATGAATATGACTATCTGAACACATTCAATAAATAGGATGATTTTAACACGATTTACACAAGAAATAAATGCAAATTCAAATTCAAATGATGTACAGTATGTATCTTATTTCATATAGGGGCTACATACAGAATACTGGATTACAAGCAAGTGTACATGTCTTCGGTGTTGTTCAGACCGTTAGGGCACTTGCTATCGAAGTTTAGGATAAATTTGGTCTCTAATCTTCTCAGCGAGGCCTCTCGGTTACCCCCTCTCCGTGGTTTGGGGACTGCTGATACCACATAATATTTCAAACAAGTTAAGTTGTTATTATGAACTTGTTTGAAGTGGCGTGCCACCGGATAATTAGGATCACTATGTAGGATGGCACGGAGATGTTGGAGTATTCTCTCATGTACCTGTAACTTCGTGCTCCCGATGTAATTTAGCCCACAGGTACAAGTAAGAACATATACTGCAAATTCGGTTTTGCAGTTATAGTTACCTACTATCTTATGTGGTGTGGGACTGAATGGGGTGTTGTATTCTGTGGTGCTAATCCCAAACTTGCACGCCCGGCACGAGGAGCATTTGAAAAAACCATCTCTGGGTTTTAGCCAATTGGAGCTAGTTCTGATCTCGGGACTGGTAAGATCTAATTCAGCTCCCATGTTTCTTCCTCTACTGAATGTTATGGTAGGGCTGGAAGGTAAGCTGGTTTTCAGAACCGGATCAGTGAGAACTATTCTCCAGTTCTTGTTAATGATAGATCTAATTTTGCGCTCGTTCTCACTAAAGGCTGTGATCAGTCTTGGACACTGGACCTTTTCAACTGCCCCAGATGTTCTAGATGGGACAGCTTGATCTTGTGAGGCAGGTTCTTTATCATCGGGATCAGGTAACAAGCTAGCTCTAGATCTAGTGGTGGTCTTAGCTAAGGCAGATGTTACAATTTTATCCGAATAGCCTCTAGCCTTCATGCGACGCATGGATTCTGCTGCACAGATATTGAATTCTGCTTCCGTGCTGCATATCCGTTTCAAGCGTAGCAGTTCCCCGTAGGGGATACTGGCTATTAAGTGCCTGGGATGGGCACTTGTGGCATGGAGTGTGACATTACCAGCCGTGGGCTTTCTGAACAATGTACTCTCTATTCTGCCATTGGCTATGTACAGCTTAACATCAAGAAATTCCAAATTGGAACTATCTATGTGGTGGGTAAAGTGGAGATTCAATTTGTTCTTATTGATGTTATTGATGAATTCCACCGCCTTGTCTTTGCTGCCCTTCCACACGATGAAAATGTCATCGATGAATCTGTAATAGTGTATGATGTTTCCCTCATATATGGCAGAATAGTCTTTTTTGAGCACCTGCTCCTCCCACCAGCCAACGTGCAAGCACGCATAGCTGGGGGAGAAGCAAGCTCCCATGGCCACACCCCTTAGTTGTTTAAACAACTCCTTTCCAAAGAGAAAGAAGTTGTTGTGGAGGCACCACTGCATCATGCTTACTATGGCCTTGTTGTGCTGGTAGAATTCGCACGGTCTTTGGTCCAAAAAGAATTTAACAGCTGATAATCCTGCCTGGTGGTCTATACTAGTGTACAAAGATTCAATGTCTAAAGAGATTAGATACATCCCTTCTGACCATTGAATATTCCTAATTTTTCCCAGGAAGTCACCAGTATCTTTGACGTAACTAGGCAATGTTGTTACATGATTTTGCAGAAAGAAATCTATATATTGGCCAACCTGTTCCGCTGCGCTGCCTATAGCAGAAATGATTGGCCTGCCTGGAGTGGGAAGAACACACTTATGCACTTTCGGTATTAAATAAAATACAGGTGTAATAGGGGTTTCATTGTGCATAAACTTGAACTCATCATTGGAGATAAGACCATCACTACGCAATTGGATTAACAGTTTCTTTAATGAATCTGTAGCCTGCTTGTATTGTTTGATGTTAGATGGCTCATAACAATCAGTATTGCCAAGCTGGCGTTTAGCCTCCTTGATGTAATCTTCCCGGGGTCAGATGACTAGATTGCCCCCTTTGTCCGATTTTTTTATGATGATTTCATTATTCTTTCCCAATTTCTTCATTAGATTGGCATAGTCTCTCTTCTTTCGCTCAACATGTTTTCTTTGTTTGAATTTCTCAGACTGTACTTGCTTATTCAATTTTTTGATGTCTTCGACCACACAGTCGTGGAACGTGTCTAATGCATCCCTCGGCATCATGGGGATATATTTGGATTTTTTCTTGAAAGGGCTGAGCCCAGCACCTTTCTGTAGCAAATTGATGTTGCTCATTCTATTTTGAGTAGATGGGTCACATTCATTATCACTGTCCACTGCCTCGCCGGCATTCAAGTCATGAAGGTCCAGGTACACAGGGATGTCTGCTGCCCTAATTCCTAGACTGTCCACATGAGTAGTCATCTCTTGTTGTGACACCCCGTCTTTGTCTTTGACGTTTTTCAGGAAGAAATGCTTTTTCAATTTAAGTTTTCTCACGAACTTAAAGACATCGATTCTTGTGGAGCTGTAATTAAAAGTATGGCCAGGACAGAAATTAAGACCCAAGGACAGCAATGCTTTTTCAGCATCAGACAACGGTACACTAGACAAGTTAATGATGGTTTTGTCCAAGTCTACTTTCTCTTTGTCCAATTGCTCTTCTTTTTGTTTTTTCCTTTTTTTGTTTGTTGATTTTTCTTCTTTCTTTTCTTCGTCTGTTTTTCCTTGTGTTTTTTGCTGTGGTTTGTTGTCCTTTCTCGGTCTCAAGGACCGGAGTCTCTCTGCAACTAAAAAATCCAATTCTTCTCCTGCATCAAGTACAATTGCGGGTGTGGGTCTCTCTCCGCTCTCTATGCTTGATTCACTGGATATGGAAATAGAGTCAGAGCTGATGCTTTCCGCTGCCGCTCCTCCAGTTGCGGCAGATTTTTGTACATTTTGCTCTGCGCTGCTTTTGCCCTTTTGTTCCCCAAATTTCTTGCGGTTTTCATTATTGTACTTGCGGGCAAAAGTGAAGATCTGCCCATTGTTGTAGTCTGCTTCATCCCTAGCAAACTTATGCGCTTTACGTTGTTTTATTTTCTCCTCATGTTTGCGCAGTCTTTCTTCAATAAATCAATACTAACATATACTAGTTTAAAACATATGTAGTTACACATGAATATACTATTGAGACAATCATTCACTCACTAACCCACCCTTAATATAATCATCCACCCATACAGTCTGGCACACATGCTGTCTTCTAAACACATACAAACAGTGAGTCACTCATTCATGCATCTGTGCGCTAAGTAATATCGCCCACCGAACCAAAATACTCAAAAAAATCTACTTATAAACCATATACACACTCATGTAATCATCACCAACCCATGCAGCCACTTATACACAAAGTGAGACACTGATACATATATTTAAAAATGTAAACATTATTCGCTAATACATGTATTCACTAAGATACACTTAATAAATCAGTTAACCAATAATTTTTAGAAAAATATCCATTTAGACACTTATTTACCCATTTATTCTTCCATCAACGTTTAGATATATGCATATAAAAAATATGTATTTTTCAGAAAGACACACATTCACAGGATGATACCATCAGTGATGTTATCAGTGATGTCATTTGAGATGTCATCAGTGATGTCATGAGTGATGTCACTGACCATGTCATGAGTGATGTAATATGTGACATCATCAGCAGTGGATTGCAGGCGCGCGAGTTATAGTGAGTACAACTAACTATAACGGGGGAATTTCAATGGTTTTTGAGTAAAATGTCCAGCTAACTATAACTGGTGTGAAACCTATGTTTTTTTCAGTGAATATATATATATATATATATATATATATATATATATATATATATATATATATATATATATATTACCTACTGGCGGTTGCCAGTAGGTAGTTATAGTTAGGATTGTTTTCCATAGGGAATCCGCACCATTCTATTGGAAATAACTTTGGCGGCAGTTGAGGAATCTGCCTGAAAATTTCTTGAAATTTGCCTCGCTGCGCTCCGCTCCTTCCCTGAAAGTTTGGGGGGGGATTCGTCAAGCGAGGGCTGAGATAAAAGGGGGGTCTCAAAACGTGTTTTCCCCATGTTAATTTCCATAGGGCGGTTGGACTCACTTTTAGCCCAAACGGCTTAATGGATTTCCACCAAACTTGGCAAAATTGTAGGGACTGGTAGCCCGATGTGCCTTTGCTATGTCTCAAGATATGTGCTCCAGTGGATTTTGAGTAATTTAGGTTCAAAAAAATATATGTATCTATAAGCGTGCCCCGGTACGCGCACCGGGGCGCGTACCAGCACGCTACGCGAGTTCGCGCGTGAAACCTGATTGGCTCTCAGGTGTCTGTCAACATTCCAAACAGTCCGGAGCGGCCGCCATCTTGTGTCTCGGTAGGATCGAGACACAAAAGGTGGCAAAAACAAAGGGGGAAATGACCAAAAGGGGGCAGGGTAGACCCCCCTGACCCACTAGGTTTGATGTGGGGCTTTCGATTTGCTCGGGGGGAGCACCCGGTACGCGCACCAGGGAGCGTACCGGGGAGCGTACCATGGGGAAAAAAGAATGACAGAGTTTTTAAAAAATGTAGCATTTTTTTATAAATTAGAGGTAGTTGTAAAAAGAACTGTTTTTTTATTCTTTTTGTTGTTTTATATTTTTTTATTGTTTTTTGAACATTTTGTACTTTTTTTGGCTTTTTGGAACAATTTATATTTTTTTGGGAATTTTTATGGGGACAAACAAAAAACAGGGAATTGTAAACGGCTCAACTGGAGCAAAAAAAAAACTGGAAAAAATTACGGTTTCATTGAGCACTTGTGGTTGTCACAAGCACGGTTGATGAGTTTAACACTTTGCTCACCATAGCAAATTGTACGCCCAAAAAATACGCAAACTATTTTGAAATTTCCAAACTGGGTTTGGATGTTTGGGACCATCTCCCTTGTCTCTGGTCCCGATGGAGTGGGTTGGGTACTTTGGGAGGTGCTGGGAGAAGATTGGGGAGGGTTTCTGGTCAGTTCTCTGACCTCTGCCACACTATAGTTGTTAGGGTACCGGCGTTGCATGTGGCGAATCATGGTGTTGTTGCCAAAAGAATATTTTTTGGCGAGGTTCCCCATGGAAAGTACAGGGCCACAGATCAGACAAGTCACCTTTGGCGCATTTACTTTCTTGGGTCCCCTTGGGATTTTAAAAAATTCCCACACAATGTGCTCCTTTGGCTTTTAGGGGGTAGTATCTTCTGGCAGGTAGCGCCGCCTCTCCTCTTCCTCCTCCTTCTCCTCCTCTTCTTCATCTCCACCACTGTGGTGTTGTGGTGGTCCTTGTGGTGGTGGTGGTGGTGGTGGCTGAGATGCTCCTGCAGCTGCTGCTACTGTAGCCATTTCTCAGTACAAATAGGTACTAATATCTCTGGAAACAGGTCTTCCTCACTCAAAGTACAAAGTGAGAATGAGGAAAAAAGGTGGGGGCTTTCATCATTAGGAAAACAAAACTGTCCTGAACCAATGAAAAGTGTTATTTTCAGGTCACATGACCCGGGCTTCCATCATTTGGAAACCAAAACTGTCCTGAACCAATAAAAAGTGTTATTTTTAGGTCACATGACCTGACGCGCTTACGCTATGCCCTCCGGGGAGTGCCCCGGGGCGCTTACGTCGCGCGAACGTATGCGCTCGGGTGCGCTTACGCCGGGCGTATCACGAGGACGCGGCTACGCGGTACATCACGATGATGTTTTCGTTCACGGCAATAGCGCTAACGGGACGCTCACCGGTACGCGCACCGGAACGCGCCGCAAGACTGGGCTTACCGGTGCGCTCACCGGTACGCGCACCGGGAGCGCTCCAGGGCAAAAAAAAAAATATATATATATACATATACATATAAAAAATAGTATTACATAAATATTCAATATAGGATTCATTATAAAAAATATTATATTTGATAGCAATAGAAATTTGCTATTAAAAAAACTTTGAAATTCACTGAAAAAAACATAGGTTTGAGGCCCTATATATAGTTAGGAATTAGCATTTAAAAAACCTATGAAATTCACTGTAAAACTATAGGTTTCACACCAGTTATAGTTAGGAATTTGCATTTAAAAAACCTATTAAATTCACTGAAAAAAACATAGGTTTGACACCAGTTATAGTTAGCTGGACATTTTACTGACATAAAACCATTAAAATTCCCACGTTATAGTTAGTTGGACTCACTATAACTTGCGCGCCTGCAATGCACTGCTGATGACGTCACATATTACATCACTCATGACATGGTCAGTGACATCACTCATGACATCACTGATGACACCATCTAGTGAATGTGTGTCTTTCTGTAAAATAAATATGTTTTATATATGTATTTGTAAAGGTCGAAGAATACATTTTTAAATAAGTGTCTAAATGGATGTTTTTAAAAAAATTAATTGATTGGTTAACTGGCTTATTAAGTGTATTTTAGTGAATACATTTGGCGCCGGTGGACAATTCTTCATGAATTTCTCCAAGAAAATGGCCTGCTCGGTTCCGCTCCTTCCCTGAAAGTTTGTGGGTGATTCGTCTAGTGGGGGGGCCAAGAAAAAAGGGGTCCCAAGACGTGTTTTAACCATGCAATTTTCCATAGGGACATTTACCCAGGGCTACAGCCCAAACGGCTGAACGGAATTACACAAAATTTGGCAGAGAGGTAGAGTTGGGTTCGCAGATTGTGCTTTTCGTTAAATGGTGTAAATCCGTTCAGTAATTTCTGAGAAAATTGGAAGTAAAATCATAGAATTGGAGTTCAGTACGCGTACTGAAATATGTTCAATTACGAGTGCGAGCTGCATGCTGATTGGATGTGAACTGTGTGTCAACACTCGAAACCAGGAAGTGTTGGCGGCCATCTTGTGCCTCTCTAGAACCGAGTCACAAGAAAACAGAGAAACAAAGTTGAGAAATAAGGGACGGGGGTAGGGTAGAGACATTTTGACCCTCTAGGCATGCTCAGGGGGTCGTACATGGATGTTTAGGCTCTATTTTTAATTTAATATTTTTTTAAAGAAAAATTGTGGCGTACGCGTATGTAAATACCTACAATTATGTGCAGGAGCTGCATGCTGATTGGCTTTTTGTGTAGCAGTTGTACTCTCTACGCATGCGCAGCCTCGTTTCGAAGCCCACGTTTTTTACTTTTTCTTCAAGTTCAACAAACAAAGCTTTCTTTATTTCAGGTATTACATTTGGCGCTTTGTTTTCCCCGGTCATGTGTGTCATTCGCTGGTGTACTTTTGTAAAATATTAATAATCCTTTTTTATCTACATTTATTTGGAACGTAGTGCTGAGGCGCCAAACGTTGATCACGTACTCCGTCCACTGCCATTTTAGTAGTTTTTCACCGTTGTTTTTATTACATTTGTTACTTTCATTTTATCGTCCTTCTATTTTCTTTGTGATGGATGAGACTTCGAGTCACAGACACCATGGTGTTTGTCCTTAAACTCTGATGTTATCAGACTTGGTCACACGTATACCTAAATACTAATTTGAAGGACGTAAGCCACAGGCATTGCAATGCGTGTTCGTCAACAGAGAGATATTATTAAGTTTATCACCGCTTTTATCGGCAGGAAACTGCTGATAATGTGGCAATAAATCGCTTTATAATAGGCCCTTGGGAATTCCCATAACAGCCCAAGTTAACACCAGAACCTGGGCTGCTATGGGAATTTCCAAGGCCCTGTTATCATATCGCCGTTTTATCTGAATTTTTGCTGCCGATAAAAGCGGCAATAATGTATCGCCTTTTGTTGATAATATGCGACTTCATTCCATGTCCTGCATCGCATTTTGCGATGCAAGACGCTGGATACGAAATTCATTGTATTAATTTAATTGTTTACTTACCTGCAATCATCCAGATTCCACTGTTTATAATCCCCCACCCCGCCCCTCCCCGCCCCATTTGTCTACCTCACCACAACTCCCTCCACGGGCCGCAGCTGAGTCAGTTACTTGTACTTACGTTAAGCATAATAAATCATAAAAAATGTATATATTGTAAAATTGTCACCTTTGGGAGATACAAAAAAACACAGTGACTAGCTAAATTTTACAGCACAAATAATTGTAAAACATTTCATTTGCTTTTTTTGCTGTTCTCAGAATATATTGAATTTCACTACAAACAGTGAGTTCAATAGTACTCATCACATAACAGCGGGCAAAAAAAAGACAATCCATAAGGATATCTTAAAAAAACCCAGTCAACATTGTCAATAACAATATAAAAAATAGAAATAAAACAAATCTTGAATCTTTTTTTCTAAGAGCAATTTCTTACGTAACTATAAGACATGTCAAGCAATCATAAAATAACAATATATTCTGATTAATTTTCTTACACTGTAAATAATGTTACTTACAAGTAGATGCTGAGAAAATACACAGCAAAAAGTTCTTAATGGTTTCGCACACTTTTCCTTACGGCGAAATAGTATGCATCAAGTCCTTTGTTTGGAAGTTGTTCAATAGTAATCCTGAACGTTTGCCTCTCAGCCTTCTGTTCCAAAACCACCAACATCATCTACGGGTCTCCCAGGACTCATCCCTCAATCCAACGCTGTTCATCATCTACATGGCCACCCTAACACAAGTAGCCCACCATCACAACTTCAACAACATCTATTACACAAAGAACACCCAGGTCATCCTCTTCGTCAGGCACATACCACCAAAAGGAACTTCCACAACACAATGAAGGACGTCACCAACTACATAAAGAGCAGTACTGTAAACAGAAACTGGCAGAAGATGAAGGTACTCATCCTCAGACCCACTTCATCAGCCTCAGACAACTCCTGCTACCTGACTACAGTGTGAAGAGTACCAACACCTACTAACCATGCGCACAACATAGAATTCAACCTCAACTGCTCCTTCTCCATGTGTAAGCAAGTCTGCACTGTGTCCTCGTACTGCTATAACACCCTCCACATGCTCTGCAACATTTACAAGTGAATCCACACCAAAATAAGAACAGTGACACAGGCCCTCATCAGCAGCAGACTACATTGTGGCAAAACACTCTACACGTAAGTTCTAGCCAAACACCTACAACAACTACAACAAGTCCAAAAGACCCCTACCTGACTGCTCATCAATGTCCCCGGCTGCACCCACATCACCCACCACCTGATATACCTACACTGCCTCAATATCAAGAAAAGGATCCCATTTAAGCTCCTCACTCTCACTTTCAAAATACTCTACAACACCAGACTAATCTACCTTAACAGCACAAATCCTAAAGGGCAAATTTTGATAATAAAATTTTGTCTTTAAAAATATTAGGTAAGAATTTGGTAACTCTTTGGGCAAACATTGCTAAAAAACGAATTGAGCATCATTACACTGTATCCAACCTTTGAGACATTTTAAATAAGCAATGTAATGTCCAGATGTGGTAGAAGGTCCATCATGAAAAATAATAGCAACAACTATAAAAGTTCTTCCTGATATTGAACATTGACCGGCTACAAAAAATGTTATTAAAGTTTTCAATTTTGTTCTAACAGTTCTACAACGCTGCAGCATTAAAATAACATACTGTCCATATATTTGTATAATTAATGTTGATGATATTTCTGATTTACATTGGCTACACTCCATGTTTTGACTTGCTCCTCTAATTAGATTGTTAAAAGACACTGATTCACAGTCAGATAAAGTCAAATATATGAATCTCTCAGTGTCTATGTCAGTGCTACATGCAAACAAACAATTTGGACAGTCATGATGCCATTTATAAGAAAGGCCAAAAAGGTTTTCAACATCTATACCTTCATCTTCCAGTACACCAAGCATAAACATTAAAAATTCCTGATAATCTTGCTGAATGTTCTGCGTAAATTGAATAGAGCCAGAACACATGTCCAAAACTTTTCAAATATCAGAAACACTTTGTATTTTACTTGTATCACTAGTACATTTCTCATAAACAGAATTCAACAATGAACAGAATCTTTTGTCCCTATTTTCTACAATTTGCTATTGGAAACTTTGAAGAAAAAAAACAACATTAACAACTACATTAGCAAAGCAGTTGACGCCAGAACTATTTTCAAATCGATAACCCACATTCTCTTCAACTCTGTCCTTTGTCTTTTTGCTTGGAGGCGCAACTTCATCTTGTTTTTTTTCTTTCTCTACAGTTTCAGAACCGATATTCTCAAATCTTCTTTTTCGACCTACCACACGCTTTTGAATCACAGGATATTGACCTAAATTGGGTGCATATTCTCTTCTTAACCTATTATACTCTTTCACACAGTTTGTATCTGCAGAAACCTTTGTCTCATCAAAATCAATCACGTATAATCCAGATAAAGTTCTGACTCGAGACAAAGCAACATATGCCATACCTTCTTTAAACACGGTACTTCCAATATTCACTAAATCACAATCTACACTTAAACCTTGAGATTTATGAATGGTCACCGCATATGCCAAACAAACAGGAAACTGTTTCTGCAGTCATTCAAATCTTTTACAAGCAAAAAACTAGCTGCACAATGACTAACTTGTTGTACTTCAGCAATTTCATCAAATTTGATTTTCAAAAATTCAATGCAGGTCTGTTTACATAATTAACAAAATCAACAATTTTACCCATTGCTCCATTTACTAAACCTTTTTCCACATCCAAATTACGTCACAAAATTACTCTACAATTTACACATGCATACAAATACTTTTGTAAACCAGCAGTTTTACTTATCAATTTCTCTAAACAATACAATTTCCTCTTCAAGTTTTCACTCAAAATAATACTGATTCTCTCATGTTCTATTTAATCAATTGCTTCCAATTTTATAATTTCTTCATTTTCCAACTTTAACATTTCTTCATTGAATATAGAACATTCACGCAGTGTTGGCATTAAGCAGATTACAGATTTGTTTTCTGCAATTCTCAAACAAATTAGAAAGTAATCGTGTCTGTAAAGCTTGTTTTCCATGTTCGGTCAATTTTCCAATTCGTATATCTTGAAGAATAGTTCCATAATCAACATCATTTGCCTGTCGCATATTTGTAGTAAGTTACTTATACTGAAAATATGACCAAATGTTTACATTGCCAATACTCCCCAAAGACTTTCTAGTATCATCATGCACGAGTGTTTTAAATACTGGCTGTCCTTTTACAGGAGTAAGTTGTAGAGATCTCCAAAAACTATGATGTGTTTTCCTCCGAATAATACGTCATACTCTGTTTTCAGAATTTGCTGCATTCTTAAAAGCACAAAGGTAAGCATTAAGTTTGAGACCATGCTTACCTCATCAATAATGAGAAGCTTCATTTTCTTCAACACTCTTGAAACTTCATAAGAAGCTTCTCCAGATAGCTTGTGGTATTTTAATTTGTTGTCATGCTCTACTGGTAGCATTAATAAGCGATGTAAAGTCATTCCTTTAATATTGTGTGCCGCCAACCCAGTTGGAGCAGTCACAACACAAGACAAATCTGACTCAGTTCTTTTTTGTAGAAAACTTGTGATTACTTTAATTGAAAAACTTTTGCCTGTTCCAGCTTGTCCACTCACATACATATGGATAGGTTCAAATGATGAGGAAGAGCACTCTTTCTTCTCATGAAGAAATCCATGGTCAATCTGTTCTCTCACTTGCTCATATACTTCTTTCTGCTCATGATCTAGTTGTTCTTCTAAGATTCCTAAGTTTGTTACATGTTCTTGACCTTGATACATTACTGTTTCCACCTCTTCCATAGCATTTGCTGCTTCATTTAGAACAATTGGTTCTCCTAGTGGGTCCTGATTCAACGGAGGAGAAGTTTGACTGTCTCGAGAACTATCTCTAACAATCTCAGCTGGAATTGTAGCTTCTTGCTCAATTTCGTCATCCAACATTTTGACCAAATTGGCAAAAACAGGACATTCTATAGTATCTTTAGTTGCATTGAAGGAATCTTCATAGCTCTCAAAATCTCTAAGTACTTCCAATTCTGAACGCCATGGTTTGAAAAGTTGCAAAAGAGCTAAATAGTAAAATTCTCTAGTGTTAGGTGTTTCGCAACTTAGTTTACGGTGATTAATCAAATGTCCTTTTCTTTGTTTCACCAGACATCCTTCAGAACCAATAATGGAAAGGGGCGACCACTCGGTCCCCCCGAACGTATGGTAGGGTGCCCGGATCCCCCCGGGAAACCATTTTGGGCGGGGGGCGTGTCTCGGCTGGTATGCCCGAAGCGGCGTAGCCGGGGCGCGCCTTTTCCCGCCCAAGAAGGGTTGTCCTAGACACCTACACCGTTGGTCACGCCCCGTAGGCGTACCAGAGGAGGGTACACGCCCTCCCGAAGAGGAATAAAAGGAGCAACAATCCAAAGAAGCATCCTCTTGTTCCTGTGCTTGGAAGCTGCACCCTCTCGTTGCACGTGAGCCCTCGACGGAACAAGGAGCAATTTTGAGAACTTGTAATTTTTGTGTTTCTCTTCCAGGAGCCTTTTCTCCCAGCGACTTCGGACCTCCGGATCCAGGACCTCGTTGAGCAGCTAAGCAGCAAGGGTCGAGTATCTGACAACGATGCCTGGCAAGAAGGCCAGAAAGAAGGCAGGGACGGAGCAGATGCTCCGCATGCTGATGAAAGACATGGCGAGCATGAAAAAGCAGATGGCGGCAATGAATAATACGGGCAGACCGAAGAAAGTCATTGGACCAGCATTGCCGGGTGTAGTCCCCGCAGGGAGAGGTAAAAGGGCCAGGAATAGGGCGGCAGGGGGGGAGTCCCCAGTTCCCGAGTCACCCCCGGTAAGCCCAGTTAGTCCAGTCGAGGCCCCGGTACCGATCCCGGATGCAGGCCAACCGATTCCGGTTGTAGTTACGCCCACCAGCGAGGAGGAAATGCCTCCGGAGTTGGCCGCCCAGTTGGCCGCATGGCTTGGAAAGAATACCGAGGGTGCAGCGGCACCCAGAGACACGGCCAAAGAGGCTAGGTTGCTAATGAAGCAGTTGCGGCAATCGCGAGATGCTGCGAAGGCGAATCTCCCTCTTGTCCCCTCACAGATTCCCTCGGAAGAACCAGCGGCTGGCGGTGGAAAATCAGCGGGTCCAGCTATGGAGTCTGGTAAGCAGCCATTGCCAATGGCAAATGGGGGGTCTTTGCCTTCACGAAGGGAGAAAGTAGTTCAGCATATTCCTCTGGCCACGAAAGAGATGATTTGGGCTGATAAATATGTAAATATGTTTTCGCTCCTGACTGACCAGCACGAGATTGAGTATGTTAAGGCTCAGAAGGAGTTGTTGCATCCGAGTGTGTGGCGCGCAAAAATGGCGGGCTTCAGGGTGGATGAGACGATCTCTAATTGGGCCAAGGCCTTTGGGATGTTTACGGCTATTATGGGTGAACGTAAGCCAGAGATTATGACTGAATTAGCCTGTTATCAGACACGCATAATGGATTTCTATGAAACATATGAGGGCGATCAATGGAGGGGTTATGATAGTAAGTTTTGTAAGGCCAAGGAGCACGATTCGTCTCTGACGTGGGACTGTCTCAACTCCGTCTCTTGGCAAAAGCAGCTCCTGCCGGGCACGACGAAGTCGTCCTCGCTTGGCGAGTATGGGGCGCCTTCCCGCCATCAATCGGCGGCGCCCTTTTGAACAAACCCCGCAGGTGATCACCAACCCAGGAGTGGTGGGAATGGGAGTAGAAAAGGGGTTTGCTGGAATTTTAACAGAGGCAAGTGCACGAGGCCACATGGGACATGTAAGTTCAGGCATGAGTGTGCAGGTTGCGGACATTCGTCACACCCGGAAAGTTCGTGCAGAGCCAAGAATTGGGATACCGGGGGTAGAGGAGGTACCAAACAGGTCTAATATCAGCCAAGGGGTACCACTACCTACCCCCGTAGATATCATGGCAATGATCCCCTGGCTAAACGAATACCCTGATCATGTCTCCGCTGGGGTGTTACGGGACGGCTTCTCGTATGGTTTCCACATCCCGGCGGGGGATTTTTGGGGGGACTCACTGTGCAGAAATCAACTGTCCGTTCAGCAGCACCCGATGGTGGTAGAAAGCAAGATTGCGAAGGAGGTTGCCCGGGGCCGGATTGCCGGCCCATATAGGCACCCGCCAGTTCCTAATTTCATTTGTTCACCGTTGGGAGAAGTCCCCAAGAAGGACCCAGGTGAGTTTAGGTTAATTCATAACTTGTCGGCTCCTAGGGGTCTTTCGGTAAACGATGCGATTGATCCAGGAGTCTGTTCGGTGCGGTACGCATCCTTTGATGAGGCCGTCACCATGTTGAATCGCCTGGGGCCCGGAGCGCTGATGGCTAAATCGGATATTGAGTCAGCATTCCAGTTGCTCCCTGTACATCCTCAGGATCAGCGTCTGTTAGGTTTTGTGTTTCAAGGACGCTATTACATGGATAGATGTATGCCAATGGGTTGCTCCATCTCTTGTGCTAATTTTGAGAAATTCAGCTGTTTTCTGCAATGGGCGTTCACCAGAGCTACGGGCTATACACAGGTTATGCACTACCTAGATGATTTTTTGTTCTTGGGGCCAGCCGGTGACACGGAATGTGCACAGGCTTTACTGGAATTTTGCAATCTCATGAAACGGTTCGGCGTGCCATTGGCACCGGGGAAAACGGTGGGGCCATCTACTTCACTCGAGTTTCTTGGAATTGAGCTCGATTCAGTGGAGGGATGCTTCCGTTTGCCCAGGGACAAAGTAATAAAATTTAGGGCCTCGCTAGAATTGTGCATTAGCAAAGAGAAGGTAACTCTCCATCAGTTGCAGCAAGCGGTGGGCCAGCTTAACTTTGCCCTCAGAGTGATACCAATGGCCCGCCCCTTTTCCCGCTCTATTGCACAAGCCATGGTCGGTCTCAAAGAAGGACACCACCGCACGAGACTGTCTGCAGAGGTTCGCCAGGATATGCGCATATGGTTGGCATTTCTGGCGGATTTCAACGGTTGAGTGGTATGGAACAAACCACCAGCATCCTCGGACGAGCTGGGTTTGTGGACCGACTCGGCAGGGAGCGTGGGATTTGGCGCCATCTTTGGTAATAGATGGTCGGCGCAAACATGGCCGACGTGGTGGCACACCAGTGGGCTAACAGGTAACATTGGGTTTCTTGAGTTGTTCCCCATTTTGGTGGCCCTGAAGGCATGGCCGGACGATTTCCGTGATCGCTCAGTGGTATTTTGGTCCGATAACATGACCGTGGTTGAATGCATAAATAACCAGGCAGCACGCTGCAAGTTGATCTTGAGATTATTAAAGGAAATTGTACTACTGTGCATGAGACTGAACGTTCAGTTTAGGGCAAGGCATGTGCCGGGTGTACTGAACCAGGCGGCTGATGCACTCTCTCGTTCCCACATGCAGGCCTTCGGGGGTTATCTACCTTCTGCGGATCTAGTGGCGGCACCATTTCCCGAAGCTCTCTGGTCACTCGGTGCCCCGGATTACAGGACCTCGTGGGAGCCAGCTTAGCCTCCAGGACATGGAAGGCGTACGAAGGAGCGTTTCGTTCCTATTGTGCATTTTTGGGTCCAGCAGGAGGGGATAAGTGGGGACAGGAGGAGTATGTACTGAAGTTTTTAGTAGCACTCCACAAGGCAGGCCGTTCAGCAGCGACGGCCAATAGGCACCGGGCCGCCATTGCATTCATGGCGCAGGCTTATGGCATCAAGGACCCTACATCGTCCTTTTTGGTAAAGAAGGCACTACGAGGGTGGCAACGCCTTGAGGGTCATAGAGTAGACGAGAGGCGCCCGATTGGGTTAGAAAGATTGTCCCTGTTGATGTCAGTGCTCCCCGCGACATGTTCCTCCCAGTCCGAAGCAGTGCTGTTCAGGGCCGCTTTCGCATTCGCATTCCATGGGGCTATGCGGGTGAGCGAGCTGGTGGCAAGGAAAAAGAAGGATGTGGGGGGAGGCCTGTGTCGGGAACACGTTCAGATCAAGGGTGATTCAATTGTAATCACAATAACCAGGTCTAAAACCGACCAGGGTGCGATGGGGGACAGTATTGTTGTCCAGCGCATGCGAGGGTCCGCCATGTGCCCGGTGCAGTGCGTTGAGGAATACCTGGCGCAAAGGGCTGTAGCATGGGGGGGAAGCTTGCTGAGACACACCGACGCCACCCCACTGACAAGGTTTCAGTTTCAGCGGGTGTTAACTTTGCCAATCGCGGCAGTGGGCTTGGACCCGAGCGATTTTGGGACCCATTCCTTCAGGATAGGGGCTGCTACAGAGGCTACAGCCAGGGGTCAGAGTGTGGAAATGGTGAAACAATTGGGACGATGGTCCTCGAACTGTTATAAAAGGTATGTGCGGTTGCACATGTTGTGAAGCTAATGTCATGCACTCACGCTTGTTGTCTTTTGTTTGGTTTACAGTTTCGCGAGCTTGCGAGGCGGGGCGGACTGTGCAGTCGACCCGACACCTGGGGACCAGCGGTCAAAGATCACCGGCTGAGGAAAGAGTGGTGTGGGTCGTGGGCCACTCATACGTGAGGCGTGCCGCGGACGTATTCAAAGCAGGTGACATGATTCACGCAGCTGGGGAATACGGGTACAGGGTGACCTTCCATGGAAGGGGCGGGCTCTGTATTGACCGGTTTCAGTGTTTTGTCGAGGAACTGCTAGGGCGGACAAGGTCACCGCCGTCTATAATCATAGTGCATCTGGGGGGCAATGATTTGGTGGCGCTCGGTCGGCGAGTACTCCTCGAGCGGGTTCTATCCACTGTTAGCTGGTTAGAAAAGAGGATTCCGGGTTGCACGATATCATGGTCACACATGATTCCAAGGAAGGTGTGGCGGGGGGCCCTCTCTGTGTCAGCTTTGAATCATTCAGTAAAGAAAGTCGTTAACAAGCTGGGTAGATTGTTTCGTTCAGGACAGTTGCTCTGTATTCCGCATGGATGTATCCGGGGGGATAACATGTATCTCGAAGATGGGGTTCATTTGTCCCAGGAGGGGAATGTCTTACTCATAGGAGACTTCATAGCATGGTTAAGGGGTTTGTATAGTCATGACCTTTAGTAGGAGTGTGGGGGGTCCGGATAGCCGGTCAACTATCCGGCCTGTGGCGGTAAAGTCATGATCGGTGAGCAGTAATTTCAAGATCCCTAGAGGAGGGGCGCCGCCCATTATGGATGGGAGCGCCCGGGGGGAGGTGGCCATTGGCCCCTCACACGGGGAGGCGGCACCCACTAAGTATGGGGTCGCCGAAGGGAAGGCGGTCATAGGCCCCTCCCAGGGGAGGAGGCGGCTCGATGCCCCTCCTAGGAATTTCCCGGGGCCAGGATATCCGCGACGGCGGATGTGGTGAACAGTGTGGGGTGGGAGGGGGGTCCACACTACCTTCTAGACACCTCACACGAGTCCTCGGACGACCATTAAGATGGCGTCAAGTTAAATAAGGGGCCCCCGCTAAGACAAGGGAAATTGGAAGTTGGCACAGAGGTACAGTCCTCTGTGCGCCCGCCCCTCACACTGTGAGGGGGGAGTTCTGGTAGTAGGGATCTGACACCGGTTACGATCTTGCCGTTGGCCCGTAATGTTAGGATGTACAATTTTTATTTAGAAAGTATGCATTTGCAGGATGTTTAGACTCAGCTAGGAGAATCTTTGTATTAGAGATTTGTTAAGGTTAGCCAATAAACGTGACTGCAGCGAAATGTATAAATAAAAAATTGTACATGATATGAAACTGTTATTTTAATGTTTTAATTTTTTTTCATATTTTAATAAATACGGCCGGGAGGGTAACTCCCTCCCGCCTTCCAAAAGTTCAGAACTGCGTCCGTCTTCCCATCCTTGGGGATTGTGTTGGGAGGGGGTGATAGGCATCCCGGCCATACGGCATATATACCATTATTAATTTTTCTGGTAATATTCAGTTTCAAAATGTAGTTTTGCAGCACTTCATAGAGACAAATGTTCTCAAGATGATGACGTCTATTTGGATAATATGTATCCAACATATTTGTTTTCAGAATATTAGTACTTTCTGGCTCTTTTTCAGCTAAATATTAAATTTCTTGTACAGATTTAAGAACTCAGTTTCGTGTTGCAGCAAGACCTAGACTCACTCAAATGATTCTTCTGGATTTAGAGTAGAGACTTGCAGATGATAAGCAATCTGAGCATTCATACGCTCCAATTTCTCAATGAGATAACATCTTCAAACTGTAACTGTATAATTTCTTACTTCGACTCTTCTCATGGGAAATTTCTTCCCACATTTCCTTCAGTTCCGTCCTTTCTGTCTTTGTTATGTACGATGTCACATATCGAGCAACAGCAATGGAATTGTCTGCAACATATTGAATATCCACAAAGGACAAAATGACTGGGTTATAGTCATTTATGTATTTTGACTCTTCATTTCTTCTTAAGTTGCAGGTATTTTTTGGAGACTTTCTTGTGATATTATGTCGCAAAGATGACATAAAACTGTTCACTCTTCCTTTCGATATTACAGGTCAAGGAAATGCAAAACGGCATTTGCTGTAGATTTTGTCCTTAGATTTGTACTTTCGACGACAGTATTTGCTACAACGATGGCGTTGGAATCGTAAGACTTGTTGCCTTAAGTCCTTATCTTGTGTACTTTTGGGTACTTCACATGTAGCATATTCTTCAATAAAATACAACACCGTATCATCTGAGTCCGTTCCAAATTTGGGAGCATCTTTTATCCATGATAGCATATGTATGTGAGGAGCACCTCTCGCTTGATACTCCTTTCTCCAAAAGAAATCCAGAACGTCTCCAAGAGGAGGATTTTTTTTGTTGGTGATAAAAGACATCATAGCTACGGATTTATGATTGGAATACCTGCATATATTAACAGGATCCAAAGAGCACAATTCTCCAGGTGTCCTGTATTTGATATTTGGTATATTTGGATTTGCCTCTCGAAGAATTTGAAGTAAATCATCCCAAGCATATTTAGCACAGCTTAGAGTAAGGAACCATGTAGGAATTCCTAAGTTCCTTAGCATACATTTGAGTTCTCCGTGACAATGGTACCAGTACTCATTAGTACCATGCTGACATGCCATCAGATTAGTCAGCTGAGTTTCCAACACATTATCTTTCTGCTGTACTTTATCCATAAATTCCTTTGCTGAAACATTTTGCAGATGTACACCTGTTTTCAATATGTGGTTTACTGCATATGAAAGTCCAGACAAATCACTCTCAAACAAAAGATGAAACAAATATGGAATACATTGTCGAAATCTTGCATCTTCTGCATATAATCTTGATGTCCGGTATTCAGATGCAGGAATCTACACAGGTCGTCCATCATATCATCCTCCTTTTCCTGTAGGAAACAACAGAGGGAAACAACGAGCTTCCAAGCTTTTTTCTCATACACTAATGGGACTTCCTTTAGCTTATTTCATTTGAAATAACTCTATAGCATTCCCCATCATTTCTTTGGAATGCAATGGATGAACACTGTAATGTTCCTAGATTTCTTCAGGTCTCGACACATAGCCTTTTTCAATACAACACTTCCCTTTATTCCTCTCTGTAAATCAGAAGGAGTCAATTTTCCTGTCTTAGGCTCCATAAGGACAATAGCCTGAAATGGATGCACACATTGAATAAGAATAGACTCATAGGTATTTAAATCCATCAGTTCAGAAGGAATATTTACCAACTCAAGATTATTATGCACAGCTCTAGCAGGTATTTTGTTCTCTTCTAATTTGGTATAACAATATTTACAAATACGCTGATCAGAACGCAAATCAAAACAATTCTCTACCAACAAATAAGTTGTAAAATCCTTCCACTCGTTATTATTTTCCTTTTCACTTTTTAAATACAGATCAACAGTCCTGGTCTGGTTTTTATAATGAACTCATTGACAACAGATACAAGAATAATTTGGCCTTTCACCTGAAATCACCTTAAACTGTATAATTTCTTGTTCAAAATTTTCTACACTGCACTGTCCTACATTCTCTTCCACATTTTGTTCTATTAATCTCTCACTTTCTGCACTGTCTTCCTGAGGACCAAAGTAACTAATCTCAATTTCATCACAAACATTTGTTACGTCTGATACAGATCCATGCAAAACAGCACTGTTCAACTTTTTTAACATTAGTGCTGGACTTTTCGCGTAATACAATGTTCTGACTAATTTCCTCATCTGAGTATGATGAACTGCTAACATCCTGAAATGGTGGATAACACTTCAACATACTTTTTTAGAAACACAAGGTAGAGTATGATCTTGTAAACCAGTATTTTCTCTAGTCCTTGTAACATCTTAATATTTTGTTTAACACTTTTCTTGGTGTAATTACGTAAGAAATTGTGTAAAAAATCAATAGATTCTTGCCGGACACTGCAAATACTACTACAATTCCAAGTGTACACTGGAGCTTTAGGACGTCTCCCTAAAACTTCAGCAGCTAACACCTCTTCTGCATTTGTAGGAACAATTTACTCTTTCTCAATAGGACAACCATTTCTAACCTCATAAGCACGGCCAGTAGTGTCAACTGCATGCAACAAATCATTACTCTGAAGATAACTTTCTTCATTAAAAAAAGGCTCAGAAGTTGAAGTATGTTTCCATTCACCCAAAAAAAACTCACAAAAATTACTTCTGTTAATTAGTCTTCTCCGCCTACATTTGCTCTTCATTAAATGGATTGGTTTATCTAGTGATCTAATTCTATTGATTACTAATATAAACAGTTTTCTTTTCAATTCGAAAGCTTTCTCAACTACATTTTCTATAGCTTTTTTCTTCTTATAAAATACTGTTTTTTTCTCATATACCTTAATTTCTTTTATTAAATTTGATATCAATCTGTTATAAAACATTTTCTTCCTAATTTCAATGAATTTTTTTTCCTTGTACTATACACAGTTTTGACTGCACTTTATTTTCCATTATTCTTTTCTTTATTAGTAGTTTTTTTTTCGTTTCTGATACACTAAGGACATGTTTTGTTTCTGTTTGTTAAGACATCTCTCTTCATGTAAATCTTCTTGGTGAGTTCTCTTTAAATACACACTTTTCTTTCGTTGCTTCGTCTGTTGGTACTTCGTTGGCATGATGCAGTACTTTTAGTATCGATAAACACAACCTATATTAAAAAAATATATGTAACAGTACAAAAAAAAATTATGAAATATTCTATTATATTACTACAAGAAGAGAGGGAGGAGTATGAGGACAAAGCTCGGAGTATAAAAATATGAGGACTTACTACAAAAGAACAAGGAGTATGAAGCAAGGAAAATTTAATAAAAAATGAGAGTATAAATAGTCAGTACAATATAACGGAATATAGAAACAGCCTTGGCCCGTGTGGCAAGGGGGCAGGCAGGCGGGGCAGAGGAGGGGCAGGGTGAAGAGTGATAAACAACAGAATCTGGGGGCATATTACCAACAAGTAGCGATATTTATCTCTAAATAGGGTTAGCAATGATTTTTTTTATCGCTGCCTATTGCTGGATATGTTAGCGGAGAAAACATGCTATTAGTAAAATTTTTCTGCATTGTGGTAAAATGTCCAGCGATAGCGGCCAAATGCGTGAATATCGTTGAGAATACAGGGATATTCATGCATTAGAGACAAAATGGTCTTAGCCATGTTATCTACTTGCCATTAGATAACATGGCTAAGAACTGGTCTGGGGAGGGGTTAATATTTGGAGATAATCGCGGTCAACGCAAATATTTCTAACGGTACGCCTGCCTTGCTAATAGGCGAAAGCGACGTTAGCGACTACTTTCAGTCGCTAACAGGTTGGGTACGTCCACTTTGCACGTCATTAGAGATAAACATCGCTGACATGCAAAGCGGGCCCAAAACTGCTCTCTAGCGCGTAAAAGCTGTCGCTAACATCAGTTAGCGACTGGTTGCTAATAGGATGATACAATTGTCACCGCTTAGCGGCTGAAAATGTACGGTAAATCGATGATAATTGCCTATCGCCCCGCTTGGTAATAGGCCACCTCGATCATTGCAGGTAAGTAAACAATTAAATTAATAAAATGAATTTCGGGACATATTATCAACAAAAGGCGATAGATTATTGTCGTTTTTATCGGCAGGAAAATGCTGATAAAGCGACGATAATGAGCTTGATAATATGCCTTGACAATTCTCATACCAGGCCAGGTTAACACTAGAACTTGGGCATCTATAGCAATTTACAAGAAGCTATTATCAAGCCAGTTTTCGCCGTTTTATCAGTTTACTGTGCATAAAACGTCGGTTATTTTAACACTGGTTCTTAATAAAATGCCCGTCAGTGCCATATTATCAGTAAAGGGCGATACATTATCGCCGGTTTTACCTGCAGGAAACTGGCACTAAAGCGGCGATAATTGTGTCAATAGTATATCCTTGTAAATTTCCATAGAAGCCCAGGTTAACATCATAACCTGGGTTTCTATGGGAATTCACAAGGATATATTATCAAGACCATTGTCACTGCTTTACCGGCAGTTTCCTGTCGATAAGAGTGGCGATAATGTATCGTCCTTTAATGATAATATGGCTTATAATCCCTTAATGTACAGAGGCACAAAATGATATTAAAGAAAAAAACATAACAGCATGCATTATAGCAAAACAGGTTTACTACCGTATTTTCCGGCGTATAAGACGACCCGGCGTATAAGACGACCCCCTACTTTTCATTAAAAAAATTAGGTTTTGTGATATATTCGCCGTATAAGACGACCCGTGATTTTAGCCCTCCTCCGTGACATAAAGTGTAAAGACTGTCCATCCGATCCTAAAAAGAACGCAGTGTCTTGGTGATTTAACAGGAATGTACTGTTAGTAACTGCAGCAAAACATGACGTTGCTGTATTGCCGGCGGGAAAATATCACAGTCCCCTTTCTATGGCCATTAACTGACGCTCCTCTGCTTCCGATGACCGCGAGATTTCTGGTCACATCGGAAGGAGAGAGACGCCAGGACATGCTGCTGCATCCCCCCACCCTCCCACGAGCAGGGCGCCCGAATTCCTCCCCACTGGAGCTGCTGCGCTGCCATCACACCGACGCGGAGGCTCGAGGCATGCTCACAGGCTCGGTGCCCTTCTGTATACCGACCTGGGTCACGCCAGATCAGGACATGCTGCTGCATCCCCCCACCCTCCCACGAGCAGGGCGCCCGAATTCCTCCCCACTGGAGCTGCTGCGCTGCCATCACACCGACGCGGAGGCTCGAGGCATGCTCACAGGCTCGGTATACCGACCTGGGTCGTGAAGGCGGAGCGGCACGACTACAATAGCCGGTAAGGACTACAGCAGGCGGGCATAGGCAAGGTTGGTGAAGCAGTAAAATTTAGTTACCGGCGTATAAGACGACCCCCGACTTTCGAGCCCATTTTAAAGGGTTAAAAAGTCGTCTTATACGCCGGAAAATACGGTACTAGAAAATGTTTAACAACGGACAAATATAGGAGCAGATTATCAATGCAGGCGATAATATTATGAACACTTTATCAGCAGTTTCTTGCCGATAAAGTGACGATAATTGTATCGCCGAGTCTTGATAATATACCTTATAATTCGTTAATGTACAAAGATACACCGCACAGATGCACTCCCATACAACTTTTCAACTCACCTTTCAAATTGAATTCTAGATTAACAACAATACCACTCACACAGTGGATATTCTTCTACAAAATCTCTGGAGTTCAGTGTTTGCAGCACAGCCATCAAATGGAACATTTTCCCTCTTATTTTACGCATACATACATATAAATACCCAATTAAAATCGTGTTCACATTAATTCAAAAGAAAACACACATTTCGATTGGTTTAACATTCCAAAGATTTCGAACTAATAGAACTTTCAACCCTTCCCCCGTTCCACAATCTGCCAGTTACCATATAAACACTTCAGGGAACACCTAACTCAGCACACAGGTGAAGATTTCATCATAGATTGTTGCAAATTAAAACAGCAAGTGTGCTTGACTAGAGAATATATCAGCTTATCTTATGTAACGTTCTTGTCTATCACTTTTTCTTAACCAATAAAAATATGGCTTTTAAATAAGAGGAACATGGAACCTAGTTTTCTGTAACGTGTTATAAAACAACTAATCATGTCTTTTCTTTTTTCAAAACTACATGTTGTCCACCATTCTAGAAAAATCTTACTTTTGAAACTAGCATTTCATTTACTGACCCCATCAGAGTGCATCCAGACTTCTCTTCAAAATGCTTACAGTGTTGATTGTGGTACACAGCTATATTTTCTGTAGTCAAAGGTACCCCGACGGAAAAGAATTCACAAGGACCTAGGTTTACCAAATGTAGACATTAAATGGATTGGACAGAGAGGACTAAAGTTGCATCACTTGATGCCATTGGTGAAATCCTTTATGCATCTCCAACACCCTCACCTCATAATTGTGCACTGTGGTGGCAATGACCTAGGCACTTTGACTGGGGTAGCTTTGGAAATGCTCATGAAGGACACCTTTGCGCAATTGATAACACTGTCCCCGAAAACTGTCTTTGTATATTCTAATATATGCCAAAGGCAGAGATGGGAACGGTCCAACCACTATTGTCCACAGTTTAAAAAAGCTAGGAGACATGTGAATAAATCTGTTTCTGCTTTTCTCCGAGACTACCGAATGGGGTCCGTTTACAACAATAATCTGCATTTCAATATGCATGGCATCTATAGAAGAGATGGTGTACATTTTACAGATGAGGGAAACAGAGTCTTCCTCATAAACTTAAGACTCTGCATTGGTACTTAATTGTAGGTACTAAAATCTCGCAAAAAACACAACGGCTCTTTTTAGAGCCACACAACAAATACACTTCATAAATATCTAAAATTATTTTTAGTTTTCTTGGTTATGTACGCGTACGTGATGACTTTCAACATTACAGTTGTACGTTGTCCATACGTGGTTGGTACAATAAATATACCCCTGAGCAACACTATATGTTGAGAATGTTTCTATTGTGCTCTCTTTCCTTATTTGTCAAGTTTGTTTTACTGTTTCCTTGTGACTCGACTACCGTGACAAATAAGAGGGCTTGCAACACTTCCTGGTTTGGATTATTGACAGCCAATCAGCATGCAGCTCCTGCTCGTAATTGTACGCGTACGTTGTGATAATTTTTTTTTTTTTTAAATAGAGCCTAAACATGCATGTACGCTCCCTAACCACGGGTGATCGTCCCCACGAAGCCATTAGCATGCATTTCGGGTCATATTATCAACAAAATGAGAAGGATTATCGCCGCTTTATCAGCACTTTCCTGCTGTGAAAAGTGAGGATAATGTGTCGTCTTTTGTTGATATCGCGTTTTGTTGATAATATGGCCTGAAATAAGTTTTATTAATGTAATTGTTTATTTACCTGCAATCAGGCAAATTCCATTGTTTATCACTCCCCACCCTGCTCCTCCCCTGTCCCACCGCAACTCCCTCCACGGGCCGCGGGTGAAAGACGCGGTAGTGATCTAGTCATTTCCCACAGAGTTGAGGGGAATCCTTCATGAGGCGCACACTCACTAACGAATGTGCACTTCACCGAAGACATTTTGGACTTCAGACCCGTTTTGAATTGGTCCTTAGACATTCCTGAAGAGAAAGTGCAAATATTTCTGTGAGAGTTAAAGATCGGTGTTTGACAAGTTAGTGAGTAAGTAAAGTTACCTGACATTATAGACAATATTGAATGTAGTGAGTCGATGTATTTTCTCTAACTTAAAAAAAGAATCAATAAAATTTGTGAGAAGCAAGGTCTTAAGGGAAAAGAACACATTGAGTTAGGAATAGAAGAAAGAGTTTTGAATTAAGAAGGAACATTAATGAAAAACAGAAGATATTGAAGGATTGACAGAATAGATAACAAGCAACTGCATAAAGAAAAGTTAGTAGAAGAACACAAGGACATTTATAATATAACAATTTGACAATAAATTGAGAGGCCTAGGTTAATGAATGTTACATAATTATAGGTTAAAAGCAGAGAGAAAAATAAAGAACTGTAGGCTACAAGGTTGCAGATAAATACTAGAGGAGAGGCTCGTTCGAAATTGGAAGGGGTAGGTGATTAGTAGGGTTAGACTAAGTTATAGATGAGGAATAGAGATAGAGTAAAAAGTAGTGTGATAATGATGTCTAAATATACACAGATACACAGTATTATTCTGGACAATGAATACTATCTTTTCCATTTTAGTAAAACACCTTTACTATTTTGGAAAGGGTAAGGTGAATAGACATATTCTACATTTTTTAGTAGTGTATTTTACTATACCAGCCTGAGTCTTTTCCCATAGTCATAAGGAATGATTGCTTTCAAAATTTAAGAAAAGCTAAGAACAGGATATCCTTATAAGTAATTATAGTTGTATAATTTTGCAAAGGAGTACAACTGTTCTAATGGAATGTTAATAGATAATTGTATTTATATAGTATTTTTTGTAGGCCAAAATAGGTGAAAACTGTAGTTTTGTATTACATATTACGAAAAGTGATAAAATTAACTGTTTATATTTTTATATAAGGAGCAGGAACAGAAAGTAAAAATTATGGAAAGAGAACAGCCTCATACTCAGGAGATTTTGATTATTATTTTGAGTATAATTGAAGAACTAATGGTATCAGTCACAGGCAATGAGTTAGTGCTGCAGACATCAATTGTGATTTTGAAGACAAAAGCTTTGATGCAGATTTTGTTGATGTTTAAAATTATGTTGAAATTTTAGAACACATTAAATCAGAACCTGCTGACGAGGAAATGGATCTGAATTACATAGCTGATGAAGTTGTATTGGAATGTCTGTTAAATTATGAGATGTTATAAGGATAAATTTATTGTTGAAAAATAATAAAGGTTTGAGCACTATCTACTAATGTATTTATTCTAGTAAAAGTGAAGCAGTTATAAATTCAATAATATATTCTTTTAATGTTTGTATTGATTTAAAATATACAAAGTGAGTTTGAGGGTATTTAATGCTTAAAATCCGTATGGAGTTCAAATGCAGTCTTGTATGCACTTGCAAACTTGTGTTTCATGCTTTCAATTCCCCAGTCTGTATCTTTAGACTTCTACCCAACACCGTGACACTGCTGTTTTAGTATTGTAGTGAGCCACTCAGCATTATGTTCTTTTTGATTGTACGGGGGTAAAACTGAAGCTGTAATACATTTTGGGAGGGACTTTGTTTGCAGAAGTGTAATGATGCAGTCAGTATCTAGATATTCTTGGATTAAAAGAGGCCTTAGTGCATAGGTTGTTTCAAAGCTCTATGGATTGTGGATGCACTGTTCTATGTACCAGCAAACTTATGTTTTATACGTTCAATTCCACAATGTGTATCGTAATACTTCCAACAAACATTCTCACACTACTGTTTCAATATTGTAGTGAGCCATTCAGCAGTATGTGTTTATCTGTATACTGTGGTACAACTGAGGCTGTTATCAATTCAATCAGGTTCTTTCCTTGCAGTTTTGTAATCATTCACTCACTATCTAAGTACTCATGCTTTAAAATAGGCTTTAGGGGATAAACTGCTTCAAAACCCTTATAGACCATGTATGTAGTGTTCTATTTACTTGCAAATTTGTGTTTTATACGTTCAATTTACTAGTTTGTATTGTTACACTTGCAGCAAACACTCTGTTACTGTTGTTTTAGTTTTGTAGTGACTCATTCATTGGTATGTAGTAATCTTATCACTACATTAAAACAGTAATGGGCACATATACAATAACTGGCATATCCCCATGAATATGTCATTTATTGTGCTCCGTGACACCACCACCATGGATCCGCCGTATTTACAATGCAGTGTACCATGGGACAAAAATGGCACATATATGTGATGTATCGGTGCTGTAAAGGTGGTGCATTGTTTGAGTTATGTTGGAAGTGCTACATATCTCCAGCAATGGTTTGGGGGCCCTTTGCTCAGACTGCTGTGTCAATCTTTACACCTGCTTCAAGGTAGTGCAGGGTTTTGACACAGCATTAGTGAAAAAGTGACAAAGTGTAATTTTGTATATTGTAGTCAGCCACTTTTAGGAGGTGTTTCTGTGCAGGAACGCCCCCCTATGTAGGAATGTGTCATTCTGGTACAGGGATTTAGAATGGGACGAAGTTCCCAGATACGTCACATCAGAAAAGTGATGCAACGGTGGTGTGAAAGAGGCACAAGGGAGTTGTAAATCTGCCCCTAACAAACACTTACAAATTCACAGAGGCAGTTTCACCAGCAGTGCATTCTTTTTTAATTTACTTTTGTTATTATTTTTCATTAAAAATATGAAATGTAAGTTTAAAAATAAAATAAATATAAGCATTTCTAATAAAAATGTAGGAAATTACTATAAAAAGAAAGAAATATAATAATTAGTATATTTCAAAATTATCATTTACAAAACCTTTGAAATTCACTGAAAAAAACATCGGTTTCACACATGTTATAGTTAGGAATTAGCATTTAAAAAGCCGTAGAAATTCACTGAAAAAACCATAGGTGTCACACACGTTATAGTTAGGAATTAGAATTTAAAAAAAACTTAGAAATTTACTGAAAATAACATAGGTTTCACACATGTTATAGAACTGTTGGTGAATGAGTGGATGTGTATGTAGATTTTGGAATTACTGAAGCGGTTGTTCTAACTAGTATTGTTATCTCCATTTTTTTGAAAATTTTAGTTTCTATTTTTGAATGTGTGTATCAAAGGTTATATTAGGGTAAGAGGAGGTGTGCCACTCTTTCACAAGGATGAGGTCATCAGTGATGACATCAGTGATGTCATTTTAGATGTCATCAGTGATGTCATGAGTGATGTAGTATGTGACGTCATCAGCAGTGCACTTGGGGCGCACAAGTTATAGTTAGCTGAACTAACAATAACGAGGGAATTTCAATGGTTTTGTATGAGAGAAATGTTCAGCTAACTATAACATGGGTGAAACTTATGGTTTTTTTCAGTGAATTTCTAAGGTTTTTTTAAATGCTAATTCCTAACTATAACGTGTGTGAAACCTATGTTTTTTTCAGTGAATATATATTACCTACTGGCGGTAGGCAGTAGGTATATATAGTTAAGACCTAGTTTCCATAGGAAATCCCCAATATTCTATTGGGAATACCTTTGGCGCTGGTTGATGAATCTTCGCAAATTTCTCAAAGAAGATGGCTCGCTCCGCTCCTCTCCTTCCCTGAAAGTTTGGGGGGATTAGTCAAGTGGGGGCTGAGAAAAAAGGGGGGTCCCAAAACGTGTTTTCCCCATGTTAATTTCCATAGGACCTTTAGACACGCCTACAGCTTGAACCGCTGAAGGGAATTACACCAAACTTGTCAAAATGGTAGTGTCTGGTACGCAGATCACGCTTTTGGTAAAATAGTGTAAATCCCTCCAGTGGTTCCTGAGAAAAAAAAAAGAGAAAACAATTATATATCTGTAAGCGCGCACTGTGCGCGCACCCCGTGATTTTTCGAAAAAAAATTGGGGGGGGGGGGGCTTGTGGGGCTTCTCTCTTTTATTTTAGTCTGTTTTATTTCAATTTCGAGGGTGCCCACCCCTCGTTTTACCCCAGAGATCACCGCCGCAGCCCGAGCCGCCTCATGATGGCCGCTGCCTGGTTGTGGGCGGGGCCGGGAGGACTTGGTTTTCGCTTCCCCCTGCCTGGGGGAAGCCTTCGATGTGTCCGCCCGGTCTCCAGTGCCGAGGGGGAGACCGGATGATGCTGCCAGCTGGTGCGGGGCTCCCGTGTGCTGAGGGAGCCCCGGGAAAATAGGAGACGCGAGGAGGCAGCAGGCAAGCATTTTCGTAGCTTTTCCTTTCTGCTACGGATCACAAACAATACGTTCTCCCCTCGGAGTAGGTTGGGAATTGTAAAGAAACATCTTTGCTTCAAAACGGAAATAGCCAAGGGCAGTTTAAAGCAGCAAGGAGGAAGGGAGACCTGGTGCCAACGCGCAGTGGAAATTTGCATATTTGTAGTTTTTAGGGCTCAGAAATGGCATATGATTTATAGAAGCTGTCAGGGGAAGGTGTTATGCTTGGTACACTTGTATAACTTGCCTGGAACACACCGTGCCACAAAATAGGCTTTTATTACACGTACTAGTTTTTAAGGCAAAACTAAATCACATTACACGTTGTATAGCGTTCAATGTTTTTTAACCTTCAAAATGCATAAAATCAGTACCTAAAAATGACTTGTGTCTTTAACCCAGTTTTTCTTCTGTCAAAGGGTACAGCAGCATTAGTATACCTGCAGGAGTTATATTGTTTGTGCATAACAAAAGGAACGCTGTGCATTCCATGGCACTGTTTGGATGCAGGCATCGCTCCCGAAAGCATGCAGACGTTAACTGCATCCCCTGCTGTACCTGTAACAATTTAATTGTATAAGTCAGCCCAGTCAAGCATCCCCGACTCATGACTGGGAGACATGAAATTCATTGTCATTATTGTCCCTGTCATTTCGGATCATTATATCCTGCTGCTGAATTTTCCTCACTTCAGTGCGTTTTTACCTCCAGGAACCAGGGATTATGGCAGAGGTTGGGGCGGGGGCAAAACTGTGAACTACATTTACCTCAGGGGAGCCACAGCTTAGATTGGCTTTGCTCTCTGACTTGCTGGATTCATCTATTCGTAAACTGTGAGAAGTAGGTTGGAAATGATAAAACATTCGTGATTCTATGTTTTGTTGAAGACCGAAATAGTCTTTTTTTTGCCTGCAAATAAATTTTGCTTTCCTTTCCGCACGTTTGGTTGTGAAATTGCATTTTATCGGGCAAATATACTACCAGACTTTCACTAAATCCACAAACACACAAGCTGTCACACTGTAGAAGTAATAATACGCTAGTTTGCTTCAGCTGGAGGAAAACCAGTGCGTGTAAATAGAGCTGGATATCAGTAGCTGACTGAATCTGTTTTTGTTGTTGGTGGGCGAATGGCTTACTGTTGACAGGCAAGCATAGTTTTTGGGGTGTTCATGGCGGACTGTGTAAAGGCGAGCATATTTTTTGGTGAGTGAATGGCGTACTGTTTAAAGGCGAGCATATTTTTATTGTGGGAGACTTGCGTACTGTTTACTGACAGCTTAGTATTTCGTGGGTGAATTACACGAAAGGTAGTCAGTCACCTCTCATGACAGGGAGTCCAGCTTCACCTGAGGGGGTGAAGGGGGGTGACACGCCATTAACCCACTGTGGAATGAGGCGTCATTGATAATAAAGCAGTTTACTTTATTTTATGGGATTGGATGAGCCATTCGTGGGGGTAGTGTCACTGGCAGAGGCAGGGTTCTTACGTCACCCAGGCCCATGCACGAGTAGCTAGTCCAGTCCACGTTTTCTCTTTGCATTTTAGGACATGTAATAGTCCAATTTTTCAACGAGATCGCTAGGGCTACAATCTGATAATGCAGGAACTGGGTGAACAGCTCGCACCTGGACCTAGGACATTTTAGAACGACCTGTTGGTAAAATTAAATAAAAGACAAAGTTGGCTAATATTGCCATTGTATCGCTGCATTGCTCCAGATACTGGGCAGACAGTGTGGTTTCTATTTCTAAATCGCTTTTATCTGGGTGTCTTATTCCAGTGAGTTCATTTGAAAAACATTTCTTCAGAAAATGCCGAAGGGCACATGTTTGTAAAGGCAAGTCCCATGTATGGATATATAGCACGGCTGCCGCCAAGCATGGAATGTGTGCGGTGGCGCTGTGGCTGACAAATGTATTTCCTTCCGTGGTGACAGAAAACGAATGCTTTGTTCTGTTTTGCCCTTTGCGTCTAATGTATGTAACCCCCAACCAATGTTATGTTTTTTCACAACTTTCAAAAAACCTGCAAGTTCCAGAACAAGTAACTTGCGCAAACGTGTAGCCCTCTTGGGCGGCCGATAAAGTGTTAACTGCTGCTGAAAGCGCCTCTTAGCGCTCGCAGGTGTGAAGGTCGCTATCGGAATTAGTAACCGCTTAGAAAAGAAACTGGTGGAGTCTCCGAGTGAAAAGAAATGGTTTCCATCAGTCTTGATGTCACGCATTTCAACCTTCAAATAGCCAAAGTGTTACAGTAGACCTCAGAGTCACCTGCAGATGATTGGTGATCGATTCGTGTGAATAGGTATGTAAGTAAGTTACGGGCCAGGGGACCCATAACAAAAACATGCAGATTAACTCCCCTTGGGGAGCGGGCGGGCCCGTACAGTGCGGGTGCCAGAAACTCCGACGGCTCTCTTGGGATGTGTAAATGTATTACATTGCATCGAAGGGCCGTGTATGAAAGTTTCTTCTTCACAGCTTTTGGGCAGGGGGGAATGGCGTCCACCCGGTAAAATAAGTGGGGGGACACCGTCCACCCTTGTGGTACCCCGAATCGAGCCCTGCCCCTCTCACAGTGCTGCCTCCTCCTACTGGCCGCAGTGGAGTTATCCTCGCCCATTGTTGTTGTTCCCTCCAGGGCTCCCATGACTGACACAGGAAAAAAAACGGGCTTGCAACCAGCTCCTTCGAAGTATGACACAGCAATGGTGCAATAACTTTAAACAAAAAATAATTTCTATTCCATTAGAATACGATAAATTACAACAATCTAAATGCATTAAACTGTCTCATCATTCACACAGATGCCAAGGGAAGTAAAATTAATATTAGACACCCTCTGTCTGCAATCGCAGAGCAGGATTGGCATCTTGTCTACCCTCACTCCTGCATTCTGTTTGCTGCCGAGAGATAATGAATGCCCACTTGAGAGCTGTCTTAGGCTGTGTGTTTCACCATTTGTAGAAGCTCTCTACCAAGTGTGTAGATGAAAACTGACGTTTTTCACGCTAAACTGTTTACATATAAAGTCTCTCTCGCACCAACTCGTTCATATAATGGGAAGTTGCTAATGAAACCTTTCTATGAGTAAAGACAATTTAGAATTACTTAATTCATACAAGCGTAACGGTTTCATTATGAAAAAGGAGAGCTGTTAGTTATATGACACAACAGACAATGATTCTATAAAAGTTGCTTTTTGATTGTTTTCCTTATTGATGCAAGTTTTGTTATGTTACAAAGCTAACAATCTAGTATAATTGAATTCGTATTTGAACATTTATGTAGTCCCGATCCATATTTAAGTCATCTTCAATTTTTATGAGTGGCAAGATCTGTCAGTTTCCCACTGTTTTTCTTTATGCAGGTTGTGGGCTGGGGGTCTACCGTCACAGCCAAGAAGGCAGTGTCTGTTTTAACCCTGGATATTGTGATTGCATAGACTGGGACCAGCCTGAGGCAGCAGGCATTTTTCCCAGCACTTACAGTAATTCATAGTAAGTCAAAGACTTGCTAGAGAGAGATCAGTGTTTTTTCTCGTGCCAGTTTTGAGCTGATTTATCATATAGTAGTGCAGAGGGCTAACATGTCTTCAGCAAAGAACCAAACTGCATTTTATGTAGATAGCTCAGTGAGTTATAAGTTTTGCCACAGAGAACCTTTTGTTTCTTATGGTTCAGCTGCACCTGCAGCTGAGTTGGGGTAGGGGATGCTTTGCTTAGACATAACTTATTGGTGTAAAAGCTCCTGCTGAAGAGTTACTTGCGGGTCCAGCAGTTTTTCCACAACAATAAAAACATCAAAGTTAACTTATAAATAATGTTCCTTTTGGAGAGAGATCAGAGTTTTGGCTAGTAGCAGTTTTTAATGACCATAAAGTAGCGCAGAGGGTTAAAATGCATGCTGCAAAGATCAGGTGCTTTGCACCAGTTTCAAGATCTTCTTAGGGTTTCTCGTTGCTCAAGTGGGTGTAATTTCCGATATGTTTCTTTTTCCATGTACTGCATTGCTTGATTTTGCTCACAGGGGTGCAGGAGAAGTGATAGGAGGAAGCAGTCCATTAGCGCTCTGCGCAGAAGGAGTAGCACACAGCATTTACAGTGTTTCCCTTTGGGATAGTTAGTAATTATGGGGGGGAGGGGCAAGTTAGCTGAGTGGGTTGTGCAGGTGACTGCAGTTGGGTGACACGTGGGTTATACCGGATGTGCCCAGTGCAAGGACCCTGGGGGCGGTGCTCGCGTCAGTGAGGCGCTCTGCTCTTCCCTGGGGTGCTCACAGGTACAGAATGGTTTCGTCTGCACTCAATGCGAGTTTGTGAACATCTGGTAAAAACAAAAGAAGGTTGTAAAACTGAGTGGTGGGCGCTGTGGTGATCCCAGAATGATGTCATTTTGTGAATGACTGAGCATATTTTCACCAGGACTTTGTGAGAAAAACAACATTGTCAACCCATTGCTAGTAATTTAATAGAAATCAAGCTAAGCACCACTGATAGAGGTGAATCAACCAATACTCCGGACCAGGGCCCCATAGCACGGTACATAGAGATGGGGCACCCCTTTATGTATGTATATATATATTCACTGAAAAAAACATAGGTTTTAGGCTCTATATAGTTAGGAATTAGCATTTAAAAAACCTTTGAAATTCACTGAAAAAACCATAGGTTTTAGGCCTTATATAGTTAGGAATTAGCATTTCAAAAACCTTGAAAATTCACTGAAAAAACCATAGGTTTCAGGCCTTCTATAGTTAGGAATTAACATATAAAAAACCATTGAAATTCCTCCTATATAGTTAGTTGGACTGACTATATATGGCGCACCGGCAATCCACTGCTGATGATGTCACATATTACATCATTCATGACATGGTCAGTGACATCACTGATGACATCACTGATGACATCTCAAATGACATCACTGATGACATCACTGATGACATCTCATTTGACATTACTGATGACATCACTGATTACATCATTCATGTGACAATACAATGCACCTCCTCACACTCTAATATAACCTTTGATAGACCCAGTGTTAAATACAGACTACCATTCTTGAAACTATTGACACACCAATACCAGTTACTACATAGGCACTCACTGATTCCTAGGTCTATTCACACATCCACTCATTCACCCATACAATCACTCATACATACAGTCACTCATCAATGCAACACTATCATATGCACTCATACACCTATGCAGACACTCACACACTACCACTCATCCATGGAGTTACTCACACACCTAGTCAGTCATGAAAGAATAAATCACACTTCCATTTCCTCATCTATATAGTTATACACACAACACCTTACTCATTCAAACATATACTAACACATACTTACTCTGTTATACAATCACTGATACAAGTACACATTGATCTGCACAGTCACACACCTCCCAGCCAGCCACACACACACTCAGTCTCCCATACAAATATTTGGGCAACCAATCAATAACCCATATAGCCACTCATATAGCTACTGATCAACGCATGCAGCAGCTTACACGTCAACAGACATTCGGATGCACACATTCACAGTTTAGTCACTAACCTATGCATTCAGTAAGACACATTTAATCACTCATTCATACAGTCAGTCACGCACCTACTAAATCCTTCATCCAGACACTTATACATCCACTCATTCTTCATTATGTAAAACATATTTAAACTTTACAGAAACATATAGTCACTGGATGATGTCATCAGTGATGTCATCACTGATGTCATTTGAGATGTCATCAGTGATGTCATCAGTGATGTCACTGACCATGTCATGAATGATGTAATATGTGACATCATCAGCAGTGGATTGCGGGTGCGCCATATATAGTCAGTCCAACTAACTATATAGGAGGAATTTCAATGGTTTTTTATATGTTAATTCCTAACTATATAAGGCCTGAAACCTATGGTTTTTTCAATGAATTTTCAAGGTTTTTTTAAATGCTAATTCCTAACTATATAAGGCCTAAAACCTATGGTTTTTTCAGTGAATATATATATATATATATATCTCCAACACAAGTTCCAAAAATGATGGCACTCCACTCAGGGAAGTTTTCAAAGGGTTTTATTCAACAACTGTGATCGCCTACGCGTTTCGAACGTAGCATTCTTGATCACAGCAAGTTATCAGACAATGAATCCCTTTTCCCTTTCGCATTAAATACACATGTTGCACATATTGCATTATGGGCTTTGTAGTTAAATTGGTTTCATTTAACATACAGGTATTTTTACATTTCCTTCATGTATCATTTTATGCGCTGCCATTTAACCATATGTGTTTGGCTAGTAAAATGTGAAGATGAGCGTTCGACGGACTAAGTGCCTTATCCAATCTATGCAAATGTTGTCTTTGTGTTGCAAGTGTGTGTAAGTGAGATAAATCTGCTGCTTCCAGTTTTTGTGTGGTAATGCGGTGTTGGGCGCTCCCTGTGCGGCTATGTGTTTGCTAGCCATGTTTAGATGTGGACTGTGGTTTGGTGTTGAATGACTGACTGTTGTGAGGTTGCACAAAAAAGAGGGGGAGGGCTCTATGGTTCCTGGGCTGAGTGCCCTTGCCACCGCAATCATCTACCACAAGTAGCTGGAATTATGCTTAACTGTGTGTGCTTTGGTTCACAATCTCGGTGCTAACAGTGGATATTTACAATCACGATTCAAATTCTCAATAGTCAAAAAAAGTTTTAGGAAACAATGTTCTTTTATAATTATAGATGTATATGTAATTCAGCATCTGTGTTCGGTCCCAAGGGCTGCATGGTTTTAAATCTCATGATTAATTTGGACTCAAGCCGTCTCAATTTTAATTTCCTGTCCCCGCCACCTTCATGTGGAGGTATCGCGGCTAGTCCTGAGTATGACATGTTCAGCCATGTGTGGCCCGAATGACTTTTCAAGTGTTTTGCCATGGCATAGGAGAAGTCTTTTTTCTGTATGGCACATGCGTGTTCAAGAATGCGTTTTTTCAAAGGGCACGTCGTGCTACCAATGTATCTATTACCACAGTTGCATTGAAGCAAGTGTACTATGAATGGTGTTTCACATGTTATTGTTTGTTTTACTTCGAAGTTCTTCCCAGACGGATCGGGATATGTTTGTCAGGATTTTACCGATTTTGCATGCCTTTCATATTAGGCATTTGGTGAATCCTCCTTGTTTTGTATCGAACCAAGAGGGATTTTTTCTGAGTTCAAAGTGGCTATGTACCAGGTGATCTGACAAATTGGGCGCTCTTTTGTAGGTGATCGACGGTCGTTCTCCTATATCATTTCCAATGTCAATGTCCTTTTTTAGTACATGCCAGTACTTTGTCATTACTTTTTGTATTTTGTATCTTTCCTTCGTGTATCTGATTATCATTCTGGGATATTCCTCTGTTGTTGTTTCCTCCATCGTAGTAGTGCTTTGAGTCATTTGTTCATTCGTGCTTTTCATTTTGTAAAGTAAAGTTTTTTTCTTAGATATTAACATTTCATCTCTGTTCCTGTCTCTGGCTGCTTTTTCTCCTCTGATTATGTCTGTATTCTTATATCCTCTCTGTTGGAATCGGATTTTAGTGTCTTCAAACTTCCGTTCCATTTCGTTCGCTTCAGAGCAATTGCTCTTCATCCTAAGTAGCTCCCCGTATGGTATACTTTTCTTGAGGCTCTTAGGATGAAAGCTCTGTCAGTGAAGCAGACTATTTGTAGCTGTCTTTTTACGGTGGACTGTTGTCTTTAGTCTGTTGTTTTTCACGTAGATTTTGGTATCCAAGAATTCAATTTCTCGTGGGCTGATGTTGTAGGTAAATTTTAGTCCCACTGTATTGTTATTTAGAATTTTGAAGAAAGTTTTGAATTCTTGTTCAGTGCCCTTCTAAAGCAGGAAGAGGTCATCTATGAAGCAGAGCCACAACGCTACATTTGCCATGTATTGGTCGTTTTCTTCTCCCCAAGCCACGCACCTCTCCCACCACCCCATCATCAGATTAGCGTAGCTAGGGGAGAAGGAAACTCCCATGGCTGTACTGCAGCGTTGAGCATACACTTTTTTGTTGAATAAGAAGATATTGTTGTACAGATAGAGTGTTATCATCTGTATTAACATTTTGGAATGTTCGTATTGGTTCACGGGTCTTTGTTGGAGAAAGTATTGGATTGCTTGCAAACCAGTCTCATGATTGATCGAAGTGTACAATGAAACGACATCGATCGTTATTAATAGATAGTTAGGCTGCCATTCAGTATTTGAAAGAATTCGCAAGAAATCTCCAGTGTCTCTTATGTAGGATGTTAGAGTAGGCACTATAGGGGCAATGAAATTGTCCACATATATTGACACATTCTCGTACAGGCTACCACAACTTGAAATTATGGGTCTCCCTGGTGGTTTGTTTAGTGTTTTATGTACTTTTGGGAGAAAGTATATAGTTGGTGTAGTTGGATTCTCTACCATCAAAAATCTTGTTTCTTGTTCCGTGATTAGGCCTGATTTCTTCCAAGTTTCCAGTTTGTTTCTCAGATCAAGTACTAACTCCTTTGTCGGGTTCTTTTCAAGTACTGTGTATTTTGAGGTGTCCTCCAGTTGTCTCATTGCCTCTTCTATGTAGTCTTGTTTTTCTAGAATAACAATGTTTCCACCTTTATCAGCGGGTTTGATTTCAATGGTGTTATTGGACTTAAGAGATTGTATTGCCAAGCGTTCTTTTTTGGTTAAATTTTCAGTACCATTGTGATTGACATTTGTCATCTTGTCTAATTCCCCCAGTACTAGATCCTGGAAAATGTCTATTTTGTTGCCTGGATAAAGGGTCGGACAAAATTTAGACTGGGCCTTGAACGGTGTTTTAGAAGGTTTGTTTGTTAGTATGTCAATTTCTTGTAGGATTTGTGTGTCTCCAAGTTGTGTACTCGTAGTTTCATTCGCCAGTTCATATGCAACACGTAGTTGCGGAATTTCTCTTCTGTGGAATTGTACCTGATTTTGTATGTTGTCATCGTCTCTCATTGTTCCCACTGGTTTTGGGTACCTTTTGAAGTGTTTTTTTAGCTTCAATTTCCGTATATATTTACAGGTCAATTCTGGTATCAATATTTTCTTGGTGTATTTCAGGGCAGAAAGATAGTCCCTTGTTCAGGAGATTGTTTTCGCTTTTGGTTAGAGTGTATCTAGACAGGTTTATTGCCAGATCAGGAGGTTTTTTGTGTTGTTATTGCTGGAGGATGTTATTTTCTTACTATTGTTCTGTTTCTCAGATTGTACCCTCCGCTTTGACTTCCTGCTTCTCCTTGTTTTGCGGCCTGATTTTTTGGTTGGGGGAAGCTTCTCCCTCTTCCTCGGGTCCGATTGTACCCTCTTTTTTGGGCTGTTGCTTTTGGTGCTAGCTGTTCCATGTGGAGCAGCTGAAGTTCGTCTAAAAAACTGAACTTGCGATCTCCTTTTTGTCGCTGTTGTTGTTCATCTTCACTCCAGTCTGATTCTTCTTCACTGGCAGATTTTTCATTTGTTCCTGTTGAGGTTTGATTCCACTGTTTTTTGTAAATGTCATATTTTTTTGTGAAAGTTAGAATGGTGCCGAATTCATAATCATCCTCATCTCTCCTGAACTTGCGTTGTTTTCTGTTTTGGACTTCTTCTTCATGCTTGTCCAGGTTTTTTTCCATGTCTGCTCTCATTTTCTTTACGACTTCTGTGTCTTCTTTCAAATCCAATATTGCTTTTTCAATATCAGTGATGGCTGAATGTAATTTACTCACTTCTATCCGGGCATATTTTAATATTATGAGTAACATGTTTTTTGAGCATGCCATATTGTTTTTCCCCCATTCTTCCAGCATTTCTGGCTTAGTGTCTGGATGGTTCGGTAACGTGAAGGTTCGTAGCCCTCTTGGGACCATAGCGCATTCAACGTATTTTTCAAGAGTAATTATTTCCCATGAGCGCGATATTTTCTCCAGTTTGGCAAATAATTGTTTGATATTTTAAGATGTCGCTTGTGCACTCTTATTTACTTCCTCTCCACGTTTAGTGTCTGGTGGAGGTTTTTTGAACATGTTTTCCGCTTTAGATGCCTGTTTAGCGTTTCGCTCTTCCATTGTGCTGCCTTCTTAATCCATTGTTTGCACACGTTTGTATGTATTTGTTTCTGCACCACAGTTGTCTCACAAGCTGTTGCTTTCAATTTTTTTGATTTTTTGATTTAACGGGACAAGGGAGGTATTTGCCTGATTTAACGTGAAATGTCTTATTTCTTATTTCACTCTGAGTTTTTCTCCTTGGTCACAGTTTGTTTGTATCCCCGAATGAGGTGGCTGTGCTCAGATTTGTTCTGCTGAGTTTTCTAAATTTATGTACGGCTAATTATAGCCTCTGTATCTTTAGGACCACCTCGCTAACAACGCTTGTGCAGAACATTCACCTGCCTTCCGAATCTCTCTTACCTGGGAGACTCCCGTCCGTGTCCTCCGACCCAGCACGTCGGCGCTCAACCAGTCAGGTGGCAAGGCGGTTTGTTTTCTTTTTTCCTTCACTTTGTTTCGGTTTTGTGCGTTTGCTTCCTCGTACTCGATTTTGTTACGGTCTTCCACACTTTGGCACCGGTCAGCTGAGATAAGGATATTCCGGTTGTTTGTGGGTTGGCAAAGTAAGCGTTGGGCTCTCCCCTGTAATTTTAAACCACCTCGCAAATTGCCTCGTCGCAGGGGGAGCACTCAGGAGCTGGTGCCATCGCCAGGATCAAAGCAGTATTCCGTATTCAAATCTCCAACACAAGTTCCAAAAATGATGGCACTCCACTCGGGGAAGTTTTCAAAGGGTTTTATTCAACAACTGTGATCGCCTACGCATTTCGAACGTAGCGTTCTTGTTCACGGCAAGTTATCAGACAATGAGTCCCTTTTCCCTTTTGCATTAAATACACATGTTGCACACATTGCAATATGGGCTTTGTAGTTAAATTGGTTTCATTTAACGTACAGGCATTTTTACATTTCCTTCATGTATCATTTTATGCGCTGCCATTTAACCATATGTGTTTGGCTAGTATGGTGACCAGACAAGTCAACACTGTATCATCATCGTGCTTCAACACCCTGCGCATGCTCCGTAAGATCTTCCGCTGGATCCCCACCAAAACCAGGAAGACAGTCACCCAGGCACTTGTCACCAGCCGACTGGACTACGGGAACACCCTCTATGCGGGAACCACGGCCAAACTACAGAAAAGACTCCAGCGCATACAGAACGCCTCCGCGTGACTCATCCTGAACATCCCTCGCCACAGTCACATCTCGACCCACCTGAGAGACTTGCACTGGCTCCCCGTCAACAATAGGATCACGTTCAGACTCCTCACCCATGCACACAAGGCTCTCCACGACATGGGCCCGAAGTACCTCAACAGCCGCCTCACCTCCTCCCCACCCACCCGCCAGCTAAGATCGGCAGCCTTGCCCTCGCCGCCGTACCACGTGTTCACAGGGCCACCGCTGGAGAAAGATCCTTCTCCCACCTGGCCGCCAAGACATGGAACTCCCTCCCCACCCACCTACGGCTGACCCAGGACCACCTCTCCTTCAGGAAGCAACTCAAGACCGGGCTTTTCGAGCAGTAACAGACCCCTCCTTGAGACCCTACCGGGTTAGTAGCGTGCTTTACAAATTGTTTGATTGATTGATTGATTGATTGAAAGATGATTCCTGCAACTCTATGGTCTCCAAGCATTCGAGAAATTCGCCATCCAGAGACTGATCAAAAAAATCTCTCATGTCATCTCCTCCAACAGAAACTTCTTCATTACTGGTGCTGTCAATAACCGGGACATTCAAAATCTCAATAAAAGTAGTGGTCTCTTCATTGTGATTCATTTTATTTTGAAATTTCTTGCACTTTAATTTATCGTTTTTAGTAATACATAATATAAAACTAGCTTTATCAACTATTTAGTTCTTTAAAATTAATATGCACAAATTGTTTCAAATACTTAATATAACTAGTTTTTAACACTGAAGTTATCTTTGGGCAGTGCATAGTATCAGGCAGCAACTAGAAATATAAAGCACTGCATGTGATGAAGCCTAACTCAATCCATAACTATAACAGAGAGACAGTAAATAACTAACAGAAAACATTTTTCCAATTAACTTAAAGTGTACAACATAGTTCCCCTAAAAAATTAACAACTCACCTTTAAGAAAGCAGTAGAAAAGTTAGTAATGTGTAAATCTCACACCAGAAATTGAACACCAAAAATTCCTCACAAATGTACCTCAGACACTAATATCCCAAAATGGCAGTGTTTCCCTCTCATTTTTCAAATATATTCATGTACGTAACCAATCAAACTTCATCACACACAAATTAAAAACCAAAGTAACATTTATATTGGTTCTAAATTTGAACACTTTCAAATGTGTTTTCCCCATGCAGTTTTCCATAGGACATTTAGACACGGCTACAGCCCGAACGGCTGAACGGAAGAGAGGGATGGGGCAGGCAAAGAGTGAGTTGACACACGCAAAGAGAGAGATGGCGCAGGCAGAGAGTGGGATGGCACTCGGAAAGAGAGAGATAGCGCAGGGAGAAAGTGAGATGACACACGCAAGGAGAGAGATGGCACACACAAAGAGAGAGATGACGAGAGAGATGACACACACAAAGAGAGAGATGACACACACAAAGAGAGAGATGGGACAGGCACAGAGTGAGATGACATATGCAAAGAAAGAAATGACACACACAAAGAGAGAGATGGTGCAGGGACTGAGTGAGATGACACACACAGGGAGAGAGATGACACACACAAATAGAGAGATGACAGACACAAACAGAGAGATCGTGCAGACAGAGATTGAGATGACACACGCAAACAGAGAGATGACACACCCAAAGAGAGAGATGGGGCAGAAACAGAGGGAGATGACACACGCAAAGAGAGAGATGGCGCAGGCAGAGAGTGAGATGACACACGCAAGGAGAGAGATGGCACACACAAAGCTATGGTCACATATAAGGAGGAACCTGGGTTTGTCATACTACTCTAACCTTGCGCCCATCTGGGAATCCCCAGGGCTCCCTTCCTGCTGGGATGATAGGCTTACTATTCCGTTGAGAGCAGGAGGGATACTAACATGGGGAGAAGTGTTGACAGGTGACCCTCTGAGGCCCTGGGAGGATTTGCGGGAGCAGCGGGGGATAGAGCTCTCGAGGTTTAAGTATCTACAATTAGATAGTTGGGTTAAGGCAACAAACAGGTCCGGGGTACCATTAGGGAAGCATAGCATCACTGAAGAGAAATTGGTAGCGCAACCTGCAGGGGGTAAAGAGGTCTCGCAGTGGTACTGGTGCCTGCTAGAAGAGACAGACGGAGATTTCACCCTCCCGGAACAACTATGGGGCTCAGATCTGGGGGCCCAGAGCATCGAAACCTGGCAGAATTCCTGTACCCTACTATATAAATGCGTCAAACCCGCATGGCTAAGACGTAATCATTTTTTTACAATTCACCGTGCATATTTTACACCGCTAAAACTATCTAAATTTATCCCAGGGAAGAAATGTAATAAATGTGGCCATATCGCAGCTTCAGATATCCATATGTTCAAGGAATGCCCCAACATATCACAGTTTTGGAATGAAGGTAAAGCAACTCTGGACTCTATTCTTAATATTTCGATCTCCATCACACTCTCCTTGATTATATTTGGATGGGAGAATAATATAAAGGGCCACGCAAGGACATTTCTGTTCTTTGCCATACTGCTTGCAAGAAGAGAGATATGCAAGGTTTGGATTGAAAATTCAGCACCAACCCACACAAACTGGCTGTTGTCGCTCTACGCAACCTCTAAAACAGATTTGAGGAGATCAGGTGGCGAGCGTAGCCGTATCTTTTGGGACGTTTTGGTTCGTTGGAGACAATAACCGGGTTTTTTTTTTTTTTTTTTTTCCCCGGTCCTATGATTATGCCTTGAAACTCCAAGAACTAGGCCCCCCCCCAGTCGGCTCAGAATGGCTAGTTCAACTGAATAAAACTTCAAGTTTGGAGTCTTTTCCCACGATACTCTTCGGGCCGTCTATTGCCGAGTTCCACCTAATAGAGTACAAGATGCAGAGGAAATTCTGCACCTGGATTAAGTGGTCGGCAATTGGAGGCTAAATAAGAGTGGGTCAGGCAAATGAGGATAAAAAAATAAATAAAATAAAAAAGGAGAGAGATGACACACACAAAGAGAGAGATGACACACACAACGAGACAGATGGGGCAGGCACAGAGTGAGATGACACATGCAAAGAAAGAGACGACACACACAAAGAGAGAGACAGGGCAGGGACAGAGTGAGATGACACATACAAAGAGAGAAATGACACACACAAAGAGAGAGATGGTGCAGGGACAGAGTGAGATGACACATACAAAGAGAGAAATGACACACACAAGGAGAGAGATGACAGACACAAAGAGAGAGATCGTGCAGACAGTGATTGAGCTGACACACTCACACAGAGAGATGACACACACAAAGAGAGAGATGACACACAAAGAGAGAGATGGGGCATGCACAGAGTGAGATGACACACGCAAAGAGAGAGATGACACACACAAAAAGAGAGATGACACACACAAAGAGAGAGATGGGGCAGGAACAGAGTGAGATGACACACGCAAAGAGAGAAATGACACACACAAAGAGAGAGATGGTGCAGGGACTGAGTGAGATGACACACACAAGGAGAGAGACAACACACACAAAGAGATGACACACACAAAGAGAGAGATGGGGCAGGCACAGAGTGAGATGACACATGCAAAGAAAGAGATGACACACACAAAGAGAGAGACGGGGCAGGCATAGACTGAGATGACACATGCAAAGAGAGAAACGACACACACAAAGAGAGAGATGGTGCAGGGACTGAGTGAGATGACACACAAGGAGAGAGATGACACACACAAAGAGAGAGATGACACACAAAGAGAGAGATGGGGCATGCACAGAGTGAGATGACACACACAAAGAGAGACATGACACACACAAAAAGAGAGATGACACGCACAAAGAGAGAGATGGGGCGGGAACAGAGTGAGATGACACAAGCAAAGAGAGAAATGACACACACAAAGAGAGAGATAGAGCAGGGACTGAGTGAGATGACACACACAAGGAGAGAGACGACACACACAAAGAGAGAGATGACACACACAAAGAGAGAGATGACACACAAAAAGAGAGAGATGACACAGGCAGAGATTGAGATGACACATGCAAACAGAGAGATGCCACACACAAATAGAGAGATGGGGCAGAAACAGAGCAAGATGACACACGCAAAGAGAGAGATGGCGCAGGGAGAGAGTGAGATGGCACGCGGAAAGAGAGAGATAGCGCAGGCAGAGAGTGAGATGACACATGCAAGGAGAGAGATGGCGCAGGCAGAGAGTGAGATGACACATGCAAATAGAGAGATGGCGCAGGCAGAGAGAGAGATGACACACACAAAGAGAAAGATGGGGCAAGCAGAGAGAGAGATGACACACACAAAGAGAGATATGGCGCAGGCAGAGAGTGAGATGCCACACAGGAAAGAGAGAGATAGCGCAGGAAGAGAGTGAGATGACACACACAAGGAGAGAGATGACACACACAAAGAGAGAGATGACACACAAAGAGAGAGAAGGGGCAGGCACACAGTGAGATAACATATGCAAAGAAACAAATGACACACACAAAGAGAGAGATGGTGCAGGGACTGAGTGAGATGACACACACAAGGAGAGAGATGACACACACAAATAGAGAGATGACACACACAAAGACAAAGATGACAGACACAAACAGAGAGATCATGCAGACAGAGATTGAGATGACACACACAAACAGAGAGATGGCACACACAAAGAGAGAGATGGGGCAGAAACAGAGGGAGATGACACACGCAAAGAGAGAGATGGCGCAGGCAGAGAGTGAGATGGCACACGGAAAGAGAGAGATAGCGCAGGCAGAGAGTGAGATGACACACGCAAGGAGAGAGATGACACACACAAAGAGAGAGATGAGACACACAAAGAGAGATATGGGGCAGGCACAGAGTGAGATGACACATGCAAAGAAAGAGATGACACACACAAAGAGAGAGACGGGGCAGGCACAGAGTGAGATGACACATGCAAAGAGAGAAATGACACAAACATAGAGAGAGATGGTGCAGGGACTTAGTGAGATGACACACACAAGGAGAGAGATGACAGACACAAAGAGAGAGATTGTGCAGACAGAGATTGAGATGACAAACGCAAACAGAGAGATGACACACACAAAGAGAGAGATGGGGCAGAAACAGAGCAAGATGACACACGCAAAGAGAGAGATGGCGCAGGCAGAGAGAGAGATGACACACACAAAGAGAGAGATGGGGCAAGCACAGAGTGAGATGACACACGCAAAGAAAGAGATGACACACACAAAGAGAGAGATGTGGCAGGCACAAAGTTAAATGACACACTCAAAGAGAGAAATGACACACACAAAGAGAGAGATGGTGCAGGGACTGAGTGAGATGACACACACAAGGAGAGAGATGACACACGTGAGGAAAATTAAATTTTGGCCATGTTGTGTTCCCTAGCGCGTACCCCACCGACTCCATGTACCAGCTTAAAGTGCATGTAACTTCCCTCCTGTGCCAGCTATGAAGACGCAAATACATTTGCGTCCACCGTCAACTTGTCCTCTTTCAGACGCACCATGAATGGATTATATAGTCCGTTCCTAAGTATGCTATGCCAACGTCTTTTTGTAGTACACTTTTCACTTTTTCCTGCTCTAGCCAGAGTAGGCCCTGAATTCCTGCCATCTGAACCTCTTTTGTGGCTCCTGGCTCTGCCCAGGCTACCTCTGTACTCATGAACTATGTCCTATATTCAGCGCGGCCCCTCGCGCTCGGCTCAAGCCTGCTTTCTGCCAAGACTGACTATAACCTTCGAGTTATCTGTTCCGCTCCCCGAGAATACATTCCTGCCTACTAGATCCTGTAAACATCCTCTCCAGCTGCAGAGCCAAAAGGCCGATCTGTCTTAATGCAAGTAATTCATAGCCTCCGTTGCCATGCTTCCATGGAAGGCCCCGTGCCCCCATGCTTCACATGTAGACACTCAGGCGCTTATACACGCATTCACAGTTAGCATAGAATAGCTTCTACCCTAGAGACCTTTCCGCCCAGATAGTATAGTTCCTAAACATCAGATATCAGATATGATAGAAGTACAAGTTGATCTGACATGCCAGACTTCTGTCTCTTTCCGTCAGTGTAAATGTCAAGACCCCTGCACCCCGTCAGTCACACGTCATGCAGCTGCGCGCGCATCCAAGCTTCCGATTTCTGCTGACATTGCAACATTCTGTTAGCACCACCCCTTGGTGCCACCCACTTGCGTCACCTATCAGTGACGTTTCTAGCACACACCTCTAGTTCACGCCTAGTTTACGCCTCTTGATGATGTATTGGTACCACGTGTATACTGTTATCTTGTCTTCTCTCAGCTGTTACGCCTCTCACACTGAAACTTATGATGTAAATCCAGTATATAAGCTATGTAATGTCAATAAACGAGAGCGCGCTCATCTATCCCTTCTGACACCCCTGTGGTGGTCAGAACATGATATCCTGATTCCTTAATGAGGAATAAAGCCCTTAGAAACTCTAACACCACGGACTCTGTTTTCTTTCCTTCTAATTGAGTTATCATTGATTAAGTACTTACCTGCATAGAAATTAAGAGAGTAAATTAATTATTTACGTCATTTTGGCGCCCGAATAGGGACCCCTCCCCCACCTCACGCGCCGGAAGGTGCGTTGCAATCCGTGTCCCCTGCCATCAGTTAGACGGACAACACGTGTACTGGCAGGATTTCCTGCATCCCCCTCTGACACACGGAGGTGACGAAGACTGCGATCAGTGCCCAGACGAGGCGGTGAGGAGTGCGGAGGATCCCGACCAGAGCCCAGCCGAAAGAAGCAAGGTCCGAGGTGTGAAGAGGCCCACCAGTTTTCCGAAGTTTTCCGAAGTTTTCCGAAGTTTTCCGAAGTTTTCCGAGGTTTTCCGAAGTTTTCCGAAGTTTTCCGAAGTTCCGAGTCGAGTCCAGTCGAGTTTTCCGAGGCCTTCTGTTTCCGTGCTTCCCGGTGAGTACCATTGCTGGGTCGTATCTAGACGGGTTTGGGTACGCAAGTCCGGTCTGCACTGTTTTTAGGCAGTGTATCTGTACTGTTTAGCAGTATATCTAGGATTCCGAATTTCTGCACTGTTACAGCAGTGTATCCGTACCGTTGAGCGGTACATTCAGTGTAGGGGGTAGTTAGCTATGTCTTCAATGTTTTCATGTAATTAATGTCGTGGTATGAATGTGACTGTTTAAACGTGTATTATTGTGTTTTTTTCCCATATAATATAGCTGTCAAAAAGTATTAAGGAATAAAGATCTAGCGTTCAGTAAATAAGTAAGCAGGATGCCGTTTCTCAGTAAGTTAAAACAAATCGGAACTAGGAAAGGGTTACTAGAGGAAGAAATTCCTATCCCCCCTAGGGACACTCCAGGCAATTTTATGTATCAAAAGCACGGCATAGATGCCATATTATATCTAGATTTATGGGCCGATTACACCAAACACCTAGACGAGAGACACAGATGGCCTGTTACCGGGACGTGGGATGCCGAGTGCATCATGAGGGTAGAAGAAGCATTATGGAAAAAGAAAGCTAGGCAATCTCAGAAGGACGCCATAGAATTTTGGCGTAAGGAATCACGTAAGCGTGCGGACAAAGCACTCCGTAGAGAAGACAGACTTAAAGAATCAGATAAAGAGCGAGAAAACGAATTAGTTACTGAAGGGATCCGAGTGAAAACAGAACAAATAGACCGTGCCCGAAATAATCTTGTAAACGGTATGTACCTCGCAGCAGATGGCCCATCCGAAACTGAATCAGAGATACCAACGAACTTACCGACACCATTAGTTCCAACTAAAGTAATGCATAAAACTACTAAAGACATATTCCTGAATTCATATCTAGAGGATGTAGCACCAGCTTATACCAACATGCCTGTTCGTGCCCTGCCTACTGACAGGGATGGGGGTGGCACTGCGCCCCCAGATCCAGCTCCACCGGTACCGCAACAGACCCCTCCCGCTCCGCCAGCTCCGCCACCCCCCGTTCTTAAAACGGATCTACCGAAACCAGTACTACCCGATCTTACTAAAAGACAGATTCAAGTCCAGATACAGACTCCGCGGAGAGATAATGCCCAAGCATCCGCCTCAGGAGGTGCGACAGCGGGTCTACAGACCCCGCCACCGACACACAGATTGCATTTAAAGGACACACAGAATCCTTTCCAGTCTCCCTATTCAGCCCGGCTTGACGCATTCAAGGATAGGATGTCATTCTGCAGATATGATCCAGTACCCGGAACAGACGATCTGATGGTATTAGCATCACTGCGCTTAAGATCTGCCACCGATAGCTTGCTATGCTGTGTAGGAATGCAGGAAGCTCTCGACAGACTATACAAATTCATACAGACGGGGAAAGACCCCGACAGTGTCAAAGCTGCCATGTATAAACAGAAAGTTGACGTTCAGAAACAGATATTACGATTCTTCATTAATTGTGTGATAAGAGAACGAGACAGGCCCGGGACAGATCAGAGTGAATTAGACGCATTAAACAAGTGGGGCCAAAATATAGCAGAAGCAAAACATGACAAGGGGACTAGCATAGCCACTATGTCCCAGAAAATTAGAAAGGCAGTATTAACTGCACATCAGGAAGAAACTGATAAAACTTCCTCCGAGGAGGAAGATGAAGATGAAACATCAAGAAAGCCTACAGACACTATAGCATATGTAGGTAGGGGAAACTACCTTAGGAAAGGTGTCCGTCCGGAGAGCAAGAGAGTTCTTTTCTCCGCTTTAACAAATCCGAATTCTTCTGAACATCAGTTCCAGGAAACTGATAAAAGGCTTCGAGATCGAGTAGGGTATCATATACTCAATTCTATGGATGAACAGGAACTAGCCCGGTCGGCCGTGTTGTGGGCCGAAAACGCAGACATATATAATGATGACACGTTAGTGCAGACATTCCTGAACCTTTCCCCGGAAGAGCAGAAAATAGCAGGTGTATACATGATTCAGCACCTCCTTATCAAGTTCAGAAACCATCATTCTGATCCAGGTCCCTTACACGAAACATTAGAAGCCCTACTTATGGATAGATGGAGAGGTTTTAGTACCAAATTAATACAAATAATTCTAGAACAACGACGTAAGTATAACACTTTCCTGAGCTCTGAATATATTCCCGCCCCGCCTCCAGAAAGAAAAATGTACCACATGCAATGCGGTGGCGGCATTGAAAGCCAGAATCCCTTACGAGAAGTACATCCAGTTATGGGTGAGGATCATATCCTGAAACGTGTGTATGTTCACACACCACTGACTAAGTTAGAACTACTAGAAATGAAGAAATTAGTTCCGTGCCATGATAAGGACCCTGCAGGTTTTCACAGAGAGCTTAAAGACATGTTATTGATGGGAGATTACACATATGATGATATTATGAAAATGTTAAAAGTACTGTTGCCCACGGGCATTTACGAGAAATTAAAGGAGAAGGATTGGGAAGTGGGAGAGTCAAAGATAGCATGGGCGGAGATAGAAGACGAAGAAAAGAAACGAGTCCCAGGGTTAGGCCTTGGGGATCTGACTAAAGCATTACCAGGTTTAATAGTACAGGTTCTGCCAAGATTATTGACAACTAGAAAGGAAGATTGGGACGCAATCTCGTCCTGCAAACAGAAACAAGATGAAGATACTAGTGACTTTTATTCGAGATTCGAGAAATGTTCATTATCAATAGTGGTCTAAAAACAAGTAGCGAGTCATATCCACACCTTTTTGTAACAAAATTAGTAGAGAACGCCCTACCACTAGTTAAAAATAGAGTGTACAAGGTTGAAAGTACTTGGCAGGCAAATACGCCATCACAGATGTTACAAATGTTACAATATCACCAGAATAGAATTAGGGAAGAACAAGAGCAAGAACAGAAACGTATGAAAGACACGAAAATGAAAATGTTAGTAGCACAGACAATTCCAGCCGAGGGTCATAGAAAAGGTGGGGCTCAGACCAATCATTCTGCCGCTCCCGTTAAAGGGACATGTAATTATTGCAAGCAGCCAGGTCACTACGTACATGAATGTCCAGTCCTGAAACATAACATCGAGACAGGTAAAACTAAAGAAAGACCGCGTCCGCCTAGACATGAACAGGGTCATCAACAGACCTCACAGAACGAACAGCCAATGCAGAATATACAGCCTATGCGTGATCAGTCCCATACAGTACAGACAGTAGCAGTACCACAGCCACAGCATGCTCAGACACAGCCCGCTGCTGCAACTAGAGAAGTCTCACAACAAATGTACCAGTATGCCCAGTCGGCATATCCGGACTATCAGCGTTATACATGAAACAGCCTAGGGAGGGAAAGTGATTTGCCTCTTATTGAAATTCCTGTAGATCAAGAAGGTCCATATGTACATAGTCACGTATTAGGAAAAGACAGAAAGTTTTTAATTGACACAGGGGCAAGTCGCACTACTATAAGTCATAATGAAGTTCCAGGGGCACCCCTCTCAGGCTCGCAGAATGTTTCCCTTGGTTTTTCAGGACAGCCTATTGTAAATGAAGTATCAGAACCAGTACCACTAGCTGTGGGTCCATTATCTCGAGTTACAGATTTGTTACTTACGAAATCATGTCCCGAAAATCTGTTAGGAATTAAAACACTAAAGGCTCTAGGAGCTATAATTTGCTGTTCTCCGGAGGGAGTCAGACTCTTTCTACGAGATTTCAAGGGTCATTATGTTCTACGTGACTTTGATGCCAGATTGAAAAATGTACCAGATCACTTATGGGCAAAAGGCCCAGCTGATGTAGGTTGTATGCATATCACACCATACCGTGTTACACTCAAGACAGGAGTTGTTCTACCCAGAATCAGACAATACAAGTTACCACCCGATGCTGTAGTGGCTTTACTGAAAATAATTGAAGAGCTTATCGCCCAAGGAGTGGTCGTAGAGACCGACTCCAATATCTGTAATTCCCCCATCATTCCAATTCTTAAACGTACAGACCGCAATGCACCGCCAGTATACCGGCTGGTGATTGATCTTCGAGAACTGAACAAATGCATTGTACCACAGTATCCTGTGGTCCCCGATATCTCCACCCTGTTAACTGCTATTGATTCAGAAGCAACGTTCTTTACTGTAATCGATCTCAAGAACGCCTTCTTCAGTGTACCCATTGACCCGGAGAGCCAATATCTCTTCGGATTCAGTTTAAATGGACGAAGTTTCAAATTTTCCTGCGCACCTCAAGGATTTACAGAAAGCCCCAGCATCTATAGTCAAGCACTGAAAAGACAACTAGATTGTATCCAAATGCCAGTTAATACAGCTTTACTACAGTACGTCGATGATCTGCTGATCACCGCACGAAGTGAGCCCGAATGTGAACAAGCATCTCTGATAGTTTTGCATTTTCTGGCCGACAAGGGACACAAGGTGTCTCCTTCGAAGCTACAATTCTGTGTTCAGCAAGTTGTGTACTTGGGTCACTTGCTGTCCAAAGTGGGGAGACAGCTCACTCCCGATCGCATTCAGTTAATAGTAAACATGCCCCGACCCCAGTCACAAAAAGAAGTGCGGGCCTTCATAGGCCTCACCTCGTACTGCAGACAATGGATTCCTCAATATGCATTTCTAGCTAAACCACTCATCCAGTTAACGACACAGGAGGCAGCGACTTCGACTGTCCTTCCTTGGACTCAGGAACACACACAAGCCTTTGAGGAATTAAAGAAAGCTTTATGCCAAGCACCGGTTTTAGCGACACCATGTTACAGCAAACCGTTTACACTTTTTGTTAAAGAACGTGAGGGTACAGCATTGTCTGTCCTCACTCAAGATCAAGCAGGTTCACATAAGCCTTGCGCTTATTTTTCAAGTACATTGGATTCAGTAGCACAGGCACTCCCTGCATGCTTAAAGTCAGTAGCAGCAACAGCGTTAGCAATCAGACAAAGCGATTCAATTGTTTTAGGTCATCAGTTAACAGTACAAGTTCCACATTCTGTAGAGGTTCTGTTAAACAGAACCCAGACTCAACACTTGACTATAGCACGATTGACAGGTTACGAATTGACATTATTCCAGCCACACATAGAAATCAGACGCTGCAGTATCTTGAACCCAGCAACATTGTTACCTACAGTTATGACAGATCCAGCTCCACATGATTGTATAGAGATTATTAATGCAGTAACAAAGCCCAGACGAGATTTAACAGATGTTCCATTGACAAATCCAGACCTGACACTTTATGTGGATGGTTCATGCATGAGAACAAGTACAGGAGAGTTAGTGGCCGCATATGCCGTGACCACTGAAACTGAAGTTAAAGAAACACATCGTATTGATACACTGTCTGCTCAAGCAGCAGAGCTCATCGCTCTGACCCGAGCCTGTATTTTAGCAAAGAACAGAAATGTTAACATATACACAGATTCCCGTTATGCGTTCGGAGTCGTACACGACTTTGGTATGCTCTGGCAGGAACGAGGTTTCCTGACCTCTCATGGTACCAAGATACAGCACGGTCCTCTCATTCAAGCACTGTTAGAAGCAATACATCTGCCTTCAGCCATATCAGTCATGAAGTGTAAAGCCCATACTAAAGCCACAGATTCTGTTTCCCAGGGTAACGACCTGGCAGATCAGACAGCAAAACATACAGCACTGACTCACACTCAGACAACTGACACGACAAAGATAACAGATCCGACAAACTGTATGACAGTCAGGGATCCCACACTAGATGTTATTGACATTCAGACACATGCTACTGCAGACGAAATAAAGAAATGGGTCGAACTAGGAGGGATCCAGACAGATCAGGGTTGGATGACGAAGGGAAAATCTACATGGTTTCTCCCTGACTCTATGGTTCAAGTCATGATAAATACAGCACATAGTCCTGCCCACCTGGGAGAGAAAGCCATGCTAGACAGTTTGCAAAATCTCTGGAACAATAAACACTTACGAGCAGCCGCAAAACAGAAAGTGCGTACTTGCATGATCTGTTGTCAGTTCAATCCAGGTAAAAGCGTCCCTGTAGAGCAAGGTGGATTTCATCCTCCCGATCACCCTTTTGAAGTCCTCCAGATGGATTATATCCAGATGGACCGTTGTCGAGGATTTAAATATGTTCTCGTAGTTGTCTGTGCCCTGTCCCGCTGGACCGAAGCATACCCAGTCCCAGATTACACTGCTCCGACCACTGCCAAACAGTTGGTTCGTGAATTTTTCCCACGGTACGGCTTGCCTCGTGTCGTGTACTCAGATAACGGTCAGCCATTCTCGTCTGCCCTAATGAAAGAAGTTTCCTTGTTATTGGGATACCAGTGGAAGTTCCATTGTGTCCGACATCCAGAAGCAGCAGGCCTTGTAGAAAGGCATAATCAGACATTAAAGATTCGCCTTGCCAAAATATGTCAGGACAAAGGGGTCGACTGGATAGTCGCCCTGCCGGTGGCACTATTCTATATGAGAATGGTCGCCCATTCGAGATCAGGGCTATCTCCGTACGAAGTGGTCTTTGGCAGACCACCGAATATGTGGGGGACGCCCATTCCTAAAAAGATAACCGATGTTGATTCTAATATGTTGACAGATTACCTTGCCTCCTTGATGTCTGCACTCCAATCATGTCGTTCACAGGTTGCCGCTGCCTTCCCTGACAACACCGATGTAAAGGAGCATGATGTCCGCCCCGGTGACGTTGTTTTAGTCCGAAACTTCGACAGGAAAAGTCCGTTGGAGCCCCGCTGGAAATCTCCGAAGACCGTTCTTCTAACAACAAAGACCGCAGTCAAATTGGAAGGAAGAAAGGGGTGGGTCCACCTAAGCCATATCAAAACATTCCCAGGACTGAAACCGGAACAAGACACACCCACCCCCACCAAAGACTCTGATAACAAAGACTTTTCCGAATCCAAACGAGAAAAAACTCCTCAAGAACAATATCGTATGAAGTTACGATCTAGCAAGTCAGACAGTTTAATTGTTTAAGTCCTCCCCTAGGTGAATCGGTTAAATAGTTTCTGACATGTATCCCCTAGATCGAGTTAGAGAGAGAGAGGAAAAGAAAAGAACATATTGCAAATCACTTCGTAGTCACTGCATAGTGACACTAATAATTATGTTTATTCTCAGTATATTAATAATCATTGTTAGTATCTTGTTACCTATATACTATCCTATCTTCAAGCGTGAACAATCTGCTTACAATGTCTCTGCTGAACACACTTTTAGTGAGTTACCTCCTCATGAGCTTTCCTACAGACTTGCGCTGCGCAACAATACATTCATTAGTATGTTACATCATTCTCATCAAACTAACAATGCTACAAATTGCTGGATATGTGGCCGACTCCCTCCCTACCAGAATTACAAGGGAGCACTGCCTCTCTTTCCGTATCCGTTCACTCACAATGGCTCCTGCGGAGCATGGTTTAAGATAATTAATTCTTTAGATCCCGACATTGCTGTTTTCGATGGGGGTTGGGTTTGGGGAAACTTGAACTTGGTCCTACTAGACGTCTGTTACCCGGATAAGGAGGGACTCTCCATTAGAATAGGAACTGATCTAGAAAATGAAGTATATGGATTAGGTAATTACACAATTAGCCTTATGATTCTTACTGTCGAATCCGAAGCCGCACCAGTTCTACCTATTATGTCAGTACTGCCAGTCACTGGTGAATTATGTATCAAGAAGAAAGGTTCAGTACACTTAGGTCATAGTAAATGCACTACTGTGGTCGAATTCAGTGATGATGGAAAGTCATCCTTCAAAGCTATCAGTCATTCTTACTTTGTGTGTGGTCATACCGCATACATTCGTCTACCTCCAGATTGGGATGGTACCTGTTACATTGCATTCCTTCTGCCACCCGTTTTTCTAGCTCCTTCTGATTACCATAGAAATAGCAATCTGGTAAAGAATAGACCCAGAAGAGATGCCCCCCTTGTCGACTACACAGAAACGGCATGGGAACAGTACACTGACTTTAATAAAGGATTCTTTTTTTTCTTAGGCCCTGTCCAGAATAGTAAATTAATACGCAGATTAGCTAGAACACTTGAAGCTGTAGTAAATGAGACTACCTCCGCCTTAGGAAATTTAACAGAGGAGCAGTCCGCTATGCGGGTTGTTGTCCTTCAGAATCGTCTTGTAATTGACGTCATCTTGGCAGATAGAGGTGGAGCCTGTAAGGTCATCGGGTCAAGCTGCTGTGTTTTCATTCCACAGAATGCACCATCTGTATATCAAGCTATCACCCGTCTTCATAAAATTGCAAATCAGATACATCAGAATCCAGGCACCTGGACTTGGTCCGGTTGGTTCTGGACAACGGTAACAGCTTGGGGATGGAAGATCCTATCCTTCCTAGGCATTGGCCTAGTCCTAGTATTCGGTTGCTGCCTGTGCCTACAGTGTGGGCCAGCGATCTGTGGACTGTGTGCCACTTCTTGCATTGAACATTCCAGTTTTCACTCAAAACGTAACCGAAAGAAAGAAGAACAAATGATGTTACAAGAACAGACTGATCGATTCATGAGGATCGATATTTCATGAAGGGTCCGTAGGGAACAAGGAGGGAATGAGGAAAATTAAATTTTGGCCATGTTGTGTTCCCTAGCGCGTACCCCACCGACTCCATGTACCAGCTTAAAGTGCATGTAACTTCCCTCCTGTGCCAGCTATGAAGACGCAAATACATTTGCGTCCACCGTCAACTTGTCCTCTTTCAGACGCACCATGAATGGATTATATAGTCCGTTCCTAAGTATGCTATGCCAACGTCTTTTTGTAGTACACTTTTCACTTTTTCCTGCTCTAGCCAGAGTAGGCCCTGAATTCCTGCCATCTGAACCTCTTTTGTGGCTCCTGGCTCTGCCCAGGCTACCTCTGTACTCATGAACTATGTCCTATATTCAGCGCGGCCCCTCGCGCTCGGCTCAAGCCTGCTTTCTGCCAAGACTGACTATAACCTTCGAGTTATCTGTTCCGCTCCCCGAGAATACATTCCTGCCTACTAGATCCTGTAAACATCCTCTCCAGCTGCAGAGCCAAAAGGCCGATCTGTCTTAATGCAAGTAATTCATAGCCTCCGTTGCCATGCTTCCATGGAAGGCCCCGTGCCCCCACGCTTCACATGTAGACACTCAGGCGCTTATACACGCATTCACAGTTAGCATAGAATAGCTTCTACCCTAGAGACCTTTCCGCCCAGATAGTATAGTTCCTAAACATCAGATATCAGATATGATAGAAGTACAAGTTGATCTGACATGCCAGACTTCTGTCTCTTTCCGTCAGTGTAAATGTCAAGACCCCTGCACCCCGTCAGTCACACGTCATGCAGCTGCGCGCGCATCCAAGCTTCCGATTTCTGCGGACATTGCAACATTCTGTTAGCACCACCCCTTGGTGCCACCCACTTGCGTCACCTATCAGTGACGTTTCTAGCACACACCTCTAGTTCACGCCTAGTTTACGCCTCTTGATGATGTATTGGTACCACGTGTATACTGTTATCTTGTCTTCTCTCAGCTGTTACGCCTCTCACACTGAAACTTATGATGTAAATCCAGTATATAAGCTATGTAATGTCAATAAACGAGAGCGCGCTCATCTATCCCTTCTGACACCCCTGTGGTGGTCAGAACATGATATCCTGATTCCTTAATGAGGAATAAAGCCCTTAGAAACTCTAACACCACGGACTCTGTTTTCTTTCCTTCTAATTGAGTTATCATTGATTAAGTACTTACCTGCATAGAAATTAAGAGAGTAAATTAATTATTTACGTCACACGCAAAGAGAGAGATGACACACACAAAGAGAGAGATGACACACACAAAGTGAGAGATTGTGCAGACAGAGATTGAGATGACACACGCAAACAGAGAGATGACACACACAAAGAGAGAGATGGGGAAGAAACAGAGCGAGATGACACACGCAAAGAGAGAGATGGCACAGGCAGAGAGTGAGATGGCACACGGAAAGGGAGAGATAGCGCAGGCAGAGAGTGAGATGACACAGGCAGAGAGTGAGATGTCACACGCAAAGAGAGAGATGACACACAGAAAGAGAGAGATGGTGCAGGCACACAGTGAGATGACACACGCAAAGAGAGAGATGACACACACAAAGAGAGAGATGACACACACAAAGAGAGAGATGGATGCAGGCACAGAGTGAGATGACACATGCAAAGAGAGAAATGACACACACAAAGAGAGAGATGGTGCAGGGACTGAGTGAGATGACACACACAATGAGAGAGATGACACACACAAAGAGAGAGATGACATACACGAGAGAGAGATGACACACACAAAGAGAGAGATCGTGCAGACAGAGATTGAGATGACAGATGCAAACAGGGAGATGACACACACAAAGAGAGAGATGGGGCAGAAACAGAGCGAGTTGACACACGCAAAGAGAGAGACGGCGCAGGCAGAGAGTGAGATGGCACACAGAAAGAGAGAGATAGCGCAGGTAGAGAGTGAGATGACACACGCAAGGGGAGAGATGGCACACACAAAGAGAGAGATGACACACAAAGAGAGAGATCGTGCAGACAGTGATTGAGCTGACACACTCACACAGAGAGATGACACACACAAAGAGAGAGATGACACACAAAGAGAGAGATGGGGCATGCACAGAGTGAGATGACACACGCAAAGAGAGAGATGACACACACAAAAAGAGAGATGACACACACAAAAAGAGAGATGGGGCAGGAACAGAGTGAGATAACACACGCAAAGAGAGAAATGACACACACAAAGAGAGAGATGGTGCAGGCACTGAGTGAGATGACACACACAAGGAGAGAGACAACACACACAAAGAGATGACACACACAAAGAGAGAGATGGGGCAGTCACAGAGTGAGATGACACATGCAAAGAAAGAGATGACACACACAAAGAGAGAGACGGGGCAGGCATAGACTGAGATGACACATGCAAAGAGAGAAACGACACACACAAAGAGAGAGATGGTGCAGGGACTGAGTGAGATGACACACACAAGGAGAGAGACGACACACACAAAGAGAGAGATGACACACACCAAGAGAGAGATGACACACAAAAAGAGAGAGATGACACAGGCAGAGATTGAGATGACACATGCAAACAGAGAGATGCCACACACAAATAGAGAGATGGGGCAGAAACAGAGCAAGATGACACACGCAAAGAGAGAGATGGCGCAGGGAGAGAGTGAGATGGCACGCGGAAAGAGAGAGATAGCGCAGGCAGAGAGTGAGATGACACATGCAAGGAGAGAGATGGCGCAGGCAGAGAGTGAGATGACACATGCAAATAGAGAGATGGCGCAGGCAGAGAGAGAGATGACACACACAAAGAGAAAGATGGGGCAAGCAGAGAGAGAGATGACACACACAAAGAGAGATATGGCGCAGGCAGAGAGTGAGATGCCACACAGGAAAGAGAGAGATAGCGCAGGAAGAGAGTGAGATGACACACACAAGGAGAGAGATGACACACACAAAGAGAGAGATGACACACAAAGAGAGAGATGGGGCAGGCACAGAGTGAGATAACATATGCAAAGAAACAAATGACACACACAAAGAGAGAGATGGTGCAGGGACTGAGTGAGATGACACACACAAGGAGAGAGACGACACACACAAAGAGAGAGATGACACACACCAAGAGAGAGATGACACACAAAAAGAGAGAGATGACACAGGCAGAGATTGAGATGACACATGCAAACAGAGAGATGCCACACACAAATAGAGAGATGGGGCAGAAACAGAGCAAGATGACACACGCAAAGAGAGAGATGGCGCCGGGAGAGAGTGAGATGGCACGCGAAAAGAGAGAGATAGCGCAGGCAGAGAGTGAGATGACACATGCAAGGAGAGAGATGGCGCAGGCAGAGAGTGAGATGACACATGCAAATAGGTAAATGGCGCAGGCAGAGAGAGAGATGACACACACAAAGAGAAAGATGGGGCAAGCAGAGAGAGAGATGACACACACAAAGAGAGATATGGCGCTGGCAGAGAGTGAGATGCCACACAGGAAAGAGAGAGATAGCGCAGGAAGAGAGTGAGATGACACACACAAGGAGAGAGATGACACACACAAAGAGAGAGATGACACACAAAGAGAGAGATGGGGCAGGCACAGAGTGAGATAACGTATGCAAAGAAACAAATGACACACACAAAGAGCGAGATGGTGCAGGGACTGAGTGAGATGACACACACAAGGAGAGAGATGACACACACAAATAGAGAGATGACACACACAAAGACAGAGATGACAGACACAAACAGAGAGATCATGCAGACAGAGATTGAGATGACACACACAAACAGAGAGATGGCACACACAAAGAGAGAGATGGGGCAGAAACAGAGGGAGATGACACACGCAAAGAGAGAGATGGCGCAGGCAGAGAGTGAGATGGCACACGGAAAGAGAGAGATAGCGCAGGCAGAGAGTGAGATGACACACGCAAGGAGAGAGATGACACACACAAAGAGAGAGATGAGACACACAAAGAGAGATATGGGGCAGGCACAGAGTGAGATGACACATGCAAAGAAAGAGATGACACGCACAAAGAGAGAGACGGGGCAGGCACAGAGTGAGATGACACATGCAAAGAGAGAAATGACACAAACATAGAGAGAGATGGTGCAGGGACTTAGTGAGATGACACACACAAGGAGAGAGATGACAGACACAAAGAGAGAGATTGTGCAGACAGAGATTGAGATGACAAACGCAAACAGAGAGATGACACACACAAAGAGAGAGATGGGGCAGAAACAGAGCGAGATGACACACGCAAAGAGAGAGATGGCGCAGGCAGAGAGAGAGATGACACACACAAAGAGAGAGATGGGGCAAGCACAGAGTGAGATGACACACGCAAAGAAAGAGATGACACACACAAAGAGAGAGATGGCACACACAAAGAGAGAGATGTGGCAGGCACAAAGTGAAATGACACACTCAAAGAGAGAAATGACGCACACAAAGAGAGAGATGGTGCAGGGACTGAGTGAGATGACACACACAAGGAGAGAGATGACACACGCAAAGAGAGAGATGACACACACAAAGAGAGAGATGACACACACAAAGTGAGAGATTGTGCAGACAGAGATTGAGATGACACACGCAAACAGAGAGATGACACACACAAAGAGAGAGATGGGGAAGAAACAGAGCGAGATGACACACGCAAAGAGAGAGATGGCACAGGCAGAGAGTGAGATGGCACACGGAAAGAGAGAGATAGCGCAGGCAGAGAGTGAGATGACACAGGCAGAGAGTGAGATGTCACACGCAAAGAGAGAGATGACACACAGAAAGAGAGAGATGGTGCAGGCACACAGTGAGATGACACACGCAAAGAGAGAGATGACACACACAAAGAGAGAGATGACACACACAAAGAGAGAGATGGATGCAGGCACAGAGTGAGATGACACATGCAAAGAGAGAAATGACACACACAAAGAGAGAGATGGTGCCGGGACTGAGTGAGATGACACACACAATGAGAGAGATGACACACACAAAGAGAGAGATGACACACACGAGAGAGAGATGACACACACAAAGAGAGAGATCGTGCAGACAGAGATTGAGATGACAGATGCAAACAGGGAGATGACACACACAAAGAGAGAGATGGGGCAGAAACAGAGCGAGTTGACACATGCAAAGAGAGAGAGACGGCGCAGGCAGAGAGTGAGATGGCACACAGAAAGAGAGAGATAGCGCAGGGAGAGAGTGAGATGACACACGCAAGGGGAGAGATGGCACACACAAAGAGAGAGATGACACACAAAGAGAGAGATGGGGCATGCACAGAGTGAGATGACACATGCAAAGAGAGAGATGACACACACAAAGAGAGAGATGACACACACAAAGAGAGATGGGGCAGGTACAGAGTGAGATGACACACGCAAAGAGAGAAATGACACACACAAAGAGAAAGATGGTGTAGGGACTGAGTGAGATGACACACACACGGAGAGAGATGACACACACAAAGAGAGAGATGACACACACAAAGAGAGAGATGACGCACACAAAGAGAGAGATCATGCAGACAGAGATTGAGATGACACACGCAAACAGGGAGATGACACACACAAAGAGAGAGATGGGGCAGAAATAGAGCGCAATGACACACATAAAGAGAGAGATGGTGCAGGCAGAGCGTGAGATGGCACACGAAAAGAGAGAGATAGCGCAGGCAGAGAGTGTGATGACACACGCAAAGAGAGAGATGACACACACAAAGAGAGAGATGACACACACAAAGAGAGAGATGGGGCATGCACAGAATGAGTTGACACATGCAAAGAGAGAGATGACACACACAAAAAGAGAGATGACCCACACAAAGAGAGAGATGGGGCAGGAACAGAGTGAGATGACACACGCAAAGAGAGAAATGACACACACAAAGAGAGAGATGGTGCAGGGACTGAGTGAGATGACACAGACAAGGAGAGAGACGGCACACACAAAGAGAGATATCACACACACAAAGAGAGAGATGATTCATACAAAGAGAGAGATGACTCAGGCAGAGATTGAGATGACACACGCAAACAGAGAGATGACACACACAAAGAGAGCGATGGGGCAGAAACAGAGCAAGATGACACACGCAAAGAGAGAGATGGCACAGGGAGAGAGTGAGATGGCACACGGAAAGAGAGAGATAGCACAGGCAGAGAGTGAGATGACACATGCAAAGAGAGAGATGGCACAGGCAGAGATAGAGATGACACACACAAAGAGATAGATTACACACACAAAGAGTGAGATGGTGCAGGCAGAGAGTGAGATTAATAATGGAACTGTACTGCACTGCCATAAACTGAGAAACAACACTCACTGCATGATTTCCTACTCTGGTGAGACACAGTTGCTGTGCTATAAACTTAGTTATGTTGTAAACTAGTGTGTATATTGTTTACTTATTGTCATTGCTATGTAGTATGTTAGTAGTGGTCTAAAATATGTTATTTTTTCTTTATCACAGAATGTAATCATCTATAGAAAGATAAAAGAATATGCCGACGAAGGAAAGAAGAAGAAAAAGTTATAAACATGCTTTATTGTCCAAGAAAACACAATTAGAAGATTCATCCAAAACACAATCATCAGTAAAAAAAAAGAATGCTCCTGGTAAGCAAAGAAAGTTTTTTTTAAGGAAATTAACGCAATGTAAAAAACATCTGGATATTATTTCAAAGGAAAAAAATCATCTGTAATACAAAGAAAAAGCAGAGCCCCCAAAAAATGGTAGACCTGTACAAGGAGATGTTATTGTCTATATTAATAGACAGAGAAATCAATTTATTGACATTCGTAGATGAATTGTTTTAAATTTATTTAAAAATGTTAAGAATTATAAAAAGAAAACTGCTTTTACAAGAAAAAGAAAAGTATAGAGAAGATTGTGGATCAGGCTTTTGAAGTGAATTTTTTAAAATATATTTTAGTAATTAATAGAATTCGTACACTAGATAAGGTAATCAATGTTTTGAAATCAAAATGTACGTGGAAAAGAGTAATTAATCGGACTAATTTTTGTGATGTTTTTTCTGGAGAATGGAAGCATAGTTCAATTTGTGAGCCATTTTTTAATGAAGGAAGGGCGGTTGTCCGGTTCAAAAAGAAAAAATTGTGCCTAGAAATGCAGAAGAGAAGTTAGCTGATGAAGTTTTAGGGAGACGTCTTAAGGCTCCAGTGTATACTTGGAATTGTAGTAGTATTTGTAGTGTGCGACAGGATTCAATTGATTTGTTTCGCAATTTCGTACGTACATATACTAAGAAAAGTCTTAAACAAAAGTTGAAGATGTTGCAAGAGTTAGATCCTTGCAGAGTGAGAGAAAAAACTGGTTTGCATGGGCATTCACTGGCTTGTCTTTCAAGAAAAGTGTGTCAGAGTGTTTTTCACCATTTTAGGATGTTAGCAGTGCATCATAATAAAGTGAGGAAATTAGTAAGCATGGGCGGAAAATCCGTTACGCTCGCGGATTTTGCGGATTTTCGGTAAATTCGCAATCCGCGAGATTCGCAAATTTCCCGCAAAATCCGCAAATCCGCGAGCAGCGGATTTTATGGCTTGCTCGCACTGTTCGCGTGAGTTCGCGGCTTCCCAGTTCAACTTCGCGCCCCGCGAATAAGCGCTAAATTGCAGAAATACGATCTTAGCAAAACTGAAACTACTTACCAGGTTCAAAAGTTCAAGCTCATCATTAGTAGCCATTTCCTGTAGTGCTTCCTGAGGGGCCCCTCCAGAGTTCAGTTGCCTACTTGCAACTATTATGTGACCCTGCTCTGACCCTCAGAATAGTTAGACAAAGGTCCTGAATTACAGCTAAGGCAGACAAGCAGGAGCCAGGCTGGAAGTTCAAATCCAGTGACACATTAATCAGCCCCTAATTCATTATTGTCAGTTGGGGCAGGGCAGGTGTTGTAACTAACTTTGCAACAATGAAAGCACTTAGCAAGTGCAAAAGATCACTAATCAGGAAGCACTAAGGAAGCAGGTGCCAGCTAAAAAAATATTCTGTGACACATTAATCAGCCCCAAATTAATTCAGGTCACTTGAGGCAGGGAAGGTGTGCTTTGCTTTGCCACAATAATGTTCACTGGACAACCAGAGTGTGCTGTGATGAAACAGAGGGTGGCATGGGTGGGCCAGAGGGTGGCATGAGTAGTCAGAGAGTGGCAGTGGTGACAGAGAGTGGAAGTGATGAAGAAGAGTGTCCCAAACAGGCTGGACACGTAGAAACAACAAGTTCGCAAAACTTGCGACCCGACAGGTAAGTTTGCGTTTGCGAAATTGTACAAAACCCTCGCGAACTGGCAGAAACCCGCGCGAACACACACAAAAAAAAATCCGCAAATTTGCGAGAATTCGCGTATTTTGCGGATTGCGAGCTCGCAAATCCGCAAAATTCGCGAACGCGAGATTCGCAAAATTCGCCCATGCTTAGAAATTAGTGAGAAGGTTGTATTATGCAAAAAGTCCAGCACTGAAGCTAAAACAGTTAAACAGTGCTGGATCTGAATTAGATGTGAAGAACATTTGTGAAGAAATTGAGTTTTGTTATTTTGGTGAAAAAGAGGACAGTGCAGATACTGATACAGTAATAGAAGGTAATGTGGAAGAGAATGTACAGATTTCAAGTACAGAAAAATGTGACCATGAAATTACAAAGTTTAAGGTCAATTCAAGTGAAAGGCCTAATTTTTCTTGTGTGTGTTGTCGACGAACTCATTATAAAAATCAGACTAGGTTAGTTTATTTATATGTAAAAAGTGAAATGGAAAATAATAATGAGCGGAACGATTTTGCAACTCATTTGTTGGTAAAAAATTGTTTTGATTTGTGTTCTGATCAACGCATTTGTAAATACTGTTATAATAAATTAAATGAAAACAGAATGCCTGCTAGAGCTGTTCATAATAATCTCGAGTTGGTAGACATTCCTTCTGAATTGATGGATTTAACTACCTATGAGTATATTCTGATTCAATGTGTGCATCCTTTTCAGGCTATTGTTCGCATGGAGCCTAAGACAGGGAAATTGCCTCCTTCAGATTTACAGAGAGGATTAAAGGGAAGAGTTGTTTATTTGCCTCTAGATGTTAAGAAAAATATTGATACAATTGGTGTAGAAAAAGTGGAAGCGGAACCTCTGGTTATTCTAGTAATGGCGTTCTGACAAAGAGTAAGAAAATCTGGCAAGAATTAGTGTATGTTAGGAAAGTCAAAAATGCAACGTTGTACTTGGTAAAAAACAATCACTACTACAAAAATGTATATGTTGGAAAAGAGGAAACAACTGCAGAAGAGGATAGTGATTTCTCAGCTGAGCAAATTGAAAAAGATGATGTCTCTAGAAGTGAAGAAATTTATTAAGCATGGGCGAATTTTGCGAATCTGGTGTTCGCGAATTTGCGTATTTGCGAACTCGCAATCCGCAAAATCCGCGAATTTTCGTGAATTTGCAGATTTTTTTGTTTTTATAGTGTTCGCAAGGGTTTCTGCCAGTTCGCGAGGATTTTGTACCAGTTCGCAATTGCGAACTTACTTGTCGGGACGCAACGGTCGCAACTATGTTGTTTCTACGTCTGGTTCATCATCACAGGTTCACAGCACCCTCTGTTTCAACACTGCCACCCTCTGTTTCAACCATGCCACCCTCTGGTACATCAATGCCACCCTCTGGTTCATCATCATCACTGTAGATTATTGGGGGAAAAAGCAAGCACACCTGCCCTGCTTCAACTGACATGAATTAATTTGGGGTTGATGTATTAATGTGTCACTGTTTTAAAATTCCAGTCTGGCACCTGCTTCCTTATCTGTCATTTGCTTTCTGTTGCAGTGCAATTTTTTTTCCAGGACCTTTGTGGCCTACTTGTAGCTATTCTATGATTCGGCTGTGAGGGTCAGAGCAGGGTCATACAATTGTTGCAACTAGCAACTGAACTCTGGAGGGGCCCCAGTCAGGAAGCACTACAGGGAATGGTTACTAATGATGAATTTGAACTTTTGCACCTGCAGAGTGCTTTCAGTTTAGCAAAACTCGTTTTTCTGCAGAACAGCAAATGTAATGCCCAAAACAAACTTACTTGTGAAAGTTGATTTCTAATCCTAAAGTGATCCAAAGAAAGTCAAAAGGCCTCAAATCCAAAAAAGGGCAGGCAAATGTCAACCTGAGGAGTTATTCTGATAAAAATCATCATTTTCAGAAGGTCTATGCTGCTTGCTAGTGGATTTCTTGTGCAGAATTGCAAATTTTGTAATTTCGCGAGTGCGAGATTGTTGCTGCCCGCTGCACCTACATGTTCGCAATTGCGAACATACGCCGCACGCCGCAAAATTGTATCACCAAGAAAAAAAAATCCGCTGCGTAAGAATTTGCGGATTTTCGGTAAATTTGCGAGCGTTCGCGGATCGCGAATTTACCGAAAATCCGCAAAATCCGCGAGCGGAACGGATTTTCCGCCCATGCTTAAAATTTATGAACATTATAGAGTTCATCCTTTGTATTCCAAAGAAGTAATGGGGAATGCTATTGACTTGTTTCAAATGAAAGAAGCAAAAGGAATTCCCATTAGTGTATGGGAAGAAAGTTTGGAAGCTCGTTGTTTTCCTCAGTTATTTCCAACAGGTCAAGGTGGACGATATGACGACCAACCTGTTCAAAGTCCTGCATCTGAATACCGGACTTTAAGATTATATGCAGAAGATCCAAGGTTTCATCATTGCATTCCATATTTGTTTCATCTACTGTTTGAGAGTGACTTGTCTGGACTTTCTTATGCAGTGAACCATATACTGAAAAGTGGAGTACGTCTGCAAAATGTTTCGGCAAGGGACTTTATGGATAAAGTCAAACTGCAAGACAGTATTTTGGAATCTCACCTAATTAATCTCATGGCATGTCAGCGTGGTACTAACGAGTATTGGTACCGTTGTCATGGGGAATTGAAATGTATGCTAAGAAACTTAGGAACTCCTATATGGTTCCTCACTCTTAGCTGTGCTGAGTATGCTTGGGAAGACTTATTTCAATTTCTACAAAACAGAAATGCAAACATTGAAAATATAGAATACAAGACACCTGGAGAACTGTGCTCTTTGGATCCAGTTAATGTATGCAGGTATTTCAATCATAGATTTGAAGCTATAATGTCTTTTATCACAAACAAAAAAAATCCTTCGCTTGGAGAGGTTTTGGATTTCTTTTGGAGAAAGGAGTATCAAGCAAGAGGTGCTCCTCACATACATATGCTGCTATGGATCAAATATGCACCCAAATTTGGAACAGATTCGGATGACACAGTGATGAGCTTCATTGAACAGTATTCTGCATGTGCTGTTCCGAAAAGTACAGAAGAAAAAAATTTAAGACATCAAGTTTTACGCTTTCAAACCCATCGTTATGGATAATACTGTCGTCGAAAGTTCAAATCCAAGGACAAGTTCTACACAAAATGTCGTTTTGGATTTCCACGACCAGTAATATCTAAAGGAAGAGTGAACAATTTTATGTCTTCTCTGCAACATACTGTGACAAGAAAATAACCGAAAAATACATACAACTTAAGAAGAAATGAAGAGTCCAAATACATAAATGACTACAACCCAGTCATTTTGTTCATGTGGAATGCTAACATGGATATTCAATATGTTGCTGACAACTCTATTGCTGTGGCTCGATATGTGACATCTTACATCACAAAATCAGAAAAGACGGAACTGAAGGAAATGTGGGAGGAAATTTCACATGAAAAGAAATTGTACAGTTACATTCTGAAGATGTTGTCGCATCGAGAAATTGGAGCATATGAATGTTCTGATCGGTTATCATCAGCAAGTCTATCACCTTGCATGCTCATGACGAGCTGAGCTCGTCATGAGGCACAGTGCTCTGGTGCTCATGACGAGCTCAGCTCGTCATGGGCCGTGCAACGCTGCTGTGCTGAGCGTTCCACGGGAGCCAATGCACCTGTGACGAGCTGACCTCGTCATGAGCACAGGAGCACTGTAGCTCATGACGAGCTCAGCTTGTCATGAGCCTGTGGGCGCTGTGCGCGCCCTCCCCAGCACAGCGGGGGGAATTACCCCGGCAGCGAAGGGGTTATATGCCAAATCTAGAACAATCATTTGGGTGAAAGTAGGTCTTGCTACAACATGAAACCGAGTTTTGAAATCTGTACAAGAAATTGAGTATTTGCCGAAGAAAGAACCAAACAGTACAGATATTTTGAAGACAAACATGTTGGATACATACTATCCAAATAGAAGTAGTCATCTTGAGAATGTTTGTCTCTATGAAGTTCTGCAAAGCTATACTTTTAAGAGGAACATTACAGAAGATATCAATAAAGGAGTATATGCTGTAATTGGATGTGAAGGATGTCCGGTGAAACAAAGAAAAGGACATTTGATTAATCATCGAAAATTGAGTTGCGAATCTCCTGACAAAAGGGAATTTTACTATTTAGCTCTTTTGCAACTCTTTAAGCCATGGCATACAGAAGAGGAACTACTTGGAGATTTTCTCAGTTATGAAGATTCTTTCAATGCAACCAAGGATACCCTAGAATGTCCTGTTTTTTTTAAATTATCTGCAAATGTTGAATGAGGAAATACAGCAAGAATCTACAATTGCAGCAGAGACAGTTCTCAAGACAGTCAGAGTTCTGCTTCATTGAGTCAGGATCCACTAGGAGGACCAATTATCCAAAATGAAGCTGCCACTGCCATGGATGAAGTGGAAAGAGCCATGGAACAAGCTCAGGAGGATGTAGTTAACTTAGAAGATTTGGAAAAAGTACTAAACATTGAGCAGAAACAAATATATGACGAAGTCACAGAACAGATTGAGCATGATTTATGTCATGAGAAAAAAGAGTGCTCATGTACGTCATTTATGCCTGTCCGACTGTACGTGAGAGGAGAAGCAGGAACTGGAAAAAGTTTTCTGATTAAAGCAATTGCAACTTATCTGCAGAAAAGAACTGAGTCATCGCTGTCTTGTGTTGTTACCGCTCCAACTGGGTTGGCAGCACATAACATTAAAGGGATTACTTTACATTGGTTATTGATGCTGCCAGTAGAGCATGATAATACATTACAATACTACAAGTTATCTGGAGAAGCTTGTTGTGAAGTTTCCAGAGTCCTGAAGAAAATGAAACTTCTTATCATTGATGAGGTAAGCATGGTATCAAATGTAATGCTTGCTTTTGTGCATTTAAGAATGCAAGAAATTCTTAAAACAGAGTATGATGTGTTATTCGGAGGCAAACACATCATTGTTTTTGGAGATCTACTGCAGCTAACTCCAGTGAAAGGACAGCCAGTGTTTAAAATGCTTACGCATGAAGATACCAGGAAGTGCCTAGGAAGCATTGGAAATGTTAATATATGGTTACATTTCAAATATGCAGAACTGCTTCAAAATATGCGACAGGCAAAGGATGAAGATTATAAAAATATTCTACAATATGTAAGAATTGGAAAAGTAAGTGAGCATGGCAAAGAAGCTTTACAGGCACTATTAATTTCAAATTTGTTTCCAAACAAAAATATTAACCCAGAGAATATTTTTAAGAAAATTGCTGAAAACAAATCTGTCATATGCTTGATGCCAACTCTGCAAGAATGTTCAATCTTCAACAACAAAATGTTAAAGTTAGAAAATCAGGAGATTGTGAAACTGGAAGCTATTGATAAAATAGAGCATGAAGGAGCTACTATCATTTTGTCAGAAAAGTTGAAATCAAAATTGGATTCTTTAGAGAAGACAACATCTAAAGCTGCTGGTTTGGAAAAGACTCTGTATGCATGTTTAAAATGTTGTATAATTTTACGACAGATTTTACATGTGGAAAGAGGTTTAGTAAATGGAGCAATGGGTCATGTTGTTGATTTTGTGAATTACCCAAATAGAGATGGAATTGAATTTTTGAAAATGAAATTTGATGGAATTGAGGAAGTACAACAATTCAGTCATTGTTCTGCTCGATTTTTGCTTGTGAAAAACTTATATGTCCGCCGAAAACAGTTTCCTGTTTCTTTGGCATATGCGGTGACTATTCATAAATCTCAAGGTTTAAGTGTAGATAGTGCTTTGGTGACTATTGGAAGTTCTGTGTTCAAGGAGGGTATGGCATATGTTGCCTCATCTCGAGTCAGAACTTTATCTGGATTGTACTTGATTGATTTTGATGAGACAAAGATTAGTGCAGATCTAAATTGTGTAAAAGAATATAATAGGTTAAGAAGAGAGTATGCTCCAAATTTACCTCAATATCATCTATTTGAAAAGCGTGTGGTAGGCTGAAAAAGAAGAAATGAGAAAAATTGTAGTGAAGTTGTAGCAAAAAGAAAAAAAGTAGATGAACCAGTAATTGTAAGCAGAAAGGAAAAGGATTGAGTTAAAGATGTTGTTGGATTTCAGTTTGAAAACAGTTCTGGTGTCAACTGCTATGCTAATGTAGTGGTTAACATTGGTTTTTTTCTCTAAACTTTACAAGAACAGATTGTTGAAAATCGGGATCAAAGATTTTGTTGTTTGTTGAATACTGTGTTTGAGAAATGCAGCAGTAATAAAACAAAAATAGAAAGTGTTTCTGATATTCGAAATGTTTTAGACATATGTTCTGGTATGAATCAATTTTCACAGAATATTCAGCAAGATTGTCAGGAATTTCTAATGTATATGCTTGTTGTATTGCAAGATGAAGGTATAGATGTAGATGTTGGATTCCACAGGCCCAAACACTGCAGGAACGAGGTACGACCAAATCCACCGCCCCGACTCAAATGCCTCCCATGAAGTAGACAACCATGTGAGGACACCCGAGCCCAGGGCAGGGGACAGGAATTCAAATGAAAGGGACGTCCCAGAAGCTTCACCCCTGAGCTGGACTGGACAATGAGACTCGACCACCACCTCCACGCCTCTGTACCTACAGGACAATAAACACAATTACTTCTGTGCCTAATTCCAACGAGTGCCCCCCTCTCTTACAACCACACTCCACCACACGATGAAAAGAACCCCTCCTTACTTGTAAGATGTACAGGATTAGCCTCGGGAGGTCTTTGGCAGCAAGTAGGATGAGTATGCACCAGCTTAAAGGACTCCAGCTCCATATAACATTAGGGGGGTAAAGGGATGCACTCGAGGACAAAGTCTGCCAAAAACGAAAAGATCAAGGGGAAAAAGCCTTAAAAGCGGCATAAAAACCCCCAACTGATGTCCTTATAAGTGATTTTAGTTCTGAAACAGAACGGGGGATATAACAAACAAACGAGTCCCTCTTCCGGGCTCTGCAGCTTCTCTATGTTTCAGCGCGACCAAAAGCGCCCAAGCAGCACACAATGAGGCGAATAGCCTAGCAAAAACACGGAAGTCGAGGACGCTGCCTTGGATCCACGCAGCTAACTCGTCGGCTGGCGTCTCAAAGAATCTGCCACTGACTGTCCTTCCAATGAGCAGTGTAACGAGGGAACCGGAGCCCCAGTTCCCTCGAGTAATAAACACAAATCACCACTGCTCGAAAATCAGGTGCCGAAGGAACAGAGTGGGTAAGTGAAGGGGAAGGAGGGGGAGGAAGAGGGGGGGGCGGGGACACGGCTTCTCCTACTACTGCTCTATCTAACAGGGAAACAAAAACGAAACCACCCAGTTGTAAGGAGGGGCAAGGCAAAAAACAGGACTAGGAAATGCAGGGGTTCACAATTAATTTGGAACACGAGCCCGTGAACCAATTTATCTCCAACGTGGAATAACAAGACCCAGAACCTGGAACCCAAGCAAAAAGATACCAAGCACTGGAGTAAGGAAGGGGAGGTTCTTAAATACCCTAAGTCCAATCACACGCAGGTGGAGTATGGCCATAGATGACAGACTAGACCTTGTTCCTAACAGTTTTTCCCCCCAAAGGTCCTCCCTACCGGACGGGGTTTAGAGGGGTGCTGTCTATGGAACAAACGGATCAGTCTTGGTGCATGCACACTACCAGCGGGCTCCCATGAACGATCTTCAGGTGCATAACCTTTCCAATCTACCAGGTAGAAGAGGCGACCTCTCCTCCGCTTGGAATCCATTATAGCCTGAACCTCAAACTCCTCTTCTCCATCAATCAACAAAGGAGGGGGTGGTGGCAAGACCTGAGTTGTTGGTATATAGGGTTTCAACAGTGATGTATGAAAGACCGGATGGACCTTGTACTCATCAGGTAAAACAAGCTTCATGGCCACAGGATTAATCACCTGTGTGATGGCAAATGGTTCCACAAACCTCGGCTGCAGCTTACGTGACCCCAGCAATCTAAGGTTGCGCGAAGCTAGCCACACCTGATCTCCCACTTTATAGGTTGGAGCAGGGACTCTATGTTTGTCTGCCTGAGCCTTCATGGTGATTTTAGTTGCCCGTAACTGTTCCCGAGCAATGTCCCATATTCCACCCAATGACCCACATATATCGTCTATGGCTGGCACATGCCCACTAGGCTGAATAGCTAAGGCCCTAGGATGGTACCCCAATGAACAGTAAAAGGGAGTCATACCCAGTGCAGAATGCAGACTATTATTATATGCAAACTCGGCAATAGGAAGAGCCACCATCCAATCACAAGACAATGACGACACAAGACACCTCAAATACTGCTCCATAGTCTGGTTCGTCCTTTCAGTCTGACCATCTGATTGCGGGTGGTACGCAGAAGACAAACGTGCATCAATCTTCAATACTGAACACAGTTCCATCCAAAAGTGAGACACGAATTGAGCCCCCCTGTCCGAAACAATCGCAGATGGCAACCCATGGATCCTAACTATAGATGACATAAACACCAAAGCCATCTCCTTGGCAGTAGGTATCTTAAGCAACGGGATGAAGTGTGCCATCTTTGTGAACAGGTCTACCACCACCATGATGGCGGTATGCTTCGACACAGGGGGTAGATCCGTCACAAAATCCATACTAATGGTGTGCCATGGAGTGGGAGGGACCTCTAAGGGCTGCAACAGACCCGACGGCATGCCATGTGTAGGTTTGCTAGTAGCACAAATAGGACAAGCGGTCACATAACTCTGAATATCCTTACTCAGCGAGTCCCACCAGAACCATCGCAAACACATCTCCTTCGTCTTATGTATCCCTGGATGTGCTACCAGTGAGGAGGAATGACACCCCTCCAAGACCATCTTTCTCAAGGCAGGAGGAATAAACAAACGGTTCCCCTGATACAACAACCCATCCTGCATCGATACCTGGGGTAAAGCCAACCAAGGAGTTAAATCCAATTGTCGTAAATGCCCTTTGACGAGGGAGGGGAAATCCTCAGTGTGTGTCACCCCTACGATTTTTTCTTCACTAATCATAGGCCGGTCTTCCTTCACTCGTCTCTCCTCCTTCCCTTCCACATGTATCCTAGAAAGGGCATCGGACTTTATCTGCTGTGCGGCGGGTCGATAAGTAATGACAAAGTCATACTCGTTGAAAAACAAGACCCACCGCATCTGGCGAGGTGTTAACGCCCGAGCAGACCGAAAGAATTCAAGATTCTTATGATCTGTATAGATCGTGACTGTGTGTCGAGCGCCCCAGAGATAATGACGCCACTCCTCAAAGGACAATTTCACTGCCAGTAGTTCCCTCTCAGCCACCGTGTAATTCCGTTCCGCGGGCAACAGGGTCTTGGAAAAAAAGGCAATGGGGTGCATCTGACCCGTTTCCGCATCCCTCTGGGACAAAACCCCTCCCACTGCACACAATGAGGCATCCGTTTCCACAAAAAACGGTAAGGCTGTATCGGGATGTACCAAAACAGGAGCTGATGTAAAAGATCGCAGCAAAAGCTGGAAAGCATCCTGGACTTCAGTGGACCAGACAAAGGGAACCCCCTTCCTTAATAATCGTGTCAAAGGGGAGACAACATCAGAAAAGTGGGAGATGAAGCGCCGGTAGAAATTGGCGAACCCCAGAAGGGCCTGGATCTGTTTCACAGTAGATGGTATGGGCCAGGTAATAATAGCCTCTATCTTTCGAGGGTCCATTCGGATACCCTCTGCTGTAATAACAAACCCCAGGAATTCTACCTTCTGCGTACCAAACTGGCATTTCTCCAGTTTGGCATATAGATGATGTTCCTGTAACTTTTGTAATACCTTAGATACATGGTCATGATGATCTGCCTCCGACTCCGAGAAAATCAAGATGTCGTCCAAATAGACGATGACACTTCTGTCCAGATATTCCCGGAGCACCTCGTTAATAAAGTATTGGAATGCCGCCGGTGCGTTGCACAGGCCAAACGGCATCACACAATACTCGAATAGGCCAAATTTGGTTTTAAACGCCGTCTTCCATTCATCCCCGGGTCTGACTCGAATGAGATGGTAAGCACCCCGCAAGTCCAGTTTGGTAAAGATGGTTGCCTTGCGGAGCTGGTCCAACAACACGGGGATAAGCGGAAGAGGGTACCTATTCTTCACGGTAGCCTTGTTTAGAGCCCGGTAGTCCACACATGCCCTCAACGTCCCTTCCTTTTTAGGAATGAAAAAGATTGCCGATGACACTGGCGAACAAGAGGGACGAATAAAACCCATCCTCAACATTTCCTCCAAATACTCTTTCAGATGTAACTCCTCGGGTTCAGAGATCGCATATATGCGGCAAGAAGGCAAAGGAACGCCAGGTATCAAATCGATTTTACAGTCAAAAGACCGATGAGGAGGGAGACCCTGTGCTTTAACGGTATCAAAAACACCCCGAAACTCGGAATACTGAGAGGGAACTGTCATTGCCTCCACCCCGGCACAAAACAAGGGATGTATCTGTTCGACAGCCTCCCTGTAGCAATGTGAAAGGCAATGTTTGGAATCCAGCGTCACCAAACGTTGCACCCAGTCTATCTTGGGGTTATGTTCCTGAAGCCAAGGAACTCCTAACACCAACCCAAAAGAGGGGGCATCAATAAGGTCAAAGACCACTAACTCTGAGTGCCCGTTCTCACACAACAACGTCACAGGTTCCGTCTGGCGTGTAATGGACCCCGAGGTCAGTTCAGTCCCATCGATGGCTCTCACAGGTTCTGGTTGTTGCTTATAATGACATGGGATTTCAAGCTTTTCCGCCAAGGAGATGTCAATGAAATTCCCAGTCGCCCCGGAGTCCAATAAAACAGACACTGGTACACGCCTACTCCCTGACATCAAGAGCTGTGCCGGAATAATGAAGTGTCTTGGCACCTGATCGATCACACCCAGCACCTGATAGGTCCCCCCCAAGCCACTGGTCAGGTCCTGACTACGATCCACCTGTACACATGCCACCTTCTTATGGAAAGCCTGTCCAGAGGGTTTAACAGGACACTCACGGGCAAAGTGCCCCCCTTGACCGCACTACAAACATAAGTTCGATTCCCTCCTTCTTCTTTTCTCTTCCATTGTTAATGGGCCTCTCACCCCTCCTATCTCCATTGGTTCGGGAGCAGGTTTACTATCCCCTATGGGTTTTGTTTCCGGTTTCGTATAACTCCTCCAGGGTCCCTGAAACCGACTACGATCACCCCGCCTCTCAGTCAGCCTATGGTTTAACTTCACCACCAGATCTATAAAGGCAGCACAGTCTTCTGGAGGCTCAACCACCTGGGATACCACATCTTTTAATTCGTCACATAAACCCTGATAAAACAAGGATGTTCTCTTGTCGATGGGCCAATGTGTCTCTGACACTAACCTGTTAAACGTTGACACATAGGTTAGCAAATCCTGTTTGCCCTGTCTCAACTTGAGGAGCTCCGCATCACTCGCCTGCATAAAAGCATGCTTAGCAAATAACCCCTTCATTAATTCTTTAAAGGCCATGTAATCCTGCAATACCGGATCATCACTTTCCACAAGAGGGATAGCCCACTGTGCCGCAGTGCCAGCCAAATACGATATCGTGAACGCCACCTTAGCCTTATCATCCGGGAAAGCGGTCGGCCTGCACATAAAGTGCAGTTGACATTGAGTCATAAAGGTCCCGTATTTATTACTGTCTCCCATGAACCGCTCAGGGGGGCCAAGGGGACAGGAACAGGTGTCGTAACAGTAACAGCCACAGGGGCTCCCCCCTCTGCTCTCTGACCCACCCCTACTCCATACTGGAAAGTGGCCGGTTGGACAATGGGAACCTGTGTCCTATCTCTCTGCTGTTCTCTGACCTTCACAGCCCCCAGTTCCTGTTTAAGTCCCAGGTTTTCCTGTTGTAATTCCTGTACCTGAGCCTGAAGAGCCGCTACAGCCCCCACTATGTCCTGCATTGTAGGTGTCCTCTCGGCACCCCCCAAGTTCTCGTCCATACCTCGTCCGGGCAGTGTATATATCGTGGGCTTGGTATTCTGTTGGATTCCACAGGCCCAAACACTGCAGGAACGAGGTACGACCAAATCCACCGCCCGACTCAAATGCCTCCCATGAAGTAGACAACCATGTGAGGACACCCGAGCCCAGGGCAGGGGACAGGAATTCAAATGAAAGGGACGTCCCAGAAGCTTCACCCCTGAGCTGGACTGGACAATGAGACTCGACCACCACCTCCACGCCTCTGTACCTACAGGACAATAAACACAATTACTTCTGTGCCTAATTCCAACGAGTGCCCCCCTCTCTTACAACCACACTCCACCACACGATGAAAAGAACCCCTCCTTACTTGTAAGATGTACAGGATTAGCCTCGGGAGGTCTTTGGCAGCAAGTAGGATGAGTATGCACCAGCTTAAAGGACTCCAGCTCCATATAACATTAGGGGGGTAAAGGGATGCACTCGAGGACAAAGTCTGCCAAAAACGAAAAGATCAAGGGGAAAAAGCCTTAAAAAGCGGCATAAAAAACCCCAACTGATGTCCTTATAAGTGATTTTAGTTCTGAAACAGAACGGGGGATATAACAAACAAACGAGTCCCTCTTCCGGGCTCTGCAGCTCCTCTATGTTTCAGCGCGACCAAAAGCGCCCAAGCAGCACACAATGAGGCGAATAGCCTAGCAAAAACACGGAAGTCGAGGACGCTGCCTTGGATCCACGCAGCTAACTCGTCGGCTGGCGTCTCAAAGAATCTGCCACTGACTGTCCTTCCAATGAGCAGTGTAACGAGGGAACCGGAGCCCCAGTTCCCTCGAGTAATAAACACAAATCACCACTGCTCGAAAATCAGGTGCCGAAGGAACAGAGTGGGTAAGTGAAGGGGAAGGAGGGGGAGGAAGAGAGGGGGGCAAAAACGAAACCACCCAGTTGTAAGGAGGGGCAAGGCAAAAAACAGGACTAGGAAATGAAGGGGTTCACAATTAATTTGGAACACGAGCCCGTGAACCAATCTATCTCCAACGTGGAATAACAAGACCCAGAACCTGGAACCCAAGCAAAAAGATACCAAGCACTGGAGTAAGGAAGGGGAGGTTCTTAAATACCCTAAGTCCAATCACACGCAGGTGGAGTATGGCCATAGATGACAGACTAGACCTTGTTCCTAACAGTAGAAAATCTTTTTGGCCTTTCTTATTAATGGCAGCATAACTGCGACAATTGTTCCTTTTCAAGTACTCCTACAATAGACACTGAAAGATTTATATATTTGACTTTACCAGACTGCAAATCAGTGTCTTTTAATAATCTAGTTAGAAAAGCAAATCAAAATATGGTCTGTACTCAATGTAAATCTGCAATGCTATCAATATTATTTATACAAAGATATGGACAGTATGTCATTTTAATGTTCCAACAATGTAGACCTGATGGAACTAAATTGACAACTTTAATTAAAAATGTTGTGGCTTCTCAATTATCAATTTCAACAAGAACCTTTGTAACTGCAGCAATTGTTTTCCATGATGGTCCATCTACAACATCAGGACATTACACAGCTTATTTAAAATGTCAAAAAGGCTGGACTAATTGTAAGGATACTCAATTGACTTTCAAACAACGTTTGCCTTTTGACTTACGAAATTCTTACCTAGTGTTTTTACAACCAATTTTTTAGGAAAGGTAATTGGCCTATGAAGATTGGAGCAGTTAATAAAACTTAGTCTGCTGTTCAAAATTACTTTGTGAGTGAGAGTGATCAAGATAATAAAAAACTTGTAGTTGTCATAGAGGTAGTGTAAGTGTATCACATAGTGAGTGATATCAGTATTATAGGAAATGTTGATCATGAGTGAGCCAGAGGTGGAAATATAACTATTGCTACATGATCAAAAAGATGTTGGAGCTTTTAATTCAGAAAGTCGGGTAAATGGAAGTTTAAGAGTACTATTAAGTAATTTCCAAAGGAAAGGACTTTCCATATACTATTTGGCCTCGTGGAAAAGTAAGTGAATCAAAAATGAGTTAAGATATGTTTTTTCTAAGTTTTACATTATTTATTGAAACGGCTGCATGGGTTGGTGAGTAGCTACATGAGTGTGTATATGGGTTATTAATTGTTTTTTTGAGTATCAGTATGAGTGTCTGTATGGTTTGGTGGGGGGGTATTACTTACCGCATAGATGCATGAATGACTGACTCACTGTTTGTATGTGTTTTGATGACAGCATGTGTGCAGGACTGTATGGGTGGATGAGTGTGTGTGTATGGATGTGTTACTGAGTGAATGACTGTCTCAATAGCATCTTTATGAGTAACTACATATGTCTCTGTCTCGCTAGAACAGCGTACTGCAACGCTGCAACGTTCCCCTGATAATCGCCACTTCAGAGGGCGAGGCGCGTCATTCGGACACGCCCACCTCAGCGGGCCACGCCCCCTCCCTGACTATAAAAGAGCGCGCAGCTCAAAAGCGCGACTCCCACGATACCACGAGTCTCCTGAGGCAGAAGCCGGGAGTGTGCAGTCATTGATTTTAACTTTGTTTGTGATACTTTGTAAACCCACCTTTTAAAAAAAAACTTGCTCTGTCTCGCTAGAACAGCGTACTGCAACGCTGCAACGTTCCCCTGATAATCGCCACTTCAGAGGGCGAGGCGCGTCATTCGGACACGCCCACCTCAGCGGGCCACGCCCCCTCCCTGACTATAAAAGAGCGCGCAGCTCAAAAGCGCGACTCCCACGACACCACGAGTCTCCTGAGGCGGAAGCCGGGAGTGTGCAGTCATTGATTTTAACTTTGTTTGTGATACTTTGTAAACCCACCTTTTTAAAAAAACTTGCTCTGTCTCGCTAGAACAGCGTACTGCAACGCTGCAACGTTCCCCTGATAATCGCCACTTCAGAGGGCGAGGCGCGTCATTCGGACACGCCCACCTCAGCGGGCCACGCCCCCTCCCTGACTATAAAAGAGCGCGCAGCTCAAAAGCGCGACTCCCACGACACCACGAGTCTCCTGAGGCGGAAGCCGGGAGTGTGCAGTCATTGATTTTAACTTTGTTTGTGATACTTTGTAAACCCACCTTTTTAAAAAAACTTGCTCTGTCTCGCTAGAACAGCGTACTGCAACGCTGCAACGTTCCCCTGATAATCGCCACTTCAGAGGGCGAGGCGCGTCATTCGGACACGCCCACCTCAGCGGGCCACGCCCCCTCCCTGACTATAAAAGAGCGCGCAGCTCAAAAGCGCGACTCCCACGACACCACGAGTCTCCTGAGGCGGAAGCCGGGAGTGTGCAGTCATTGATTTTAACTTTGTTTGTGATACTTTGTAAACCCACCTTTTTAAAAAAAACTTGCTCTGTCTCGCTAGAACAGCGTACTGCAACGCTGCAACGTTCCCCTGATAATCGCCACTTCAGAGGGCGAGGCGCGTCATTCGGACACGCCCACCTCAGCGGGCCACGCCCCGTGACGCCCTCCCCCCTCAGTCATAAATTATGTGTCTCGCCAGGAAGCGCAGCGGACGAGCGCAGCGGGAGCGCCTAAGGCAAGCCCGTCTGCGCCCGTCCGCGACCAGACTGCGGCCGGGGCCAGACATGCTGCCAAAAACGCTACATCTGAAGGACAGATAGCTTGGTCCGGGGAGGATTTAAAGGCACTCAACTTACCATCCAACTGTTGCCCTCATTCTTTAGACCCAGCAACTGCTGACCCCGCTCAAACTTGCAGCAACTGTGGGATAACAATCGCCAGCGCCGCCCCCGCATTACAGCCCCGCCCTAAAACCCCCCCTCACACCCACATCAAAGCGGGCCTACTTAATTGTAGATCCCTTGTCAAACACACTGATGAGATCTGGATCTTATTAGAAGAGCAGAACTGGGATATCCTGTTCCTAACTGAAACATGGATTAAAGAGGACAGCCTATCCTCTACCGCTTTGGCTATCCCTCTGGGATTCAAAATATGCCTCGCCAACCGGCCTGGGACAAAAAGAGGCGGTGGTGTAGCGATCATTTTTAAAGAGCACCTAGCACTGACATCCTCGACTGCCACGTCGATTCAAGGTATGGAAGGTCATCACTTCTGCTTTCAAGTTAGTCCTCAGCTCTCACTAGCAGGGCTAGTGATTTATCGCCCTCCGGCCAGCGCAGACTCCATCCTCACTTCCCTATTAGATACAATAGTTCAGAGTTCACTCCTTCATCCCCTTTTTCTAGTGGTGGGTGATTTTAATATCCATATGGATAAAGTAGAATGTGTCTTGGCAGAGACACTCCGAACAACGTTAGATGCGGCCGGTCTCAGACTGATCAATGAGGGCCCCACACATACTGGGGGCCATACGATTGATCTCATCTTTACTAACATTAAGGATGTGCGACCTGAAAAACCTCTCCCTCTGATATGGTCAGATCATTCACTTATCACATTCACTCTGAACATCCAAAGCGATATCAAGGTGTCTAGTAAGCGTTATTTTATGAAAAGACAATGGAATAAACTGACCCCCGAGGTTATGCTCCCGGCTTTGGCACGTACCTCTCCCCTCCTGACAAATAATCCCAATAGGGACGCAGTGCTACTTAATGAATGGATAGGAAGAATGGTATCCTCTATTGCCCCGGCCTCTCGTACTCTATCTAAAAGAGAATCCCCCTCAGCACCCTGGTTCTCGCAGGAACTTAGAGAGGAGAAAGCGGCCTGCAAAAAACTGGAAAGACTCTGGAGAGAAAATTACGGTCTAGAAGAAAAAGCTATATATAGGGATGCATTGAAAAAATTCCGGAAAGCCATTAGGAATAATAAAAAACACTTCTATGCGGACTCGATTAGGCAGGCAGAACAATCCAGCAAACAAGTGTTCAAAGTTGTACAGTCTTTCCTCAAACCTCAATGTATCGAAAGAGAGGTTACCCCTACACCATTACTTTGTGAGCAAATCTCAGATTACTTCGACCACAAAATCAAGAAAGTATATGAGTCCTTTGGTCCTGCTATAGACACTGAGAAACAAGACACAGCGTACAATAGCGAGTCAAAAGAAATCCTCACCCAGTTCACGCATGTCCCTCTGAACGAGGTGAGGCAAGAGCTCAACCGCTGTAAATCCGGCTCACCTGATGACCCCTGTCCGGCTAAACTTTGCAGCGTCATTGCGGACTCTGTAGCGCCCATACTCCAAAGTATCTGGAACTCTTCCATTACATCAGGAATTTTCCCGGACGCCTGGAAGCATGCCACGCTCCTCCCCCTAAAGAAAAAACCAAATGGGGACCCAGATGATCTGACGAACCTCCGCCCTATATCCCTCCTAGCCGCACCGGGAAAAATGCTGGAAAAAGTAATACAACGCCAACTGAGTAAATTCGTGGAAACCAGCAACATTCTCCATGAAACTCAGTCTGGCTTCCGGCCCGGTTTCAGCACTGAAACAGCACTCTTAGAGGTAGCCGAGTCAGTGAGGTGGTCGATGGATGCAGGAAGTTCAGCTATGCTGGTACTCCTGGATCTATCGGCCGCCTTCGACACGGTGGACCATGCCAGATTACTTAGTCGACTGGCAGAGACTGGCCTTCAAGACCACGCGCTGAGCTGGATTAACTCTTATCTATCTCAGAGAACGCAGAAGGTGGCACTTGGGACGATCTCTTCCACACCAAATATCCTCAACTGTGGAGTCCCGCAGGGCTCGGCCCTCAGCCCTCTCTTATTCAATATCTACCTGGCCCCCCTCTTCACGCTCATTGCCAACTGGGGTGTTAAGGCAATTTCATATGCCGACGACACCCAGTTGGTATTCCCTTATACGGAATTGACCCAGGAATCTTTTGCAAATTTTAAAGGCTGTCTCCAGGACATTGCACACTGGATGAATACCAACAAACTAAAATTAAACGCCAACAAAACCGAGGTCATCTTCTTCGGTAAAGGCCCTGCCCCCGCCCCAGAGTTATGGTGGCCGGTGGAAATGGGTCCCTCACCCTTGCCCAGTCATTCGGCAAAAAATCTTGGAGTGAGATGGGATGATAAGATGTCTTTCTCTTCCCATATCCAACAAGTGGCCGGCTGCTGCCTAAGTAAATTAAGAAACCTCCGTAAATTTCTTAAACTTCTTCCCGAGAGCTGCAGAAAAATGGTAGTCCATGCAAGTTCACGGCTGGACTACGCTAATGGTCTTTACCTGGGCCTTCCTAAATTCTTAACCCATAAACTGCAGGTGGCTCAAAATGCGGCTGCGAGGCTGTTACTGCGAATTCCATTCAAACAGTCGGTCTCTCCGCATCTTCGAACCCTGCATTGGCTCCCTGTCGCCAACCGGATAAAATTCAAAGCCCTGACACTCGCGTTCAGATCTTTGCATGGTTCCTGCCCACTCTACCTAAAAAAACGCCTTCCTAGGTATACATAACATCGTGTATTACGGTCTAATGACCGTACCCTGCTGGCTGTACCACGAGCAAAAAAGGCACGCCTTGGTGGTCGCACCTTTTCAGCAAACGTTTCTGCGCTATGGAACTCCCTACCTCAAGCAATCCAGCAGGCTCCTTCTGAACCCTGCTTTAAGAAGTTGCTAAAGACGTGGCTCATCTCCCAGCCTCGCTAGGTCTCCCACTCCTGCCCTGGACCTCTGTGGTACGTTTTTTACAGCGCCGGGACACCTCCTTGTGAGGTAGCTGTTCGCGCTCTATAAATCACATTATTATTATTATTATTATTATTATATGTTTTAATCTAGTATCTATGATTATTGATGTATATAAGTGAGTATATGTGAGAGTGAGCGAAACCCTATTCAACGCACACTAAAAACCTAAAACAGGCCAGTATAAGCTCAATTTTGATTTGGGGGGTACACAAAACAATGGGTAGCAGAAATAAGATCTGCTCCAGAACAACACCAGCCAAAACCTAGTCAACGGACACTAAAAACCTAGAACAGACCTGTATAAGTTCCATTTTGAGTTGGGGGGTATACAAAACCACGGGAAGCAGAAATACTACCTGCTCCCCATCAACACCAGCCAAACCCTAGTCAACGTACACTAAAAAGCTAGAACAGGCCAGTATAAGCTCCATTTTGACTTGGCGGGTACACAAACCACGGGGAGCAGAAATACTACCTGCTCCCCATCAACGTCAGCCAAACCCTAGTCAATGCACACTCGCAAACTAGAATAGGCCTGTATAAGCTCCCTTTTGACTTAGGGGGTACACAAAACCACAGGGAGCAGACATACTATCTGCTCACCATCAACGCCATCCAAACCCTAGTCAACGCACACTGGCAAACTAGAACAGGCCTGTATAAGCTCTATTTTGACTTGGGGGGTACACAAAACCACAGGGTGCGGAAATACTATCTGCTCCCCATCAGCGCCAGCCAAACCCTAGTCAACGCACACTGGCAAGCTAGCATCGGCCTATATAGGCTCCCTTTTGACTTAGTGGGTACACAAAACCACGGGAAGCGGAAATTCTACCTGCTCCCCATCAATGCCAGCCAAACCCTAGTCAACGCACACTCGCAAACTAGAATAGGCCTGTATAAGCTCCTTTTGACTTAGGGGGTACACAAAACCACAGGGAGCAGAAATACTATCTGCTCACCATCAACACCAGCCAAACCATAGTCAACCCACACTGGCAAACTAGAATAGGCCTGTATAAGCTCCCTTTTGACTTAGGGGGTACACAAAACCACGGGCAGCAGAAATACTATCTGCTTACCATCAACACCAGCCAAACCCTAGTCAACGCACAATCGCAAACTAGAACAGGTCTGTATAAGCTCCATTTTGACTTGGGGGTACAGGAAACCGCAGGAAACGGAAATAATATCTGCTCCACATCAGCGCCAGCCAAACCCTAGTCAACGCACACTAAAAACCTAGAACAGGCCTGTATAAGCTCCATTTTGACTTGGGGGGTACACAAAACCACAGGGAGCAAAAATACTATCTGCTCCCTATCAGCGCCAGCCAAACCCGAGTCAATGAACACTGGCAAGCTAGCATCGGCCTATATAAGTTCCCTTTTGACTTAGGGGGTACAAAAAACCTGAAGGAGCAGAAATACTATCTGCTCACCATCAATGCCAGCCAAACCCTAGTCAACGCACACTGGCAAACTATAACAGGCCTGTATAAGCTCCATTTTGACTTGGGAAATAATATCTGCTCTACATCAGCGCCAGCCAAACCCTAGTCAACGCACAGTAAAAACCTAGAACAGGCCTATATAAGCTCCATTTTGACTTGTAGGGGGTACACAAAACCACGGGGAGCAGAAATAATACCTGCTTCCCAACAACACCAGCCAAACCCTAGTCAACGCACTCTAAAAACTTAGAACAGGCCTGTATAAGCTCCATTTTGAGTTGGGGGGTACACAAAACCACGGGGAGCAGAACAACGACCTGCTCCCCATCAACACCAGCCAAAACCTAGTTAACGCACACTAAAAACCTAGAACAGGCCTGTATAAGCTCCATTTTGACTTGGGGGGGTGCAAAAAACCACGGTGAGCAGAAATAATACCTGCTCCCCAACATCACCAGCCAAACCCTAGTCAACGCACACTAAAAACCTAGAACAGGCCTGTATAAGCTCCATTTTGACTTTGGGGGTACACAAAACTACAGGGAACGGAAATACTTTCTGCTCCCCATCAACGCCAGTCAAACCCTAGTCAACGCACACTCGCAAACTAGAATAGGCCTGTATAAGCTCCATTTTGACTTGGGGGGTACAGAAAACCGCAGGAAACGGAAATAATATCTGCTCCAAATCAGCGCCAGCCAAACCCTAGTCAACGTACACTAAAAACCTAGAACAGGCCTGTATAAGCTCCATTTTGACTTGGGGGGTACACAAAACCACAGGGAGCAGAAATAATACTTCTCCACAACAACACCAGCCAAACGCTAGTCAAGGCACACTAAAAACCTAGAACAGGCCTGTATAAGCTCCATTTTGACTTTGGGGGTACACAAAACCACAGGGAGCGGAAATACTATCTGCTCCTCATCAGCGCCAGCCAAACCCTAGTCAACACACACTGGCAAGCTAGCATCGGCCTATAGAAGCTCCCTTTTGACTTAGGGGGAAAACATGGGAAGCAGAAATACTACCTGCTGCCCATCAATGCCAGGCAAACCCTAGACAACGCACACTTGCAAACTAGTATAGGCCTGTATAAACTTCCTTTTGACTTAGGGGGTACACAAAACCACAGGGAGAAGAAATACTATCTGCTCACCATCAACGCCAGCCAAAACATAGTCAACCCACACTCGCAAACTAGAACAGGCCTGTATAAGCTCCATTTTGACTTGGGGGGGTACACAAAACCACAGGAGCAGAAATAAACCTGCCCCCTAAACAATACCAGCCAAACCATATTCAACGCACACTGAAAACCAAGAACAGGCCTGTAAGCTCCATTTTGACTTGGGGGGTACACAAAACCACGGGGAGCAGAACTACTACCTGCTCCCCATCAACACCAGCCAAACCCTAGTCAACGCACAATAAAAACATAGAACAGGCCTGTATTAGCTCCATTTTGATTTTGGGGGTACACAAAACCACATGGAGCAGAAACACTATCTGCTCACAATCAACATTAGCCAAACCATAGTCAACGCACACTGGCAAACTAGAATAGGCCTGTATAAGCTCCCTTTTCACTTAGGGGGTACACAAAACCACAGGGAGCAGAAATACTACCTGCTCCCCATCAGCGCCAGCCAAACCCTAGTCAACGCACACTAGCAAGCTAACATCAGCCTATATAAGCTCCCTTTTGGTTGGTTGGTTGATTGCTTTATTTCGATATGCATATATCATAAAAGCAGTACAAAAGATAAAAACAGCATGTCGAAAAAAGTATGACTGTACATTAGATAAAAGAGTAAAACACATTTGATCAGCATAAATTAGTTTAAAAAAAGGATTAAATTGATATGGACAGTCTTCTAAGTCTAATCAACCAAGCCCATTTTAAAAACTTGGCAACGGCACAAACAATAGGAGGGGCTGTATTGGTTAAAAGAATCCGAAGGGCGACAGAGAACTGGCGGGTACCCAATTCTCTGCAGATAGGACCAAGCCAACGTGATCTGGGGCGACCATAGTCCGGGCATTCGAAAAGAAAGTGTGGCACCGTCTCTGGTTTATCGGGACAAAGAGCACAATAGCGTGATGAGGGCTGGGATTTATTCCACCTGGAACAGAGGTCGGCCAAAGGTAGAGTTCCTAGCCGGAATTTGATGTACAGGGACCGGTCCATGGCGATTGTTATTATGTCCATGTACGGCTCATAGGCGACGACATCTTTTATCAACAGAAAAGCTGCGGTGGTTTTGCAGTGCTGCTGATTACTGATGCGCTTCACACGGACCCACTCCCAAAAAAGTTTTTTTAAGGTCTCCTTCGGGGGAGCGGAGTGGCTATGCCAGCAGGAGTCCAGGCCTAGGTCCCCTAAAAGATGTTTAATGTCCTTCAGCCATTTAATGCTGTGCCAACCGTCGGAGTGCATCACCTCAGCTAGGCCATCGGCATAAGGTTTTAGCTCCGGTACCCTCCACAGGCGAGCCCAGAGCAAGAGGGGTCGAAGACGGGCCTGTTCCCCTATTGCTTTACAGCCAGCATCCATGAGCACTGGGATAGTCGGACTACTCGATGGAATGGCAAGGAGATCTTTAATGAATTTGTTTTCAGCCTTGCTCAGTAAATCCACTTTGCCCAGGCCCCACAGTTCGGCTCCATAAAGTGACGCAGGGACTGCACGTGCTTTATATATATCCAGTAGAGGGGCAACACAATGTTTTGTTGAGTTGTTGAACTCCTTAAGGAGGGCCCCCCCCACCCTTTTGTGGGCCATTGTCATTTTATTGATGTGGGCGGTCCAGCTCATCGCGTCGTTAAGTCGGATTCCCAAGTAGTCGAATTCTGCCACTCTTTCAAGGGGTGTAGAGTTCAGAATGGGAGGGCGGCCAAGTTTGCGGGGTGGGTGCATAACTAGGTACTTGGTTTTTTCCACGTTGATGACAAGTCCCCTGGTGGTGCAAAAGTCCTGGAAGCGATTCAGTAGTGTCTGGAGACCTTGGGGGGTTTTAGAGATGAGGAGGGTGTCGTCGGCGAACAGCAAAGTTGGAATTTTTACGCCTCCCAGAGTGGGAGCGTCTGCTGGTTCGCCGAGTAGATGATCTACCACCCCATTGATATAGAGGGAGAATAGGGTGGGGGCCAGGACACAGCCCTGCCGTACTCCCCTCTCGACCCTGATCTTGTCGGTCTTTTCCCCATTCAACCCCCATCTGACCTGGGCATAGGTGTTGTTATGCAGTTTGATAAGGAGGTTTAGTATATACGGGGGCATCCCTACACCATGTAGCACCCTCCAAAGTTCCTCCCTAGGAACCAGGTCAAAGGCAGTCTTTAGGTCAATAAAGGCCAAGTAGAGACTGCCTTTGCCTAGCTCCACCACCTTCCAGTGTAGTAGCAGGAGCCTAAAGACCTGTTCGATAGTTCCGGTGCCTGAACGGAACCCGGCTTGCATATCGGACAGGATGTGGTTTTCGTCCACCCATTGTGAGATCCTCCCCAAAATGGCTTTCCCCGCCAGTTTCTGGCTCGAGTCTATTAGGCTTATGGGCCTGTAGTTCCCAGGTAGATCCCGGCTGCCCTTTTTGTAGATGGGGACTACCTCAGCACCTCTCCAGGAATCTGGCACAGGGCCTCCCACAGCGATTGCATTGAGGAGTGCAGAAATTAGCACCCCCCATTCTTCCGGATATGCTCGGAGGATGTCGCCTGGTAGGCCATCCGGACCAGCTGCTTTTAATGGTACCAAGGTTTTAATCTGCTTTGTGACATCCAAAACAGAAAAAAGTTCCAGGTCTTGAACTAGGGTAAAGGGTGGGAGGTAAAAAGGGTCGTTTAGTGGGCCTTCAGCGGCAGAGTAAAGTTTTTGGAAGTGGGAGAACCATGTCTGGGCATTGATGGTACAGGTCCTCAGAGTGTCGTCGGGACGGTTCCTGTTGCCCACCAAATCCCAAAAACCTTTGGCATCTTTCCCTCGACTGGCGGCCAAGAGGTCCTGCCAGAAGTTATCCTCCCACTCCATCTTGGCGTTTTTTAGGCAGAGTGCATAGTGCCTCCTGGCCACCCTAGTCCTGGATAGTAATTTGGACTTGACTGCTTCAATGAGAAGTGACTTCGCCTCCCTGCACTTCTGATTGTACCAGCCCTGTCTAGCTCGTGAGCTTGGTTTCCTTCTGTTCGTGTTAGCTGGGACTATAAAGAGGTCACTGATAGCCTGGGTTATGGTGCAGAACCTTGAGGCCACCTCCAGCAACCCATCCTCTTGGGGGTCAAGATTGACTAGGGCTGAGGCAAGAAGCTGCCTAATGGCAGAGGTTTTCTCCTCTGAAAGTGCCAACTTCGCCCACTTTAGCCGCCGTCCACAGTTGGCGACTACTGACAGGTCCGGGGCGGGGTTACTAGAAGTTCTGGTCACAGTGCTAGTTAGCCACCTGTGAGACAAGGTGAGAGAGAGGAGGTTGTGGTCACTCTCGACAGATGGTATAGTCACCATGTCTTCCACCAAACTCCACAGGTGTACGTCAAGGAGGAAGTAATCGATCCGTGACGTGTGCCCTGGCCTGTTGTAGATGTGGGCCCCTGCTTTGTCGGACCTAGTCCTGCCATTGGCACCCCTCAGACCAAACTCCATAGCTATTGAGTTGATCTGGAGGGCCACTTCTGTCCACTTTTTAATGGGACTGAGTTCAAGGGACGGAATCCCCCACCTAGTGTCGTGTTCCTCTTGGTCAGTTAGGATTTCGAGGTCCAGGGGCTCAAAGGTACAATTGAGATCGCCCGCCACCAAGGTACAAGACCTGTGAGGTGACGAGCGAAGCAGGGCTTCTAGACAAGATATTACTGGGGATTCTCTACCCCCCTTTGTGCCTCGGGCGTAAATGTTAAAAATATTTAGGATGACTCGGCCCTGGGGGTTTTTCAACAATATGTTAAGGAGATCCGGGCATTTGGTATCCCGCTCCACCACCCTACAGTTGAGTTCTGAAGCCACCCAAATTAAGAGGCCACCCGAAGGGCGGCCCCTACCAGTTACGCTATGGACTGCTGGCAAAAAATGGGTGGAGTATCCTGCCTTGTGCAGGGGCACCCCGCTCCAGGTTTCCTGGAACAGGCATATGGAGTGTTGCTCCACTAGCGAGTTCCAGTCCGGCAGCGCTAGCTTCCTCTCGAGGCCCGCCACATTCCAGCTGAAAACCCTAAACGAGGGGTCCGTCACAGCCGCAATGCTACAGTTCTCGACAGGAGGTAGCGTGTCCACAACACCCCCAACAGGGAGGCTAACCAGTGAGTCAGAAGATGCCCTGGTCTCCCCTTGCTCTTTTGCAAGCTCGGCAGTAGCCTGGCTTTGTGGTGTAGTCGAGGGGTTACGGGTTTTAAGGAAGGGGGTAGGCTCGGCAGCAGGACTCAAGACCACAAGGGCCTCCCCGGGAGCGTCACAGAGTCAGCAACCCCAGGAACCCCAATTCTGCATCACTGGAGCTAGGTATAGCTGCTGTGGGAAGATTCCCGGGGAAGGATGACCATGAACGATATTTTGGGGAGGGGGCCCGACAGGGCAGAGCGGGGTGGTCAGGTCCGGCCTTGGGTAGAAAAAAGTTAGGTCGACAGCATCCACCCCCGTGCCGGCCGTTCGGCCTTGGGAGCATATTGAGTGGGCGGCTCTTATATCTTGAAAATTGACCACCACGCAATCTCCCTCAAAAGGTTTCTTCCCGTGGCCGATCCAACCCACCCTACGCACCCCAAGGATCAGGCCATCTACACCCAATGGAAGTGGTCTATTGGTTTTCATCCAGTGGATGACTTTGTTTTTTAGCGCCTGGTGTGTTTCCTGCTGTGATTCTTTTAGGGGGGGGACTTTGATGAGGACAACAACATTCGGGAGGGAGATTTACCGGGGGGCACTTGCGTGGCGGAATCTGCTGGGTGACCACTGGGGGAGGATTTTTTGGCAAGGAGGGATTTTTAGACAGAGGGGGGTTTTTAGGCAAAGAGGTGGGATGGGAAGCCCTAGAGATTGGTGCTGCTCCATTGGGTTTAGCAGGCGCGGCGGAAGCCAAATGCACATTTGGACCAGCCCCTTTCTTCTGAGAGGTCTTTTGAGCAGGGTTCGGCGCAAGAGCCGTCGCTGCTGTGGGGGCAGTGCCGTGCACCTGAACTGCATGAGTGGAATAACTCGGCATTGCCTGCTTCGCACTGGCCAGAGGGACTGGGGTAGGAGCTTTCCCTGTAGCCAGTGTTTTGGCCGGCAGTGACGACTGGACTCTGGTTGTTTGGCTTACTGGGACCTCTTTAGCAACATTCCTATCTGGGTTGATCTCACTAGGTTTAGGTTGCACTTTCAGGAGGGTTTTCAGGGAGAAAAAGTTGTCCCTAGTGGCCTGTTCAAAATTGTCCAGTCTGACCCCCAGGCTCTTAACTTGGTCAAGTAGTGGATTAAACAGAGACTTTACCAGTTTCTCGAGAGACTCGAGAGAGGTGCCCTGTTTTGTAAGGGCCGGTGTTACTGGAGGCGAGGGGGACGGTGTCTGGGACTCAGCTGCATGCTGGGGGGAGCTAGAAATCCTGAGGAGTTCCAGCTCTCCAGCGTCTGGGTGTGAGGTGCCCCTATGGAGCTGTGTCCTAGAACGCTTGTAGAGCATGGAGTGATTTCCCCTCCGAATGTTAATCCCCCTTTTCCTTTTCCTATGTGCCCGTGAAGGTCTAGTCTGGGGAATTGGTTGTGGGTCGGGTGAGGGGACAATAGGATCCGAGTGAGACCTGTTGTCGGGAAAGCTGGCTAAGCAGTGGGATGGTCCAGAAGCAATAGCCTCAGTACAGCGACTGCCAGGGGAAGGCAGTAATATGAGGCTTTCTATCCTATCTAGACCTGCCCTAGCGCTACAATGTGTTGCTCGTCAGATGGGGGGCCAGGCGGAGGTAGGTTGGCAATGGAAGTAGGTGGCGACAAGGCATATGCCGCAGCTCCCAAGGATGAGCGCTTGGATGGAAGGAGGTCAAGTGAGAGGCGGCGTTCCGTCATTGCGATCTCCTTTTCAATGACGTTAGCCACCCGGGTGATAAATTTGTCCATTGTGCCGATCATCGTGGAGCCCCCTAGAGCACTTGCTCCACCGCCCCTCAGGACTTTACCGGATCTGGTGGACATGATGGATTCAAGAACTACAGTTGGGCTCAGAGGGATTGGATCCGTAGAAGTCGATGGAAGGGGGGTGGCCCAGCCCAGCCTCTGCCGGCCCCGGACGGCCACAGACGGCCCGCCCTCTGCCCGGGCCCCGCCCGGCGCCGTCCGCGCGCATCCGCGACGCGGAGGGAGCTCTCTCCTTTTCTGCGCCTCCGGTCGCGCTCCGCCGCAAGTGGGCGTGGTTCTGCCTCAGGGCAGGCTGGGAGCTGTAGTTCTTCCCTGTCCGCGGCCGAGTGATGGAAACTACTCGGCGGCGGGTGAACAAACAGCCTCAGGGACCCAGCGCTGCCAGGGAACACAGGTGTGCCAGCAAACCTCTCCGCAAACCTTCAAGTGTTGGTAGCCTCCCTTTTGACTTAGGGGGTACACAAAACCACGGGAAGCAGAAATTATACCTGCTCCCCATCAATGCCAGCCAAACCCTAGTCAACGCACACTCACACACTAGAATAGGCCTGTATAAGCTCCCTTTTGACTTAGGGGGTACACAAAACCACAGGGAGCAGAAATACTATCTGCTCACCATCAATGCCAGCTAACCATAGTCAACCCACACTGGCAAACTAGAATAGGCATGTATAAGCTCCCGTTTAACTTAGGGGGTACACAAAACCTCGGGGAGCAGAAATACTATATGCTTACGATCACCCCCAGCCAAACCCTAGTCAACGCACACTCGTAAACTAGAACAGGCCTGTATAAGCTCCATTTTGACTTGGGGGGGGGGGGGGTACACAAAACCACGGGGAGCAGAAATAAACCTGCTCCCTAAACAACACCAGCCAAACCATAGTCAACGCACACTAAAAACCTAGACCAGGCCTGTATAAGCTCCATTTTGACTTGGGGGGTACACAAAGCCAGGGGAGCAGAAATACTATCTGCTCACCATCAACGCCAGCCAAACCCTAGTCAACACCCACTGGCAAACTAGAACAGGCCTGTATAATCTCCATTTTGACATGGGGGGTACAGAAAACCGCAGAAAGCAGAAATACTATCCGCTCCACATCAGCACCAGCCAAACCCTAGTCAACGCACACTAAAAACCTAAAACAGGCCTGTATAAGCTCTATTTTGACTTGGGGGGGGTACACAAAACCACGGGGAGCAGAAATATTACCTGCTCCCCAACAACACCAGCCAAACCCTAGTCAACGCAGACTAAAAACCTAGAACAGGCCTGTATAAGCTCCATTTTTACTTGGGGGGTGCACAAAACCACGGGTAGCAGAAATGCTACCTGCTACCCATCAACACCAGCCAAACCCTAGTCAACGCACACTAAAAACCTAGAACAGGCCTCTATAAGCTCTATTTTGATTTTGGGGGTACACAAAACCACAGGGAGCAGAAATACTATCTGCTCACCATCAGCACCAGCCAAACCATAGTCAACGCACACTGGCAAACTAGAATAGGCCTGTATAAGCTCCCTTTTGACTTAGGGGGTACACAAAACCACAGGGAGCAGAAATACTACCTGCTCCCCATCAGCGCCAGCTAAACCCTAGTCAACCCACACTTGCAAGCTAGCATCGGCCTGTATATGCTCCCTTTTGATTTAGGGGGAACACAAATACTATCTGCTCCCCATCAGAGCCAGCCAAACCGTAGTCAACGCACACTAAAAACCTAGAACAGGCCTGTATAAGCTCCATTTTGACTTGGGGGTATACAAAACCACGGAGAGAAGAAATACTACCTGCTACCCATCAACACCAGCCAAACCCTAGTCAACGTACACTAAAAACCTAGAGCAGGCCTGTAAAAGCATCCTTTTGACTTAGGGGGTACACAAAACCATGGGGAGCAGAAATGCGATCTGCTCACCATCAACGCCAGCCAAACCCTAGTCAACGCACACTGGCAAACTAGAACAGGCCTGTATAAGCTCCATTTTGACTTGGGGGTACAGAAAACCGCAGGAAGCAGAAATAATATCTGCTCCACAATAGCGTCAGCCAAACCCTAGTCAACGCACACTAAAAACATAGAACAGGCCTGTATAAGCTCCATTTTGACTTGGGGGGTACACAAAACCACGGGGAGCAGAAATACTACCTGATCCCCATCAACACCAGCCACACCCTAGTCAACGAACACTAAAAACCTAGAACAGGCCTGTATAAGCCCCATTTTGACTTAGGGGGTACACAAAACCACGGGGAGCAGAAATAATGCCTGCTACCCTTCAACGCCAGACAAACCCTAGTCAACGCACACTCACAAATTAGAATAGGCCTGTATAACCTCCCTTGTGACTTAGGGGGTACACAAAACCACGGGGAGCAGAAATACTATCTGATCACCATCAACGCCAGCCAAATCATAGTCAACGCACACTAAAAACCTAGAACAGGCCTGTATAAGCTCCATTTTGAATTGGGGGGTACACAAAACCACGGTGAGCAGAAATACTATCTGCTCACCATCAATGCCAGCCAAACCCTAGTCAACGCGCACTGGCAAACTAGAACAGGCCTGTAGAAGCTCCATTTTGACTTGGGGGGTACAGAAAACCGAAGGAAGCAGAAATAATATCTGCTCCACATCAGCGCCAGCCAAATCCTAGTCAACACACACTAAAAACCTAAAACAGGCCTGTATAAGCTCCATTTTGACTTGGGGGGTATACAAAACCACGGGGAGCAGAAATACTACCTGCTCCCCATCAACACCAGCCAAACCCTAGTCAACGCACACTAAAAACCTAGAACAGGCCTGTATAAGCTCCATTTTGACATTGGGGGTACACAAAATCACAGGGAGCAGAAATACTACCTGGTCCCAATCAGCGCCAGGAAAAACCTAGTCAACACACACTGGCAAGCTAGCTTTGCCCTGTATAAGCTCCCTTTTGATTTAGGGGGAACACAAAACCACAGGGAGCGGAAATAATATCTGCTCCACATCAGCGCCAGCCAAACCCTAGTCAATGCACACTAAAAACCTAGAACAGGCCTGTATAAGCTCCATTTTGACTTGGGGGTACACAAAACCACGGGGAGCAGAAATACTACCTGATCCCCATCAACACCAGCCACACCCTAGTCAATGCACACTAAAAACCTAGAACTGGCCTGTATAAGCTCCATTTTGACTTAGGGGGTACACAAAACCACAGGGAGCAGAAATACTATCTGCTCACCATCAACACCAGCCAAACCATAGTCAACCCATACTGGCAAACTAGAATAGGCCTGTATAAGCTCCCTTTTGACTTAGGGGGTACACAAAACCACGGGGAGCAGAAATACCCTCTGCTTACCATCAACGCCAGCCAAACCCTAGTCAACGCACACTCGCAAACTAGAACAGGTCTGTATGAGCTCCAATTTGACTTGGGGGGTACAGGAAACCGCCGGAAACGGAAATATTATCTGATTCTGCTCCACATCAGCGCCAGCCAAACCCTAGTCAACGAACACTGGCAAGCTAGCATCGGCCAATATAAGATCCCTTTTGACTTAGGGGGTACACAAAACCACAGGAAGCAGAAATTCTACATGCTCCCCATCAAAGCCAGCCAAACCCTAGTCAACGCACACTCGCAAACTAGAATAGGCCTGTATAAGCTCCCTTTTGACTTAGGGGGTACACAAAACCTGAGGGAGCAGAAATACTATCTGCTCACCATCAACGCCAGCCAAACCCTAGTCAACGCACACTGGCAAACTATAACAGTCCTGTATAAGCTCCATTTTGACTTGGGTGGTACAGAAAACCGCAGGAAACGGAAATATTATCTGCTCCACATCAGCGCCAGCCAAACCCTAGTGAACGCACACTAAAAACCTAGAACAGGCCTGTATGAGCTCCATTTTGACTTGGAGGGGGTAAACAAAACCACGGGGAGCAGAAATAATACCTGCTCCCCAACAACACCAGCCAAACCCTAGTCAACGCACACTAAAAACCTAGAACAGGCCTGTATAAGCTCCATTTTGACTTGGGGGGGGGTACACAAAACCTAGGGGGGCAGAAATGATAACTGATCCCCAACATCACCAGCCAAACCCTAGTCAACGCACACTAAAAACCTAGAACAGGCCTGTATAAGCTCCATTTTGACTTTGGGGGTACACAAAACTACAGGGAGTGGAAATACTATCTGCTCCCCATCAACGCCAGCCAAACCCTAGTCAACGCACACTCGCAAACTAGAATAGGCCTGAAAAAGCTCCCTTTTGACTTAGGGGGTACACAAAGCCACAGGGAGCAGAAATTCTATCTGGTCACCATCAACGCCAGCCAAACCCTAGTCAACGCACACTGGCAAACTATAACAGGCCTGTTTAAGCTCCATTTTGACTTGGGGGTTACAGAAAACCGCAGGAAACGGAAATAATATCTGCTCCACATCAGCGCCAGCCAAACCCTAGTCAACGTACACTAAAAACCTAAAACTGGCCTGTATGAGCTCCATTTTGACTTGGGGGGTACACAAAACCACGGGGAGCAGAAATAATACTTCTCCCCAACAACACCAGCCAAACCTTAGTCAAGGCACACTAAAAACCTAGAACAGGCCTGTATAAGCTCCATTTTGACTTTGGGGGTACACAAAACCACAGGGAGCGGAAGTACTATCTGCTCCCCATCAGTGCCAGCCAAACCCTAGTCAACGCACACTGGCAAACTAGAACAGGCCTGTATAAGCTCCATTTTGACTTGGGGGTACAGAAAACCGCAGGAAGCAGAAATAATATCTGCTCCACATCAGCGTCAGCCAAACCCTAGTCAAAGCACACTAAAAACATAGAACAGGCCTGTATAAGCTCCATTTTGACTTGGGGGGTACACAAAACCACGGGGAGCAGAAATACTACCTGATCCCCATCAACACCAGCCACACCCTAGTCAACGAACACTAAAAACCTAGAACAGTCCTGTATAAGCTCCATTTTGACTTGGGTGGTACAGAAAACCGCAGGAAACTGAAATATTATCTGCTCCACATCAGCGCCAGCCAAACCCTAGTCAACGCACACTAAAAACCTAGAACAGGCCTGTATGAGCTCCATTTTGACTTGGAGGGGGTACACAAAACCACGGGGAGCAGAAATAATACCTGCTCCCCAACAACACCAGCCAAACCCTAGTCAACGCACACTAAAAACCTAGAACAGGCCTGTATAAGCTCCATTTTGACTTGGGGGGGGGGTACACAAAACCTAGGGGGGCAGAAATGATAACTGATCCCCAACATCACCAGCCAAACCCTAGTCAACGCACACTAAAAACCTAGAACAGGCCTGTATAAGCTCCATTTTGACTTTGGGGGTACACAAAACTACAGGGAGTGGAAATACTATCTGCTCCCCATCAACGCCAGCCAAACCCTAGTCAACGCACACTCGCAAACTAGAATAGGCCTGTATAAGCTCCCTTTTGACTTAGGGGGTACACAAAGCCACAGGGAGCAGAAATTCTATCTGCTCACCATCAACGCCAGCCAAACCCTAGTCAACGCACACTGGCAAACTATAACAGGCCTGTTTAAGCTCCATTTTGACTTGGGGGTTACAGAAAACCGCAGGAAACGGAAATACTATCTGCTCCACATCAGCGCCAGCCAAACCCTAGTCAACGTACACTAAAAACCTAGAACTGGCCTGTATGAGCTCCATTTTGACTTGGGGGGTACACAAAACCACGGGGAGCAGAAATGATACTTCTCCCCAACAACACCAGCCAAACCGTAGTCAAGGCACACTAAAAACCTAGAACAGGCCTGTATAAGCTCCATTTTGACTTTGGGGGTACACAAAACCACAGGGAGCGGAAATACTATCTGCTCCCCATCAGTGCCAGCCAAACCCTAGTCAACGCACACTGGCAAACTAGAACAGGCCTGTATAAGCTCCATTTTGACTTGGGGGTACAGAAAACCGCAGGAAGCAGAAATAATATCTGCTCCACATCAGCGTCAGCCAAACCCTAGTCAACGCACACTAAAAACATAGAACAGGCCTGTATAAGCTCCATTTTGACTTGGGGGGTACACAAAACCACGGGGAGCAGAAATACTACCTGATCCCCATCAACACCAGCCACACCCTAGTCAACGAACACTAAAAACCTAGAACAGGCCTGTATAAGCTCCATTTTGACTTAGGGGGTACACAAAACCACGGGGAGCAGAAATAATGCCTGCTACCCATCAACGCCAGACAAACCCTAGTCAACGCACACTCACAAATTAGAATAGGCCTGTATAACCTCCCTTGTGACTTAGGGGGTACACAAAGCCACGGGGAGCAGAAATACTATCTGCTCACCATCAACGCCAGCCAAATCATAGTCAACCCACACTGGCAATCTAGAATAGGCCTGTATAAGCTTCCTTGTGACTTAGGGGGTACACAAAACCATGTAGAGCAGAAATACTATCTGCTCACCATCAACCCCAGCCAAACCCGAGTCAACGCACACAGGCAAACTAGAACAGGCCTGTGTAAGCTCCATTTTGACTTGGGGGGTACACAAAACCACGGGGAGCAGAAATAATACCTGCACCCCAACAACACTAGCCAAACCCCAGTCAACGCACACTAAAAACCTAGAACAGGCCTGTATTATTATTATTTTTTTTTTTTTTTTTTTTAGTGTATCTTATATAGCGCACAGCTACCCCAACGGGGTGTCCCGGCGCTTGCATTGGGAACCCGTCCTGGCTTTTCCCTGTGAGATAACCCGTACTGGGCATCCCCAAGGTGAAAGCCAGGCATCCCGCCGCGGGGGGCCGTAGTGGAGATTAAGCAAGCTATTGCCCAGAGTTGCAGAGTGTGAACCCGTGATTCGAGTAGGCACCAAAGTGAGAATTATCTAAGCTCCATTTTGAATTGGGGGGTACACAAAACCACGGTGAGCAGAAATACTATCTGCTCACCATCAATGCCAGCCAAACCCTAGTCAACGTGTACTGGCAAACTAGAACAGGCCTGTATAAGCTCCATTTTGACTTGGGGGTACAGACAACCGAAGGAAGCAGAAATAATATCTGCTCCACATCAGCGCCAGCCAAATCCTAGTCAACGCACACTAAAAACCTGAAACAGGCCTGTATAAGCTCCATTTTGACTTGGGGGGTACTCAAAACCACGGGGAGCAGAAATACTACCTGCTCCCCATCAACACCAGCCAAACCCTAGTCAACGCACACTAAAAACCTAGAACAGGCCTGTATAAGCTCCATTTTGACGTTGGGGGTACACAAAACCACAGGGAGCAGAAATACTACCTGGTCCCAATCAGCGCCAGCTAAAACCTAGTCAACACACACTGGCAAGCTAGCTTCGCCCTGTTTAAGCTCCCTTTTGATTTAGGGGGAACACAAAACCACAGGGAGCGGAAATAATATCTGCGTCACATCAGCGCCAGCCAAACCCTAGTCAACGCACACTAAAAACCTAGAACTGGCCTGTATAAGCACCATTTTGACTTTGGGGGTACACAAAAACACAGGGAGCGGAAATACACCCTGCTCCCCATCAGCGAAAGCCAAACCCTAGTCAACGCACACTGGCAAGCTAGCATCGGCCTATATAAGCTCCCTTTTGACTTAGGGGGTACACAAAACCACGGGGAGCAGAAATAATGCCTGCTCCCCATCAACGCCAGACAAATCCTAGTCAACGCACACTCACAAACTCGAATAGGCCTGTATAACCTCCCTTTTGACTTAGGGGGTACACAAAACCACAAGGAGCTGAAATACTATCTGCTCACAATCAAAGCCAGCCAAACCATAGTCAACCCACACTGGCAATCTAGAATAGGCCTGTATAAGCAACCTTTTGACTTAGGGGGTACACAAAACCACGGGGAGCAGAAATACTATCTGCTCACCATCATCGCCAGCCTAACCCTAGTCAACGGACACTGGCAAACTAGAACAGGCCTGTATAAACTCCATTTTGACTTGGGGGGTACAGAAAACCGCAGGAAGCAGAAATAATATCTGCTCCACATCAGCGCCAGCCAAACCCTAGTCAACGCACCGTAAAAACCTAAAACAGGCCTGTATAAGCTCCCTTTTTACTTAGGGGGTACACAAACCACGGGGAGCAGAAATAATACTTCTCCCCAACAACACCAGCCAAACCCTAGTCAAGGCACACTAAAAACCTAGAACAGGCCTGTATAAGCTCCATTTTGACTTTGGGGGTACCCAAAACCACAGGGAGCGGAAATACTATCTGCTCACCATCAACGCCAGCCAAACCCTAGTCTACGCACACTGGCAAACTAGAACAGGCCTGTATAAGATCCATTTTGACTTGGGGGGGTACACAAAACCACAGGGAGCGTAAATACTATCTGTTCCCCATCAATGCCAGCCGAACCCTAGTCAATGCACACTCGCAAACTAGAATAGGCCTGTATAAGCTCCTTTTGACTTAGGGGGTACACAAAACCACAGGGAGCAGAAATACTATCTGCTCACCATCAACACCAGCCAAACCATAGTTGTTAGACGTGACATCATTGGCTTGAGTCTCTCCTCCATTTTTTCTGTTTGCCTCCACTGTTTTACGATGTTTTGCTGGTATATGCTTTGGGCGCTGTGCCACTGCTGATCAGTGCCACAGCGCAAGTGCTCCCTATGTTAAATTGATGTATCGATTGTATCCATGTGAGGTTCCGTGACGATTTGAACCCGTGTTTTCAATATTGTCGGAAATACATAATATTGGTATCAGCGAACCGCAAATGATCCATTTAGCATATCCTGGTGTTTTCGCTATGCTACGAGCAAGAGTACTCCTGTAACAAACACATTTCCGATCTACCCATGGCATCCATCTTAGATCATGGCAGCCATTTTGTGTTTCTTGCCCTCACATACGCAATAACCTCTGATTACTTCATTTCGATTAAGGACACGTAGGCTTAGCCGGCGATTCACCTTTCCAGTGACACGTGCACCTTGGAACAGAACACGCTGTAGCTGCATGACTCGACAAAGGCTGCCTCCTCTGCCCGAGGCCAGTCCTGCTATACGGGTTCTTGTGTTCGTTGGCCTGATCATGATTAGGCGGCCGAAGCCGGTAGCCTTGCCCATTTACAACCCACAAACATCTCTTATCCTGCTTTTCTATCTTCTGCACCTGGCTCTGCTCCTTTCCTTCTGGGCCTTTATTAGGGGGAGGTAACGAAATTTACGATGAGGCGGTCCGGGTCTTGAATGAAAAGTTGACATGAGATTATGATGGAAAAGTGGGAACCCCTCATTCGTACTGTTTTGACATCAGATATTGTTGACGATTCCTGTGCAACGCCAAATATTTATTGTTTAGGACACAAAGGTTTGGGAATGTATTACATGTAAAGAATTTGCCTCAAGCTCAAATTTTCATATATAAGGAGCAACCCTTTTTGTACAAATCGAACAGGCTCCTAGATACTGCCCGTGTGTAGTTTCTGTGACTTCTGTGTCCCTGCAGTAATAAACCTTTGGTCTTTGACGCCACCATCGAGAAGCCAGTGTTTCTGTTTATTTGTGCACCGAGACAGGTGGAACTCCGGGGTCTTCGGGTGTTATCCCTGACACCTCTGGACGGAACCAAAAAGTCCAGAACTCCAATTGGCGCCCAACGTGGGGCGACGTCATTCGGTACCGGTCCAAAAGCCTGAAGAGTTCGAGAAGCTTCGTGTGAAGATTCCTGAGGGAGGCGCCCCACTTCATCGATCCCGGCATATCGCAAAAGTGGCCCGACGTTCTCTTCCACGAGGGTTCCCGTTCAGGACGGCTGCAGTGGTCCGTTGCCTTGACCGTCGCCCTGTCTTGGACCCGAGGTGCAGTCCGTAGTACGGCGAAACGTGACGGGTTTCTCCTTGGTGACGTCTTCAGTGCCTCAGTTAAGTATTTAGTGGTTGCTAGTTGGTTACTTCGTAAGGGTTGTTAAAATCCTTTTAGTTCTTGGTTTGGTTTGGTTTTGTAAGATTATCACTGGTTGTTCTGGTTACGATAATCTATTGGTTTAGTTTGGGTATCGATACATTTGTTCGCTTTTGGTAGGCCTAAATTCTTGGTTCGCGTGCACATTCCTGTTTGTGTTTGTTTGTTCTGTGTTCCGAATTACAAAATGGTAAGTCGGAAAAATTGTATGTTGTCGTGTTTTGGTTGCAACAGTGATTCCCGGTTGGAGGACTCATGTCTGGTTCCTCCGATTGGGACTCCTCTATATGATCTTTATTGTAAGCATGGTGTGGGTCCTATATCGTATAATGAGGTGTGGGTCCGATACACTGAAAAGGATGGTGTCCTTAGTTGGCCACTACATGGTAGTTTTGAACCCGAAGTCCTTGACAATTTAGAAGTAAAATTGTTTAAGAAGAAAGCCCGGCTGGCAATGTTTGATTCTTTCCGTTACTGGCGAAAAGAATCTAAACAGAGAGAAATTAAAAGGTTGAAAAAAGAACAGAAAGAGCAAGAGTTAACTTTAGAACAAGCGGCTAAGCAGCTGCAAGATAACGAGTCTGAGAAAGCAATGGAGGTGGCTACTAGAGAACGTAATTTAGCGATCGACAAGTGCTATCCTGCCTTGCCATCGAGTACAACTAAGATAGTAGAGGACCCTGAAAACGATCCTCTGTTGTCTTACTTGTTACGGTCACCACCACCGTATGCACAGGGTGCTACGGCTCCACCTGTACCAAATGTTCAATTGCCGGTTGCTGGACAACCTGGTATTCCTGCTCCTGCCCCTCAGAATCAAGTTCCTGTACCTCCTGTGGTTAATGTAAATGTTCCTACGGCACCTCCTCTTCCTGGGTTGCCGACTTCTCTACCTATACCTGTATCGCTTACACCTACTGTTTCACAAGCTATCTTACTCGATACTCCTACTGTCCCTGTACAATCCGTTCCAACTGCTACTGTGTTCTCTACATCTGCTAGTATTATGACTCCGCTTTCTGTTCGTCGAAGAATCACTGATTCTGTCTCTAACATTCTGTCTCCTTTCTATAAATCTTTAATTAAGACTCCTACTTCTGACTCTGTACAAAGACGTAGTCAGCTCCCAAGTACTGAGGAACGGGGAATATTAGATTCCACGGCTCTCAGATGGATTTCGAAAAGTAGAAGATATAGTACGAGAGATGTATTAGATACATTCATGCAGTGGAACGAACCAACACAACGATATGTCTTTGACGAGATGTGCTCTCTTTTACGTGAGGAACTAGAAGAAGATGACTCTGAATTGAATTTAGAGGACTTAATTAAGGTTCAGAAAGAGTTTGCTGCAGGTATGATAGTAGGTCAAAATATAAAAGAAGCGATGGAACTGATTTTAAGTTATAGGAATGATCCATCTCTTCGTTCACCGAGGGACTTAGAGAAAAATAGTATAAAGCAGAACCGCCAATATCCAATGAGGGAGGTTCCTCCAATTTGGCGCGAAGCTATTCAAGCCGACGCAGTGAATGGTGTTGTTGGCGCTCCGGCCCAATTTCAAAGAGTGTGGATACACATTCCGTGGAAGCGAGCTGAAGTGTTAGCAGTAAAACAGGCCGTGCCAGATCCGCGTAAAAATCCTGCCGGATATTACAAGGAATTAGCACAAACAGTTGAGGCTTGTGTAATGAATCTAGCGGACATTGACATGTTATTTGGGAATGTAGTTCCGCAACCAATTTGGGCTAAAATTCATAAAGAGAATCATCCAGTTGCTCTATGTGGTGATTGGGCAGCTATCATTGCAGCGGATGGTCAGCAAATAGGTGGTTCCAAACCCGAACCTCTAATTGCTAATCTTCCAGGTAGGATAATCGACTTAATGAAGACTCTGATGCCAGCATTGCGTGTTAACTGGGACAAGTTGTCCGCATGCAGGCAAAAGAAAGACGAAAGTGTCTCCGACTTTTTCACGAGGTTCGAAGAGACTTTTGTAGATCACAGTGGTCAGGATATGAGCACAGAAGGAGGACAGAGATTGTTTGTCGATAAATTTGTACACAATTTGCTACCCGAGCTACGCAATAAATTAAAAGATTCCGAGAGTGCGTGGGCTGTCTCTACAACTGCGCAAATACTTGCAACTGCACAGTATTATGAAAATAGGGATAAAGAGGAGAAAGAGAAATCAGACAAGAAAAGGAAAGACTTAAAAACTAAAGTTCTTTTACAGCAAGCATATCCGCCTCGCATGAATCAGACCAATACACAGCAAGGATCATATCAAAGGACAGATTATGGTTCTCAGAGACCACAATACCAGTGGAATCAGTGTGCGTATTGTAAGAAAGAAGGACATTATAAGAATGAGTGTCCAGTCTTAGCGCAAAATAACGCAGCAGCATCTCAGAGAGGTCGTGGTGGATTTGTGCAAAATTCTAGAGGTAGAGGACGAGGTACTATGCCTCCACAAACAAATGATCGCCCTTCAAATCACTTTGATAAGCGAAATGGACAGTCTGCTCAACAAAATAGATCTCAACAGTATCATGTTGAGGATTATTGTGAAGTTGATGAGGGATTTCAACAAAATCAGTACTAGTACAGCCATGGACAGGGAGAGGGAGTAGTATCAGTTCCAGTGGATCAGAGTGGGCCTTATGTCGCAGTAGCAACATCAGGTGTAGTCGAACCGTTTCTGTTGGATACTGGTGCCGCAAAAAGTTAGATCATGCATGCGAAACTCCCTGGCGCACCTTTGTCCGGCTTAACAAATGTTTCTGTAGGTTTTTCAGGCGCCCCTGTTTACAACCCTGTATCTGGTCCTTTGTCTATTTCTGTTGGACCGTGTCAATTGAAAGCACCCCTGATTTTGACGACAGGTTGTAATGAAAATCTGCTTGGTTTAGACTTGTTAAAACGCCTATATGCGACATTGTACTGTTCTCCGGAAGGAGTACAGCTTACGTTGGGTAAACGAATCACCTCTCCGATGTACTTGTCAATGGATGCACTTCCGCCAGAGCTGCGTTCACTCCCTGATACTCTTTGGGCGACTGGTCCTAACGATGTAGGCCTTTTAGAAATACCACCATATGTAGTCACTTTGAAAGCAAATGTAAAATTTCCACGAATTCCTCAATACAAGATCTCTATTGAAAGTGAACGTGCACTTTTATTGATTGTGCAAGATTTGATTAAGAAAGGGGTGGTTGAAGAAACTAGAGGAAATGTCTGTAATAGTCCTGTATTGCCAATTTTGAAACGTACTGATCCTTCAAAACCTCCAGTATATAGATTTGTTATCGATCTCAGAGAGGTTAATAAAATTGTGGTTCCGCAGTTTCCTGTAGTTCCAGACATTACTGCATTATTAACATTGATTCCTGCATCAGCTACATGGTTTTCAGTCATCGACTTGAAAAATGCCTTTTTCAGCATTCCAATAGCCGAGGAAAGCAGAGATATTTTCGGCTTCTGTCTAGGAGGTCGAAGCTTCAGGTTTAAACGCGCTCCACAAGGCTATTGTGAGAGCCCATCCATTTACAGTCAGGCATTAAAAAGTCAGTTAGATTCCTTTGTACTTCCTCCAGGTTCTGCCCTAGTGCAGTATGTATATGACCTTCTAGTGGCTGCCGATGACAAGGAAACTTGCAAAGCAGCTACAATTTCGTTATTGCATCATTTGTCTAATTTGAATCACAAGGTGTCACCTTCGAAAATGCAATACTGCTGCCAAGAAGTGACCTACCTAGGTCATCTCTTGTCAAAGGAGGGAAGGAAGTTGACCCCGGAGAGAATAAAAGCAATTACGCAGATGAGTGTTCCTCGCACACAGAGAGAAGTACGTGCCTTTCTAGGTATTACCTCTTACTGTAGGCAGTGGATCCCAAATTTTTCTCTTTTAGCAAAACCGTTGGTAGCTTTGACTGGGAAAAATGTTCCGAGTCCGGTGCCATGGTCTGCTCAATGTCAGGAGAGTTTTTCTGAGTTACGAAATGCACTATGTTCAGCTCCTGTATTGGGTACACCCGATTACAGCAAGCCATTCACGCTCTATGTTCACGAAAGAGAAGGTTGCGCGTTGAGTGTTCTAACACAGAAATTCGGTGATAAACAACGCCCTTGTGCGTACTTTTCATCAACATTAGATCCGGTAGCTAGAGCGTTGCCTAGTTGTTTGAGAGCTACAGCGGCAGCTGCGGTTTCCATTCGACAATCTGCTGGTTTGGTGATGAATAACATGCTAGTGGTCATGGTTCCTCATGCTGTGGATACACTCATGAACAGAACCAAGACACAACACCTTACCAGTGCGAGATTATCTGGCTACGAGCTGACACTGCTAGCGAGTCATATTCAGATCAAAAGATGCAATGTATTGAATCCAGCAACACTGTTGCCGGCTAATCAAGAGTCGAGTGATTCCGAACCCCATGATTGTTGTTTCAGAACCGAGGAAGAGACGAAAGGACGAATTGATTTAAAAGACACCCCATTGTCAGATCCAGATGGCACGTTGTATGTTGATGGGTCATGTTTTAAATTGGAGAATGGTGATGTGACTGCTGCTTATGCAGTAACGACTTTGAGTACGATTGTGGAGACTGCAAGAGTGAGTCAGAATTCTGCCCAAGCTGCAGAATTAATCGCTCTAACGAGAGCGTGTGTTTTAGCAAAGGGAAAGAGAGTAAATGTGTTCACAGATAGTCAGTACGCATTTGGCGTGGCCCATAATTTTGGCCGTTTGTGGAAAGAAAGAGGTTTCATTACGTCCCATGGGACTAAGATTCAACATGGTCAGTTAGTTAACGACTTGTTGGAATCTCTAACCTTGCCGACTGAAGTTGCGATTGTGAAATGCAGTGCGCATAAAGCAATTACGGATGATGTTGGTCGTGGGAATTCTTTTGCTGACGAGACCGCTAAACAGACAGCTAGAAATATGATGAGTAGAATGTATGTTGCAACGTCTGCAAGATGGATTTCCGAGTCCTGGAATGTGTGAGGATAAAGTGGAAAGTGTGAAAGAGATTCAGAAAGAGGCAACTGAGGAGGAAAAACGTGCATGGAAAGAAAGTACGGGCAAGTTGGATTCGAGTGGGTGTTGGATTGACTTGTCGGAACAACAGCGTTGGATGTTGCCTGATGCGTATGTGCTTGCAGTGGTGACAATGGCACATGGAGTAGCACATATAAGTTCTAAAGGGATATGTAAGATGTTGGCTCCAGTCTGGAAGAATGATGGGATTAGTAAATGTGCAGAGAGAGTGGTGAAAAATTGTATGGTATGCCTGATGCATAATCCTGGCAAGGGAACTCCTACTCCTGCTGGTCACTTCGCTCCACCTTCTTGTCCTTTTGAAGTGATTCAGTTAGACTTCATTCACATGGATCGGTGCAATAACTTAAAATACGTCCTGGTGGTAGTTTGTGCTTTCTCCAGATGGATCGAAGCATATCCACTAAAAGACAACACTGCCCTATCAACTGCCAAAATTCTTCTCAAAGAATATTTCCCTAGATACGGAATGCCACGGATTGTATGGTCAGATAACGGAAGTGAGTTTATAGGGAAAGTTATGCAGAGTGTGTGTGCCGGTTGAGGTATTAACCCCTTCAGCGCGGCGCGAATTTTCGCGCTGTGCTGAGGGTTCTAAGGTTCTAACGGGCTCATGACGGAACGGTTCCGTCATCAGCACAGCTCACCCGTAGCTGATGACGGAACCGTTCTGTCATCAGCATGGAAGGGGTTAAGCAAAAGTTTCACAGTGCAAACCATCCCCAGTCTGCTGGTTTAGTTGAGGGTTACAATGGCACCCTCAAACTAAAACTTGCTAAAATACAGGCATCCACAGGTTTATCCTGGCCAGACGCACTACCCTTGGCTTTGTTATCCACGAGAGCGACTGTACATTCTAGAGTAGGGCTTAGCCCATATGAAATTGTCTTTGGCCGTCCTGCTAATATTTGGGGAGTGCCAAGGCCAAAGGAATTTTGTTCTCTGGAATATCCAATGTTGATTGATTACCTTTACGACTTGACTGCTAAATTGAGTCTTATTCACCAACAGGTTTTCGATGCATTGCGAAAGCCTCCGGAGAGTCCAGGTCATCAGCTGAAACCAGGTGACCACGTTGTGGTACGGAACTTTGCGAGGACGAAGAACCTTCAGCCCAGATTTGTTGGCCCCTACCAAGTTCTGCTAACAACGAGAACTGCTGTTCGTGTGGCTGGTCGCAAGCACTGGATCCATGCGACACACGTCAAACGTGTGCCCTTGCCACTTCCTTATGACAACTGGGTGAAGAAGGGAATTGGTGCCTCTGAGTTCGAGCGAACACCCAAGTTTATCCCTTTCAGCGATGCCGAATTGATAACTGACACTTCGAACTCTGACTCTCCTCCTGAAACTACTTCTTTGACTCCTGAACACTTGCCCTCTGCATCAGAAGAAACTTTGCCATCTGCGAACTTGAACATTGCAAACTCTATTGACAACACACTGTTTCCTGATCAAACAGTTCCTGCAAAACTAAGATACAACTTACGATCTCGTAATATGGACAAATAAAGCAGGAAACTGCCTATTGTGATATTTGAAATTTTGAACTTTTGCCTTCAGCCAGGAAGTTTGCTATTGTTTTATTGTTTTTAAAATTGCCTTGCCGTCTGGGTAGCCGTAGGGTCGTGGCTGTGTGCCTAGTTGAATCTGCGGGGGTCAGACACAAGGTCGATCTTTCTGTTGGTTCTGGGAACTCCCAGGACTGATAGAGGCATTTTCATCTACGTACACATCATCAGTGGTCGCGAGCGGATTGTAGAAGATGGAGCTTCCTGCGCTGCAACGAGAAAATGTGATTTATGTTCGCAGAAACATACTTTACAGAATCCTTCATAGTAAATGTTTTCTGATGCAATGTGTTATTACATTTTTAATTGTTTTAATAACGTTGGTGGGTGGAATCCGTTTTTGGTATAAATTTAATCTTTGTGCCAGTAACTACAGTACCTCCCCTTGATCCTGCTACCTCTACTGTTTCTTCCATACACTCTTTTCACTCGTTTCCTGAACATGAGCAAGCTCGACGCTCAGAATTTATCAATAACACTTTCGTACAGCTCTTGCACCAACACCAACTGGTAGTTAACACTACAGACTGCTGGGTGTGTGGCTTGATACCCCACACTATGGATAAAGGCATTCCCTATCTGGTTTTGCCTTTTAGCTATAATGGATCATTTCAGGCCTTTCAAACCATCTTTGCTTATGCCCTTGAAACCTATCCTCCGCGTCCACCACGTTCCACTAAATATAACTCTGCCAACAAAGCTTTAGTCCAGGGAATTATTGACATGATCAAGGACGTCAATAATACTCCATCTTACCCTAGAGACGAATTGCGAGTATATTTGAGTTGGAATTCTTCAGAGTATCGCCTTAGCTTGGGAGAAAGCAAGCGTAAAAGCTCCACTCCAATATGGGTCGTACCTCACCGAGGTCAGGTCTGTTTGCAAGGAAATGGGAGAAATCCGAGAGCTCAGCTAGGGAGGAGTGAGTGCGTAGAGACTTACGTGTTTCCGTCTAACTCTTCCCCTGCTTTTCTTACTGCTAGGGGTACCTACTTCATCTGTCAAGACAGAGCGTATACATGGTTGCCTGCCGACTTTGCGGGGTCATGCTATATTGCTCGATTGTTGCCTCCGACATACACTGCTTCATCTGATTATCACAAGACCAGAGTAGCAAGAGGTGTTTTCAGCAAGGAAGACACCGCTGGTCAGGAAGCTGGAGACTTCTTCAAAGGTTTCCTTCCGTTCTGGGGGCCTATGGCCAATAGTAGAAACATACGTCAGCTAACACGGGTAGTTGAATCTACTATTTCCGAAACTGCTGGTGCCCTTAGCAATTTGACAGCTGAGCTTCAGGCGGATAGACTCATGACGTTGCAGAACCGTATGGTTCTAGACGTAATACTTGCAGATTGAGGTGGGGTATGCAGAATGATCCAATCGAGCTGCTGTGTTTTTATTCCCAATAATGCTCCAACAGTCTATGAGGCGATCTCTAAGCTACACAAGATTTCCGACTCTATACACGTAGACCAGGGAAACTGGTCCTTTATGGAGCGGTTTTGGACTCTGATATCAGCGTGGGGATGGAAGGTTCTGATGGTCATTGGTGTCATCTTAGTATTCCTATTCTCATGCTGCCTGATTATCCAGTGTGGTCCTGCTTTGTGTAGTCTCTGTGCTGCAACCTGTTTTAGGAAACCACCTGCGTTTGGAGAAAAGGCGTGAGAAAGGATGATGATACAACAACATGTCACTGACCTGATGAGCATAGAATTAGACTCTGACATAGACTGAGTAATTGCCTATGTAAGGGCAAAAGGAGGGTCTGAGGTTCCGTGACGATTTGAACCCGTGTTTTCAATATTGTCGGAAATACATAATATTGGTATCAGCGAACCGCAAATGATCCCTTTAGCATATCCTGGTGTATTCGCTATGCTACGAGCAAGAGTACTCCTGTAACAAACACATTTCCGATCTACCCATGGCATCCATCTTAGATCATGGCAGCCATTTTGTGTTTCTTGCCCTCACATACGCAATAACCTCTGATTACTTCATTTCGATTAAGGACACGTAGGCTTAGCCGGCGATTCACCTTTCCAGTGACACGTGCACCTTGGAACAGAACACGCTGTAGCTGCATGACTCGACAAAGGCTGCCTCCTCTGCCCGAGGCCAGTCCTGCTATACTGGTTCTTGTGTTCGTTGGCCTGATCATGATTAGGCGGCCGAAGCCGGTAGCCTTGCCCATTTACAACCCACAAACATCTCTTATCCTGCTTTTCTATCTTCTGCACCTGGCTCTGCTCCTTTCCTTCTGGGCCTTTATTAGGGGGAGGTAACGAAATTTACGATGAGGCGGTCCGGGTCTTGAATGAAAAGTTGACATGAGATTATGATGGAAAAGTGGGAACCCCTCATTCGTAATGTTTTGACATCAGATATTGTCGACGATTCCTGTGCAACGCCAAATATTTATTGTTTAGGACACAAAGGTTTGGGAATGTGTTACATGTAAAGAATTTGCCTCAAGCTCAAATTTTCATATATAAGGAGCAACCCTTTTTGTACAAATCGAACAGGCTCCTAGATACTGCCCGTGTGTAGTTTCTGTGACTTCTGTGTCCCTGCAGTAATAAACCTTTGGTCTTTGACGCCACCATCGAGAAGCCCGTGTTTCTGTTTATTTGTGCACCGAGACAGGTGGAACTCCGGGGTCTTCGGGTGTTATCCCTGACACCTCTGGACGGAACCAAAAAGTCCAGAACTCCACATGTTTGGCTTATTTGGTTTACCATCAGTCCCTAGTCTAGTGCACCAGGAGTTCCGGGGCTTGTAAATACAAATGCCGCTCGTGGGCTTGCAGCACGTGTTGTGCCACCCACAAGAGCGGCCTCGTAAAAGAATGTCTACGGGTCGGTCATTGCGAGACCCACGTGCAACCTAGTGCTGTCACGCGGGCTGCGCAAGTATACCTAATTGCCAGCCCCTCAAACCTTCCCTTGACTTCATGTTAGTCACCCCTATGGTAGGCCCACGGGCAGGGTGCATTGTAAGTATAAGGTAGGACACGCCTGACCAAGTTGGCATGTCCTAATAGTGAATTACAGCCATCTTCGTTTTTCACTATTGCGAGGTAACCTGCTCTCCATTAGTTAGAATGGGCCGCTGGGATTATTAATGCTATGATCCTAGCCGGCTCGTGGAGCATGGTGCAATGTCGAGTTTGGTATCCCTGAACTCGGGGTTTAATTACGCATCCGTTGGTGTGGATGGTTTTTGGACTCTGGGTTTAAAAATAGCACTTTTAGAAAGTGTCTATTTTCTTGTCTAACCATTTCTGGTTTCTGCTGGTCTTGCATGTGTGTGACAGGAGCTGGGTGGCTCCACAGGTCTGGATGAGTCAGTGTGGGATGAGTGGGACATTTGCGTCGAGAGTAGGGGGAGGTTAGTTGCTGATAGCCTGCCCTGCCTGATGCAATGCTGGCTCCACCTCCTGCCAAGCGGGTGATGGCTCTGTGCCTGCCATGGACGATCCTAGCCCCACCTCCTGCCAGGAGGCCGATAGCTCTGCTCCTGCCAGTGACAATGCTGGCTCCACCTCCTGCGGGGCGTCTGAGTACCCAGCCCTGCTCAGTGAATAGGCCAGGTGCTTCTGCCTGGCTCCACCCACAACGGACCCAGGATGTTGGGAAATTCCCCTGCATGGACAAAGGAATCAAAGCCGAGAAGGGGTATAAGAGAAGGACCCCTGAACCAAGAAATCAGATCACTTCTGACAAGGAACCCTGTAACCAAGGACAAGAGGCCTGCTGATCTAAGGACTTGCCTACCCCTTCTGCCAGTGTGCTGTTTGCTGGGGGGAATCCTGCAGTGCTTCTTTATTTTTGCCAAGGAACCAGGAGAGAGGAACTGTGTGTATACTCTCACGCTTGCTAAGAAAATCTCCAAGGATTGGAAGAGTGCCAGTCTCCTGCTGAAGTCACAGGGCTAAAGGACTTCATCTGCTACAAGTGCTATTTGCTGGAACCTGTGAATCCAGCACCTCTGAAACCAGCAATCTCGACGCCAACGGACGTCGCCGAATCCAGCTCGACACGTGAGTGACGGCTCAAGTGTACCGCTTCCTCGACGCCGGCCGCCGGGCCCGCTCGACGCCAGCAGCAACGCCAGTGAGTAGTGAGTTTGGCTCCAGCTCCAAGGGACCTCGTGTCTGCACCGCTGCTGATCGCATCGCCCTCGTGCCCTCTCGACGCCGTGAGCGCTGCTCACACTTTGCAACATCATCATCGACATCGACGACTACTGAGGCCTGATCGACACCGAAGACGCGACGCCGGATTGCTCGACGCCGCTGATCATCGTGTGCTTCATTGTCCTAAGGTACTGTGTTGTTGGGGGTCCGTGTGACTCCGGGCTCGACGTAGCGCTCCTCTCGGTCGACGCCGAACCTTTGGATTAACTTTGCCTCGACGTCGTGTAGCTCCCATGTGAGTTACCTCGTGTCCAAGAACTGTGTTTCCAGGAAGAAGATTTGCTTTGTTACAAAAGACTTTGTGCCAAAGAGGAAACTACCTTTGAACTATTTTTCCCTTCCAAGAGTATTTATTAAGATTGTGTATATTTTTGTCGTTATTTGGTCTTGTGCTAAGCCTTATATAAAAATCCTTATTTTTATAATACTACTGTGCCGTGTCCATTTGTAGTGTATTCACTTTATTACTGTATGTGGTCATAAATGCTTAACGCACAGCCTCCGAGATAAGCCTATCTGCTCTGCCAAGCTACCAAGGGGGTGAGCAGGGGTTATCAACGGGTGTGATCCCCTTGCCCTGACTAGACAAGGTGTGTCCCTATTTGTCAGAAGTGTATACCTCTGCCAACTAGAGACAGCCGGTTCTAACATTGGTGGGTCAGCGGTGAGGATTTGAACTTTGCATTTATGACCCATATGCAGTGATTAGTGTGTGCTACATAGTGAAAGCAGACCATAGCGCAGCCACAATCTACTTGGAAGGATTCCATTTTTGGTTCTCCGCTTTTCTGAAACTTGATTTTTTGAACACTGCTAGTTTTGACCATGAGTAACACCGGAGTCACTACCCCTGTTGTTGTGGAGGAATTCGACAGAGCGAAGATAAATGACTACGGCTTGAGGGAGCTGAAATTCTTTTGCAAGCAGCTGAAAGTGCCTACCAAAGGCATCTCAAGAAAAGAGCAATATCTCAAAGCTTTGGAGGCCTGGTTGGAGTCCAGAGATCCCTCTGATGCGGTGGTGGTACCGCCAGGGGAAGGGGATGAGGAGGCGCCAGCGAATGGGCCTGAGTCCTCTCCCGGAAGCAGTGTTTCCTCCAAAGGTCTTTCCCCTGAAGAACGAGAAGAAAGGGCGAAGGAGCGTGCATACAACATGGAAATGGCAAGGCTAAAGATAAATGGGCAGTTGGAGTTAGAAAATGCAAGAGGTAGAAGAGAAGCTGATTTGGAGACCAAAAGGTTAGATTTTGAAAGAGAGAAGTTAGCTTTGGAGCGTGATACCAAGTTGAGGGAATTGGACATCCAAGCTAAGAAGTTAGAATTGAATCCCTCTGGTGGCAGCATCCCATCTGGGCCTGCGGAAAGTAGGTTTTATTTTCCCAAAGATGTGATAAAAGATTATCATAGGAACGAAGATATTGGTCAGTGGTTTAAAGCATATGAGTTAGCATTGTTGGCCCACCAGGTCCCTGAGAAGAATTGGGGAGCGGGGTTGTGGGGTCGCTTTGTGAATGAGGGGAGAGATACCCTGTTAGACATGCCTGTTGAGGATAGGATGTCGTATGCTCATATGAAAGATGCTTTAATGTTGCGGTATGGCCTAACCCCCGAGAAGTACAGACAAGCTTTTAGAGAATGTAAGAAGTTGCCTGGTACGACGTGGGTTGAATATGTGTCTTATTTTTGCAGAGCCATGGATGGTTGGGTAAAGGGCAGCAAAGTGGAAAGTTATGAAGCTCTTTATGATTTGTTTGCTTGGGAGCATTTGTCTAATAACTGTTTTCCAGAGCTGCGCCAGCACCTCATTGATAGCAAGATATCTAACCCTAGAAAACTTGCTGAGGAGGCGGACCGCTGGGTCAGTACCAGGGTCCACAAGGGTCCAGTGGGAGTCTCAGCCAAAGGTGGGCAGGGTCCCCAGCAGAAGAGTGGGGGGGACAAGGGTAAACAGAAGGAGTCTCAGAAAGGGCCCCAAAGTAATCCCCAAGGGAACCAAGGGAAAGGTTGCCAGCCTCCCCCTGAGAAGAAGCCAGGGGCCCGACGGGTAAACCTGTTCATAGGGGCCCCCTAACCTGCTACGGTTGTGGGCAGGTGGGACACCGGTATTATGACTCCCAGTGTCCCATGAAGAATTCGAATGCACCGCCGCGTGCACCCCCCCGTCAGTTGGCGAGTGTAGCCCTGGGAGGGGAGGAGATGGTTGTCCCTGGTGGGAGGGGTCCCGCAGAAATGTCCCTGGTCTCGCTAGGAGACATGCAAATGGTCCCTCCACCCCCTCTGCCTAGGAACATTAGTAAATATAGGCAGTGGGTGACCATTAATGGCCATAAAGTGGAAGCTCTCAGAGACACCGGAGCGAGTGTGACAGCTGTCAAGTGTCACTTGGTGTCTAGAGAGCAGATGGGTTCCCCACGCATTCTACCCTGTGATAGCTGCTGACAACTCCCAGAAAGAGTGTGAGGTAGCTCAGGTTTCCTTTGAATGGGGGGGGAGTTTCAGGTACTCTTCAAGTTGCTGTGAGGCCCGCCATGCCTGTCGATTGTCTCCTGGGCAATGATTTAGAAGACTCCCCTTGGGCTAAGGTGGAGAGGGAGACACATTTGAGAATGTTGGGCGTGACAGAGTGGGTGTGTGCAACCACTCGATCGATGACAGCGAGTAAGGGTGTTGATGGGGTCCCGGAGCCTGAAAGCACGGCCCAGGACCCAGCTGTGAAGAGAAGAGGCAGGAGGCGCGGGAAACCGGCCCCCATGGTTCCCGTGGTCCAGGAGGAGGTAGACCCTGAGGGGGATGCCCTGGAGCCCACAGGGGAACAAATTGCCGAACTGGGAGTACTGCCCGAGCTGACCCATTGGCAGCAGGATGGTGGTCCCTCCGGGGAGGAATTCTGTGCCGAACAGAAAGTGTGCCCTTCTCTTGTGGGTATGAGGCAGCAGGCCTCGGTCCAATCCTCAGGTGATCAGTCAGGGTCACATTTTGTGTATTGGGAAAACGACCTCCTGTATAGCGAGCCTAAGGCTGCTGAGCCTGGGTCAGCCCGTGTGCTGGTGGTACCCCAGCGCTTCAGAGCCTTCCTACTGGGTTTGGCTCATGACGTTCCGTTAGCTGGACATCTGGGGCAGGAAAAGACCTATAACAGGCTTGTCACCCATTTTTATTGGCCTCAGATGCGCAGGGATGTAGACATCCATTGTAAGACTTGTCACACTTGCCAGGCAAGTGGGAAAAGCGGAAGGAAGCAGAAGGCTCCCCTCCAACCTTTTCCAGTGGTCAGTACCCCCTTTGACCGGGTGGGTATTGACATTGTTGGGCCCCTGGACCCCAAGACAGCCCTGGGCAACAGGTTCATCCTGGTCTTGGTGGACCATGCCACACGGTACCCGGAAGCCATCCCTCTCCGAACAGTGAAGGCCCCCGTGGTGGGACGGGCACTGATGGGTGTTTTCTCCCGGATGGGGTTCCCCAGAGAGGTGGTGTCAGACCGGGGCACCAACTTCATTTCTAACTATATGAAGTCTCTGTGGAAGGAGTGTGGAGTAACCTACAAGTTCACCACTCCTTACCACCCTCAAGGAAATGGGCTGGTTGAGAGATTCAACCGGACCCTTAAAGGCATGATCATGGGTCTTGAAGAACCAATGAGGCGGAAATGGGACGTCCTCTTGCCATGCCTGTTGTTTGCTTACCGAGAGGTGCCGCAGAAGTCTCTAGGGTTCAGCCCCTTTGAGCTTTTGTACGGTCACCCGGTAAGAGGGCCTTTGAGTCTGATCAAGGAAGGCTGGGAGCAATCTCCCAGGAAACCTCCCCAGGATGTATACAGCTACATGCTGGCCTTCGGAACCAGACTGGGCGCTTCAGAGAACTTGTTCAGGCAAATCTGGAGGCCAGCCAGGAGGAGATGAAGCGATGGTACGACCGGAATGCCACTCTGGTAGAGCTTCAGCCTGGTCAAGAAGTGTGGGTCATGTCCCCTGTGGAACGTTGTGCGCTCAAGGACAGGTGGACTGGACCGTTTAAGGTTGTGGAGAAGAAGAGCGATGTCACCTACTTGGTGGACTTGAAATCTCCCAGGAACCCCTTGCGGGTCCTGCATGTCAACCGTTTGAAGCCCCACTTAGAAAGGCCTGAAGTGGGCATGCTCCTAGCTACAGATGCTGGAATGGAGGAGGAGAGTGAGCCTCTTCCTGACCTCCTGTGTGCTAAAGAGCAAGACGGGTCAGTGGATGGTGTGGTCCTCTCTGACACACTGACCCTTGAGCAGAAAAAGGATTGTCGCCACCTGTTGGGGCAATTCCCGGATCTGTTTTCCTTGGTTCCGGGTGTCACTCATTGGTGTGTCCATGACGTTGACACCGGAGACAGCCCTCCTGTGAAGCACAAGGCTTACAGGGTGACTGACAAGGTTCGAGCATACATTAAGGAGGAGGTCTCCAAGATGTTTGCGTTAGGGGTGGTTGAGTCCTCTAGCAGTCCTTGGGCCAGCCCAGTGGTCTTGGTCCCGAAGGCTGCAGCGCCTGGTGCTTCACCGGAACTCCGGTTCTGTGTGGATTACCGAGGACTCAATTCGGTCACGAAGACTGACGCGCACCCCATCCCCAGAGCTGATGAGCTCATAGATCGGCTGGGGGCTGCCCGGTACCTTAGTACGTTTGATCTAACGTCTGGGTACCGGCAGATCGCCTTAACTGATGGGGCAAAGGAGAGGTCCGCATTCTCCACACCAGATGGGCTATACCAGTTCCGGGTGATGCCCTTTGGGATGAAGAATGCCCCTGCCACCTTCCAGAGGTTGGTCAACCAGGTTTTGGCTGGACTGGAGGATTTCAGTGCCGCCTACCTGGACGACATCGCAGTGTTCAGCGCCAGCTGGGAGGAACACTTGCACCACCTCCAGGAAGTGTTGTTGGCCCTGCGCAGAGCAGGCCTCACAATCAAAGCCAGTAAGTGCCAGATTGGGCAGGGTTCTGTGGTGTACTTGGGGCACCAAGTAGGGAGCGGCAAGGTTGCCCCCCTGCAACCCAAGATTGATACCATCCTGGCTTGGGCGCCGCCCAAAACCCAAACTCAGGTGAGAGCCTTCTTAGGACTCACTGGTTATTACAGGAGGTTCGTCAAGGATTACGGTAACATTGTGCACCCCTTGACTTCGCTGACTTCCAGGAAGCAGCCACGAAATGTGATCTGGACTGATGCCTGTCAAACGGCCTTCGACACCCTGAAAACTGCAATGTGCACAGCACCTATGCTCCAGGCACCCGACTTCTCGAAAGAATTTATTGTCCAGACGGACGCTTCAGAGCATGGCGTGGGGGCTGTTCTAGCTCAGGTGAATGAAGAGGGCCGAGACTTGCCTGTAGCCTTCATCAGTAGGAGGTTACTTCCCAGGGAAACGAGGTGGAGTGCGATAGAGAGAGAAGCATTTGCTGTGGTCTGGGCGCTGAAGAAGCTAAGACCCTACCTGTTTGGGACTCACTTCCAGGTTCAGACAGACCACAGGCCCCTCGGATGGTTGATGCAGATGAGGGGTGAGAATCCGAAACTGTTGAGGTGGTCCATTTCCCTACAGGGGATGGACTTTACGGTGGAACACCGCCCTGGTACAGATCACGCCAATGCTGATGGTCTGTCCAGATTTTTCCGCCTTAGTGATGAGGACTCCCTAGGTCAAGGGTAGTTCTCCCCACATTTTAGCTGGAAGGGATACGTGTTAGACCTGACATCATTGGCTTGAGTCTCTCCTCCATGTTTTCTGTTTGCATCCACTGTTTTACGATGTTTTGCTGGTATATGCTTTGGGCGCTGTGCCACTGCTGATCAGTGCCACAGCGCAAGTGCTCCCTATGTTAAATTGATGTATCGATTGTATCCATGTTTGGCTTATTTGGTTTACTATCAGTCCCTAGTCTAGTGCACCAGGAGTGCCGGGGCTTGTAAATACAAATGTCGCTCGTGGGCTTGCAGCACGTGTTGTGCCACCCACAAGAGCGGCCTCGTAAAAGAATGTCTACGGGTCGGTCATTGCGAGACCCACGTGCAGCCTAGTGCTGTCACGCGGGCTGCGCAAGTATACCTACTTGCCAGCCCCTCAAACCTTCCCTTGACTTCATGTTAGTCACCCCTATGGTAGGCCCACGGGCAGGGTGCATTGTAAGTATAAGGTAGGACACGCCTGACCAAGTTGGCATGTCCTAATAGTGAATTACAGCCATCTTCGTTTTTCACTATTGCGAGGTAACCTGCTCTCCATTAGTTAGAATGGGCCGCTGGGATTATTAATGCTATGATCCTAGTCGGCTCGGGGAGCATGGTGCAATGTCGAGTTTGGTATCCCTGAACTCGGGGTTTAATTACGCATCCGTTGGTGTGGATGGTTTTTGGACTCTGGGTTTGAAAATAGCACTTTTAGAAAGTGTCTATTTTCTTGTCTAACCATTTCTGGTTTCTGCTGGTCTTGCGTGTGTGTGACAGGAGCTGGGTGGCTCCACAGGTCTGGATGAGTCAGTGTGGGATGAGTGGGACATTTGCGTCGAGAGTAGGGGGAGAGTAGTTGCTGATAGCCTGCCCTGCCTGATACAATGCTGGCTCCACCTCCTGCCAAGCGGCTGATGGCTCTGTGCCTGCCATGGACGATCCTAGCCCCACCTCCTGCCAGGAGGCCGATAGCTCTGCTCCTGCCAGTGACAATGCTGGCTCCACCTCCTGCGGGGCGTCTGAGGACCCAGCCCTGCTCAGTGAATAGGCCAAGTGCTTCTGCCTGGCTCCACCCACAACGGACCCAGGATGTTGGGAAATTCCCCTGCATGGACAAAGGGATCAAAGCCGAGAAGGGGTATAAGAGAAGGACACCTGAACCAAGAAATCAGATCACTTCTGACAAGGAACCCTGTAACCAAGGACAAGAGGCCTGCTGATCTAAGGACTTGCCTACCCCTTCTGCCAGTGTGCTGTTTGCTGGGGGGAATCCTGCAGTGCTTCTTTATTTTTGCCAAGAAACCAGGAGAGATGAACTGTGTGTGTACTCTCACGCTTGCTAAGAAAATCTCCAAGGACTGGAAGAGTGCCAGTCTCCTGCTGAAGTCACAGGGCTAAAGGACTTCATCTGCTACAAGTGCTATTTGCTGGAACCTGTGAATCCAGCACCTCTGAAACCAGCAATCTCGACGCCGACGGACGTCGCCGAATCCAGCTCGACACCGTGAGTGACGGCTCAAGTGCCCCGCTTCCTCGACGCCGGCCGCCGGGCCCGCTCGACGCCAGCAGCAACGCCAGTGAGTAGTGAGTTCGGCTCCAGCTCCAAGGGACCTCGTGTCTGCACCGCTGCTGATCGCATCGCCCTCGTGCCCTCTCGACGCCGTGAGCGCTGCTCACACTTTGCAACATCATCATCGGCATCGACGACTACTGAGGCCTGATCGACACTGAAGACGCGACGTCGGATTGCTCGACGCCGCTGATCATCGTGTGCTTCATTGTCCTAAGGTACTGTGTTGTTGGGGGTCCGTGTGACTCCGGGCTCGACGTAGTGCTCCTCGCGGTCGACGCCGAACCTTTGGATTAACTTTGCCTCGATGTCGTGTAGCTCCCGTGTGAGTTACCTCGTTGCCAAGAACTGTGTTTCCAGGAAGAAGATTTGCTTTGTTACAAAAGACTTTGTGCCAAAGAGGAAACTACCTTTGAACAATTTTTCCCTTCCAAGAGTATTTATTAAGATTGTGTATATTTTTGTCGTTATTTGGTCTTGTGCTAAGCCTTATACAAAAATCCTTATTTTTATAATACTACTGTGTTGTGTCCATTTGTAGTGTATTCACTTTATTACTGTATGTGGTCATAAATGCTTCACGCACAGCCTCCGAGATAAGCCTATCTGCTCTGCCAAGCTACCAAGGGGGTGAGCAGGGTTTATCAACGGGTGTGATCCCCTTGCCCTGACAAGACAAGGTGTGTCCCTATTTGTCAGAAGTGTATACCTCTGCCAACTAGAGACAGCCGGTTCTAACAATAGTCAACCCACACTGGCAAACTAGAATAGGCCTGTACAAGCTCCCTTTTGACTTAGGGGGTACACAAAAGCACGGGGAGCAGAAATACTCTCTGCTTACCATCAATGCCAGCCAAACCCTAGTCAACGCACACTCGCAAACTAGAACAGGTCTGTATAAGCTCCAATTTGACTTGGGGGGTACAGGAAACCGCAGGAAACGGAAATAATATCGGATTCTGCTCCACATCAGCGCCAGCCAAACCCTAGTCAACGCACACTAAAAACCTAGAACAGGCCTGTATAAGCTCCATTTTGACTTGGGGGGTACACAAAACCACTGGGAGCAGAAATAATACCTTCTCCCCAACAACACCAGCCAAACCCCAGTCAAGGCACAATAAAAACCTAGAACAGGCCTGTATAAGCTCCATTTTGACTTGGGGGGTACACAAAACCACAGGGAGCGAAAATACTACCTGCTCCCTATCAGCACCAGCCAAACCCTAGTCAACGAACACTGGCAAGCTAGCATCGGCCAATATAAGATCCCTTTTGACTTAGGGGGTACACAAAACCACAGGAAGCAGAAATTCTACATGCTCCCCATCAATGCCAGCCAAACCCTAGTCAACGCACACTCGCAAACTAGAATATGCCTGTATAAGCTCCCTTTTGACTTAGGGGGTACACAAAACCTGAGGGAGCAGAAATACTATCTGCTCACCATCAACGCCAGCCAAACCCTAGTCAACGCACACTGGCAAACTATAACAGTCCTGTATAAGCTCCATTTTGACTTGGGTGGTACAGAAAACCGCAGGAAACGGAAATATCTGCTCCACATCAGCGCCAGCCAAACCCTAGTCAACGCACACTAAAAACCTAGAACGGGCATGTATGAGCTCCATTTTGACTTGGAGGGGGTACACAAAACCACGGGGAGCAGAAATAATACCTGCTCCCCAACAACACCAGCCAAACCCTAGTCAACGCACACTAAAAACCTAGAACAGGCCTGTATAAGCTCCATTTTGAGTTGGGGGGTACACAAAACCACGGGGAGCAGAAAAACTACCTGCTCCCCATCAACACCAGCCAAACCCTAGTCAACGCACACTAAAAACCTAGAACAGGCCTGTATAAGCTCCATTTTGACTTGGGGGGGTACACAAAACCACGGGGAGCAGAAATGATACCTGATCCCCAACATCACCAGCCAAACCCTAGTCAACGCACACTAAAAACCTAGAACAGGCCTGTATAAGCTCCATTTTGACTTTGGGGGTACACAAAACTACAGGGAGCGGAAATACTATCTGTTCCCCATCAACGCCAGCCAAACCCTAGTCAACGCACACTCGCAAACTAGAATAGGCCTGTATAAGCTCCCTTTTGACTTAGGGGGTACACAAAACCACAGGGAGCAGAAATTCTATCTGCTCACCATCAACGCAAGCCAAACCCTAGTCAACGCACACTGGCAAACTATAACAGGCCTGTTTAAGCTCCATTTTGATTTAGGGGGAACACAAAACCACAGGGAGCGGAAATAATATCAGCTCCACATCAGCGCCAGCCAAACCCTAGTCAACGCACACTAAAAACCAAGAACAGGCCTGTATAAGCTCCATTTTGACTTGGGGGGTACACAAAACAACGGGGAGCAGAAATACTACCTGATCCCCATCAACACCAGCCAAACCCTAGTCAACGCACACTAAAAACCTAGAACTGGCCTGTATAAGCTCCATTTTGACTTTGGGGGTACACAAAACCACAGGGTGCGGAAATACTACCTGCTCCCCATCAGCGCAAGCCAAACCCTAGTCAACGCACACTGGCAAGCTAGCATCGGCCTATATAAGCTCCCTTTTGACTTAGGGGTACACAAAACCACGGGGAGCAGAAATACTATCTGCTCACCATCATCGCCAGCCAAACCCTAGTCAACGCACACTGGCAAACTAGAACAGGCCTGTATAAACTCCATTTTGACTTGGGGGGTACAGAAAACCGCAGGAAGCGGAAATAATATCTGCTCCACATCAGCGCCAGCCAAACCCTAGTCAACGCACAGTAAAAACCTAAAACAGGCCTGTATAAGCTCCCTTTTTACTTAGGGGGTACACAAACCATGGGGAGCAGAAATACTACCTTCTCCCCATTAGCGCCAGCCAAACCCTAGTCAACGCACACTGGCAAGCTAGCATGAGCCTGTATAAACTCCTATTTGACATAGGGGGGTACACAAAACTACGGGCAGCAGAATTACTACCACCTGCCCATCAACGCCAGCCATACCCTAGTCAACGCACACTGACAAGATGGAATGGGCCTGTATAAGCTCCATTTTGACATAAGGGGGTACACAAAACCACCGGGAGTAGAAATACTACCTGCTCCCCACCAACGCCAGCCAAAAAATTAAATATCATAAATATTATATTATATGTATAAGTATATTATATAATTATATATTATACCATTTATTATATATTGCATAATATATCATTATATATATATATATATATATATATATATATATATATATATATATATATATATATATATATATATATATATATATATATATATATATATATATATATATATATATATATATATATATATATATAATAACTTCCTTTCAAACATGCATATGCCATGTCACCAAAATTAATTCCTTTAATTGAAAAGAATTGCAGAAGTAATTCAACTTTTGGAAAATAATTGCGGGCGTGTGTAAGCACCGACCGTCTCCCAGAAGCTACAACAAACTCTGAAGATCGCCTCCCCCATGACGTAGGGGGTACAAAGCTCGATGTGGGAGCGACGGCAGATAGGCCGATTCTGTGGAATTCTGCACCCCCGTGATGTAGGGGGTACAGAGCTCTATGGGGGTACAGCGCTCCTCGGAACACCCACATACAAAGCGTTACAATAATCAAGCATTGTGATTATGAAGGAAACAGTAACTATTTTCTGAAACTCTGTAGGAGTAAAAGGAAAAGATTTTCCTCAAGATTCTTAGGGGCTTATTTATGAGTCCTTGCGTCACTTTTGCACCGCCGGTGAGTCACTTTTTTGTGACACACCAGCAGGGTAAAAAATGCACCATGTTGCGTCATATTTACAAAGTGACCCATCTATGTAGATGCATTGCTTTGTAAACCCCTCAGCCACATTATACCTGCACCAGGTATAATGTATGCAGGGTGGGCGTTCTGACACAAGTAAGCCTCGTAGAAGTGACTCTATGAGATTTCATTGCGTCACTTCTAGGACGAAAAAGCATCAATATCTTACACCTGCCTCACAGCAGGTGTAAGACTGATGTAGGCACATTTGAAATGGGACTTCCCCATGTGAAATGACCCATCGATGGAGTTGTGTCACTTTTTTTGCTCTGGTGGTGGGTGAGTACCAAGATTCGGAGGCCACTGGGCAGTACTCCAAAAGGAGGTGTCACTGCCAAAAAGAAGGACCTCGGTCATTTCAAAACTAAATTTCAGGCAGTTTTTTCTGCATCCAACTGACGATATTATTCATTCAGTTGATGAACTATCTGGCCACCTTTCCGCCGCAGGATCACCCGACTCGGATTCCGGTCAGAAACCGGCGGACGGTCTAGTTATGGCTTTAGCAGTGTTGGAGCGGGGTGCTGGCGTGGCGGCCTGCTCCCACACTACCAATGCAATAATAAGGCCCTTAGTGTTATAATTGTCCCTCTGCATGTTTTCACACAGAGTGCCTCTGTGTTATCAGACCTTCAACCAGCAGGGCAAGGAAGAGGGAGCCTTCATTTACCAGAGTTCAGCCAAACTTGGTTCCAGCTCCGTAGGCCCAACCTTGGACCAGGAAGGACAGCAGTGGGTAATCTGTAATCTGATTTCATTCTGGACAACTTGGGTGCAAAGACATCTCTCCTCTGAAAGATCAAATGTCAGTTTTTATGACATAAACTTACCACTGCGTAATCTAACTGACTGTGAATGACAAGTGAGGCAGAAAAGTGGTGCAAATACCCACCAAGAACCAGTATCCTTTACATACATCACCTCTGTGCACATATCATTGTTATTTTTCAGATGTGGCACAAATGACCCTAAAATGTAAATATTTAGTGCATCCTAGCTAGACTCATGTCTCCTAATCTGCTGATAAACTAAAGAGAAAACATTGCCGTTTAAGCTGAATGTGCTTTTGTGTCATAAAAATGTGTAAATAGCTCAGTTAAAGCTGACTAAGGGAGATCACTATAATCAGGCTAACACCACTATACATTTAATAATGGAGTCTAGTTTAGGAGTTCATATCAGCCGCCACATTTACAACCAACCTATGAATGGTAAAACAATAATACACTATGGACACTATGGACAAAAAAAATCTATATTTATCTTGTGGTTTAGAGGAAGTGGCCCTGTGAAATGCAGAGCGCAGCAGAAGAAATAAGGGGCAGGTAAGCAACCCATAAGTACTGCCTGGAGAGCTGCTGCATACTCTTACAAACATTAAAATAAAAAGAGGCGAAGCGAAGAAATATAAGGGGAGCTATAAAAGGAGAAAGTACAAAAGTAGAGGACTGTTCAAACAAGCACTTTCAGGGGGATGGACTAACGTGATCAAAAAATTGCATCATTCACTGGTCAAAAGAGCCAATGACTAATGAAGACTGGACCATTACCCATGTAGTTGGCTGACATGGATGGAAACAGAGTGTGAATGACACTTAGACAGACCAATAGTAGAAAGGAGTGGATCCAAAGGACATATATGTATCTATATGAACTTAGGATGTTAGAGGCCAGATATATTTTAGAAATGGACTCCATGGTTTAAACAGTGACAATAAATATAAGAAGAATGCAAAAAATTATGAACGCATGCACATGCACTTTTAGCTTCCTTTGACTGAAGCTGCAATGTACTTGACTGCCCACTTAATTGGGTGAGTTTTTAAATGTTGCTTTTATTTATATAGCTTTTCAGAAACACTGCCTGTAAGAATTAAAGAAGATTTTAGTCAGTAGGGAAAGTGAAAGGCAGTGATCGCATTAGTATAAGGTTATGCCAACTTGGACTATTTCCATTGAAATAAGTTCTTTGTGGAAAAGGCAATAAAGTGCCATCTGTAGTGGGTTCAATCAGAAATGAATCATCATTCATATCTTATGCACTGCAATGAGTTTGTGGTTTTCACTGTTAATTATTTAGAAGTATTTGTACAATCTTAGGAATCGCTATTTGAGAATTGCAAAATGGTATGTAAGTAGAAATTTGCAATTTTTTTGCGATTTCTTACAATTCCTTAATTCCGATTAGCAAATTGCTAATCGCAATTAACACCTTGGCTGCTAGGGGTTTTCCCCTCCTGTCCTGAAAATGCTTGAATACTATAGTTTCATGACAAGGTCAGCTTGTCACTGTGCCTCATGACGAGCTGACCTTGTCATGAGCATGGAAGGGGTTAAGGAATAATTTCCCATTCTTTTCTATGGGCCAGGAGGCCCATAAGAATGAATATGAAATTATTCGCAATTTGCAAATTCCAGATACGTTCTGAAGAAAACAGACGCACAGGCTCATCAGTATCGGGTCAAAGGCGATCGGATACTGACGAGCCTGTGCGTCTGTTTTCTTCAGAACGTATCTGGACCCTGAAATAAAGAATTTATTCTCATACCTGGATTACCACGTGGATCGCAAACAAAGGGATAAGTTGTTGAATCCCTGAGGGTACAAATTCACACGTTGAACTGGACTTCTGAATATTCATAGTGCTTTCTATGTTTTACTATAAGGGTAATTCGTACTGCATTTAAACTTATCGTCCTGATGATGGTCTTTGGATAAAACTTTTGAGACCGAAACGTCGACACACCAGTCTATGTCTACACCCTGCATCTGACTTTCTGTTTATTTTATAAGGAGTCAATTTCTATTTGATTTACAGACTGGACTGATTTTCTTATGTATTGATGGATTGATTTTGTCGTTTCCTTATACTTAAGATTTTTTTGCAACTATTTTGATCATGAACCCTTGCATAATTTGAATTTGATTTGAAGATACAAATAATAAGTTTCTTTAAAAAATAATTTCCTGTGTTGCTTCTCATTATTCTTTGAACTTCATTTGTTGAACAGAATTACCATTTCTTTTGGTGTATTTCCTCAGGGCTAGTGTGGTAGCTTCTATGAGGTCTTAAGCAAAAATATCAATAATTACAACAGTAACTGATTGTCTTAGTCGATAAGTCTTAAGTAGGAAAGACTCTATCACACTGTCTAAAAAACTTTTAAAATAAATCCCTTGCTGGAACTTTTACTCAACTATATATTGTCTGCCCGAGCCCCCAAGGGTGTATTGGGTTACCCACTTCTTTAATCAGAGATAGTAACCAGCACCAAATCATTCCCTACACACGTAAGCTGATATTTCATGTAACAAATAACCCATCTGAAGACTTTAATACAGAGAAATAACAATCCACCCCAAAAATGTATGCTGATTTTAACATATGCTTTTCACAATCACTATGTAAAGCCGGATGAATTTCAATAACTTTTCAAAATAAACAGTTCAGACTTATGGCAACAGAAATGTGTTTTCCTAATAAATCAATCAGGGCTGTAGCTATTAAAAATGGTTTATCACCTTTACAATCTGAGACCTCTTGTACTGACTTTCAGCTTTCTCACAATTAACCATCAGGCATAAAGTCATAAAATTGCATACTATACGCAAATTTCACCTGGGCAAGTAAAAAAACATCTCTCCTAAGAGGGCCTAACAATGATTCTAACAGTACTAATCTTCTATATCCACAGTTTGTCAGAGAGGGTAACCAGCACCAATATGCTTGGCTACTCTGGTAATCTGTGAGATTCCAAGTAACAACATACCTATCTGTGGGCTTTTATAAAGAGTAATAACAATCTACCCTTAAATGCCTATTGATATTAACATATGCTTTTCTTAATTAATATGTCAGACCTACTGCCCCTATCGTAACTTTTCATTATAAACACTCTATCCTATAACCTTTATCATTGGCTTGTCGCTATAAGCAACTCTACTGTGTTGGTTCATAAGAATTACCACAAGGCAAAAATCAGGCATACCTAAACTAAATTACATTATGTACAAAATACAGTTGTCAAAGAAATCCAAAATCCTGTCTATTTGATCCTAATAGGGATTTCCATAGTTCAAATTGTCTATCCCTATTCTTTGTTTAGGTGGGTCACCAACACCAAATCCCATGCCTACTGAGATGATATGCAACATTTCTTGCACCATAATGACTTCTGCAGGCTTTATCACAGTGTAATGACAATTCACTCTTAAAAGTGGTTGTCTTGTAACATATACTTTCACAATGAGTAAGTAAGGTTGCTTTGTCACAACTTTGCATAATGAACAGATCAAACCTAGGGAATCTGACATAGCTTTCCCTAGTGAACTGATAGACCTCTACACTTTACCAATGACTTGACACTATATGAAACCTAGGCCTACATAAGTGAGCAGAAACTGACAACCATCAGGCATACATTTTAGAAAATGACAAATACGTACAAAATTCCAGTTGTCAAAACATTATACAGCCTCTCTCAAAGAACTAACCCGAAACATCACAATGAAATTTTACTCCTAGGGTTTTTCTGAGTGGGAGAACAACACCATTGTAATCTGTCGAAATTACATGTAACCAAATACCTTTCTACAGCCTGCAATATGATGTGATAACAATCCACTATCAGAGGCCTCCTGGCTTTACAAAATGCTTTTCAAAATAAACAAACCAGTCCACTGCCTTCGTTATAACTATTCTTAATAAACAGGACATACCAATGGCATTGGGCATAACATTTCTCTGCACAACAATCAAGCCTATAGTTGTCATTATTGGCTTGTCAACATAACCAGCTCAGGTCTACTGCGCTGCACGTACTCTTTACAGGAAGGCAACCATTAGGCATCATTCTTAAAATTGCAAATGTTACCAAATTAAAGTTGGCAAAGCAAAATAGTATCTCTCCTAACAAGTTTTAACAAGAATTCTCACAGTGCAACACTTCTATAATCATGGTTTGTAAGAGGGGTGACCCACACTGAAACCTTTCCTATTATGGTAATCTATGACATTCCATGTAACAAAAACCTATCTGTAGGCTTTAATTCACAGTAATACCAATGCAGCCATAAACGTCTACTGACTTTAACATATGCTTTTCATAATCAATTTTGTTCGGCATACTGCTAACATTGTATAGCATATAGCCATTGTCATTGGCTTGCCACCAACCCAATTTAAGCCCTTTATACTGAGATTAACCTTTCCACAAGGCAACCATCTTCATAAAAGTACTAATGTATACAGAATTATGTTGGCAAAGCAAAATAGTATCTCTCCTAAGATTCCCTAATAAGGATTATTGTAGCACATATCTTCTATTCAACCAGTTTGTTCAGATAGATCATCATCACCAAAAGCCTTAATATCTGGAATTCGATGTAACAAATAACCTGCTTGTATGCTTAAGGATGGTGTAATAACTATACATTCTTAAAAGCCTATTGGGTTTGATGCACGAGTTTCACAATTGATCAGCCTACTTGCTTTGTCAGAACATTCCATATTAAACAGATTAGACCTATGAAATCAGGCATACTTGCCCCAATGAACTGGGGAAACCTTTACACTTCAACATTAGCTTTTCACTTTACTCAACACCAGCCTATTTAAGTGCATATAAACCGGCAACCGTTATGCATACAGTTATAAAATTACAAATGTGTAGAAAAATACATCTTGGAAAACAATATAGAACTCCTCTCAAAAGACTCTACAGTGAAACCCACAAGGGTTTGTCAGAGTTGGTGAGATTCCATGCTACAAAATATTTATCTGTAGGCTTTATTATAGAGTAATAGCAATTCACACCTAAATGCCTATCACATTTATCATATGGTTTCATAATAAATGCATCAGGCCCAGTACCTTTATCATAACATTTCATAATAAACAGATCAGGTTTTTATCTATCATCATTGGATTGTCACCATAACCATGTAAGTCTTGCTGCGTTGAGTATACTTTTTGACAAAAGCCAAAAAGTGCAATATGCCTGTGTGTGCGTATGTCTGCGTTTAAAGTATTTAACTCTATCTTGAAATGCATTTATGAAACTAAAGTACAGATGTTTTTGTATAAATGTATTATATGATAATAGCCAAATGTGTTAAAATTTTTAATGGTATGTCCAGAAACTATATGAATTTGGTCAGCCAATGTATAAGGCTTTATTTGTGCTGTTACTAATTGGTGATTCATTAATATAATGTATCATGTCATGTTAAAGAAATGTGATAGAGTAGCATGGGAACGTTTAACTCTTTTCTTGGTACCGATTTCTGTCCCAGCAGTGATCCAAATGTATTTCAGATAGCATGTTAGTCCTTATGAATATTGGTAATGTGGACCTAAACATTGAACTTTTCCCATCTATAGGACCACTGTATATGAATTATCTTTTGCATCTTCATGTACATGAGAATTAGCTGATGGTTCAAAGAGGAATTTAAAATTTGTGTTTATTATTTTGTGTACATGTATATGATGTTTTGTGGCTGGTGAAACCTATGTCTCTCCATTGTTTATATGTAGAAAAACATTAACTAAAGTAATTTTTTTAATAATGATTGTAACACAAGAATCTGTTGATAGCCATTTGACCACCTCTTCTCCTCGTTACAAAATGCCATCAATCACCCATGACACTCTCACCCGAGCATCTACACCATTAACGCCAACCGCTCACCCGTGAGCAACAACCACACCCATCATCACCACCTACAACACCTACCTACCAACACCAAACAGTGGCACGCCCCAGACGAGACCCTACAACCCTCTGACCGTCATCTACCCACTCTCCATCTAAATTACTCTTCCCCCCTATCATTTACAGAAACAAATCCTCAGTCATGGAATTCTATCTTGCTAACTCTACCCATGAGCCAGAGGCGACCACACGAATCACGACGTGACCCTCCTCACCCCAGGTCCAAGGCCACACACAGGAATAACTCGGGCAACATTACCACTAAAAGCCATTATCCCAAATTCCAACCTCCCCTCTTCCCTGGGCAACACCCCCCCATGACAGCCAGCACCCTGAAGCTCTCACTGAGGTTACGTGACGATTTGAAACCGTGTTTTCAATATTGTCGGAAATACATAATTTTGGTATCAGTGAACCGCAAATGATCCATTTAGCATATCCTGGTGTTTTCGCTACACTACGAGCAAGAGCACTCCTGTTATGAACACATTTCTGATCTACCCATGACATCCATCTTAGATCACGGCAGCCATTTTGTATTTCTTGCCCTCACATAGTCAATGGACACGCAGTGACCTCTTTCATTTAAGGACACGTAAGCTTTAGCCGGCGATTCACCTTGCTAGTGACACGTGCACCTTAGGACAGAAAACGCCATGGCTGCATGACTCGGCAGAAGCTGCCTCCCCGGCCTGAGGCCAGCCTTGCTATACTGGTTCTCGTGTTCGTTGGCCTGATCATGATTAGGCGGCCGAAGCTGGTAGCCTTGCCCATTTACGACCCACAAACATCCCTTATCCTGCTTTTCTATCTTCTGCACCTGGCTCTGCTCCTTTCCTTCTGGGCCTTTATTAGGGGGAGGTAACGAAATTTACGATGAGGCGGTCCGGCTCTTGAATGAAAAGTTGACATGGGATTATGATGGAACAGTGGGAACCCCTCGTTCGTAATGGTTTGACATCAGATATTGTTGACGATTCCTGTGTAATGCCAAATATTTATTGTTTAGGACGCGAAGGTTTAAGAAATGTACTAGCATGTAAAGAATTTGCCCCAAGCTGAAATTTTAGTATTTAAGGAGCAACCCACTTTGTACAAATCGAACAGGCTCCTAGATACTGCCCGCGTGTAGTTTCTGTGACTTCTGTGTCCCTGCAGTAATAAACCTTTGGTCTTTGACGCCACCATCGAGAAGCCCGTGTTTCTGTTTATTTGTGCACCGAGACAGGTAGAACTCCGGGGTCTTCGGGTGTTATCCCTGACACCTCTGGACGGAACCAAAAAGTCCAGAACTCCAATTGGCGCCCAACGTGGGGCGACGTCATTCGGTACCGGTCCAAAAGCCTGAAGAGTTCGAGAAGCTTCGTGTGAAGATTCCAGAGGGAGGCGCCCCACTTCATCGATCCCAGCACATCGCAAAAGTGGCCCGACGTTCTCTTCCACGAGGGTTCGCGTTCGGACGGCTGCAGTGGTCCGTTGCCTTGACCGTCGCCCTGTCTTGGACCCGAGGTGCAGACCTTAGTACGGCGAGACGTGACGGGTTTCTCCTTGGTGACGTCTTCAGTGCCTCAGTTAAGTATTAAGTGGTTGCTAGTTGGTTACTTCGTAAGGGTTGCTCCTGTTTGGATAATCCTTTTTAGTTCTTGGTTTGGTTTGGTTTCGTAAGATTATCACTGGTTGTTCTAGTTACGATAATCATTTGGTTTAGTTTGGGTATCGATACATTTGTTCGCTTTGGTAGGCCTAAGTTCTTGGTTCAAGTGCGCACCTTTGTTTGTGTTTGTTCTGTGTTCCGGAATATAAAATGGTAAGTCGGAAAAATTGTATGTTGTCGTGTTTTGGTTGCAACAGTGATTCCCGGTTGGAGGACTCATGTCTGGTTCCTCCCATTGGAACTCCTCTTTATGATCTGTACTGTAAGTTTGGTGTGGGTCCTATATCTTATAACGAGGTATGGATCCGATATACAGAGAAAGACGGTGTCCTTAGTTGGCCACTGCATGGTAGTTTTGAACCCGAAATTCTTGATAACTTAAAAAGAAAATTATTTAAGAAGAAAGCCCGGCCGGCAATGTTTGATTCTTTCCGTTATTTGCGAAAAGAATCTAAACAGAGAGAAACTAAAAAGTTAAAGAAAGAACAGAAAGAACAAGAGTTGACTTTAGAACAGTCTGCCAAGCAGCTGCAACTCAACGAGTCTGAGAAAGCAATGGAGGTGGCCAATAGAGAGCGTAATTTAGCGATAGACAAGTGCTATCCTGCCTTGCCATCAAGTACAGCTAAGATAGTAGAGGACCCCGAAAAGGATCCCCTGTTGTCTTACTTGTTGAGGTCACCCCCACCGTATGCACAGGGTGCTACAGCTCCACCCTTACCGAATGTTCAATTACCGGTTGCTGGACAGCCTGGTATTCCTGCTCCTGCTCCTCCGAATCAAGCTCCTGTACCTCCTGTGGTCAATGTTAATGTTCCTCCGGCACCCCCTCTTCCAGGGTTGCCGGCTCCTTTGCCTATGCCTGTACCGCTCATACCTGTTGTTTCACAAGCTACTTTGCCTACCACTCCTACTGTTCCTGTTTTATCTGTTCCGACTGCTACTCTACTTACGGCTTCTGCTAGCATTATGACTCCGCTTTCTGTTCGTCGGAGAATCACTGACTCTGTCTCTAATATTCTATCTCCCTTCTATAAAACTTTAATTAAGACTCCTGCCTCTGACTCCGTTCAGAGACGTAGTCAGCTTCCCAGTACTGAAGAACGGGGAATATTAGATACCACAGCTCTTAGATGGATTTCGAAAAGTGGAAGATATAGTGTAAGAGATGTATTAGATACATTTATGCAATGGAATGAACCTACACAGCGATATGTGTTTGATGAAATGTGCTCCCTTTTGCGTGAGGAATTCGAAGAGGATGACTCTGAATCAATTCTAGACGAATTAATTCGTGTTCAGAAAGAATTTGCTGCAGGTATGATAGTTGGTCAGAGTATAAAGGAAGCGATGGAATTGATTTTAAGTTATAGGAACGATCCATCCCTTCGTTCACCAAGAGAGTTAGAGAAACGTAGTACGAAACAAGGTCGCCAATATCCTATGAGGGAGGTTCCTCCAATTTGGCGCGAAGCTGTGCAAGCTGATGCGGTCCGTGGTATTGCAGCCGCTCCGGCCCAATTCCAGAGAGTGTGGATACACATTCCGTGGAAGCGAGCCGAAGTGTTAGCAGTGAAACAGGCCTTGCCAGATCCACGTAAGAATCCAGCCGGATATTACAAAGAGTTAGCGCAGACAGTTGAAGCTTGCGTAATGAATTTAGCGGACATTGACATGTTATTTGGCAATGTAGTACCTCAACCAATTTGGGCTAAAATTCGTAAAGAAAATCATCCAGTTGCCCTAGGTGGTGATTGGGCAGCTATAATAGCGGCAGATGGTCAACAGACAGGTGGTTCTAAACCAGAACCTCTAATTGCTGATTTGCCTGGTAGAATAATCGATTTAATGAAGACTCTGATGCCAGCATTGCGCGTTAATTGGGACAAGTTGTCCGCATGCAGGCAGAAGAAGGACGAAAGTGTCTCCGACTTTTTCACAAGGTTTGAAGAGACTTTCGTAGATCACAGTGGTCAGGATATGAGCACGGAAGGAGGACAGAGATTATTCGTTGATAAATTTGTGCACAATCTGTTACCAGAGCTCAGTAATAAATTGAAAGATTCTGAAAGTGCGTGGGCTGTCTCTACGACTGCGCAAATACTTGCAACTGCCCAGTACTATGAAAATAGGGATAAAGAGGAGAAGGAAAAGTCAGATAAGAAAACGAAAGATTTAAAAACTAAAGTTCTTTTGCAACAAGCATATCCACCTCGCACGAATCAGACTAACACACAGCAAGGGTCGTATCAAAGGACAGATTATGGTTCTCAGAGACCGCAATACCAATGGAATCAGTGTGCTTACTGCAAGAAGCAAGGTCATTATAAGAATGAGTGTCCAGTACTAGCACAAAATAATGCTGCAGCAGCTCAGAGAGGTCGTGGTGGTTCTATGCAAAATTCTAGAGGTCGAGGACGAGGTGCTATGCCTCCACAAACAAATGATCACCCTTCTAATTATTTTGATCAGCGAAATGGACAGTCTGCCCAACAAAATAGATCTCAACAGTATCACGTTGAAGACTACTGTGAAGTTAGTGAGGAATTTCAGCAAAGTGAGTACTAGGACAGCCATGGACAAAGAGAGGGAGTAGTATCAGTTCCAGTAGATCAGAGTGGGCCTTATGTCGCAGTAGCAACATCAGGTGTAGTCGAACCGTTTCTGTTGGATACTGGTGCAGCAAAAAGTTCTATCATACATGCGAAACTCCCTGGCGCACCTTTGTCTGGCTTAACAAATGTTTCTGTAGGTTTTTCAGGCGCCCCCGTTTACAACCCCGTATCTGGTCCTTTGTCTATTTCTGTTGGACCCCGTCAATTGAAAGCACCCTTAATTTTGACGACCGGTTGTAATGAAAATCTGCTTGGTTTAGACTTGTTAAAACGCCTGTACGCGACATTGTACTGTTCTCCGGCAGGAGTACAGCTTACATTGGGTAAGAGAATCATCTCTCCGATGTACTTGTCAATGGATGCGCTCCCACCAGAGCTGCGTTCTCTGCGTGGAGAAGTGTGGCTCAGGGGTTAGAGGCGGCAGACCTGGAGCTTGAGTTCGGCCCGGGACCAGGGTTCAATTCCCCGCCTCGGCGGGTCTTGGGCTCAAAATTCCACGGACTTGTTAATTCTCGCTCCGGTGCCTCCTCAACTCACGGGTTCACACTCTGCGACTCTGGGCAATAGCTTGCTTAATCTCCACAACAGCCCCTCGCGGTGGGATGCCTGGCTTTTACCTTGTGGATACCCTGCCAGGGTTATCTCACAGGGGAATACCAGGACGGGTTCCCTAAGCAAGCGCTGAGATGCCCCAGGGTAAGTCGTGCGCTATATAAGTTTCATTCATTCATCATTCATTCATCCCTGATACTCTTTGGGCGACTGGTCCTAACGATGTAGGTCTTTTAAAAATTCCACCATATGTAGTCACTTTGAAAGCGAATGTCCAATTTCCACGAATCCCACAATACAAGATCTCTAGTGAAGGTGAACGTGCGCTTTTATTGATCGTGCAAGATTTGATCAAGAAAGACGTAGTAGAAGAAACTAGAGGAAATGTCTGTAATAGCCCTGTACTACCAATTCTGAAATGCACTGATCCTTCAAAGCCTACAGTCTATAGATTTGTAATCGATCTTAGAGAGGTTAACAAAATTGTGATTCCGCAGTTTCCTGTGGTTCCAGACATTACTGCATTGTTAACGTTGATTCCTGCTACAGCCACATGGTTTTCAGTTATCGACTTGAAGAATGCCTTTTTCAGCATTCCGATAGCCGAAGAAAGCAGAGATATTTTTGGCTTCTCTTTAGGAGGACGAAGCTTCAGGTTTAAACGTGCTCCACAAGGCTATTGTGCGAGCCCGTCCATTTACAGTCAGGCATTAAAAAGTCAGTTAGATTCCTTTGTACTTCCTCCTGGTTCTGCTTTAGTGCAATATGTCGATGATCTTCTAGTGGCTGCAGATGACAAGGAAACTTGCAAAGCAGCTACAATTTCCTTATTGCATCATTTGTCTAGTTTGAATCACAAGGTGTCACCTTCGAAAATGCAATACTGTTGCCAAGAAGTGACCTACCTAGGTCATCTCTTGTCAAAGGAGGGAAGAAAGTTGACCCCAGAGAGAATAAAAGCAATTACGCAGATGAATGTTCCGAGCACACAGAGAGAAGTGCGTGCCTTTTTAGGTATTACCTCATACTGTAGGCAATGGATCCCAAATTTTTCTCTTTTGGCAAAACCATTGGTGGCCTTGACTGGGAAAGGTGTTCCGAGTCCGGTGCCATGGTCTGCCGAATGTCAGCAGAGTTTTTCTGAGTTACGAAATGCACTGTGTTCAGCTCCTGTGTTGGGTATACCTGACTACAGTAAGCCATTCACGCTCTATGTTCACGAGAGAGAAGGTTGCGCATTGAGTGTTTTGACGCAAAGATTTGGTGATAAACAACGCCCTTGTGCGTATTTTTCATCAACATTAGATCCGGTAGCCAGAGCATTGCCAAGTTGTTTGAGAGCTACAGCAGCAGCTGCAGCTTCCATTCGACAATCTGCTGGTTTGGTGATGAACAACATGCTAGTGGTCATGGTTCCTCATGCTGTGGACACACTCATGAACCGAACCAAGACACAGCACCTTACCAGTGCTAGATTATCAGGCTACAAGCTGACACTGTTAGCGAGTCATATTCAGATCAAAAGATGCAATGTATTGAATCCAGCAACATTGTTGCCGACTAGTCAGGAGTCGAGTGATTCGGAACCACATGACTGTTGTTTCAGAACCGAGGAAGAGACAAAAGGACGAATTGATCTTAAAGACACTCCATTGTCAGATCCAGATGGCACGTTGTATGTTGATGGGTCATGTTTTAAATTGGAGAATGGTGATGTGACAGCTGCTTACGCAGTAACGACTTTGAGTACGATTGTGGAGACTGCAAGAGTGAGTCAGAATTCTGCCCAAGCTGCAGAATTGATCGCGTTAACGAGAGCGTGTGTTTTAGCTAAGGGAAAGAGAGTGAATGTTTTCACAGATAGTCAGTACGCGTTCGGCGTGGCCCATAGTTTTGGCCGTTTGTGGAAAGAGAGAGGTTTCATTACGTCCCATGGGACTAAGATTCAACATGGTCAACTAGTTAATGACTTGTTGGAATCACTAACCTTGCCGACTGAAGTTGCGATTGTGAAGTGCAGTGCTCACCGAGCAATCACGGATGACGTTGGTCGTGGAAATGCTTTTGCTGATGAGACCGCTAAACAGACAGCTAGAAATATGATGAGTAGAATGTATGTTGCAACGTCTGCAAGATGGATTACTGAGTCTGGAATGTGTGAGGATACAGTGGAAAGTGTGAAAGAAATTCAGAAAGAGGCGACTGAAGAGGAAAAGCTTGCATGGAAAGAGAATACGGGTAAATTGGACTCGAGTGGGTGTTGGATCGATTTGTCAGAACAGCAGCGTTGGATGTTGCCTGATGCGTATGTGCTTGCAGTAGTGACGATGGCGCATAGAGCAGCGCACATCAGTTCTAAAGGGATTTGTAAGATGTTGGCTCCAGTCTGGAAGAATGATGGGATTAGTAAGTGTGCAGAGAGAGTGGTGAGAAATTGCATGATATGCCTGATGCATAATCCTGGCAAGGGAATCCCCACACCTGCTGGTCACTTCGCTCCCCCTTCTTGCCCCTTTGAAGTGATCCAGTTAGATTTCAATCACATGGATTGTTGCAATAATCTAAAGTACGTCCTAGTGGTAGTCTGTGCTTTTTCCAGATGGATCGAAGCATATCCACTAAAGGACAACACTGCCTTGTCCACTGCCAAAATCCTTCTCAAAGAATACTTCCCCAGGTTTGGAATGCCACGGATTGTATGGTCAGATAATGGAAGTGAGTTCGTAGGGAAAGTTATGCAGAGTGTGTGTGCCGGTTTAGGGATAAAACAGAAGTTCCACAGTGCGAACCACCCCCAGTCTGCTGGTTTAGTTGAGGGTTACAATGGCACCCTCAAACTGAAACTTGCTATAATACAGGCCTCCACGGGTCTGTCCTGGCCAGATGCACTACCTTTGGCTCTGTTATCCACAAGAGCGACTGTACATTCTAGAGTAGGGCTTAGCCCTTATGAGATTGTATTTGGTCGACCTGCGAATATTTGGGGGGTACCTAGACCGAAGGAGTTTAAGCAGCTGGAATATCCAATGTTAATTGATTACCTTTTCGACTTGACTGCTAAATTGAGTCTTATTCACCAACAGCTTTTCGATGCATTGCCAAAGCCACCGGAGAGTCCAGGCCATCAGCTGAGACCGGGTGACCAAGTGGTCATCAGAAATTTTGGACGGACGAGAAATCTCCAACCCAAATTCGTCGGACCATTCCAGGTCTTGTTGGCAACGAGGACTGCTATACGTGTGGCTGGCAGAAAGAACTGGATACATGCGACGCACGCAAAACGTGTGCCCCTTCCACTTCCTTACGACAACTGGGTGAAGAAAGGAATCGGTGCCTCTGAAACTGAACCAGTCCCCAGGTTCATCCCTTTCAGCGATGTAGAACTGATCACTGATTCACCGAACTCTGACTCCCCTTCTGAAACTGCTCCTTTGAACTCCGAACATTTACCGTCTGCATCAAAAGAACATTTGCCATCTGCGAACGTGAACATTGCAACATCTGCTGAAAATACACTGTTTCCAGATCAAACAGCTCCAGCAAAATTGAGATACAACTTACGATCTCACTCAAAGGACAAATAAAGCAGGAAACTGCCTATTGACATATTTAAATTTTGATGCATTGCCTCCAGCCAGGAAGTTTGCTAATATTTTGTATTGTTGTTTTGTTTTAAATTGCCTTGCCGTCTGGGTAGCCGTAGGGTCGTGGCTGTGTGCCTAATTGAATCTGCGGGGGTCAGACACAAGGTCGATCTTTCTGTTAGTTCTGGGAACTCCCAGGGCTGATAGAGGCATTTTCAACTACGTACACATCATCAGTGGTCGCGAGCGGTTGTAGAAGATGGAGCTTCCTGAGCTGCACCGAGAGAATGTAATTTATGTTCGCAGAAATAGACTTTACAAGATTCTTCATAACAAATGCTTTTTGATGCAATGTGCAATTACGTTTTTGATTGTTTTAATAACGTTGGTGGGTGGAATCGTCTTTGGTGTCCATTTAATTTTGTCACCGATAATAGCTACAGTATCTCCCCTTGATCCCGTTTCTTCTACTGTTGCTTCTTACCATTCTTTTCACTCGTTTCCTGAACACGAACAAGCTCGACGCTCAGAGTTCATTAATAACACTTTTGTACAGCTCTTGCATCAACACCAACTGGTAGTTAACACATCAGACTGCTGGGTGCGTGGTTTGATACCCCACACTATGGATAAAGGCATTCCCTATCTAGTCTTGCCTTTTAGCTATAATGGATCATTTCAGGCCTTTCAGACTATTTTTGCCTATGCCCTTGAGACCTATCCTCCGCGTCCACCACGTTCTACTAAATATAACTCTGCCAATAAAGCTTTAGTCAAGGGAATCATTGACATGATTAAAGACGGCAATAACAACCCATCTTATCCTAGAGATGAATTACGAGTATATTTGAGTTGGAATTCTACAGAGTATCGCATTAGCTTGGGAGAAAGCAAGCGTAAGAGCTCCGCTCCAGTCTGGGTCGTACCTCACCGAGGTCAAGTCTGTTTGCAAGGAAATGGGAGAAATCCGAGAGCTCAGCTAGGGAAGAGTGAGTGCGTTGAGACTTACGTGTTTCCGTCTAACTCTTCCCCTGCCTTTCTTACTGCTAGGGGTACCTACTTCATCTGTCAAGACAGAGCATATACATGGCTGCCTGCTGACTTTTCAGGTTCATGTTATATTGCTCGACTGTTGCCTCCAACATACACTGCTTCTTCAGATTATCACAAGACCAGAGTAGCAAGAGGTGTTTTCAGCAAGGAAGATACCGCTGGCCAGGAAGCTGGAGACTTCTTCAAAGGTTTCCTTCCGTTCTGGGGGCCTATGGCCAATAGTAGAAATCTACGTCAGCTAACACGGGTAGTTGAATCTACTATTACAGAAACTGCTGGTGCCCTTAGTAACTTAACAGCTGAGCTTCAGGCGGATCGTCTCATGGCGTTGCAGAACCGTATGGTTCTAGACGTAATACTTGCAGATCGAGGTGGGGTATGTAGAATGATCCAATCGAGCTGCTGTGTTTTCATTCCCAATAATGCTCCGACTGTCTATGAAGCGATCTCTAAGCTACACAAGATTTCCGACTCTATACACGTAGACAAAGGAAATTGGTCCTTAATGGAATGGCTCTGGACACTACTCTCAGCATGGGGATGGAAGGTTCTAATGGTCATTGGTATCATCCTAGTATTCCTGTTCTCATGCTGCCTTATTATCCAATGTGGTCCCGCTTTGTGTAGTCTCTGTGCTGCAACTTGTTTCAGAAAACCACCTGCGTTTGGAGACAAGGTACGAGAAAGGATGATGATGCAACAACATGTCACTGACCTGATGAACATTGAAATAGACTCTGACATAGACTGAGTAATTGCCTATGTAAGGGCAAAAGGAGGGTCTGAGGTTCCGTGACGATTTGAACCCGTGTTTTCAATATTGTCGTAAATACATAATTTTGGTATCAGTGAACCGCAAATGATCCATTTAGCATATCCTGGTGTTTTCGCTACACTACGAGCAAGAGCACTCCTGTTATGAACACATTTCTGATCTACCCATGGCATCCATCTTAGATCACGGCAGCCATTTTGTATTTCTTGCCCTCACATAGTCAATGGACACGCAGTGACCTCTTTCATTTAAGGACACGTAAGCTTTAGCCGGCGATTCACCTTGCTAGTGACACGTGCACCTTAGGACAGAAAACGCCATGGCTGCATGACTCGGCAGAAGCTGCCTCCCCGGCCTGAGGCCAGCCTTGCTATACTGGTTCTCGTGTTCGTTGGCCTGATCATGATTAGGCGGCCGAAGCTGGTAGCCTTGCCCATTTACGACCCACAAACATCCCTTATCCTGCTTTTCTATCTTCTGCACCTGGCTCTGCTCCTTTCCTTCTGGGCCTTTATTAGGGGGAGGTAACGAAATTTACGATGAGGCGGTCCGGCTCTTGAATGAAAAGTTGACATGGGATTATGATGGAACAGTGGGAACCCCTCGTTCGTAATGGTTTGACATCAGATATTGTTGACGATTCCTGTGTAATGCCAAATATTTATTGTTTAGGACGCGAAGGTTTAAGAAATGTACTAGCATGTAAAGAATTTGCCCCAAGCTGAAATTTTAGTATTTAAGGAGCAACCCACTTTGTACAAATCGAACAGGCTCCTAGATACTGCCCGTGTGTAGTTTCTGTGACTTCTGTGTCCCTGCAGTAATAAACCTTTGGTCTTTGACGCCACCATCGAGAAGCCCGTGTTTCTGTTTATTTGTGCACCGAGACAGGTAGAACTCCGGGGTCTTCGGGTGTTATCCCTGACACCGCTGGACGGAACCAAAAAGTCCAGAACTCCATCACCCCCCTCTCTAGGAGACGAATCAGAGACTCGCTTTACTGGAAAGCCTACTTGAAACGGGAATTGTGGAACTCAACTGCAGTGTAGTTCCTATATCCCCAATAGGCTCTGCGCATTGAAATATTATACACTATAGATTTGATATAGGACTGAGGTCAGTATGTCTCTTTCGAGTATATTAAAATTAATTGTGTATGCCAGCTAACTCAGAGGTCACTAGAAACTTTCCCTCACTGTGAGCTTCCTCAGGGCTCTCAAGTAATATGAAGCTCAATTACGGATTGATAGTGTCACGGAGGAGTGATAGAGGTGGCAACGTTACCCTGGATCCAGACAGTTAGGTCGGTGTGCGATGTTTCCCCGCACGGAGGGTCAGACCCTCCGCGCCGGAAGACATCACACGCCGACCTAACTGTCCGGATCCAGGGACACAAAACACGACAGACTGAGGAACGGAATCAATCCTTCCATACTGGGAAGAGGTGTTGCGATATATACAGCTAAGGGGTAACGTTGCCACCTCTATTAAAAGGACCTGCAATTGATTATTTGTACACCACGTCGCTGGGCGATACCTGGAGCTGCCAATAGATATACGACTCTAGAAACCTCGAGGAGAGTGGACGGTGAACTCTGACTGACCCTTCTTAAATTTCAAAAATACTGCGACACTATCAATCCTTGATTGAGCTTCATATTACTTGAGAGCCCTGGGGAAGCTCCCAGTGAGGGAGAGAAACGCATTGGCTGATAATTTTTTGTGATTGAATAAATGAACTTCCCAACATTACTTTTGTATGAATAAAGAAAAGAATTTTTACACATACTCTGCTCGCCTTGGACTTTGTTATTGTGCGCCCCCACTAAAGTTAAAAAGTACTTTTTGATCTGGATACACATCGGTGTCATTCAGCAGCTGACGCCGGGGCCAGCTGCACATCCATTGACATTTTTAGGAATTGGGACTAAGGTGCGGCAACTCTAGGGTCCGCTGTTGCTTTTCTTAAATAGAGAGAAGGGTGTTTCAATGAAAAGGGTTTATTGAACAGTCTTCTTCCTCATGCAAGAGAGGTGAACTGCTACAATTGTTAGACAGAATGCGAAATGTAATAAGTACAGCGTAAACAGTCATATAGAATAATACTGTAATAGCATTGTGCGTTGCTATGATATATATATAATATATATATATATATATATATATATATATATATATATATATATATATATATATATATATATATATATATATATATATATATATACAAATGCATACATAAATAACACATGCTAAAATACTCAACTGGTGCTTCTAAAATATGCCTACCCAGTATACCTAACCTAGGTCTAGTACGAGGGAAGAAGTAGGTGCTGTCTTTAGCATAGGTTTAATTTTGCCAAGAATTGCCAAAGGTTTCTCTAGGTTCTAATCAGCTCCATACCTTAGAATGAGAGATGTTGGTATCTCTTTCCCGGGACTTGATTTCCCAACACCCCCCAAGGGGAGTCAGAAACACTGGAGCTGGATTCTTGACAGGAGGATTACAGCTTCTGGTCAGTGCATCAGCTGGAGAGTTGGCTTCCATTCGGCACTTGGTGTAGCGAGCTGCGCCATGCAAGTAGGTAGTCAAACTACACCGAACCACACCGTGTTTTGTCATAGCAAGTGAAGGTATATTTATACCTTGAAGGTGTTTAGGAATGCCAGCATTGACGTAAAGTCGGGCATATGAAGGTCATGACTGAACCCCCTTCAGGAGTTGCTGTTCATGCATAATAAACGAGTTCTTGGAGAAATCACTATCTAGGCAAGGGGAAGTCCCTAACGGCTTAAGAGTCTGGTTTTCCAAGAAATCGTTTTGATGAAGATGAACGGATGGAAGTAGCCATGCCTGTATTTGGGTAGCATGGGCTATGCCTAAATATGGACTGGATTTCTATGCCTATATAAGGGTAGCGCGAATTGTACCTATATAAGGGCATGAATTGAGAAATTCATTCGGAATGTAAAATCGAACACAACACAATGAAATCACAATTCGCCTCACCCCACTCTGGAAATCTCAGCAACGCCCACACCCCACACCCAACAATAAAAACACAAAACCCCCAAGACCTGGGAGGAATTCTGCCAGGAGCAGAAAGAGTGCCCATCCCTCTTGGGTCTGCGGCAACAGGCTGCAGACCAGGAAGCAGGTGGAGCGGCCAGAGATCACTTCATCTACTGGGAAGATGATTTATTATATAGGGAGCCTAAGTTTGCTGAGCCCGGTGCATCCCGTGTGCTGGTGGTACCCGAACGCTTCAGGAACTTCCTACTGGGTCTGGCTCATGACGTGCCTCTTGCAGGACATCTGGGGCAAGACAAGACCCTACACCGGCTTGTCACCCACTTCCACTGGCCCCAGATGAGGAAGCACGTTGGTCCTTCTGTAAGTCCTGCCAAACATGTCAGGCCAGTGGCAAAACTGGAGTGAAGTGCAAGGCACCCCTCCAACCCTTCCCTGTGATGAGCACCCCTTTCGAGCGGGTGGTGATTGACATTGTGGGGCCCCTGGACCCCAAGACAGCCTTAGGCAACAGGTTCATCCTGGTCTTGGGGGACCATACCACCCGGTACCCGGAAGCAGTTCCTCTCAGAACAATATCAGCCCCGTGGTGGGCCGTGCGTTGATGGGGATCTTTTCCCGTGTGGGGTTCCCCAGAGAGGTGGTCTCCGACCGAGGTACCAACTTCATCTCTAGGTACATGAAGTCTCTGTGGGAGGAATGTGGGGTAACTTATAAGTTCACCACTCCTTATCACACTCAAGGAAATGGGTTGGTTGAAAGGTTCAACCACACCCTGAAGGGTATGATTGTGGGCCTTGAAGAGCCCATGAGACAGAAGTGGGACATCTTGTTACCATGCCTGTTGTTTTTCTACAGCGAGGTGCCTCAGAAGTCCTTAGCGTTCAGCCCCTTTGAACTCCTGTCTGGCCACCCTGTTAGAGGACCTCTCGTGCTGGTGAAGGAGGGGTGGGAGAGATTCCGTGGGAAACCCCGCCAGGATGTGTTCAGCTATGTGTTGGCCATCCGCAACCAGACACAATGCTTCAGTAAGCTCACTCAAGAGAACCTGGAAGCTAGCCAGGAAGACATCAAAAGATGGTACGACCAGAATACCACTATGGTCGAATTTCAACCTGGGAAGAAAGTGTGGGTGATGGCCCCAGTGGAGCCTTGTGCACTCCAAAACAAGTGGACTGGGCCATATTAGGTGGTGGAAAGGAAAAGTGAAGTAACCTACCTGGTTAACCTGAGGACCCCCAGGCAGCCCCTTAGGGTCCTGCACGTGAACCACCTCAAGCCGCACTTTGCAAGGTCTGAAGTGACAATGCTCATGGCTACAGATGCTGGAGGGGAAGAGGATAGTGATCCTCTCCCTGACCTCCTGGCAGCTAAGGAGCAAGACGGATCAGTGGATGAAGTGGTCCTCTCGCCCACCCTGACCCCAGAACAGCAGAGGGACTGTTGCCAAGTGCTGGGTCAGTTTGCCCCTATGTTCTCCCTGACCCAAGGTATCACCTATTGGTGCATCCATGATGTGGACACTGGAGATAGTTTCCCTGTGAAACAAAGATTTTACAGGGTAGCTGACAAAGTCAGGGCCAGCATCAAGGAAGAGGTTTCCAAGATGTTGGCGCTAGGGGTGATTGAGCCCTCCAGCAGCCCCTGGGCAAGCCCAGTGGTCTTAGTGCCAAAAGCTGCTGCGCCCGGTGCCACTCTAGAACTCCGTTTTGTGTGGACTACCGTGGGCTCAATGCGGTCACGAAGACTGACGCCCATCCCATCCCCAGAGCTGATTAGCTCGTGGATCGGTTGGGAGCTGCCCAGTACCTCAGTACATTTGATTTAACCTCTGGGTACTGGCAGATTGCCTTAACGGATGGGGCCAAAGAGAGGTCTGCATTCTCAACACTAGAGGGGCACTTCCAGTTCCGAGTCATGCCCTTTGGGTTGAAGAATGCCCCTGCCACCTTCCAGGGACTGGTTAACCAGGTACTGGCCGGGCTGGAGGAATTCAGTGCCGCATACCTGGATCACATTGCAGTGTTCAGCTCCACGTGGGAGGAACACCTGCAACACCTCTGTGAAGTGTTGAAAGCTCTGCAAAGGGCAGGCCTCACTATAAAGGCCAGCAAGTGCCAGATAGGGCAGGGATCCGTGGTTTATTTGGGACACCAGGTGGGGAGCGGCCAGGTGGCGCCCCTACAGGCAAAGATTGATACCATTCTGGCTTGGGAGCCCCCCAAGACCCAGACAGAGGTGAGAGCCTTTTTAGGTCTCACCGGGCATTACAGACGGTTTGTCAAGGGGTATGGCACTGTAGTGTAGTTCCTATTTTCCCTATAGGCCCTGCGCATTGGAATAACATAAACAGCAGTTTAGACGTAGGACTGAGGTCTTCTAGGTCTCTACTGACTATGTTAGACTTAATTTAGGTTTGCGCCAGCTAGCTCAGAGGTCACTGGAAACTTTCTTGACTGAATAGGAAGTGATCAGCTTCCCTGGCTCAGACAAGAAGGGATTCAGCTTCCGACAACCGCATAAACATGACAACTTTGCTCCCTCAGAATAAGAGTCAATCTCTAGAGTTGTGTGAAACAATAGACAGCTATTTCACTCAGTCAGTTGTGCATATTTAATTTCACCATGGTGCAGAGAATAGAGAGACGGGCGTTTTCAATAAAAGGTATTATTTATTGAGCAGTCTTCCTTCTCATGCAAGAGCAATGAATTGCCACAATTGCAATACTTATTGTGAAGTAAAGTACGTACAGTAAAAGGAGTATTATGAAATAATACTGTAAAAGCATTGATATGGTTTCTTAGCCATAAGACACTTTAAAATGGATAAAATATATATACATATATATATATACATTGGCTAATGTGCTCAACTGGTGCTTCTAAAATATGCCTACCCCGGTGTACCTGACCTAAGCCTAATACGTGGGAAGGAGTAAGTAAGTAGCAGTTTAAGTTAAGTAGGTTTGTTGCCAAGGATCTGTTCAAGAATTCTCTCTAAGAGTTTAGTCAGCACTGTACCTTGGAAATAGAATGTAGGAGGTCTGGTATCTCCCTCTCAGGACCCGATATCTCAGTCACCCGCAAGGGTAGGCTGGAAACGCCGGAGCTGGATTTTCTCGGCAGCAGAAAAGTAAGCGTCTTTCTCAGCGCGTCAAAGAGGAGGGGCAGAGTCCGTGGGCGTCTCGCTTCTGCTGGGCTCTCGGAGAGTCGATTAGCTGCTCTGCTCCAGAATCACCACGGGTGTTTGCTTAAGGCAACGTTGGTATATTTATACCTGAAAGGTGCTGAGTTTGACGTAAGGTTTGGACATAAGATGTCAATAAAGATGTCACTAAGAACTGGCCGTTCTTACAGTGCTCGCAGGAGTTCTATTACAAATCAAAACAAAGCAAGCAGGGCTTTCCCAGGTTGCTGGAGGTTTGGTGTGTCGAAAGAACTCGGTGTGCTCTCTAGGAATCTAAGGAAGTAGCTTCTGCCATGCCTTGGGCTGCAGGGGCGATTTACTGAAATATGGATCTGATTATTATGCCATTATAGGGATATTATTGATTATAGCTGTATAGGGGCATAAAGTCACAATATTGAATCGGGTTCCTAGATAAAACACATCAGCACCATCATTGCCCCCTTGACAGAACTCACTTCTAAGAAGTTGCCCAAAAGAGTGAACTGGACCGAAGCCTGCCAAACTGCTTTTGATGCTCTGAAGACTGCCATGTGCACAGCACCGGTGCTCAAGGCACCTGACTTTTCCAGTGCGTTCATAGTGTAGACAGACGCTTCAGAGCATGGTGTGGGAGCAGTACTCTCACAGGTCACTGAGGATGGCGGAGACCAGCCAGTAGCTTTCATTAGTAGGAGGCTTCTCCCCAGGGAACAGAGGTGGAGTGTGATTGAAAGGGAAGCTTTTGCTGTGGTCTGGGCTCTGAAGAAGCTGAGGCCCTACCTGTTTGGGACCCACTTCCATGTTCAGACAGACCACAGGCCCCTCAGATGGTTAATGCAGATGAGGGGTGAGAACCCAAAACTGTTGAGGTGGTCCATCTCCCTACAGGGAATGGACTTTACGGTGGAACACCGCTCTGGTACAGAACACGCCAATGCTGATGGTCTGTCCAGATTTCTCCGCCTTAGTGAAGAGGACTCCCAAGTGGGTGGGTAGTTCTCCCCACTTTCAGCTGGAGGGGACACGTGTTAGACCTGGCATCTTTGGCGTGGTTTCCCCTTATCTTTTTGCCTCTACCTCCTGTATTTTTGATGCTGTGCTGGATTTCGTTTTTGCTGGTTTACATGCTTTGGACACTCTGCCACTGCTGATCAGTGCCAGAGTGTAAGTGCTCCCTATGTAAATTGTTATTATGATTGGATATACATGATTGGCATATTTGTATCACCATGAAGTCCCTAGTAAAGTGCACTGGGTGTGCCAGGGATGGTGATGACAAATGCTACTAGTGGGTCTGCAGCACTGATTGTGCCACCCACATGAGTAGCCCTAAAATGGTGTCTCAGGCCTGCCACCGCAGTGCCTGTGTGCAGTCTGTGAACTGCCATGTCCTCCTGGTCAGTGTCCCCACTGACCAGGCCTAACCCTTCCCTTTTTGTGCACATTGGTCACCCCTATGGAAGGCCCAAGGTACCCCCCTGGGCAGGATGCAGTGTATGTGAAAGGTAGAGCATGTACTGGTGCAAGTGGCATGCTCTGGTAGTGAATTACAGCCATTTTCGTTTTTCACTATTGTAAGGCTATCTTGCTCCATAGATTAACATGGGGAATGCTGGCTACAGTGGCTACCGGCATTTCTTCTCATAGGAAGAAGATAGTACATAAGAGTCTAGTATCCCTGAACTCAGAATTTAATAACACATCTTTTAGGAAAGGTTGTTTTTAAATCCTGTGTTTCAGAACAGCACTTTTAGAAAGTTGTTGTTCTCTTGTCTGACCCTTCTGTGTGCCTTGGCCTGTTTGTGTATTGACTGTCTGGTTTGAGAGTGACAGGGGCTGGGGATTCCCCAGGAGGCTGGCTGAGTCAGCCCTAGGCTGAATGACTGCAGTTGCAAATTGAGTGGTGGGAGGAGATAGCACCTGGGCCTGAATAGGGCTGTGCCTGCCTTCCACAATGCTGGCTCCACCTCCTGCTGGGCGGCTGACGACCCTGCCCCTCACTCTGAAAGGAAAGGAGAAGCCAGGAAAACAAAGTGCTCAAGAAACACCCAGTACTGGTTCAGACCGGGCTCAGAGCCCTCCTGCACAAATGGATCAAAGACTTTTTGGGGTATAACTACAGGACCCCTGACAACAGGAAATTAGATCATCCTGGAATTAAGAAGGAACCTCTGCCAAGGAGAAAGCTGAAAGTGAAGAAGGAAGATTGTCCAGCTGTTGCTCTGCTGGATTGCCCTGCTGTTGCTTTGCTGCCAAGGAGAGGGGAATGACTTTGCTTTGTGCTATATCCCCTTGCTTGAAGGAATCTCCAAGGGCCTGAGAAGAGCTGGCTCCCTGTTCTGAAGTCCGAGGAACAGAAGGACTTCACCCCCAGCTTCCCCTGAGCTCTACTTAGAGAGTTCTGTCCTTCCTGGAGTGCTTGGCCCATGTGTGGTGCCTCTGGAAGTTGAACCTGTGTTGGGAAGCTGGAAACTAAGCTTGAGAGACTTTGCTACAGAAAAGTTATTGCATCACTCGCTGAGGAGCGCTTCCCCGACAGTGCGCGGAAATTCCCGCCGCTACGAAGGTCGAGATCATCGCAGTGTCTGTTGCCGCTGTCAGAGCCATTGCATCCTTCATTTGCGGATGCACTCGATTGGTGCGGGAAGTCTTACATCACTGTGAGTGTCGTCGCAGACCCTGTCGTCGCTGGGTGAGATCGCCGCACCACCTGCTTGCGGACCGCATCACGTCGCTGCGAGAGTCATCGCCGAAGCCATCGCATCGAGGAGCTGCGAAAGAGAAGATCACCGCTGGTTCGCGCATCGTCGCCCCGGAGATCGTCGCAACTCCAAAGATCATCGCATCGTACCTTTACGAGAACAAACTTCCTACGGGACCTACGCACCGGAATCCAGACAAGTGGCCTTCCTCCCCATACAGACCGGATTCATCGCAACACGCCCGCTGCTGCAGCGGGGCTGTCGCAAACGCCTCCGCAGGGTATCAGGAGAAACGCATCGCTTGTTTTCCACCGCACCAGCTTCTGCTTTTGGAACTTTGTCGCAACTAAAGGTACTGTGAGCTAAACAGGATGCAACTGTGAACTTTTCACGTAACTGTGGATTATTTTATCGCAACCTAAAGAATTTTATCGCAACCTTAAGAACTCTTTTGAAACCATATTCTTGAACTGTGTATGTGGGATTTTTGTCGTTTTGGTCTTGTGTAGTTCAGATTAAATACCTTTATTTTTCTAAACTGTTGTGGAGTCAGTTTGTGGTGTTTTCACTGTGTCACTGTGAGTGTTGGTACAAATACTTTACACATTGCCTTCTGATTAGCCTTGACTGCTCGTGCCAAGCCACCTAGAGGGTGAGCAGGGGTTATCTCAGAGGGTTTCCTCCTTGCCCTGACTAGAAGCAAGGGTCCCTATTTGGACAGTGGTACCTACCTCTGCCAACTAGAGACCCCCATTTCTAACAGTAGGTGTTGCGCTCTGCCTAGATCGATTGTTGGAAGTATGGCCGTGCACTCAATGTCACGTTTGCTCAGCCTGAAGTGCTCAGCCCCCACTCCGCTTTCCAAGTGCCTCCTGGCGCTTGCTGATGACGTCACAGGCCGGCGCCACAGCAGGAATGCTGGTGCTTGTGGTTCCCCGGTGTGTTGGCGTGCAGCAGGAAAGACCACCGGGACAGGGAGACAAAGGTAGGCGTAGCGGTCTGCCTAGACCGATTGTTGGAAGCATGGCCATGCCCTCATTGTTGCATTGTTCTTCCAAGTTTGCTAAGTTTGTTACATCTTCTTGAGCTTGATGCATTGCTGTTTCCACCTCAGTCATGGCGATTGCTGCTTCATGTTGAACAATTGGTTGTCCTAGTGGATCTTGATTGTCTTGAAAACTGTCTCTATCAATCTCAGCTGTTGTAGCTTCTTGATCAATTGATTAGATTGACTAGAAGCATGGTCCCTATTTGGACAGTGGTACCTGCCACTGCCAACTAGAGACCCCCAGATCTAACACCGACCTACTGGCTTACTGGTGGGCGGCTCAGATGAGGGAGCTGGTGGAGTGGGCGCTCCTCGAATCTGAGAAACACTGGCTGTTCATGGACAGGTCCCTCGCTGGCCAGCCATCATGGGGAGTTCCCTTCCTCTCGCGAATGGGGCGTCCTCGCAATCTGTACCTCTCGGAGGTTACCTGACCCATACTGTTGGCATGGGATAAGACTGCAACCACTAGGGGGCTCACGACATTCCCATCCCCTATCATGCCTATTGCACAGAACCCAGACTTTACTCCTGGACTCGACCACTGGGAATTCCACTATTGGACGACTCAGGCTTGCCTCTCCATAGGCCACTTCTTTGACCTCTCGGGGTTGCGCCCTTTCACTGAGTTCCACACTGAGCATGGAATTCCTGAGACGGAACATTACCAATACTTACTGATTAGGCACTGGGTACTCCAAAGTGAAGTAAGGGAGGGTGCGGAGAGGCTTCTCAATTAATTCGAGAAAGGGTTACTAACACAATACAACGACGCACAACTGACATCGGACCTGTTTAAATTCACTCGAGGCACCTCAGATAATGGGACATCCCTGGGGCAACTGCGTTGGGAGGGGGAGTTGGGTAAAGTAACTCTCAAAAAAGGAATGGAAGGATATCTATCTCCGTGCCCGCAGCACAGCACGCAACATAGCCTTTATTGAGAAGGCGACTAAACTGGCCACATATTGGTATTTACCTACAGTGAGGCTTCACAGTGGTATTCCTTTACATAGCCCACTGTGCTGGTGAGACTGCGGTTCCCTGGGCACCCTTACCAAACTACTTCGGGAATGCCCACCCTGGGGTCCTCTTGGCAACAAGTCCTAGATGAGGTGGACTTACATTTCGATACCCAGATTCCAAGATTCCCAGTTTACGTCCTTCTGGACCTGCCCAATGCCATCACTTTCCCTCTTAAATCCAGGAGGGGCAAACAGACAGCTCTGGCCTTGGGTGTGGCAGTCCAGAATGTCCTGACTCACTGGGGTACTAAGGCCATCCCTACACGACTAGACTGGCTCCACAGATTATGGACTATTTTAGGGATGGAGAAGATTTCCCTTTCCTTGACCAATCCAGGTGCTTCATTTTATGCTTGTGGGCGCCTTTCCTAGCAATGTTGGCATCCGAATTTACGGAGCTCACCTGCCCCAAATACCTCAGACTCTTGAGACTTGTAGAGTCTCCTTTACCACCTGCTACCAATGGGCCCGCTAATGAGAATACTCTGGGAGGTTTCCCTCCGGAGCGTTGTTCCTTTTTTCTCTTTCTTGGTTTTCTTTTACTTTCTTTTTTTTCGAGGAGGGGGGAGGGCTGAAGTTTTTTTCTTCCCTTTTCCTTTATTTGTTCACGATTAATACATACCATAGCAAACTGCCAGGTTGTGACCCGATGATTGTTGAGCACACTTGCTCGTTCGGTCTAGTCTTTTGCAAAATCAATCAAAGAAATGTAAACAAAAAAACCATGTATGGTTGTATGCTATAACTTGATATTATACTGTGATCATAAGACATATGAAACAGATTTCTATTATCAGGCTTACTATAAGAGTTAACACAATAAACACTTCTATCATGGTTCCCGGGACTACATTTCCTAATCCTACGGCCACTCTTATCAATGCTTGGAGAGCATGAAAAATAAAGTAACATTGCCTGCAGTGTAATCAAGCAAGTAACAGCTTTTAGAGCACTCGAATGCTAATCAACGTTTTGGTGCTAGCGTCCAGACAGTGCCCTTCACAGAGAAATGGAAGGCCTAATTAGTTACAGAAGAAACAAGCATTTACAATGCAATGGTCTCGGCATCATTAAAGGAAGAGCTATTGGCATTGCTCATGACATTTCTTTTTTTTTCTTTAAATCATAAACAAATGACATTGTCATTTACATGGCCAATACACAGCGCTCTGCACTCAACAGCACACACCGCTCTGCACCTGCACTTACTGCTCTGCACACTCACTCTGCATTCTGCGCTCACTCCTCTGCACACTCACTCTGCATTCTGCGCTCACTCCTCTGCACACTCACTCTGCATTCTGCGCTCACTCCTCTGCGCTCGCAACTCTGCATTCTGCGCTCGCAACTCTGCATTCTGCGCTCACAACTCTGCGCTCGCAACTCTGCATTCTGCGCTCACAACTCTGCGCTCGCAACTCTGCGCTCACAACTCTGCGCTCACAACTCTGCGCTCACAACTCTGCGCTCACTCCTCTGCGCTCACTCCTCTGCGCTCACTCCTCTGCGCTCACTCCTCTGCGCTCGCAACTCTGCATTCTGCGCTCACTCCTCTGCGCTCGCAACTCTGCATTCTGCGCTCGCAACTCTGCATTCTGCGCTCACAACTCTGCGCTCGCAACTCTGCATTCTGCGCTCACAACTCTGCGCTCGCAACTCTGCATTCTGCGCTCACAACTCTGCGCTCGCAACTCTGCATTCTGCGCTCACAACTCTGCGCTCACAACTCTGCATTCTGCGCTCACTACTCTGCACTCTGCACTCACTACTCTGCACTCACTACTCTGCACTCTGCACTCACTACTCTGCACTCACTACTCTGCACTCTGCACTCACTACTCTGCACTCACTACTCTGCACACTCTGCACTCACTACTCTGCACACTCTGCACTCACTACTCTGCACACTCTGCACTCACTACTCTGCACACTCTGCACTCACTACTCTGCACACTCTGCACTCACTACTCTGCACTCACTACTCTGCACTCACTACTCTGCACTCACTACTCTGCACTCACTACTCTGCACTCACTACTCTGCACTCACTACTCTGCACTCTGCACTCACTACTCTGCACTCACTACTCTGCACTCACTACTCTGCACTCACTACTCTGCACTCACTACTCTGCACTCACTACTCTGCACTCACTACTCTGCACTCACTACTCTGCACTCTGCACTCACTACTCTGCACTCACTACTCTGCACTCACTACTCTGCACTCTGCACTCACTACTCTGCACTCTGCACTCACTACTCTGCACTCTGCACTCACTACTCTGCACTCACTACTCTGCACTCACTACTCTGCACTCACTACTCTGCACTCACTACTCTGCACTCACTACTCTGCACTCACTACTCTGCACTCTGCACTCACTACTCTGCACTCTGCACTCACTACTCTGCACTCTCTGCACTCACTACTCTGCACTCTGCACTCACTACTCTGCACTCACTACTCTGCACTCTCTGCACTCACTACTCTGCACTCACTACTCTGCACTCTCTGCACTCACTACTCTGCACTCTGCACTCACTACTCTGCACTCACTACTCTGCACTCACTACTCTGCACTCACTACTCTGCACTCACTACTCTGCACTCACTACTCTGCACTCACTACTCTGCACTCTGCACTCACTACTCTGCACTCTGCACTCACTACTCTGCACTCTCTGCACTCACTACTCTGCACTCACTACTCTGCACTCACTACTCTGCACTCACTACTCTGCACTCACTACTCTGCACTCTGCACTCACTACTCTGCACTCACTACTCTGCACTCACTACTCTGCACTCACTACTCTGCACTCACTACTCTGCACTCACTACTCTGCACTCACTACTCTGCACTCACTACTCTGCACTCTGCACTCACTACTCTGCACTCTGCACTCACTACTCTGCACTCTCTGCACTCACTACTCTGCACTCACTAATCTGCACTCTCTGCACTCACTACTCTGCACTCACTACTCTGCACTCACTACTCTGCACTCACTACTCTGCACTCACTACTCTGCACTCACTACTCTGCACTCACTACTCTGCACTCACTACTCTGCACTCACTACTCTGCACTCTGCACTCTCTACTCTGCACTCACTACTCTGCACTCTCTACTCTGCACTCACTACTCTCCACTCTCTACTCTGCACTCACTACTCTGCACTCACTACTCTGCACTCACTACTCTGCACTCTGCACTCACTACTCTGCACTCACTACTCTCCACTCTGCACTCACTACTCTCCACTCTGCACTCACTACTCTCCACTCTGCACTCACTACTCTCCACTCTGTACTCACTACTCTCCACTCTGCACTCACTACTCTCCACTCTGCACTCACTACTCTGCACTCACTACTCTCCACTCTGCACTCACTACTCTGCACTCACTACTCTCCACTCTGCACTCACTACTCTGCACTCACTACTCTGCACTCACTACTCTCCACTCTGCACTCACTACTCTGCACTCACTACTCTCCACTCTGCACTCACTACTCTCCACTCTGCACTCACTACTCTCCACTCTGCACTCACTACTCTCCACTCTGCACTCACTACTCTCCACTCTGCACTCACTACTCTCCACTCTGCACTCACTACTCTCCACTCTGCACTCACTACTCTCCACTCTGCACTCACTACTCTGCACTCACTACTCTCCACTCTGCACTCACTACTCTGCACTCACTACTCTCCACTCTGCACTCACTACTCTCCACTCTGCACTCACTACTCTGCACTCACTACTCTCCACTCTGCACTCACTACTCTGCACTCACTACTCTCCACTCTGCACTCACTACTCTCCACTCTGCACTCACTACTCTCCACTCTGCACTCACTACTCTCCACTCTGCACTCACTACTCTCCACTCTGCACTCACTACTCTGCACTCACTACTCTCCACTCTGCACTCACTACTCTGCACTCACTACTCTCCACTCTGCACTCACTACTCTCCACTCTGCACTCACTACTCTGCACTCACTACTCTCCACCCTGCACTCACTACTCTGCACTCACTACTCTCCACTCTGCACTCACTACTCTGCACTCACTACTCTCCACTCTGCACTCACTACTCTCCACTCTGCACTCACTACTCTGCACTCTCCACTCTGCACTCACTACTCTGCACTCACTACTCTGCACTCACTACTCTGCACTCTGATGTAAATAATTAATTTACTCTCTTAATTTCTATGCAGATAAGTACTTAATCAATAATAACTCAATCGAAATGAAGGAAAACAGAGTCCGTGGTGTAAGAGTTTCTAAGGGTTTTATTCCTCATAAAGGAATCAGGATATCATGTTCTGACCACCACACAGGATGTCAGAAGGGATAGATGAGCGCGCTGTCGTTTATTGACAATACATAGCTTATATACTTGATTTACATCATAATGTTCAATGTAAGAGGCGTAACAGCTGAGAGAAGACAAGATAACAGTATACACGTGGTGCTAGTACATCATCAAGAGGCGTAAACTAGGCGTGAACTAGGGTGTGTGCTAGAAACGTCACTGATAGGTGACGCAAGTGGGTGGCACCAAGGGGTGGTGCTAACAGAATGTTGCAATGTCAGCAGAAATCGGAAGCTTGGATGCGCGCGCAGCTGCATGACGTGTGATAGACGGGGTGCAGGGGACTTGACATTTACACTGGCGGAAAGAGACAGAAGTCTGGCATGTCAGATCAACTTGTGCTTCTATCATATCTGATATCTGATGTTTAGGAACTAAGCTATCTGGGCAGAAAGGTCTCTAGAGCAGAAGCTATTCTATACTTGCTGTGAGTGCGTGTATAAGCGCCTGAGTGTCTGTATGAGAAGCGTGGGGGCATGGGGCCTTCCATGGAAGCATGGCAACAGAGGCTATGAATTACTTGCATAAAGACAGGTCGGCCCTTTAGCCCTGTAGCTGAGGAAGGATGTTTA